>NW_025814867.1:18240000-18890000 GCF_022079265.1 Lynx rufus | reverse complement strand
TAGGTGATATAAAAATGCATACACACACACACACACACACACACACACACATGCACAGTAAAAAGTTCAAACAGCACAAATAGATTTAATAGATTTAAATAGTTTTAATAGATTTTTCTCAGACTACTCTCTTTTCAAAGTGTATACCAAGTTATACTCACAACTGAGATGCACCTGCATCTAAGGGTTGTAGGGAAAACCCTACTTCCTCACCAGTGTGCTGTGTAGCACACCAATATATAGGAAAGAATATTTAATTATTTGCATTTCTCTTATTATGAGTAATAATACCTTTTCATGTGCCTGAAGGTTAGCCTTTTTCTTATTGAAAAGAAACCTTAGAGAAACCTGTGCTCTTTACACTTTCCAACCATGTAACTTTGATGACACTAAACTCTCTGGAATTTAGTATTTGTATCTGTAGGAAGAGGAAGTTCAACAGTCTCCAGGATTCCCTTAATCTTGCACTGTCAGTGATCCTTGCTTAAAATCTTTAATGGCTTCCCATTATACTTAGAATAAATTCAAATAAGGTTGGCCTGCAAGGCCCTCATGGTCTCTTTACCAGCCCCACCACACTGCAGCCCTCCTTGGCCTCCTTTTTATTCTGCAGAACCTTAGGATTTGGTGATCTCCTTGCCTGGGACATGTGTGATCAATTTCTTCAGGTGGCCAGCAACTTCTCATTTTTAGGCCTCATCTTTAGTGTTAGCTAATGAGAGGTGCATTGCCTGACCACCTTATATAAATAATTCCACACTGTTTATTTTCTGTCATATCAGATCATTTCTTTCATGAAAAAAGTCTGACATTTTTATTTATTTGTTGGTTGATTTTCTACCTACCTTCACTAGACTCTAAGCTCTACGAGTGCAAAGACCTTATTTATTTTGTAGTACCTGACATATAGTAGGTTTGATAAAACAAGTAAATATTCATTTATCTTGTCACATCTTTAACACTGCTGAAGTCTTGTTTCTTAATTAGTTTGTAGTATTGAAAAATTCAAAATGAGCGAGCAAGAGAGTGAGTGAGTGTATGTGTGTGCATGTGTGTGTGTGTGCTCATTCTCTTCCACAGAATTAGATACACCTGGAGGGTAGGGTCATTCTTTTCAAAGAAGATGTTTGTCATAAAAACATTTAATAGACACGATAGAAAGTAATACAATTTTTTAAAAAAACAGTGAAAGATAATGCAGTTTATCTTAAAATGCTTAAAATTATGTGCCACAGATATTAGTATGACATTTAATGTCAAGAAATTAATCTTTGTTAAAGAAAAAATTTGTGTTTTTATTTTCATCTTGTTTGAAATAACTATACTCTTGATTTCATAAAGTATCTAGGCTATATTTTATGCAGACAATCTGTTGACATAAGTTATAAGCAAATAATTTGCATCTTTAAATATAGGTTCAAGTAATGCTAAGTACATAGGCTAAGTTTTGCAAAGCTGGGCTAAATTTTGCAAAGCAAGAAAATAGTGTAATCCAAGAACCAAGTACCTTTTTCTGTGGGTATCTACCTTCAGTAATATAGTATGAACATACTCAATTTTCTGTGCCATTTTTACAGCTTTAGAATTTAAAGTCAAATCGTGAAAGCCAAATCAGCGCATGTGTTTGTTTTCCAAGGAATACATAGGCAAAGAAAATATGTGAACTTTGTCTTTGCTTCCACTTTGTCACATTGCACTGTCACTTCTTAAGCTTTATTTAAACAGAAGATTCCTGGTGGGGGAAGTTCATGTCTAGTAGAATAGATTAATAAATTGTGGTGTGTTCGTATAATGGAAAATAATATATATTAGTGAAATAAATGGAACAATGACCAATACGTATGAATCTCACAAACATGATATTGAAGGAAGACACAAGAGTATATACTGTATGATTCCATTTATATGAGTTACAAAACAGGAAAAACTGTTGTATAGAAGTAGGAGTCATAATAGTGGTTACATTTGGGGAGATGGTTGGTTGTGACTGGGAAGAAAAAGAAGTGAGATTTTCTGGGGTTCTGGCAATATTCTGTATCTTCTAGGTGGTTGTTACTCGAGCTAGTTGACTTTGTATAAACTCACCAAGCTGTGCACTGGTGATGGGTGTACTTCATTTTTTTTTATATATATTTCATTTTTTCTGATAGTTTTCATTCAGAAAGCACTATATCATTACATGTTAGCCTGCTCTCCTCCATCTTGTGAAAATTACATGCTTTGAGACTAAATGTAGGTCATTCTCTTTTCCTGAACAGTTTGTATTATTTCTTTTAATCTGTAGTTTGACCTGTGTAAGATCTTGATGTTCTTCGTCTGACCAGTGTGTAAACTAGCTTTAGGTTACCTGCAGCTTGGATAAGCATGTCTTCTGTGTCTCCATTTCATTTAAGTCATTGATAAAATGTTGAAAAAGATAGGCTAATCACACATTACCCTACTAAAGAGCTTTTTTGTGCCTACTTGATGTATTTGGTCACTCAGCAAAATCTGCTAAAATTTACCTACCGAGCTTATTGCACATCTACCAAACTAAGTTATCATCCAGCCTGGAATTCTCCCTCTCGCCCACAAGGATAAAGTCAAAGTGAGGCTTTTTAGCACAGTTTGCCTTTGTACTCTACTGTTGACAGTCTCATTGGTCATAAATTATACTTCCCTACATAAATAGAAGTCAAATTTATAACTGCCAGGCTACTGTGTTTATTTTGGCACTGAGCCAGTACCATTGACAATAATAAAGGAAGAAGACTTTGAAGAGTTTTGATTGTATATATTCCTGACCAGAATAGGAAGAAGCTGTTAATGGGTATGAACAAAGAATGATGCGGTCACCTCAGAGATATAACTGGTTGGCACAGCACTTGGCATTCAAAGAGAATCTGCGTATGACCCTCAATTTATGCCTTGACTTAATAAGTTTTTTTAACAACTTTCAAAAGACCTCATCATAAACCACGCAGGAGTTCAAATATGTCTGCTTTATTCCCTTAATTTGTAATTATAATAGCCATGTTGAGAAGGAAATAGAGTGACCCATGGCACAGTTTGTTTTTGGTATATCCATGCTTAATCCCATTGATCATCACATCATTTTCTCAATACTAACAAATCTTCTGTTTAATAATCCTTTCTAGAGGTTTGTTTAAAACTACATCATTCTCCTTGTTAACAAAAAAAATAAAATTTAATAGAATTGAATAGAATTGAAAACTGTGCCTTCACTCTACCATTTGTTACAATTCACTTTTATCTACTCCAAGGAGTGATTCCCTTTCTTCATTTGCTACATAATTTCTTGGATAAGCCTTCTTTTCTTTAGTTGCTTTTGTTTTCTTTCGTTGTTTTGTTTTGTTTTGTTTTGTTTTGTTTTGTTGGTGATGTTCTTTTACTAGATATGTCTAAATCCGTGAATTGATTGTAATGGTAGGATTTTATGAGAATTAAACGTTAAAGCCAGGAGATGGTACCTTCCCTGGAATAAACGAGACCCAGCCTTAGCCCTCATGAAACTTACAGACCAGTGGTGGGGACAGACATACCAGTAACGGCACCAAAGGTAACAATCCAGTGGGAACGTTGGAGAACGAGCTCTTGAAGGATGGCAGAGTTCCCCCCCCCCCCAGTGAAAAGAAGCTGTATTTCTGACAAAACAAATAGCACACACAGAAGACTGCACGTGTGTGACCTTTTCAGGGCAGTGTGGTCCATGGAGGACCAGGATAGGCAGATGTGCCACCTTAAAGGATTTATCCTGCAAGCAATAAACAGATGAACATATTTGCGTGCTGGACAGATCACCCTTGAAGCAATATGGTGCGTGGTGGTGGAAAGAAGAGACCAAAGAGAAATAGTGTCGTGAAGGAGACTGTTGTAATAATTTCATCCAGTAATGATGAATGCCTGAACTAAAGTAGTGACAAGGAGAATGAAGAGATAAGAGAAATCAAGGAGGTAGTGTCTACTCATACATTTCTCTCATGTCAGTTCTTTACATTTCTTGCAGGATGCATTAATATCCCTGTGTATTTTTTCTGAAGATCTAAGCTTTTGTGCACAATCATTGCTATGAAGCTGAGAGTATATGAAGTCAGTAACTGCAGATCAGTATGTCATGACACAGCAAGAATTTTTGATGTAGACATATTTGAAGTTCACTCTCTTCTTCTTGGTGAGCAATTCAGGAAAATAAAAGGGAAAAAAAGATAATCATCAAACCCTTGTTACCCCAATCCTTCAGAATTCAGTTTGTGCCTACCTCTTCTCTGATACTTCCTGGGATTTTTCCCAGCCAGACATCGTCTGTTCTATCTGAACCCTAGAGCCCTGTGTCCTCTCATAGGACATTTATTTCTTCATAGTTCTATGATCCTTTTCTCTCTCTGGTAGATGGTCGGGCATGTGAGGGTCAGGACCTGACTTCTGCATCTGGGCTTCCTCTCCCACCCATTAGCCTTATGCTTCTCAATTCCACCCAGTGCTTTGAAGGTAGTCAATGAATATTTGTTGAATAAATAAAAATTTATCCTTTGTGTTCTTTGTTCTAAATCAAACCTTTTTTTTTGTATAATTTGCAGCAAACATTCCTCAGAACGTTCCTCAGACCAGTATTTATACTTTTGTATCTTCCCTAGAACCTAATGTAGACTGTTTAGACTTTAGGCATCAATAAATACCTTCTTGGTTTATTATTTTAGATTTGATTATTTTGAAATTTTTGACGGTAAGGACAAAGAAGAAAGAAATAAAATTCATGGCATATTCCTGATGCATCTTCTCAGAAAAAGATTCTCACCTAGTAGGTTGTATTTACTTGTATAAATGCTCACTCAGGTGAGTTGAGTTATATTTGAGCAAGTTTGGCGGACCTGCAAGGGGGACTGGTAACTATCCAAAATAGTTGACTCTAATCACTATTAAAAAAAAAAAAAACACCATCTAGTCATGTCAGGCATACTCCTGAGATTAAATATCCTAAAATATCCAAATCAAATTAAAATTTAAATACAAATCAAGTACAAAATCAGTAAATACATTCAGAGAAAACTTCTCTTCTTCCCCATTTACTCCTGCTCCTGTTTGCGGGTTGAGGAGAAACAAGCATTTGATAGTTGAAGGCTTTTTATAGAGAGTTACTGTTTATCCACTCAGTAAATATATATCCACGCCCCATTTAGATGTGTGGCAGTACTGGATATCATGGCTATTGCAAACAATCTCCCACATGCCTCACCCTCAGACACCCTTCAGTCTAGGTAGGAAGAAAGAAATATATATACACGCAAGGGTAGGCTTAAACGTAAGAGATTTAGAAAAAGGAGTGAGTACTATGTTTGGAAATGGCAAGGAAATGCTTCGTAAAAAAAAACTATCCATGAAAGATGGATAGCATTTCCATAAGTAAAAGAAAATATCAAGTTATCAAGATGTAGGATGGCAGAACTTGAAGTGTGGAAAAAGCAAGCTCGTTCTACCAAGCATGTCCTAAGCATAGTAATCTATTACATATATGGAACTTGAATTTAGAGAAACATCACATCTAAAACAGTATACTTGGGTCTCATTTGAAACTTTTATAATAGGAAAAATCTCAGCATTAACAGTTAGTGAATATATTCCTTGTCAGTTTGAATTTGTTTATAAAAATTTGAAAATAATAATGTAAAACTAAATGAGATAGGAAGTATTCCTCACAAAGGCACACACACGTGCATACCCAACATTTTGGAATACTATTATCCGACAAACTGGGAATAGCAGGGGAAATTTTCCTAAAGGAAATACTGTTTAGTCCATAATAGATGATAAGTGTCAATAAGGAGAAAAGACAATGTAGGTTTATCAAGGTATAGAATACCAGTGTTTTGAAGTATGGAAAGTGCAAGCTTTCCCTCTTCATCAGAAACGAACACCGTCTCTTGCTGGGAATTGTCTGGCCAACACCTTATACTCACTGTAAAACACACATGCGTATACATACACACAGACTCGCACATGTAGAAAGACACGTTTGCAATTGTAAGATATTCTTATTAATGAGAGATAAGAATGTTAAATTAAAAAGAAGTAACCAGATTAATTTTTCTCAAAAGTATACTTCTTTGTATCATTCTACTCCCCAAAAAAGATGCTGATGTTGGCATGCGTGCTTTGAAACCTGAAATGTAGGTGGGCGTTCAGAGACCTTTGTATCCTGTCAATGCCAACACATTGCTACACCACCACATCTCGAGACCCAAGATTTATGAGCAACTTTTCTTTTCCTCAAGCGACTGTGTGAAGCAACAAGTGCAGGCAAAAGTGTTAGAGTACATCGTTTATTTATGAATATTATATATACTATATTCTTATATATATTATGTTCTTACATTTTAGAATATAATATATATTTTAATATTTATATGTGTGATAAATATTGTGTGTATATGTGTGCATATATATAAATAAATATAAATCAGGGCAAAAGCATTAAGTCTGCTCTTAAAAATATTCCAAAACATCTTCTTAAAACAGTACATAAAACTTCGTTTGTGAGATAAGTTAAGTCAAAGTGCATTATCACCATGGACCAAATCCGTGAGGCAAATTGTTGAAGGGGAGCTCCATTTCAATCTTCCTCAGTTACTATTAGAGGGAAGAAAAGCTTAATAACTATAGCAACAGTATGTTATATCAGCAGTATCTGTAAGCAATAGTATATTTGTTCCTCCACTAAGCTAGGTATAAAGTAAGCAAATGTGTATTTTTAACAGTCAACAGTGTTCAATAAAATGCTATTCCTCCACTATAATATCAAACTGAAGAATTAAGGGGGGGTGGGGGGTGGGGGGGGGTAGGGGGGTGGGGCCTGGGTGGCTCAGTCAGTTGAGTGTCCGACTTCAGATCATGTCAAGATCTCACAGTTTGTGAGACATAGAGCCTATTTCGGGTCCTCTGTCCCCCTCTCTGCACCTCCCCCACTTGCTGTCTTTCTCTCAAAAATAAACATTTAGAAAAAAAATTCCTTTGATTGTGTAAATGTACTAATAATTAGAAATTTGGATAAAATGTTCAGTTTATTCTTATATCTTCTATTCTTAACATCTTTCATGAATTTTTATGCTCCGTGAAGAATACAGTTACTCCTAACCAGACCAAAAATATTCCATAATGTGACCATAAAGTAGTGATACAGATTTTAAGTACATACCTGAGAAATGAATGTTACTAATTTTTATATTTTATGACATCCAAGGTCACACCATCTATATGTTAAGAGTTTTGGGGCCTCTGAATACATATGTCTTTGAACACCTTAGAACTGGTCAATGCAGTGGTCAGCATAACCACTTACATTAGTTCCTACCTCAAACAAGAGGTTGATGTCTTTTTCCTTTGTATGTCATGAAATAATTCTGACCAAAAAAAGGACAAAAGCAATGAAAAACTGACTAGGTTAGGTCTTTGAAGAAAAGTGTATTATTCTAATATTGTCAGGATAAAAATAGGTGAATATTCTTATGAGGGGGAAAAAAGGCAGTTTGTTAGTCATTTTGTTTATTTACTTTTGAGAGAGAGGCAGAGCATGAGCAGGGGAGGGGCAGAGAGAGAGGGAGACACAGAATCTGAAGCAGGCTCCAGGCTCCGAGCTGTCAGCACAAGGCCCGACATGGGGCTCGAATTATGAACCATGAGATCATGACCTGAGTCAAAGTTGGACGCTCAAACAACTGAGCCACCCAGACACCCCTCTTTTCTACTTTGAAGGATCTATGAAATATTCTTAATCCCAGCTCTGCAATCAATATTTGAGATTCATAATCTCTACTGACAAAAATATTAATTACAAGACTTTGGAAGTTGCCCCACAGCAAAATTTGAATAACAAAAAAACACATATCCCTTTATAAACTTTATTTTTTTTTTATTTTTTTTTTTATATATGAAATTTATTGACAAATTGGTTTCCATACAACACCCAGTGCTCATCCCAAAAGGTGCCCTCCTCAATACCCATCACCCACCCGCCCCTCCCTCCCACCCCCCATCAACCCTCAGTGTGTTCTCAGTTTTTAAGAGTCTCTTATGCTTTGGCTCTCTCCCACTCTAACCTCTTTTTTTTTTTTTCCCTTCCCCTCCCCCATGGGTTCCTGTTGAGTTTCTCAGGATCCACATAAGAGTGAAACCATATGGTATCTGTCTTTCTCTGTATGGCTTATTTCACTTAGCATCACACTCTCCAGTTCCATCCACGTTGCTACAAAAGGCCATATTTCATTTTTTCTCATTGCCACGTAGTATTCCATTGTGTATATAAACCACAATTTCTTTATCCATTCATCAGTTGATGGACATTTAGGCTCTTTCCATAATTTGGCTATTGTTGAGAGTGCTGCTATGAACATTGGGGTACAAGTGCCCCTATGCATCAGTACTCCTGTATCCCTTGGGTAAATTCCTAGCAGTGCTATTGCTGGGTGGAGGTTCCTCAAAAAATTAAAAATAGACCTACCCTTTATAAACTTTATACATAGTTCAGTTATTCTCCCCTACTGCCCCCCCCACAATGTCACTGTAAACCTGTTAGAACATCAGAAGTTTTCAGTTGGTTGTCATTTTTTTTTCTTTTTTAAGTTTTTTTTAACGTTTATTTATTTTTGAGACAGAGACAGAGCATGAACAGGGGAGGGTCAGAGAAAGAGGGAGACACAGAATCTGAAACAGGCTCCAGGCTCTGAGCTGTCAGCACAGAGCCCGCCGCGGGGCTCAAACTCACGGACCGCGAGATCATGACCTGAGCCGAGGTCGGACGCTTCGGTTAACCGACTGAGCCACCCAGGCGCCCCTTTTTAAAATTTTTTTAATGTTTATTTACTTTTGAGAGAGAGAGAGAGAGAGAGACAGAGTGTGAGCACAGGAGGGACAGAGGGAGAGTGGGAGACACAGAACCTGAAGCAGGCTCCAGGCTCCAAACTGTCGGCACAGAGCCCAATGTGGGGGCTCCAGCTCATGAACTGTGAGGTCATGACCTGAGCCAAAGTCTGACACTTAACTGACTGAGCCACCCAGGCACCCCGGTTGTCATTTTTAATTATGGTATGTATGGCCTCTTTTCAAATGTAAATATTCTATATTTTTCCAGTTCATCTGTTTACTGAACAAATATGTTTACATCCTACTCTCCCCTATAGCAGATAAAAATCAGTATCAGATAAATCCTTGTTCTTAAGAACTCTGTATAAATTTGTTCCCTTTATAAATAAATATTCATTGCCAGCTTGTCAACAAAAATTCATTTCTAAAATCTTTATTTAGCTATATGTACAGCTATCAGTTTTGTAAAATGAAGTTGGCACTATTTATTTAAACAGAGTCATGTATGGTGCCATTGTTTCCTTTTAAAAGGTAGTATTTGTTGTTATACCACAGCAATCAATTTTCTACCGCACAAAATTGAATGTTACAGATTATAGGGAAAAGCAAAAAGCAGCTCAGAGTTTTTACGATACTACTTCAGATTTTTTTTTTTTTAGGGTTAAGAGATTCATGCAGCAGGAATAAATCATTGGGAATGGGAGTGTATTTTTTCCACACAATTTTGAATCATACCTATTTGACATTTCTTTCTCCTTGTTTCTATCAGATGCATTTTCACAAAGCCTTAGGGAAAACTAGCCTCTGAGTATTTTTAGGGTAGTAGTCCTACAGAGAATACTGGAAGGAAAAAGGTAAGCCCAGAACAATAGGCTTCAGAAGCTCTGAGATGTGAATGAAGCAAGATAACCTAGAAGGTGGAAATAGAGACTAAAGAAATAATGTTCAAAATCACAGAATGGTAGCAGAGATTAGATTGTAGACAAGTGAAGAATGGGAAAGGAAAAGAAGGAAAGAAATTCCCTGGGATAATAGAAAAAGGAAATTTTAAAAGGAAAACAAACCCATGTTGTTATCATGAGATAAAATTTTAAAAATCCCTTTTAATATCAAATACTCCTTCAGCAAAACTAACTAGTAATTCTTGAATACTTTACTGGACGACAAAAAGATACATTAGCAGTAGTTCTTGGCAGGAGGTAAAAGTCTATGTACCTCTTTTTTGTGATGAGGAGGGAAATAAATATCCTTCCGTATAAGGATACCTCAATCCAAAGAATCACTCAAGGTAAGAGTGGTTACCTTGGACTATTCTATTATATATTTACCATTTACCTTTTCCAGGGGGTGAGGGCCACAGTCAGAAATGGTTCTTTAGCCATCTCTGGTTGTTCTTTGCCTGCAGCATTTGGTCCCTCCTTTCCTACACACCTGCTTCATATTGTGGTTTGAATTGCCCATCTTTTCTCCATTTCCCCTCTCTTCCTATTTTTGTTTGTTTCACCTCTATTCATTTATCTCTTGGTTTGCTCAGCTCTTACATGTAGAAAAAAAAGCTTCCACTGTATGGATCATAGAAAAGCCATTTTGTGAACTTAGGAATAAGTAGTGTCATCAACCATAAAGGATTCATTCCATGCTTGAGGGTTTAGTTTAAGAAGGAATGCTATATAACAACCCTGTTATAAATTCCTAAATACCCCTTTCATCACTGCACTCTCATGATCAAAAACTACAGAATAACAGACCAGCTCCTTTAGCATTCAACACCCACTCCTTCATTCTGTCAGTCTGACCTCAGCCTTATTTTACTTTTTAAGTAAACTACCTGATTAGCTATCTGTCAATAGTATACAGTATCATGAGTATCAGATTAGTTCATCATATCTCTTCTCCACAGATGTTTAAAGATTCTTTACTAGGATAGCAGCACCTGGGTGGCTCAGTAGGTTGAGTGTCCGACTTTGGCTCAGGTCATGATCTCACAGTTCGTGAGTTTCAGCCCTTCATAGGGCTTGCTGCTGTCAGCACAGAGCCTGCTTCGGATCCTTCTCTCTCTGCCCCTCCCCTGCTTACACACACTCTCACTCTCTCTCTCTCTCTCTCTCTCTCTCTCTCAAAATAAATATTTTTTTAAAAAGATTCTTCACTAGGATATTCTACATGCTGAGATTTTTTTAATTATTCAGAGATTAGATAAATCTTAAGTGACGATTTTCAAGTCATATTAAAATATTACTTGTTTATTTTTTTTTTAACTGACTTGATTTTTCTTGCCTTCAGTAATCTTAGCAATGACAGGTCATTTGGCATAAGAACCATAATAATAATAGTGAATATCATTAAACATTTTTTTCTCTTTGCTAAACTTTATATGAATTCTCATTTTACCAGACTTGATTTGAAAAGCTACTAAATCCCTATATTGTTACCTTTTCTGTTACCTCCAACTGTTGAGACCTAGAAATCATATAAATTTCTTTATTCTCTTCCCGTTTACTTTCCTGTAGTTTTCAAAAAACTCTGTGGGCTGTGGGTTGTTTCCCTGTGTGTGTTGGTTTGTTTTTGTTTCCTTCCTCATAACATTTTTTATGTATTTATTTTGAGAGAGAGAGAGAAAGTGTGTGTGTGTGTGTGTGTGTGTGTGTGTGTGTGTGTGTGCACGAGCTGGGGGAGGGACAAAGAGACCTAGAGAGAGAATCCCAAGTAGCTTTGCACTGTCAACGAAGAGCACCACACAGGGCTTGATCTCACGAACTGTGAGATCATGATATGAGCTGAAACAGAGAGTCGAAGGCTTAACTGACTGAACCACCCAGGCACCCCTATATAACTTCTCTATTTGCTATTGAAATTGCTTCAACTATCCACATTTGAATTCCTCTGAACTTGTGTGTCAGTTTCTTTATCCATAAATGAGAATAATAACCATATCTACCTCACGGGGTGATTGTGAAGATTAAGTTATGTAGTAAGCAGATCACTTAGAGCAGTGCTCAGCACGTAAACATTGCATAATCGTCCACCGTTCTTAATTTTTATTATTTTTTTGGTTACACTTCTGTGTTATACATGCTGTATTTTCTTATTTCATGGTATAAACATAGAGAAACCAGTACCTTTCCCTCTCTGGTATACATGCAAAGTTTAGAAACTTTTGTGGTATTTGTGAACACTACCACATTCAAAGAATGTCTCTTTTGTGTGTAATATAGCACTCACTGAGAGAGTGGGCATTAAGCCAACTCTGTAATTGCTGTTAATTTACTGTATCATTAACAGAATTAGTCATTGTTTCATTTTACTGTGTGTTAAAATATAGTTTACTTCAACACTGTTGCCTGTATGAAAAATCAAATTGTCATTTCCAGCTAGTTATGATGAATACTTTGTATTGTGTGGTATGTATATTGAATTATTAATCTCTTAAATAAATAACTGCCACTTCGTATGTCTACAAACATAAAATGTATTACTTCTTTCCCAAAGGATAAAGGAAGCCTGTATATTATTTCCATTTTACATTTAGGAAACCTGTAAATATGCTACATTTTACATAATCGCTTTGGGTAGTGTGAGACCTATAAAAAATGTAAACAAAATAAAAAGGAGGGCATTCTCCTTATGTTTATGTTTATGTCACTGCCTCTAATTTAATAGAAAGTGTCATATGGTTGCCCATTTATTATCCATTAATCCATTAAGTATCTCAGCTGTTGTGCTTCGTAATTAATTGTCGTTATGTATGAGACACTTTTGCAGTTATAAAGCAGAAATGAATCATCTTGTCTTAGAAATGTGGGTTCATTGGACATCTGTTAAATTATGTTTTCTCTATGCAATACTAATTAATAAGTAAGTGTTGTTGGATCAACATAGCCCCACATAATAGTTTTAAGTTCACTGTTCAAGAGCAGCTGTTCTAGTATCTGATGGGGGTGGGGGTTGGAAGGTGATGCGTCTGGTGGAAATATTAAACTCACAGAGCTTTGGGTTTTGGTTTTGATGGACCCTCAGGCATTGATTGATCCCCCATTGTGTGTATGCTCAATGAATGAAGATAATGGGAATTGCTTAAGTGATATTTTGTGTACATGGTTAAGTTGAGATACCAGATCATTTCTTCCTCAATTGTTGGGGATTCAGCAGTATTTTAATCCATATGTGATTATGTTACTGGAGAAATTGCCCAAGCCCTGAAAACCCATTTGTAGAAAAGTCATACAGCCAGCTTTAAGAAAAAAAAAACTTAATTGTTTTAAAGTACCATGTTGCTTTTTTAAATAGCCTTTAAGGGGCACCTGTGTGGCTCAGTTGGTTAAGCGTCTGACTTTTGGTTTCAGCTCAGGTCATGATCCTCACAGTTTGTGAGTTCGAGCCCCACATCGGGCTCTGTGTTGACAGTGTGGAACCTGCTTGGGATTCTCTCTCTCTCCCTCTCTCTCTGCCCTTCCCTGACTCGCTCTGTCTCCCTCTCTCAAAAATAAATTTAAAAATTAAATAAATAGCCTTTGAGAGACTGTTAAAATACAAGCCTTCAGATGGTAAAATTGTACTCCTAGGAATGTGCCATTCCTCGAAGCTTTGTTAAATTTATTTTGTTTTCTTTCTTTTTTAACTGACTGGGGAAGAAAACCTGTATATGCATGCCAAACAAGCATTGGTTGATCTGGTTTCAAGCTACTGTGTCTTTAATAGTATTTTGTTCAAAATAAAGTAATTGAGACATCATCTATAAGAGATTTTTATAAAGATATAAGTATAAATCAGCTCTTCCTAAGGGATGAGTCTATAGGGCCTTATATTTTGGCATATATGATACAATCTGTTCTCAAACTAGTGTTGTCCTTGAGGCCCATGAAGAAGCAAATGCAGAACATTCTACAGTCCAAGGCCCACAGAACTTCTGCAGGAAAATAATGTGCACTGAGGATGAGCTCATACTCAGATTAAAATCCCCTCTATGATACGATGCTACCCTAAAGGAGAATCAGCTGAAGTACCGTTTCTAAAACTGGAGGCAGTAGAACAAGTCAAAAAAGAGATGAGATAGTCATTTAAAGAGAAAAAGAATAGAAAATACAATGAGAGAACAAGTCACTAATAAAAAAGAGCACACAAATTTGAAAAAAAACTAAATTGAACCTCATTCAATATAGATACGTTCCTGAAACATTCTATATAAATTGAATTTTTATAAGTTAGATAAGAAGGAATCTAATTATTGGTTCCTAATCAAGTCATACCAAGTATCTTCCCCTTGCAGGGCTTGGGTGTAATCAGGTGCTGCACGGTCAGAAAGGGCCCTGGGGATTGAGTGTGATGCTCCCATCTTCTAAGAGATTTACTTCTCACGAGAGGGGACATTTTCTAGTTGTGTGCTTTTCTACATCCGTACTTACAAGGAACTGAGAAAGACTTAAAATTTAAATACCTCTACTGTAAATATCTTTCATTCTTCATCATTTAAATAGTATTTGAAATCTTAAAAAAAAAAAAAAAGAGCTCTAGCCTGAAGTCAAATGTAGCATGCTACCCAGCCTCACTCACAGCAGGGTGAGTGTCATCTTTCCACTTGATGGTTTCTAAGTAACGTTTAATTTTAATTCCTTTACTGTCACTTAGGATAGGAGAAACATATTTCCAGGGTTGTTGTTTTTTAATTTGGGAAGGGGTTTTGTTGTGTTCTACTAATGTGTATTTCTTAGAGTTTCTTTAAGATTTGTGATTCCCCTCACATTTTATAATGAGTTTTTCCAGTTTTTATTTTGTCTTAGGATGTGTTAATTGTTGGTGCAGTGCTCTTAAGTCCATTTTAAGAGCACTTGAAATTTCAGAAAGTATGGTAGTACTGACATTTTTAAAATGTGTATTAACAACCTATTCATATAAACTAGTTTCATAGTGAGCTTAGAGCCAAGATCCATTTGAATGATGTTAACCCTGCTATTTTTGGACTTTTGTTACATGATTCACTGATTTATGGCACAGGAGCTCCAAATATTTCCTCTCTGGGTCTCCATGGAAAAGTATTTTTAAGAGGAATGTATTTCTCACTGATCTCATACTTCCTCAGTAAAATCACCGTGTCATGTATCTCCTGATGAGAAGTTTTTTGAAAAATGTAAGCTATGTGAAAAATAGAGGTTACTACTGAAATATTATTTTAAATGATCATTTTTATTATCATTTATCAGCTTTCCAGCCTGGAGGTATTTCTTTACTTTAAAACATCTTCCTAAATTATGTCTTGAATCAATTTGGCAGAAATAATTTATTAAAATATTTTCTTCTTTGTCTATACTCATGCCCTACGTGATTTCTCTCCCTTTACAAAAATACTTTCTGTCTCTGTGTGAAATGTTGTCCATACTCTAGAGCAAGGGAGTGGTATAAAGAAAACACACCTAAAACTCCGGCGATAGGGCAATTATTATGTGAACACCTGCATTCTGAAATTGCCCTGTAAAGCCGGGAGACATGAAGAGGGGAAAGGAGACTGGCACTACTTGAATCCGTGCTGAGTGCCAAGTGTGGTGTTAGAACTTCTCGGGTGCTTCAGTCTTCACAGCCACAGTGGGTATAGCTAGTATTTTTCCCATTTTAAGATGAGGAAACTGAATCTCAAACAGGCTAATTTGATTCATCCAAAGTCAGAATTCCAGCTCAAGTCCAGCTAGCTCCCAAAACCACTTATTCATTTCATAATATAACTCTTGGATCTTGGAACTAGAGTGGGCCTTAGAAATAATCTAATTTAAGTCTCATTTTGTCAGGATATAGGGGCTCAAAGTAGCAAAGTAACTTCCCATAGATCATTCACTACTTAGTAGCATTGTTTTATGCTGTAGTCAACATAAAAAATTGTGTTAATTCTTTCTAAAATTACTTTTTAAGGAGTGATCCTGTGAAGTATAGAAATAGCGCAGCTGCATTTACCTTTTAAGATAAAGTAATAATGCAACTGAGAAATATACTTACATGTATTGTTTCCTGTTGCTGTTATAACAGGTTAACGCAAATTTGGTGGCTTAAAACAATGTGAATTTCCTGTCCTTCAGTTCTGGATGTCAGCAAACTAAAACCAAGGTGTCAGCAGGGTTGCGTTCCTTTTTGAGGCTTTAAGGGGAAATTTATTTCATTGCCTTTTCTGTCTTCTTGAGGCCGACTACGTTCCTTGGATCATGGCCCCATCACTCTGACTCCTTGACATCCCCTACTGATCTTCCTGCTTCCCTCTTGTAAAGCCCCTGTGATTATATCCAGCCCACCCATATAATCACCCCATCTCAAGAGCCTTAACTTAATCACACCTGCAAAGTCCCTTTTACCATATAAGAACATATTCACAGGTTCCAGGGATTGAGATGTGGACATCTTTAGAGGAATAGGCCAGTATCCTGTCCACCACACACATACACACCTACCTGCCTCTGTGTGCATTCAGATATCACACATAAATTAAAACACTTCTTGAAGCACCTGGGTGGCTCAGTGGGTTGAGTGTCCAACTCTTGGTTTCGGCTCGGGTCATGATGTCACGGTTCATGGGTTCAAGCTCTGCATCAGGCTCTGTGCTGACATTGTGGAAACTGCTTGGGATTCTCTCTTTCCTTCTCTCTCTGCTCCTCCCACGCTCTCTCTCTCTCTCAAAATAAGTAAATAAACTTAAAAAAAATTAAAACGCTCTTGTCCAGAGTCATCTTGGAATTAGACATTCTGGACAAATAAGTTTTCGGTATCACTATAACCAAATTGTTCTAAAATTTTCCTTAATATATGGAAAATGTTCTGAAATGTACTATCTTCCCAGCCTTTGAAAACAGTATTCTCAATATAATTTTACCTCTCCTTGATGAATGATAGCTATCATTATAAACATCAGTATTGAACTATGCTTCCAAAACAGCAATAAATGCAAATGCAGGTGTAGGTTATGTGATACACAGAACTCATTGAGAATTAAGCCCTGCAGTAGAGCTGGAAATTCCTTTATGGTCATTTTTTTATCATTTGTTTTTTTGTCAGAAGGGTGAAGTGAAGGATGTACTGTTGTCCAGCCCCCTGAACAAGATAACATGATGGGCTTTCTATAAAATTGAGTCAGTTACGAGCAGCCTTCTGTAGGATGAAGGTGGGAGATGAGTGCTTTCTTAGCCTCTAAAAATCGTCTAACATGTGCACATCCCTTGATATTTGTCAATATTCAAAATATCATTTTTTATTTCTGCATCACTAATGTCTAAAAGGACTGCAGACAATTCTTTATCAGTTTGCATGTGTTCTTGTCTCTCATTTCCCCTAGTTTTGTTGATAGGGTCTGGAAGACAATGCTGACTGTTTCAAGAACTGTCATTAGCAAGGTTTTGCCTTGATTATGGAACACTTTTGCTGATCTGACCAGGCCACATATTTTTAAATTTTCTTTATTATTTAAATAGGCAATAACAACAATAAAAATGTTTATGTTGGAGTACCTGGCACGTATTGAGTACTTACTAAATATTTATTATTTTTTATTATTGGTTTAACCTATATGAAATCTTTTCTGAACTAATATTTTAATCTATAGGACAATTTAGTAAAGTAACATTTGGGTACAAAAATATTAAAAATATATCCTGCTTTCTCAGGTTATTCTCCACAGTTTTCCAGTTTTCAGTCTACTGTAAGTTATGGTTCTAAAATCTTCTTGTATCTAAAGAACAATAAGATGTTACAACCCCTCAGAAAGATACTTGTCTCTTTGAGCACTAGCCAGTGATTTGTTAGCATTTGTTCAGCAAACAATGGACTCTTTCTATGTGCCAAGCACTGCACTGGACATCAGTTGAAAGAAGAGACTTTCATGGGTAATTCCCGGTTTGATGAGGAGGTCCAGGAGGTCCTGTGGCAAGTGTGGTAGCAGAAGTAGGAGTGTGATAAGGGAACCCTGAAGAAGTTATTGTTTACTTTACAATAGGTAAATATGTAACACTTCTTAAAACTCTGGGATCATCAGTTTTTTTATCCAATTCAAATAGTGGTATTTGTGAAAAATAAACTCAAAATAGAATAAAAACACAAATGCGAGACCTGAAACTGTAAAACTCGTAGATAAAGACCCAAATGTGAGACCCCAAACCATAAAACTCCTAGAAGAGAACACAGCGGTAATTCCATTGACATTGGCTGCAGCAACATTTTTCTAGATACGTCTCCTAAGGCAAGGGAAAATAAACTGTTGGGACTCCACCAAAATAAAAAGCTTTTGCACAACAAAGGAAACCATCAACCAACAAAAAGGCAGCCTACTGAATGGGAGGAGATATTTGCAAATGATATATCTCATAAAGGGTTAATATCCAAAATGTATAAAGAATGTATATAACTCAACACCAAAACAAACCAGAAAACACAGTCTGATTAAAATATGGGCAGAGGGCCTGAGTAGACACTTTTCCTAAAGAAGCATACAGGTGGCAAGATGCTCAGCATCACTAATCATCAGCCACTGTGGAAAACAGTATGGAAGTTCCTCCAAAAATTAAAAATAGAAATACTTATGATTTAATAATAACTACTGGGTATTAACCCAAAGAAAATGAAAGCACTAATTTGAAAAAATATATGCAACCCAAGTGTCCATTAATACATGAATGGATAAAGAAGATGCGATGTATATATACATACACACGCACACACGCGCACACACACACACACATAGATACACACAATAGAATATTAACCATAAAAAAAGGATTCAATCTTGCATTTGCAGCAACATGGATGGACCTGGAGGCTGTTATGCTTAGTGAAGGAAGTCAGACCGAGAAAGACAAATATCATATGATTTCACTTATATGCACAATCTAAAAAAATAAATGAATAAACAAAAGGCAGAATCAGACCTCTAAATACAGAGAATAGACTGATTGATGGTTAACAGAGGAGAGGGGTTGGGGAACAGGCAAAATGGGTGAAGGGGAGTGGGAGATCCAGGCTTCCACCTGTGGAGTGAATAAGTCACCAGAATAAAAGGCACAGCATAGGGAATGTCATCAATGATACTGAAATAGCGTTGTATGGTGACAGTTGTAACAGCACTGTGTGATAGCTACACTTGAGGTGAGCAGAGCATAATGTATAGATATGTTGAATCACTGTGTTGTACACCTGAAAGAAATGTGACATCGTCAACTATACACACACAAAAAATATTTTAAGGTGCTATTTGTGGGAGCCTGCAGCATTAGCACATGTAGGAACGATCAGCCTACCTGTTTGATTCAGTGTGGTTTCTTTATGAACATCTGTTGGGACAAAAGCTAACAAACATCACTAAAGTAGATCCTTTAATCAGTATTACAAAATATTGAAATGTAAAGCATTCTCTGTCCAAAAAGCTGCAAGATTCTTTGCAAACTCATGCTTTATTTTTCTTCCAACCATACTTCACTTTTAATATCTCCACTTAAAACAGAGTCAACAGTAAAAACAACCTAATTAGAAAACGGGCAAAAAACCTGAAGCTCCTCTCTCAAAAAAGAGGGTAGCCAGATAGCAAAAAAAAAAAAAAAAAAAAAAAAAAAAGCACGTGGAAAAAGTGCTCAACATCATTAGCAATTGGGGAAATGCAAATTAAAACCACAATGGTACCACTTCACCTAATCAGAATGACTGAAATAAAGCATCTTACACTAAATGCTGGCCAGGATGCTGAGAAACTGGATCACACTGCTGGTAAGAATGTAAGATGGTTCAACTGCCCTGGAAAAAAGTATGGCAGTTTCTTATAAAACTAAATATGAGCTTATCATATAACCCAACGATCACACTCTTGGGCATCTTATCTCAGAGAAATGAAAACTTACATTCACACAAATACACACACACATGTTCATGACAGCTTTGCTTGTGATAGCTGAAAACTGGAAACAATCCATTTGTCCTTCAGTAGATAAATGGCTCAACAAACTGGCACATCCATACCATGGAATACTACCCCACAATATGAAGGAACAAACTATTGATACACGCAACAACTTAGATGGATCTCATGGGAAATGTGCGAGTAAAAAGAGCCAATTTCAAAAAGTTACATCCTATATGTTACCACTTATATGACATTCTTGAATGACAAAATCACAGAGATGAGGAACAGAGTAGTGGCTGTCAACAATTAAGGAAGGAAAGGGTTTGGAAAGTGACCTTTAAATGGTAGCACAAAGAGTGTTTGTGAAGGAACTGTTCTGTATCTTGGCTGTGATGGTGGTCATACAGATCTACATGTGATAAAATTCCATAAAAACACGTGTACATGAGTGCATATAAAACTGATGATAAATGGAAAAGGTCAATGGACTGGAAAAGGTCAATGGACTGTATCAGTGTGAGTTTCCTGTGATGTGATATTACAGTTATGCAGGATGTTACCATTGGGGAAAAGTGGATGAGGAACATAGTGTGATCCATTGGTATTGTTTTGTATGGGTTTTTTTTTAATGTTTATTTACTTTTTGAGAGAGAGTCAGAGCATGAGCAGGGGAGGGGCACAGAGAGAGGGGGGGGGGAGACACAGAATCCGAAGCAGGCTCCAGGCTTTGCCCTATCCACACAGAGCCTCAAACTCAGGACCATGAGATCATGATGTAAGCTGAAGTTGGACGCTTAACTGACTGAGCCACCCAGGGGCCCCAGTCAGTATTGTTTCTTACAACCTAGTGTGAATCTATAATAATCTCAAAATTAAAAGTTAAAAAAAAAAAAAACAGAGGCATTGAGGCTGACTAGGAGAGCGTGAGCTTTTAGGTCAACAAAGCTGTGTTTAAATTCTGGCTCCCCCACTTACGACTGTGCAACTACATGCCAGTCCTTTAACCCTTCTGGGCCTTCATTTATTTTTTTCCTCCAGTTTTATTGAGATATAATTAAATTCACTGTATTTATTTTAGGTGCACAGCATAATGATTTGATATATGTATGTACTGCAAAATGATTACCACAATAAATTTAGTTAACATCCCTCACCTCACAGGAGTACAGTTTCTTTATTTTAAAAGTGGCTACAATAATACTACTTACCTCTTTGTGTTATTTTGAGAATTAACTGGCTCGGAATAGCCAGTCAGTATCTGATAGGTTTTTAAAACATTGTATATAAAAGCCACTCATCATTTACATTGGATCATAAAAATATTCTGTATTTTCATCTAGCACTTAAAGGGATATGCCTCTGCAGAATTTTATTATTACCAGGTATTCTCTATTTCATTCAATTCTGCTCATGTCTTTATTTCTTTCTACTTTTATGGGATTAAGTCTGTTCTTTTTCCTTCCTTAAACACTTACTAAATGTCTTTCTTCCTTTCTAATTTGTGTATTTGAAACTATAGATTTCCCTTTGATAACTGTTTTAGCCAAATCACAAAGTTTGTATTGACAGTCCAACATTTCATTGTCATTTAGTTATAAATGTAACTTTTTTTTTTTGATCCAAGGATTATTTGAAAAATGTGCTTTTCAGTTTCCCAAACATTTGATAGGGGGTCTTTATGGTCTTAATAATTCTTTGAGATATGTTAAGCTTCCTTTGTGGCTTAGCATGGGATCAGTATTTATAAATGTTTCTTATATGCTTGGAAAAGAATATATATTCTTTGTTGAGTGTGGAATTTTATCTTCAATCCCTTGATTTTGTTCAATTGGTTTTCATATTTTCAGCATCCTTACTACATTCTCTTTCATCTGCGTGACCTCAGTTCCTGCAGCGAAATGTCCCTCTGATTGTAGATGTCTCATTTTTCTCCTTACGATTCTGCTGAGTTTCACTTCTTATATTTTTGGGTGTCTTGTTAGGTACAGCAGATCCAGAATTGTTACGTTTTTCTGATGAATTGTTCATTTTATCCTAATGCATTGATTATCTTTCTGCATTTTACCTTAAACATCTATTTGATCTGATAGTAATATAGCCATTTAGGCTCTCTTTCGGTTGGTGTTTGCATAGTTTATGTGCTGAGGATTTAGAATTCTCAGGGGATACATTTTTCTCCCCACCAGAGCCCAGGCTTTCTCCAGCAAGTGTCTTTGCTGTGTCTCCCAGAAAGCATTATCTTTCAAGTCCATCCACTCACTAAAAGACTAGCTGCTCAAGTGTTCTAATCTATGTAAGGGGTCTCAATCCCAACCTCTTGCCACATGCAGACCTTAGGTTTCACCTTTTTCCATGAGGGCATCAAAACCCAAGCCTCCATTTTAATCTGGACTGGGTACTGTCCTTCACCCCCTCCCTCTTACCCAAGTCCTGCCCCTGGCAACGACACTGCCAGCTCATGTGCTTACTGTAATTTTTGGTTTTCAGTTCTGGCCTCTGGGGATTTCTGTGAAAATTCAGCTATGTATTTTTTTAAATGTTACTTACATTTTCTTCAGCACTGGTAGGTGTTTGAAATGTGTTTGTGTGGAAGGGATGTCAAGGTTATCTATAAGGTCCAGCATGTTACTAGGACAGTTCTTATTAGGAATACTGATCTAGCCTGAAAATGGTACTGTGTTGTCTAATAATTACAGAAGACTGGATCTGTCCTTTCTGAGTCTTGATACTATACGAATTAAGTAAATGTGATGTTTGAGCAGATGCTGGATACCCTGGGAGGTAGCAACACATACAGAAATCTGCCACGTAGTTTTTGGTTCAGAGCCATTTTTAATTTAGGGGACCAAAAGATTGGTCTTTAAAACACTAAGGGTTTTTTTTTTTTATATTTCAACTTATAAATTTGAGAACGTTTATAAACATGATATTAATGAATAACATTAAGATCTTATTGTTGCTTACATAAAACTTTTAGAAAACAGAGTTTTACCAGAGTTACAAAACTGATTTAGACTTAGCTTTTTAATTAAGTTCTTGAAAAATGTTATAAACATGTTTCAAAATTATACCTAAACGACGTGCAGTGGTGATGTAGCTATTATAGGGAAGAGAGACTACACTAATATTACATTAAAATATAGAATTTAAGGAGAAAAAGGTTCATAAATTGTAAGTAATACATTTTTTTATAAACTAGGTATATTATTTACATGCATGCCTAATTTGTGTTTTTAAACCATGACAGAAAAGAATATTTATGTCCTTTTTATAGTGTTCCCATGCTATCTTGAACTTTAAAATACACAAAATCCTTAAAACAACTGGACTCCAACAAGTTTCTTTTGAAATTTTTATTTTTGAAATTTATTTTTTCTTTGAAATGTTACTTTTATTTTAGAGAGAGAGAGCAGGCATGCATGAGTGGGGGAGAGGGGCAGAGGGAGAGAGAGAATCTGAAGCAGGCTCCACACTCAGCACAGAGCCCGACGTGAGGCTCGATCCCATGACCCTGGGATCATGACCTGAGCCGAAATCAAGAGTCCTGTGCTCAATTGACTGAGCCACCCAGGCACCCCTTTGAAATGTTTTTAGAAGCCACAGCTAGTTTTTCTCTTACGAACATTCCTACACTTATACCAAGAGCAAATTCAGTCCCCAGAACACTAGCTAATCGATAGGACTCTTCATCAAAAGCAAAAGGATATGATTTTGCTGTTGGGGGTTATTTAGTTCTCTGTGCCCAGAATAACAAGTTCTAAAATAATGATTTTGTTTCTTGATGCTTCTCAGGTGCCTAAGGAATAATTAAGTATGTGGTTCTACCAGTGACCCTTGGATTATTTTGTCTAATAAAAAGTATGTCTATTTATAATAACATTACATTTTCTTCTAGGTTACTTTCCGGACAAGAATCTATCACTGTAATATTAACAGCCAGGGCGTCATCTGTCTGGACATCCTAAAGGACAACTGGAGTCCAGCCCTAACCATTTCTAAAGTTCTCCTCTCCATCTGCTCACTTCTTACTGATTGCAACCCTGGTAAGAGACTTAATCCAATATTGAATTCAAGTCTATTAAAGACTTCAATGTCAGACCTTAGGAAATTGTTTACTTTACTACCACCACCACCACTGTAACTACTGTTATTACTATTGATTTTAAATTTCCATAATATCTAACTGCTTTCTTTTTAAATTGGGTCTTCTCATTAGTCTTTTTGAGACCTATTATTTGCCGAGAAGGAAAAAGCACAATGTGATAAAAATTAATGAAAAATCATTTTGGATAGGGAAGTGCTTTTACAGAATGCATTACATTCTGCTGGCAAATAATAATAAAAATTCAAATTGAATAGCTTAATCTTTAATTAGATGCCTACCAGAAGATGTTAATTTGAGAAATGTGGGCTATTAAAATCTGATAACAACCAAGCAGCACCACGCAGACATGACCTTGTTGGCATTTTAATAACCATGCGTCCTTTCAAGCTAATAGAACAAAAAAGCTGAGTGGTCCTCAACTAGGAAATACAACTTCCCAGGAAAACTAAAGAGAGTTTATGACGAAGCCTTTGTGGCTTGCTGGTGTGCCTAATGCTGAAAGTTTTTACTTTCTGTGTCGTCGCAGATGTATGATTATGTGTTTGACCAACTCCTTTTAACTAACAGACAAACCCAACTGCCAAATTTTTACGTATCTGGGTTTATTTTGGAAACTACAAAAATCTAAAGTAGCTACAGAGTTTTCATTTATGTTTTTAATGAGAAATTCTTCTTTGAGTATTTAATTAGTAGTGTTAATATTTTATAAGATTCTATCTTCCACATTCAGGAATAAACTTTATTCACTAGATAATTGAAGTTTTAGACAAGAGAGAAATGACAAAGGGGAATCAGGGTCTCTCTTAAGCTCCTGTCTGGTTTATAAAACATGAAGAATTTACAATCTGTTCAATTTTTAAAACTTTTAAAAATAAGGATGTATAAAAATACTTCCACCAAAAGAAACATAAAATATAATTATGCAAGATCATTATAAAATACTTTTTAAATTATTTCATACTTTTACACCAGATAGCGAAGTTCATTAATGCTGCACTAATTTAAAACTGAATGACAAATACTGTGTTTTTTCTCCTTATTACTATTTCAATCCCATTTGTCTGTATGACTGTGTGTAACTTCATTTGGAGGTAATGTCATAAGAAGACATTTTTTGTGTGATAGAGGCTTAAGCCCAGTGGTCCTCCTGGAACTGTTGGAACAGGGAACTATATCTGTCTCCCCTCTCCCAACAGAGTACTTCTGGGCTTTGCTGAAATTTAGAGGGAGTGTTTTTTTTAAGAAAAAAAAAAACTTATCTTGAGAAGTAAGTCACCCATACAAGAAACTTTTGACATGAGATCATTACACCTTAAACTTCTAGTGTTAGGTGTCAGTTATATTTCAGTAAAACTAGGGGGAGAGAAGAAACTTTTGAGGCCATACTATTCATGAGGCCCTTCTGAACACTAGACGAGTAAGAAGTCCTTCCTTCTTCCACATGGGTAAGATGTAACTGCACACTTAGAGAGAAAGCTCCGTGCGGAGAGGCGTTCCTTACTCAGCCATAGCCAGGCCTGTTCCGTCTCCCAGTCAGTTGAAATGGTCCTATTCCCCTGAATCAGCTTGTATGTGGGAAGCTCTTCTCTGTACAGGTAATCGCCGCTTAGAGGAATACATTCATCCCACCAAAGCCTTTTCTCAGCAATCAAAAATATTTCTCTTCACTAGAGTTTTCTTTTGCTGTGTCTCAGAAAGTTACAGATGTATGCTACAAAACAAGAAAAGTAAAATTACCCCTGGCTAAAGCAAAATCACATAAATAAAATAAATAGATTTTGAAAACAATAATATTGGTAGTAAGGATAAGTGTAAGGGATAAAGAAAAAGTAAAGAATAAGCCTAAAGATTAAGCCTTAAGTTTGATCAACTAGATACAGCTCATCTGATGTAAGAATAGACTATTGTTTGTAAAATACGTGGCAACCAACTAAATGTTTGTACTTTAAGACATATACAAAAATTTCCTAATTGGCACATCATCGATACGTGTGTTCACACTTCTAGAGTCTTAAAAAGAGTTTTTAAGTCAAAATGGCCTTTCTTTTGTTTAATGGGTTTACTTCACACCCTTCTCTGGTACGCTTCCAATGTGTAGATTTTTTTTCCCCCAGATTTAAGTTAAACTTCAACCTAACCTATCTTCAAATTACCACAATTATAAGTTTGATAGAATACAAATAAATACAATTTTCCTATACTAAATCTGTAGAGCTAGTTTAACACCAGAAATGCTGTCAGCTCTGAAGTAGGTTTTGCATAAGGTTTTGCACCAATTTTCAAAGTGCTTTTCTCCCTCTTCTCTCCACATAAACTTACTTTTTTAATCTTTTTCATACTCTTCTCATAATTTACATTTGTCTCTTACTTAAAGAATTTTTGGTCTATTCAGAAATGAATTTTAAATGTTCGAGGGTGGGGCTGTACATCCTTACAGCATGGTATTTATAGTCCACAGATAGAGATTTTAATACCAGCTCCACCGTTAATTAGTTGTGCGACTTGTTCTGGGCGCTTCACTTTCCTCAGACTCCGTTTCATTTACAAAACAGAGATAACCATCAGCCCTACCTAAATCACGGGATTCCTGTGAGATACACATGCAAGCCCTCTGTAAACAATCATGGGCTGTTGTTCAGGTCATTTCCCAGGGTACTTAGGACTCCAAATGGGCATACATTCAATGGCTGACAAATACCTCCTCAGTTGAGTTTAACTGAGAGAAGAGAGTATTGAATAATCTCTAAACGCCACCACCTCAGCACTGACACTCTTGGGTTTAAACTCTGGAAAAAGCCTAACCTTGAATTAGTAGTCCCTATTGCATTATTTCCTAGGAAGGATTATCTCGCGGGTGGCAAAATGTCCAACAGTCACCAGCCAGTTGACGGGTGCACCGGTGATAATCATTCTGTTCCCAGTGCAACGGTCTAGGTAGGTCTAACTGCTGGCCTTGATAGGGCTGTTCACACTTCACAGTGGTGTTCATTGAGCCTGCCAGAGCACTCTTATTTGTCAGACTCTACCTGGCTGCCAGAGTCTGTCTGTGTCACACTGCTGAGGAACAGAATGGCAGCAGAAAGGAGTAGAAGCTGATAAGCTCCAAAGGCCCACACTGGCCTTCCAAGCTCCCGGAGTTTAGTCCTCCTTGGTGAACATGATTTAACCCAGGAATTGCTGTCATTTAGAGTACTAATCAGATTTCCATCTTTCATGGAATGCTCTTATCTGTCAATACTCTCTTCTCAAGCATATACAAAATTTAAGCTCTGTTCTGTTTGATTGTGTCTTTTGAAGTTTGTTTGTGCTATTTTGTGGTTGTTTTTTTAAACTCTTAGATGTTTATCATATTCTTTATATGAAGTCTGGTTATTGTTTCAAATATGCTTATCTTATGGTCTTCAGACCTAAAAATAATGGGTGTTTTCCCTCATAAAAAATGAACTATCCTGAGAACACTGACAATTATGAAATAAAACAAGGAGGTCAAGGTTTTCCTGTATCAGATGCTTTATTTACAGAGTAACTTTCAGAAGTATTTCTAATCTTTTTTTCCTCTTTTTTTTTCCTGAAAAGTATATCAATCTGGATGTTATCTGGCATTATTTTTTTTAACCTCAGTTCGACTTTCCTGCTCTATTGCTGTTGCTATCTAAAGTGTTACAAGCTTGTTTTATTCGGAATGTAATTCTGATACTGTATCATTTAAAAATGATCCCCCAAATGTATGGCTTTTATGGGATAATTGGAAATTTGAAAATGAGCTTTTGATATTAAGGAATTACTGCCAGAAATTTTTAGGCATGGTAAAACAGAACTGTCATGAATTTTTTACATATCCTTACCTTTTAGAGATAAGGAACTACTTGCAATAAAGTCCTTTGGTATCTAGAATTTGCTTCAAAATAATCCAGAAAGATTAGATTGGAAGTAGATAAGGATGTGGAGGATACGAGATCGACCATTGTAATCGTTGAATGATGAGTGATGAGCACACTGGGGGGGCGGGGCTTCCTTATACTCGTTTGTCTACTTTTGAATATGTCTGAAGTTTTCCATGATAAGGATTTCCTCGTAACTGCCGAAGATGAGCAGCAGTGTAGTCTGTAAAAGGCGTGTGATTTGGCCCTTTTGCTCTGTGGGAGAATCGTTTGGGCCCTGACCCTCACCCTCTGTATTTCATTCCCTATCATTTGCCTTCCAACTAAAGACTGCCTCTTGGTTCAGCCTGGGCCATCAGGGTCCTGCATTCACACAACCATGAAGTCTTTGTCCGCCACTCTTCAAACAGGCAGAACCGTATAGGCCAGGTCAAATGAAAATGCTCTGAGCACACCCACAAACATCAATGCCCAAGATGGATGAGCTCTTCCCCCTCCCCCCAGCACCTTCCAAATAAAAATCAAGTATCAGTTACTCCCCGTCTTAGATTTATGCGTATCTTTTATTAAAACAACAAATAGAACTAAGAATGGCGCTAATTAACCCTCAGCCTTACACAGTGATTAAGTCGAGGGTGAGCACAGCTGCAGCGTCATTGGTAAGAGCTTTATTCTTCTCAAATGGGCTGAGCAAATGGAAGGAGGAATTTGCTCCCAGTGGCTCTTTTATAGTGTTCTATAAAAGGTCGGAGAATGGCTCCTTCCTTATTCTCCAACTTCATAGCCCTTTGTTTCAGATCACTTACAGCCCAGTTTTCAAACAACTGATAAACACAATCCTTATCCATAAATTGTCTCATATGCCTTAACTTTGATTGTTATTAATCGCTTGTCTTTGACCTGGTTATGATTGGATAATAAATTGTGTTACTAACCATTAAAATGTTATAATTGGTAATGACTACTAGAGGGTGGGGACCATAAAGTAGAATTAATTGTTTCAACACAGGCATATTTCTGTAGATTATTTACACTAAGTTTGTGAGCTATTACACTGATGAAAGGTATATAAACAGACTTTTAAGAGGATTCTACTGCCTGCTATAGCAGCGTGAACTTGGCTTCTACTCATTCTACTCTGCTACACTTGAGAACTGGCAAAGAACAATTTCTTTAACTGAAATTAAGATAAAGCTGTAAAAATGATAAGCCTACCTGTTTTCAAGGCCAGCTATCTTAGCAGGAATGCAAAAATTTTTTTTTTCTGTAGGAGGTATTAACTATGGATACATAGACCTAAGGTTTCTCCTAATGCCTATGAGTTTTTTTAAAAGTGAGAAAATTTATAAAGTAGAAATATACGGTACGACATACAGCTAACTTGAAGCTGTTTTCTTTGTGAAGAATTGGCTCTCCTCTAGAATGTCACATGATAAATTCCAAAAGTCCTTGTAATTGGTACTTCCAAATATGGATATAGATAGGCTGTAATCCATAGTCCTGTAACTTCTCTGACCCCTTATGTAAAGGAAAGCTATAGCTCTATGTAGATAGTCAATCTACCCGGTATTTTAAAAACCAGGAGGGTACATAAAGTCCAAGAAATGTATAAAGGTCTTGGGGTTCCAACTCCGTATTATCTACAGAATCCTGGGACACTGACCCCTCATGCACTACAGGTTCCCATAGACTCCCTCGGATCTGTTTGGAAATAGGCCTTCCATAGTGTGAAGGTCCTAGAAGAACCGAGGATTCGTTGCAAGGATGAATAAAATCAGGAATACACATCATTAAACGGAGAAGAACATTTCTGTTTTGTGCATTAAAGAGGTTTTTGGGTACCTGGGTGGCTCAGTCAGTTGTGTCCAGCTTTGGCTCAGGTCATGATCTCATGGTTCGAAAGTTCAAGCTCCACGTCGAGCTCTTTGCAGACAGCTGAGAGCCTAGAGCCGGCTTTGGATTCTGTGTCTCCATGTCTCTCTGCCCCTCCCCCACTCATGCTCCCTCGCTCTCCAAAGTAAATAAACATTTCCAAAAAAAATTTCACGGAAGTGATTCTGTACCATCATAAATTTGGGTTTTAAAAAAAAAAAGTATCAATTCTGTTTACCTGTATATTTATAAATGTGTTTCCTTACCTTGTCATTCTGTAAAAGGGAACTTTTTAGTTGTGTTACAAGGGATACTAGTGTATAACAATGTAAACTAAAAGATCCTATTTTATGGTCCTTTATCAAAAATGATTTTCAAGGAGCACCTGCGTGGCTCTGTCAGTTAGCGTCCCATTCTTGATTTCAGCTGAGTTTGTGAGCAGCGCTGAACATGGAGCCTGCTTGGGATTCTCTCTCTCTGCCCCTCCCCCGCTCACCTTGTCTCTCTCTGTCTCTCTCAAAATAAGTAATTAACATTTAAAAAAAAAAAATGAGGGGCACCTGAGTGGCTCAGTCGGTTAAGCGTCGGACTATTGCTCCGGTCATGATCTCGCAGTCCATGAGTTCGAGCCCCACGTAGGGCTCTTTGCTGACGACTCAGAGCCTGGAGCCTGCTTTGGATTCTGGGTCTCTCTGTCCCTCCCCCACTCATGCTCTGTCTCTCTCTGTCTCTCAAAAATGAATAAACATTTAAAACTTTAAAAAAAAAAAGAATGATTTTCTAAAAAACACAGAATGAGAAAAGAAAGCTAAAATTATTTGATCGTGGGTTTAGGTTTTAGATTGCCAGGTAGTGAAACAAGGAAAGAGAACTTGAGTCAGAGTTGTATGGAAAGGATTGGTGGCTTCACTATGTAGGGGAGTGATGATTCCATGATAAAGCAAGTGTCCTAATCAGCCCTTGATATTTTTGCTTTGTATAGGCAAATCTTTATTTAACATAGCCATCAGTTTTATATCCTTCCTGAACATCCAGTTTGCCTAGTCTAAAAGAATATTACCAAAAAAAAAAAAAAAAGGAATATTACCTGTTTATTATTTTTTTGACATGTTGTCCAGAAATGCTGACCTTTACAAAAACTTTATTACTTTTCTCAGTTAAATATATCTGCTTGGTAGGTTTGATTCTTTTAAAGATGGTAAAAACTATACCTTATTTGCAGATATCTGAGTTGCATTCAAAATATGCCTGTAAAGTTTTACTTTCATATCTGATCTAAAGGAAAGACCCATTGGAGAAATCACTCTCCTTGAGTAAAGAAGAAAATACAACCGTGTATTTATGATGCCTGTGTTCGTTTTTCTCACTTGTTTCCTTACCTCTGACCCAGGAAGTAGCTCTGAACCAGGTAATAACTGTGCTTCCAGCATGGTTAAAGCAAGAAGATGAATCCCTAGGGTAGCAATCTATAATATCTTTCCTGGTTTTGTTTTGTTTTTTTACCATTATAGAGCTGTCCGCTTATCCTTTGTGAGATTCTGATTGGCTTGTCCTATAACAGGAGTAAAATCTCACCAATTCAGTATAATTAGGATGTCAGATAAAATTTTTTAATAATTGTAGGAAATTTTAAATGAGTGAAGACCTATTAAGCACATGTAGGAAATACTAGTGAAATGTTTAAACTACATGGCCTTAGACTCTGCTTTACCAAGGACAGGAATGAAGTGGGTTTTTCACATAAATAAAATAGAGAAAATGGTTATAATGAGCCCTAATGTATTCCTCACTCAGCCTCAAAACTTACCTTTATTTAGGGTTTAGGTATTTTTTACAGGTTATCTAGGCCTTCTTTCAGACAGGCTAAATATTCTTAGATAATATTGCTTGACACTGTTAATTTTCATGGCAACCCTTTTTAAAAGAGATAATACAGTAAACTTCAGAATAGGTCTCTGCATTCGAATTACTGTTAATATTTGTTACTCAAGGGTATAATATGTGTTTTTTGGAAAGTAGGTTACTGGTAAAGTTTGGTTTTCTTTTTAAGGAGAAATGATTTTAAACAAAACAGTTAAATAATATGTATTTGAAATTATAACAATGCACTGTAGTGTTTTAATATGGAAATTTAAGAGTTCTGAAACAACGTAATAAAAATCCTCTAACTGTCCAGAAATTTATTTGCATGGACAAAAAATCTGGATGATTGAATAACATGTTGCCTTTTTAATTTAGATATTTGAGATCATATTGTGTCTTGGGAGAAATGTTATAATTATGAAAATACGAAGAATTAATGTAACCCTACCAATGTCTGAGTCTGAGACCCTCAATTACCAGGCAGTTATCTTTATATTTCCTTACTTTCCTTACTTACAGCCTTCCATTCTGTATTTGGCCTGGGTAAAGTGCTTCCAGTAACAGCACTCAAAATAATTCTTAATTATTTTTTTAAGTGTATTTATTTATTTTGAGAGAGAGGGGAGGACAGGGGTAGAGTGAGGGGGAAAAGAGAGAATCCCAAGCAGGCTCCATGCTGCCAGCACAGAGCCCAGCGTGGGACTCAATCTCAGGAACCGTGAAATCAGACCTGAGCCGAAATCAAGACAGATGCTTAACTGACTGAGCCACTCAGGCACCCCACAGTAATTCTTATTTTTAAAAAAAGGATGCTTCTGACATGTCAGACTAGTTATTCCTACACAACAGCAATAACTTCTTTCTTTTTTCCTTCTTATTTTTGTCCTTTAAGAGATCCTGGGCTTATGGGTGTTGAATTTTTGGTTATGTCATATTGGTGAGGAATTTGCATAATAAGCAGTTATAGGAGTTCCTTTAAACTACAGGCATATTTCTTTCCACAATACATAGTGTTCCTGGAAAGAAATCATAAATCAAAATGCTTTAGATATATTTGAAGAACTTCCTACTTAAACGAGTAGCCTGTGGAGAAACCTGTTGCCAAATAAAGCATTTATAAGTTTGAATAATGAATTTATTTTTTAATAAAAATCAGTTTTTTAAATTTATCTTTTCTTGAAAATACAAGGATATTTTCCCCCTAATTCAGCACTGCCTTCCCTCTGAGAGCATTTCCCCCAAATAAGCCATATTTTTTGCGATACTCACATACCTAGCACAGCCTATAAAAAGCCTACATAGCTGTGTGCCTGTAGGCGGGGTAGGTAGTACCTTATGGGGCAGCCGCTCACGTTAGTGAGGTGTGCATCACCTTTTATTCAGAGAACTGTGCCCACACACGTACTCCAGTGACTGACTTTCTTGTCTAGACTGGCTCCATTCCAGTGATGGAAGCATGGTCATACACAGTCTAATTCAAATACATAAGGCAAGTTAGGACAAATGGAGACCTAGAGGAGATGTCTTTATCTAGCGTTGGGTACCACCATTAGATTTTTATAAGAAAAGCTCTAGGGGCTCCTGGGTGGCTCATTCGGTGAAGCATCCGACTTCGGCTCAGGTCATGATCTTGCGGTACGTGAGTTTGAGCCCCGAGTCGGGCTCTGTGCTGACAGCTCGGAGCCTGGAGCCTGCTTAGGATTTTGTGTCTCCCTCTCTCTCTGACCCTCCCCCGTTCATGCTCTGTCTCTGTCTCAAAAATAAATAAACGTTAAAAAAAAATTTAAAAAGGAAAGAAAAGCTCTAGAAAAGATCACTCAGCTACACTGGGGAAGAGGCACCAGCCACCCCTTGTCCTCTATAAAGGATTCCTCTACCTGAGGAATATATACATTTTTATCAAATCAAGGGTCTGATAGGGCTGGTGTATTTTAATTTTAGCCTTACTCAGAATGGTTCCGTTCCTGCAGGAAAAGCATCCTCTTGGTGGATTCGCATTCATAGGATTGTGGATAGCTTAGAGTTGGGATTCATATCTGAGTTCAAAATAATCTTGTGTCCAATTTGGTGAAAGTTTTTAAGTGAAAGTTTACTGTTAATGGAGCTCTCCATTAGCTTGTTTAATTCTCTGGAACGGCTATTTAAATTTATAATTATACTAGACAAAGAAGCCATTGATTTGTATATGGTATTGATTTGCATTTAGGGAACTCTGGCTGTGTTGCATATTTGTAGTTTTCATATTCGTAGTTTTCATGGTGGAGCTAGGATATCTTAAAGGTGAAGAAAAGGTCTAGATGTACTCCTTGATAATGTCTCAGTATTGGCTTTTCTTTTTTTCAAAATGGAAATATCTTCAGTTTTTTTCTTGCTTATTAAATTTCTCTTAAATCAACTATCCTTTAAAGATAAGTGTTTAGTTTTCATTTGAGGCTCCTTGCTCTGCAAACTCAAAATTGATGGGACTTAGCAAAGTATATTTGTCAGTTAAGTATGTCTCATTAGAATTTTGGTGTAAATTTAAACACATGACCTCAATGTGTAGCCCTGGCTTTGACCTGCTTCTACTTAGCATTTCCCTGTGCATATTTATTGCCCCTTAATTAATATAAATCTGGACATGGGTATTAGCTGTTGCTACAAGTTTTCTGGTGTAAAGTCTATTGCTGTCCCTGCAATAATAACCTCTAATTTACTGGTTTGGAAGTTGATCTCATTATAAAGCTATTGTATATATTAAGCCATGATGAAAATTCCCTTCAATTTACTTTTTAGAAAATGGCATTTTGAGGTTTTCCTTTTTAGAGATCACCAGTGATTTGTTGTTGTTGTTGTTGTTGTTGTTGTTGTTGTTGTTGTTCTAGGGAAACACTAATAAGAAAATGACATGGTGTAGATCAGTACTTCTCAATTTCTACATTCTCCCAAAACTGACCTCTTCCTCCACTAAAATCAATTAATGTCTTTCTGACTTTAGAATATAGCAAATTGTATTAGAGGTATTTTTCTCCCGTAAAGCAAGTTTTTGGCATCTGATGCTGTTTAGGGAATTGGAGAAAGCTGTTGAAGCAATGCATGTGTTCTGTTGTTGCCAGTGAAAAGCTCAGAAAACACAAATAAGAAATTGAAAAGTGAAGCAGACCCTCAGTATAAACAAACACCATTCTTTACTCACATGGGAGTGTGTCTTTTACTCAGAAGAGTTTACCCAAGGAATGATTCAAAGACTTTTTTTCTTTCCCTTACTTGAGGAATTTCTGACAAGTCCAGAACATTTAGTCTAGATTTTAAGTAACTTTTTCTTTATGATTTCTGGAATGAAAATAATTGAGAAAGAATTACAAGATTAATTTTTCTCATTCTAGAGTGAAAAGAGGGGTTTTTTGATGATAGGGAAAGAATTATGCAAAAATTGTATGTTTTAGGTCCAAGGCCTTTCCTATTCCCCTGGATAACCTCTCCCAGTGTTTGTTTGTTTTCCATTTTTCATTCTTTACAGTTGAGGACCAGTAATAAGTTTGTCACTATCTGAAATTAGTCTGAAATTAGTCTTCTTTTCTTCTACGTGTAGTCTACTTTTTTTTTTTTTTTTTTTTTTTTACCATAGCACTCACTATTTGGGTTTATTTACAGCTTCTGTCAGGAGATACTTGACTATGTCAGGCTTCACTCAACAGTTTAGTTCCAACAACAAGACTTACTTTTCCTGTGTCTGTTCTGTAGTCTCTTGCTCTCCACATGAACAGAAAGGTTTCCGGTGTTATTCCCAGGCAAGCATCTGCCACAGGTGTCTTTTTTATCACTTAAAATATATGTAGAAATGACGAGATTATTAAGTAGCTGACTGTGGTTCATGTCGTTCTTTCAGATCTTAAGTGCTTTTGAAACTCTTAAGTGCTCTTTCTTTGTTGGTTAATTTATTTTGCAATTTAGACTTCTGTCCTCATTCAGTTCATATCTGTAATGTCGTGGTGGGTTAATACCATAGGCTTGTTATTGGTAAATCAAACAGTTCTAATATTGATTGTCAGAAACACCTGTACCTGGTTAGTAAATGATATAGCATGGATTTTACTTTATGTAAATTTTAAAAGTGAATACATTTTTTAAACTTGATAACAGCATAAAACGCTGTACAGGATGTTGACTGCCCATTCGGCACTCAGAAGGATCCCTTAGTCTAGAGGCCATGGTGCCCTGATCTCCTTTTTGTCTTAGTATGATTTGCCATGTGGCTGTCACATTCCCTTTTCTGGCGACCTTTTCAGAGAATACCATCTTCTGAAACTACTGAGACCACCCATCCAGCACTAAAGAGATCCCTCTGTGATCACACTGCCTTTTTTTTAAAGTTTATTTATTTATTTTGATAGCATGTGTGAGGGCATGCAAGCAGGGGAGGGGCAAAGGGAAAGGGAGAATCTCAAGCAGGCTGCACGCCCAGCTCAAGAGCCGAATGTGGGGTTCAGCGTGGGGTTCGATCTCAAGACTGTGAGATCATGACCTGAGCCAAAATCAGGAGTCAGATGCTTAACCAACTGAGCTACCCAGGCACCCCTAACGGATCTTTATGTACAAAGGAATTTTTAATGAAACTATTCTGTATGTTGTTAGTAGTTGGCTAATGTCCTCAGGGACCAGGTCTGGAGACTGGAGGGAATAGTGATGCTCTTAAGGTGAAGCATTAGATTTTTCCTTCTGCCCACGAAAAGAAACAGCCGAAGCAGTGTAAACCACTGGGCTTTTGCTTACATTCTCACATCAGCTTGTTCATTACTGCCTCCTACAGACTGTCTCTTTCACAAATACTAATAGAAAAAGCAATTAAGAGAAAGAGAATGAACCACATCAGAGGTCATCTATAGAGTAATATAACCCACATCATCTTTTGAAAGAGATAGATACTGGAACTTCATGAATAGCCATTTCCCAGCCTTTGGTGACCCTCCAGTGCTTTCTTACTCATCTTTGGCCTGTCCACATTAGCCTAGGGACTCATTTGTGCTTTACCCTCTGGAGTCTATAATGTAAAGGCAATTGATCTATTGCATGTGTTTTCATAGTACGTATGTACAAATTCCAGCTTCACCCCAGGCTCTGATTTGACTCCTCCCTCCCGCCTGAAGTGTATCCCTATTCTCCATAAGAATCACTGAGCTGGAGCTAATGGCAAAGGGAAATGGACCCGCACACATTTATTTCTTCAGGACAGAGCTCTGTGGTGTATCTATCCTTGGTTAGTCCTCCTTTCTCCCTTTTCCTGTTATCCAGTCTTTTCTTTTTTATCTGTATTTCTAGCTTTTTTTGTTTTTCTGCTACTGCTTCTCTTTCTTTTCTTTTTCTTACCCTAATTTCTGCTCTGCCTCTTAATTTCCTTTAACCTTTCTTTCACCAAGGAAAAAAAAAATTTTTAAGGGATATCCAAACTGTCTTTTTATTTGTTTTTATTTAAAAGAGCTTTATTTAGTATTATCTCTATAACCATATGACTTAGCTTGTAGCATCTATTGGCCTAGTATAACCTTGGAATATTCCATTTCACTTCACATGCCAACTGATGGCTCTTGTCCATCTTGTGTGCCAGGGCAGGAATGGCCCCATTGACTCTCAAAAGGGGTATGGTGTCAACTCAGAAAATTGGCTGAACACTGTGAGTAATGCTCGAGTTGTTGCCAGTCTTAGCCAGTACATACCTTCTTAATTCCATGGCCTCTTCTTCCAGTTAAACAGTTGCTTTTTTAAATCTAGTTTGGAAAATATATTAAAGTCCTATGCTCTGTAAGTAGCGTTGCTAAAGCAGTATCACACGTGTAGGACGATAATCTCATTTTGACGTTCTGAATTGATTGTCCTGTGTGCATCCGGATGGCAGGGCTTTAAGTGAAAAACACGGGAGTTAGTCTATAGTGTAAGATGGCTCATGTTATATAGCTCTAAGCTGTTGCCCTTCACTGTATTTATGCCTGACTTCTCTAAGTAACAGTGGCATACCTTTGCATGCATGCATCTTTTCAGCAAACCTCATGATGCCCCTTGCTAGATTCACCAGTGTCAGAGCATGAGCACAATGAAGGTTATATTTTGCCATGTTAAAAAAAGATTAGGTCAGAGGAGCTAAATTATACTGAGTTTTGAAGATGTCAAGAAAACTAGAGTGTTGCCCAGCTCTTTCCCTTACTAGATAAATTGGTGCCTTCACTTGTGAATTGAAGAGTACTTACGACCCTGACTATCTTGCAGCATTGCTGTGAAGATAAAGTTGTATGTGTAGACCTCTGTAAACACTTTGAAAGCTGTGAGTATCATTGTATGGAATGTATTGTACTGAAGGCCTACATTAGCTCTGCAAGGTGCAGTTAACCTGTCCTTTGAGATGTCAAAAGAGCCATTTTGTTTCTTGCATAAAATCTTTAAGTGGCTTATTCATAGTTTGATGAGTTCGGAGTTTCATATGTGATGGAATTTACCTTTCAGAAGGAAAACTAATAGGAAAAATGAATTGAAATTCAAACTTGGCTTAATGATTTCAATTTGCTTTAGGCTTCTATCTTTATAGTCTAAAAAACTTTAAGTATTTAATGTTATTTTTTGTCATCTATAAAATGAAGTCTCCTTCTTTATTCCCAGCACACATAATGCACAAACTGTATGCCCATAGGCACCCCCATCTGGCCAAAGAACTTCCTAGGAAACTTTGCCTTATTTCAAGTCCAGCCAAGCCTTTTAAAATCTTTACTCACACCCCTATTGTTCCTTTGCTCTTGCCCTGTATAAAATATGTCTCAAGCCCAAAGGCAGCTTAAGATTTCTCAAGATATTATATCACATGACAGACTCCTGAAGTTCAGAGACTGTCTAGCTAAGATAGAAGTGAAAGCTAGCTATTTTTAGCCAGGTTTAAGTAAATTTAATTTTACTGAACTAGATATACTGTACTCTCTGGATTGTCTGTAATGTTTTCACAATACATCAGAGTGGACTTCAGCTTCTGGCCATGAAGCAATAACAGGAATTAGATTTATACTCTTCCCTTAACCAACTAGAAAAACAGACACTGAACAACAGGCAGCCCAAGACCAAGATCCCTGAGAGAAGAGAAACACACGAAGTGAGCCCCACACTTGCCCCAGCTCACTGCTTAGAGGCAGTTTCCAGGCTACATTATAGAGAGGAAAAAAACAAAGAGAGCACCCAGCAGTCTCACTGAGTTGAGGAGACAGAGATAGGGGTTTAGGAAGACCCACATGCTGGTGTTTGTGGGGCAGAGATCCAGAGAAGAGGGACCACACAGAGAATGCTCCAGAGATCCGAAAAGGGATCCCCTCAAGTCTTTGGCTACGTTTAGAATTCTTCATATGTCAGAAGAAGCCACCTGGGCCAGGGAAAGAACCTGCACAAAGCAGTAGGCCAGACAGTTCCTAGAGCTCACACAGGGCTGTGAGTGACCTCACATTAAGCAGGAATCCATGTTGTCCTCATAAGATACTGTCTTAATAGTGGGGGTAAATTAGCTCTACACCAAAGGCTCCACTGGACCCACCTACCCTAAAAAAAATTTAAAAGAAAGCTTGGAAGCATCAAACTTTTCTTAAATAAATACATGCTAGGACAAAGTACAACATTCTTTAAGGGAATATAACAAATTCCAACACTCAACAGTGTAAAATTCACTTTTGTACCTCAAATAAAATATTACTGGGCATTTTAAAAGCAGGAAAATAGAACCCATAACCAGGAGAGCAATTAATCCATAGTTCCAGACCCTAAAGGACAGAGATGATGGAATTAGTAGGCAAGAATGCTAAAACAGTTATTATAAATTCCATATGCTTAAGAAAGTAGAGGAAAATGCAAACATGATGAGGAGAAAAAATATTAAGAAGATAGAAATGAAACTTGTAGGGTAACAAAATGCAGTCTCTGCCATTAAAAGTACATATTATAGGATTAACAACATTGCATACAGTGGAAGAAAGTTGGAAATGAAATTGAACATAGTAATAGAAACTATCCATAAAGAAGCAAGAGAAATGAAAGTTTAAAAAATAAAATGAACAGAGCCTAAGTGATCCATGGGATGACCTCAGGCTACTTAACATACCTGTAACTGGGAGTCCCAGAAAAGGAAGTCAGGAAAGAAAAAATATTATAAAAAATAATGAGAGGAACTTCCACTTCCAGTAACAGGGATAACCATATTTGCCCTCCCTCCTGAAACAACCAAAAGACAGACAAAATACATAAAACAATGGTTTTCAAGACATGGAGCTCAGACAGTAAAGGTCAGTGATCCCTGATACGTGGGAAACAAAGTGAACCCTGGACTACTGGACACATCCATAGTGTGAGGAAAGGAACCCAGGGGAAGCCCAGCAGACTCTCTAAGTTGAGCAAACAGAACTGAGTCCAAGAGGCGCTACAGTTCCAAAGACGGGGTATAGAGAGGAGAGAGCTGCACACACAGAGGGAACCCCAAATATCTGCAGAAGGTACCCCTCGAGTATTTAGCAGAAGGTGCCCCTTGCACATTCATGCAAGGAAACTACCCAAGTCTGGGAAAGAACTGGTGTGTTCCACCTCTTTGCCACATTGGTGAAAGATGGATTCCCACCCTAGGGTTATGAGGAGTGGCCAAACACACAACACCCAACACTGGACAAATGAGGGTGACAACTGTTTATTAATCACTTACATTCTTAGCCTTGTGGGGAGGACATCACACATCTTGCAGGGCCACATGGGGATCGCACTCAGGAACAGAGGGAGCAATCAAGGGCTGTGGGAGACAGGCATTGTAGTCTCAAGAGGGCAGAATGCTCCCTGGTTCCTGCAGGAAGATGTGATTGGCTTATTTGAATAATTCCACAGGCTGGCAAGAAATTGAGTAACACTATTCAGTGATAAGCAGGAACTATTCCCCCTGTCCATGGTAAAGAGCATTTTTCAACTAGTGACCCTTATCCATGGGAGCAGAGTCAGGAAGGGAATTTGTGGTTAGGCCATTTGAAGCCTTCCCAGTTTTCCTGAGATGTTAAGGCAGCACATAATGCTGAACGTTAATTTTAGGTCTTGTACTACAAGAACCATCTTAAAGGGTTAAAAGAAACAGTGCCTTTTCCCACCAGCCAGACTAGAAAAATTCATAATTCTTGGGACATTTGGATACACAGGAAGGGGGTGCCTTAGCTTGTGGAAAATAATTAGCCCTAGACTAAGCACTGCTTCAGCCTACCTACCTAGTCATAAAAGCAAAACCAGACAGGATCCAAGTGTCTACAAGAACAAAGCTCAAGAATATAAGAACACAAAAAGTAAAAACTTAATAATTTTTAAATTTTTTTTAATTTTAATTTTTTTAATTTTTTTAAAAAAGAATACAAAAATAATCTATCAACCAACATGGTAGAACCCACAAGGTCTGGCCTCCAAAGATTACCAGGATGCAAAGAAGCAGGAAAACATGACACACGATAAGGAGCATAACCACTTACTGGAAACAGACCCAGAACTGACACAGACGTTAGAATTAGACTAAATAATGGTTGATAATTTTCTGAATTTGATGAGAACTTTAAACACATGTATCAAAGAAGCTTTATGAACCCCAAGCAGAAGAAACATGAAGAAAACCCACACCCAGGTACATCATATCAAATTGCTGAAGAATGATAGAGAAATTCTTAAAAGCAGCCCCGCCAAAAGTGGTTATATTATTAGAGAGAAGCAAAGCTAGTCATGACTGCAAACGTCTGTTGAGAAACTGCTAACCAGGAGATGGTGGAACTACATCTTTAAAGTACTAAAGGAAAAACTGTCAGCCCAGAATTCTATACCCAGTAGTAATATATTTCAAAACAGGTTCTTTCCAAGAAAACATACCAAAGCTTATGCACATTCTGAAGTAAAAATTGGCATTAGAAGAAGGTCTTTATAAGCAAGATAAAATCCAAAAAGCATAAAGAAAAAGCATCAACAGATTTGACTACCTAAAAATTTTTAAATTCTATATGGCAAAAATACCATAAGTTGTTCAGAGATTGCAGTCTTGTAACATATATAGTGGGCAGAGAGTTAATATGCCTAATGTAGGAAGAATGAAAAATCAAGAAGTGAAAAACCAATAACTCAGTAAAAAATTGGGAACATGATCTAAGCACTCAATGCATAGAACAGCAAAGTATAACTGAGAAACATAGGAAAAGATCTTCAGACTCTAGTAAACACCAACTAAAATGAGATTTCTCTTTTTAATCAGTTGACAAAAATCAAAAGATTAATAACATCTGATATAGGGAGAGTGCTGGGAAAGGCACTTTTACGCAGTTTTTAGGAATATAGATTGGTACTACGTTTTTCAAGGACAATTTGGAGGCACCTGTCAAAATGTAAAATGCACATAACCCCTGACCAGCAGTCTCACTTCTGGGAATCCATCCTGTAAAAATACTCACAAGTGTTCATGGGTATATGCTCAAGGAATACTCCACAACATTATTTTTTTTATATAATTTATTGTTAAATTGGCTAACATACAGTGTGTAAAGTGTGCTGTTGGTTATTGGGTAGATTCCCATGGTTCATCACTTACATACAACACCCAGTGCTCATCCCAACAAGTACCCTCCTCAATGTCCCCTCTCCTCCAAACCCCCATCCACCCTCAGTTTGTTCTCTGTATTTAAGAGTCTCTTATGGTTTGCCTCCCTCCCTCTCTGTTTGTAACAATTTTTTTCCCCTTCCCTTGCCCCATGGTCTTAGTTTCTCAAGAACCACATATGAGTGAAAACATATGATATCTGTCTTTCTCTGACTGACTTATTTCACTTAGCATAATACCTTCCAGTTCTATCCACATTGCTGCGAATGGCGTGATTTCATTCTTTCTCATTGCCAAATAGTATTCCATTGTCTATATAAACCACATCTTCTTTATCCATTCATCTATTGATGGACATTCAGGCTTTTTCCATAATTTAGGTATTGTTGAAAGCACTGCTATAAACATTGGGGTACATGTGCCCCTATGAATCAACACTCCTGTATCCTTTGGATAAATTCCTAGTAGTGCTATTGCTGGGTCGTAGGGCAGTTCTATTTTTAATTTTTTTGAGGAACCTCCACATTGTTTTCCAGAGTGGCTGCACCAGTTTGCATTCCCACCAACAGTGCAGGAGGATTCCCTTTTCTCCACATCCTTGCCTGCATGTGTTGTTTCTTGAGTTGTTAATTTTAGCCCCTCTGACTGGTGTGAGGTGGTATCTCAGTGTGGCTTTGATTTGTATTTCCCTGATGATCAGTGACGTTGAGCATCTTTTCAAATGTCTGTTGGCCATCTGGATGTCTTCTTTGGAAAAGTGTCTATTCATGTCTTCTGCCCATTTTTTCACTGGATTGTTTTTCAGATGTTGACTTGGTAAGTTCTTTATAGATTTTGGACACTAACCCTTTATCCAGTATGTCATTTGCAAATATCTTTTCCCATTCTGTAGGTTGCCTTTTAGTTTTGTTGGTCTTTTTCTTTGCAGTGCAGAAGCTTTTTATTTTGATGAAGTCCCAGTAGTTCATGTTTGCTTTTAATTCCCTTGCCTTTGGAGATGTGTCAAGTAAGAAATTGCTGCGGCTGAGGTCAAAGAGGTTGTTGCCTGCTTTTTCCTGTAGGGTTTTGATGGTTTCCTGTCTCACATTTAGGTCTTGCACCCATTTTGAGTTTATTTTTGTGTATGATGTAAGAAAGTGGTCCAGTTTCATTCTTCTGCATGTTGCTGTCCAGTTCTCTCAGCACCATTTGCTAAAGACACTGTCTTTTTTCCATTGGATATTCTTTCTTGCTGTGTCAAAGATTAGTTGGCCATACGTTTTTCACAACATTATTTATAATAGTAAAGAACTGGAAAAGTTCTTACTGTGCATCACTAGGGAATGGTTAAATAGAGCTGTACAGTCCTAAAAGAGAAGAAGGAAAATCCACAATATTATGTAGTTTGATCTATTAAAAAATAAAATAAAATTGGCCATAAACACCCTCACACATGTATTTGACTATAAAATGCATAGAAAAATTGTATAAAGGGGCACACAAAACTGTTAAAAAGCAGTTACCCTCTGGGGAGTTAGAATTTGAAGGTGTAAGGTAGGAAAGACGGATTTTCATGATTTACTTCTATATTTGTTTTATGGTTTAGATTTTTAAGGGTTAGTAAATAATTTTAAATGTTTATATAACTTAAATTTTTTAAAATAAGTATTAGTAAATTAAAATGAGAATGCCTAAAGTTAAATTTCAGCTGATGAAAGGGCAAGCTTTTTAAGTTAGTTTCTGAAGCATTATTAGTTTTTAATTAATATTTTCAAATTTATTCAGGTCTTACCTTCAAGTAAATGCTTGAGAATTGACTAGAAAGTCTTTTTTAAATTTGTTTTTAATGTTTATTTATTTTTGAGAGACAGAGAGAAACAGAGCGTGGGCAGGGGAGGGGCAGAGAGAGAGAGAGAAAGACACAGAATCCGAAGCAGGCTCCAGGCTCTAAGCTGTCGGCAGAGTCCAATGCAGGGCTCAAACTCACAAGCCATGAGATCATGACCTGAGCCGAAGTTGGACGCTTAACCGACTAAACCACCCAGGCGCCCCGAGAATTGACTAGTATGTCTTTTGCTTATTTAGAACCCAAATACCATATGTTAAGCCAGGCAGAAACTTGTGTTGTGGTAGAAATGTGCAAGTAACTATTCTATTCAAATTTGCAGTAAGTTGCTGTTTAGCAGTACTGTACTTTATGAATGCTGTCTGCACCTCTTTATAGTTTCAAAGCATCAACCTGTTCCATCCATTCAAGTCGCTGATGACTCATTCCTAAAATTAGGAAGTTTCTTCTCTTTGTCATGAGAAATTACTGTTTTTATGAACAATTAGTAATGTGTGTATTTACTGCTTACTTGTACTATATTAATTTACAGAGCCTTAGAAACTCATCAGGAAATAAAAACACATTTCAGAATTAACAGAGAATTAATTTCCACTTTTTTCAAGAGGTTTTAGTAAAGAAGTGTTGCTTCAGCTCCACTTTGATGTCAGCGAAGGGTTTTGTAGAGGTGTCCCCTCTTGAGAACTAGAGAGCATAGGAATAGGCATCATCTTCCTGAGTATCAGGGAAAAAACATAGCCCTCTTAGTTCTACCGTGGTCTTCCCAATAGAGAATTAGAATGCTTTTTTTGAGTAATTCTAATTTTTACTTTTAAAATATGTATTATATGTTTATTGTAATATGTTCTTTGCCTTTGTAATAATCAACCAAAAGATAAGATGGAAAAAAATTTTTAACATCAGGAAGGAAGTTCTTAAATGGCTGTGACGTTTTCTTCTTAAATGTTCTCTAGTCTAACATTCTTTAAATAGTTCTAGAGGCAGTAGGTGTTATGCAATTTAAGTAGTCAAATAAGTGATAACATTATTATCCCCCATGCTGTCATCCCACCCCCAGACAATCTATTTACAGTGTAGGTTTTCTATTTGTGGCCCAGGAGATGAAAATTATGTCTGACTTCATGTCTTAATTATGCATCACGTGACCACAGTTGATTCTCACCAACCACTGTGTGATGACTTCACTGCCCATGAAAACAAATGTTGTTCTGATCAGAAGAAACTTAGACCAAGATCTTAGTAAATCTCAGTGCCAAGGCATGGACACTGCATGTGCTGCAGTGCCTGAACTGAAGCAGACGCTTAGGCATCACCCAGGAGGCCCCTGGTCACTGTCAGGGTCATCACTAGACTCAAGGAGAAAGGAAAATGCCCTGCAGGTTGTTCCCAGGGAAGCCATAAAATATTGCCCTTCAAGAATCACCATCCAACAACAATGTGCATGTACTTAATGCCACTGACTTGCACCCCTGAAAATGGTTAAAATGGTAAATTTTATGTATATTTTACCACAATAAAACAGATTTAAAGAATCACCATCCCCTTTCTAAAAGCAGCTTCCTAGGGACTCCAAACAGCTTACCCCAAAGGTTAACCTGTTGAGTGACAGTTTGACCCAGCATGGCAAAGACAGGAATGTTGAGAAGCAAGCCCTCTCTGCAGAGGCAGCTGGAATGGAATGAATGCAGCAGCATTAACACCCAGGCAGCTGTGAGGGTAAGTAGTGGCTGGTAACTTCTCTACTATTCTTTCGCCAGGCGTGGCTATGGTCATGATAATGAATGTGATCATGAATGCGGTAACAGCTGGCTAATTCTGAGCCTACAGAGTACCAGGCACTGTATTCAGTGCTTCTCATTAGTTTTCTCATTTAATCCTCTCCACCACCTTACGAGGTAGACACTGATGTTACCTGCTTTTTGCAGATGAGAAAACAAGCTCAGAGAGGTTAAGTGATGTGACCAGGTAAGAGTGGTCAAAACCAGGATTTCCATGTAAGGAGTTTGACTCCCGAACCTGAGCTCTTACCAGCTGGGTTACATGGCCCCAACCACGATCTCTGTGTGACACAGCTGAGCTGTAGCATCTGTGCATGGACGCCACATGGATGCCTTAAGCTCAGTCACTTGATTGTTCAGCAAACATTTACCAAGCTCTGGTTCAGGCCCAAGGCCAGGGAAGAAAGCAGGCGGTAGTTAAATTACTTGGATCAAAGTCCCTGCTTTTGAGGAGATTAAAGTACAAGAGTCTGACAGTACTCAAATCATCACTTAAAACCAGAAGTTGGGGCCAGGACTTGTGTTCACTGTGAAGGCCACCGTGACCAATGATGGAAGCCCTCTGCCTCTGGATACCTGCTCCACCAGAATGTCCGACACTCAGAAACCACTCATCATGGCCCACACAGTTCTGTGGCTAGGATACATAGTGCTCCCTTTTAAGGAATCCAGAATGCTTTCGGATAGCATTTCTTCAGTGTCCAGCCCTTTGGCTAGTTAGGAGACTCACAACACCATTAATTCAAGGGGTAGAGGCATGGAGTGGGGCATGATACTACACTAACCCCGCTCTCTCAGTCATCAGACTCCCTTACAGGGTGGGTCCTTAATAGTCAAACACATTAGACCCTAGAGGTGAACACAACACATTCCACTGCCCTTCCATCTGCTCCAAGGGTGCCTTGTCTCCTTGAACTGCCCTATTCAGAGGACCCTAGCAATCTGTACAAAGAGATCATGAAGAGAAAGAGGAGAGCTCTGCATGGTCAAGATTCCAGAAGCTGGATTAAGAGTAGATCACCCTCAAACGTGCCATTGTAATTCACTGATTTATTTATCACCAGAGTTCATCGTAGCACACTCACATTCACATTTTATAATGTACACATGGCTGAAAGTCGCCTGCAGGAACACAATTTTAATTCTGGGTTTGGGATTGCCCAGCGTAGGGTGAGGTAGAAGAAACTACCTTTGTAGTTCTGAAAGACTTCAGAACCTGTGTACAGAAAGGAGCGATGTGTCAATGCTGCCTGCATATATTCTGTGTAGCATCCATTTTTCTCTGTCTTTAGAATATCTGCCAGTGTTGACATCTGGTGATTATAAGGTTCCAGTATCTTTTCCAGGGCACCTCTAGCTACTGGATGTCTTGCTCTTGGCATGGTAACAGCACTCTGTAAGTCTCTCTCTGAATGAATGTCTAGGGGTTAGTCTTTTCAAAGTATTCTTCATCTACCCCAATTTTTTCACAGTATTCTCTTTACACACTTGCCTTCACACAAACTATTCTCACAGATTTCTAAATGTAAAATAATTTTCCTCTTCCCTATAAAAGTACTCATTTAAAATTGGCCAATTAATAAATAGCCATTGCAGCAATTATTAATTACTATAATTTCAGAGAATCCTCAGGCGCTCAATTCAACAAACACGTTTATTTTTAGCGCAAAATGTTGGAGAAACTACACTAGACACTACAGGAGATTCTACAAGGCCTATGATCACTACAACTATGGGAAATATTCGTCTAGCTATTACAATCTAACGGAGGGTGGGTTGAGAATAAAAGAAGCACATAAATAGCGTATTGCCACAGTGGAGCTTGGAGAAAGTGTGGTCAGCAAGGATTGGGACAGCTGGGAGAGCCATTATCCTGAAGAAGTATAGGACAGACAAATGTGTAGATGATAATGTGAGGATGGCTGACCAGAGGACTTGTGTGTCAGAAAAGGAGGATGGAGATATGAAACATGGCTTGCTACACTTGGCCCCCAGGCCCAGAGAAAGCAGCCTCTGAGGGGGTGCTGAGCACTAAACTGTATCCCCTCAAAATTCACATGTTAAAGCCCTAACCACCAACGTGACTGTATTTGGAGATGGGCACAATAAAGTGGTAATTAAGGTTAAATGAGGTCATGAGGATGGAGCCCTTGCTAATAGGATTAGTGTCCTTACAGGAGGAGACACCAGAAAGCCCCCTCTCTTCTTCCCTGCTTTGTGAGCATACAGGGAGAAAGTAGCCACCAGCAAGGCAGAGAGAGAATCCTCACTAGAAACCGAATCAGCCCACACCTTGATCTTGGACTTCCCAGCCTCCAGAACTACGGGAAATAAGTTTCTGTTGCTCAAACCACCCAGTTTCCGGTATTTTGTTGTGACAGCCTAAGCCCACCAGTACAGGGTATATGTCAAGTTTCAGTCAGATAAAAATATCAATGCTGATAAAAATATTCTGCATTGCGCACCAGTTCCTAGGGGACTTTGGAGGTTGACTAGACCAGAATTTCCTCGATCTATTTAAGATACAACACTACCCACTGGCCTCGAAGGAGGACCTGGTATTTTATCCAAAATTTTATTTTTTTTTATTTTTTTAATGAAATTTATTGTCAAATTGGTTTCCATACAACACCCAGGGCTCATCCCAACGGGTGCCCTTCTCAGTGCCCATCACCCACCCTCCCCACCCTCCCACCCCCCATCAACCCTCAGTTTGTTCTCAGTTTTTAAGAGTCTCTTATGGTTTGCCTCCCTCCCTCTCTAACTTTTTCCCCCTTTCCCTCCCCCATGGTCTTCTGCTAAGTTTCTCAGGATCCACATAAGAGTGAAAACATATGGTATCTGTCTTTCTCTGTATGACTTATTTCACTTAGCATCACACTCTCCAGTTCCATCCACATTGCTACAAAGGGCCAGATTTCATTCTTTCTCATTGCCACGTAGTACTCCATTGCATATATAAACTACAATTTCTTTATCCATTCGTCAGTTAATGGACATTTAGGCTCTTTCCATCTTTTGGCTATTGTTGAAAGTGCTGCTATAAACATTGGGCTGCGAGTGCCCCTATGCAGCAGCTCTCCTATATCCCTTGGGTCAATTCCAAAATTTTAGACATAAGGGCAGGAATTGATCCTCCTCCCCGTCTTGCTTACTCCTTAGCAAGATGTCCCGCATTGTAAAAGGCTCATGGTAAATGTCTACTTCACTGAACTCAGATGTTGATATTATTGAGGCACTAGGTAAAAAGAACCTACACAAGGATGTCCCCACAGAGAAGTTTTGGGTTTGAGCCTTTCTGCAGTCCCAAGAGCTAAATAGTTAGGAGATAGCCCTTAGAGAGGTCGCCCCTGCAGCTCAGTGTCTGCACAATCAGGAATCCTGGTTCTCGTCATTAGGAATAGTCACTGTTTCTTCTTTTGTAATGATTTCTTTTACAGATTGTACTTGTGAAATTTTAAGAATATACGGTTTTGAGGCATCTCAGCTAGCTAACCTCATCTCTCCAACAGTTTTTACCACATGAAGGAGGCACAGTCTGAAATGCTCTTCAACTGCCATTCAAACCTTTGAACATGTAGCCATGGCCATAGATCATCCAGAAAAACATTGACTTCTGGGATGATGAAAATTCTGGAAGCCTGTTTTCCTCCTTTTCCTGCTATTTTCAGCCAGTTGTCTGAACTACTAATACATTTACATGTTGCCATAAGAGTTAGTCATTTTATAACAAAATGAATTTTCCAAAACATGTTAGTAGTATTTACCATATAAATTTTTAATGTTAAAAAAGCCCTTTATTTTCTGAATTTTATTTATTTAATTTTGTAAAAAAAAATTTTTTTTGAGAGAGAGAGAGACATAGCATGAGTGGAGGAGGGGCAGAGAGAGAGGGAAACACAGAATCTGAAGCAGGCTCCAGGCTCTGAGCTGTCAGCACAGAGCCCGACATGGGGCTTGAACTCAGGAACCATGAGATCATGACCTGAGCTGAAGTCGGACGCTTAACCGAGACACCCAGGTGCCCCTATTTTTTGAATTTTAATAAACATTTTCTTATCGATTCATAATCACCTTGATCATATCTAAACTAAGGTCTTCATATCAAAGTTGAAGATTATTTCGGGGGAAAAATTTTCGCCTTTATATAACTCATAAAATTGGTCTATGGTGTTTTAGTAAGGTAACAAAATCAATAAATTGACAGGTTTCCATTGTTAACATAGCCCAAAATGTTCTGCATTTCCTCTTTTTATAGAATAATAGAAACCTTTGGTCACACTTTAGTCAAATAAAATGCTAAAATAAGAATCAATGATACTATGAAGTTTATAACCTTTTGAGGGAAAAAGAGGATAACTACAAAGAAGCATGACTTGTGGGCGTGGAATGAAGCTGTTTCCCATCACAGTGTCAAGTTTTTTTAATGTCTTGTCAAAGCATACTTCAGCATGCTTATAGCCGTAATTATGGCGCCTTTGTTTTGGTCAGTGATTTTTAACCTCCCATTTACATGAATAAACTGACACAGCTCTTAAAATGGATTATACATAGCCATCCAAAATTGGACATCTGTTTCTGGAAGAAATGGTTTGGTTTTCTAAACGCCTCTGTTCCATTCTTATTTTTTTCCAATCATTAACAGTAAGTTCCTCAGATTTTTTTAGACATGAGAAGGCTTTCTCAAAAGCTGTACCCAACAAAACCTCAGAAAGAAACAAGAAAAGAAAGCAGATTAGAATTGTTGATATTCTATCACTGTTAAAAACTAGCTGATCTTGGATTTAAGGTGAAATCAGTGTTAAAAATAGAATTCAACTGAGTGAAGTTAAAGGTCCAGTTGGCTTTGTTCAACGATTCATGGATTGAGCAGCATTCCATCCAGCAGATAGAAAGGAGCTCCAAGGAGCTGTACAAAACGGAAGGCTCTCAGGCAGGAGTGGGCAGGGAGTAAAAAAAAAAGGCAACAACAGATTACCTCGTCTTTCTTTGGGGGAAGGAAGGGGTCTATTAGGTGGATTACGTCACTAGTGCTGACCCGGAAATTCCAGACTGACCAGTTAAGATTCCATTCCTGGGAGGGGCTAAAACAGCGCTGGGTTAGGTATTAAGTCTTGGTTTGCTGACATGGGGTTTAGCACAGGAGATTCCATTTGGGGCCTGTTGTTTCTTTTTTAATACCAGTGTTATGTACATTCATTAAGTTTATATGAAGTTAAAGATTCATCCTTAAAATATATAATACAAATTCATGGTTTAGAATTTTGTCCTTTATGCCTCTCAAGTGGCTAAACTATATATCTCAGGAACCCAGCATTTCTTCAATCCCATCAAAGTTTCTATTAAAAAAAAATTTTGTTTTAATGTTTATTTATATTTGAGAGAGTGCACAAGCAGGAGAGGGGCAGAGAGATGGAGACGGACTCTGAAGCAGGCTCCAGGCTCTGAGCTGTCAGCACAGAGCTCGATGCGGGGCTCGGACTCATGAACCATGAGATCATGACCTGAGCCGAAGTTGGACGCTTAACCGACTGAGCCTCCCAGGCACCCCTAAAGTTCATATTGTAAATTAACTCATTAAAATCCTACACAACTTTAAAACAAATATTAACATTTTGTGGGGAGCTTTCGGCTCAGGTCATCATCTCACAGTTCATGAGTTTGAGCCCTGCATCAGGCTCTGTGCTGACAGCTCAGAGCCTGGAGCCTGCTTCAGATTCTGTCTCCCTCTCTGTCTGCTCCTCCTCTGCTTGCACTCTGTCTCTGTCTCTTTCAAAAATAAACATTTAAAAAAGAATTTTTTTTTAACAAATACTAGCATTCTGAAATCGTGCACACAGAATTGGTCTGTTATGTAACATTATTCCTTTCTTTACCTATCAGTAATGTATGATGTATTTCATACAACTGATGAGATTCACCTTCCTAGTCATTTACTCAGTTTTTCAAAGAAGCCTGGCAGACCTCATCTGTAACTTTTTTCAAAGGTAAATTCTCAGTTCTTTATTAGCGAGGTACTCTGTTATTCTGTTTCTCTACCCTCTTGTCCACCAATGAGGCTTAAGTAGGCTTCCTTGGAGTTTATAGGGAATGACAAATTCCATTAGAAAGTCATTCTAGTTTTTTGTGTCTCTTGACATCAACACACTAGGTCAGCCTACGTCTGAGACGAGCATGTCAAAATGGCTGTCTTACTGCATTTCTCATTGTTATACTCTGGGTTGATATCCCTTGAAGGTTATATTATAGATCATTTTATCAAAGACACACCAACAATAGTGGCTGGGCAAGCGTTGGTTCCGCCTAATGAGATATGTCCTCCAAAGCCACTAATGGCTTGATGCCCTAACAAAACCTGTTGCCTGAATACTTCACCATGACTTCGGGCTCGTCTCAGACTTAACCATGTCTGATCTGCACATTCATTCTCAGAACTCAAAAGTACATTGCTTAATATCTTCTCTTCTGTAAGTATAGGGTGAAAACCCAAATAAGTGCAAGTATACACAATCAGTATTTCATTTCATTATAGCTTCTCCTTTGCCCCTCACTTTTATACACCTAAGAAGACACATACACAGACTTGTCTATAAGTATACACACATCTCTTCTCAGTTTGATGCCTGAATCTCAGACCCATTTAAAAGTAGCATTGATGTTTGGACCATCCTGAAATCAGTCTCCAAGAAAAGGAATTTCAAGGTACCATCTCAGCAGATTTTCCCAAAGTGGACTCACTTGTGGTTAGTTTACAGAATTTCATCCTTCCTTTAACTTGTGGCATATTTTAAGTGAATGCGAGGGGTAATGTGTACCAACTTTTAAAATATGACATAGTTTCTTAGGATCCATCCGTTGGATAATCCTGATCCAGGATGGGCGTATTGATTTGCCTGTTTCCACACTTGTGTTCACCAAAATCTGCTCATCTAAATGGTATTTATTGACCAATTCAAGTTCTTAAACCAAATGTTTACAACACCTTCATTCCCATGATATAAATTAAGTACAATTTCCTAAGAAATTCTAATGAGATCAGTCAAATAAATCATCAGAAAACTGAAGTCTCAACACAAGTGTAATGTAACGATTTGCTATAGATTTGGGCTAAACATTACAACTCATGGACTTTAGTTTTGACAGATTAAAAATAACCAGCTAATGAAATTAAGTACTAAAGTTTTATTTTTATGTTGTCTCTGGAGAAACAATTACTCATTTTTATTTTGGTTTAAAACTTGGTTGTAAATTTGAGGGTTGCCTTGTTAGTACAGCCAGGCACCTTTTAAGGAATCCAAGTGCATTTCATTCAGCATTTAACATCACTCCCAGGGACAGGCAATCCCAACGAGCCATTGAGCATGGAAAACATTAAACATTCATTTCTCTGCCTTTCAGTCAGCCTTAACCATGACCTGTCACCCCCACACTAATTTACCTGAGGGTCTTTCCGTGTCAGATATCACATACTAGAGACTTGAACTTAGTACAAATGAGAATTAGATTTAAATTACTAAGCTAATTTTCATGTCCAATTTTAAGCAAAACTTACTGTCTCCAGAAATAAGATATAGTCATGTTTAACACCAGCAGCCTAGGGGCGCCTGGGTGGCTCAGTTGGTTGAGCCTCTGACTCTTGATTTTGGCTCAGGTCATGATCTCACAGTTCATGAGTTCGAGCCCCTTGTCAGGCTCTGAGCTGACTGTGAGGTGCCTGCTTAGGATTCTCTCCCTCTCTTTCTGCGTTTCCCACGCACTCTGTCTCTGTCTCTCTCAAAATAAATAAAAACTTAAAAAAAAAAAAATACCAGTAGAGCCTGACTGTCCTGCCATGAGCAGTTCATATATCCTTATATATCCGTCCTTCTTTGCTTTTTCTTTAACGATACTGAATAAAGGACACAAACTTCTACTTGTCCCTTCGATAAGAATTTTGAAGTTTGTTGAAATATTTTGCATGAGTTGACACAACAGTGGCTTGGTGGCATGTACATTAGAAATAACCTCTAACCAAGTTAAATGCTGATAATTAATTCTTTTGTTATCTTTACAGGAATAGTTCTCCAATATTATTTTGATTGATTACTAATTTTTTTGATCATCCTGGACTGAGAAATTTAAATATGGAAAGCCCTATAGTACCTGCTGGACCTAATTTGCAATTGAAAATATAGTCATTGTTCACACAAATAGTGGCCGTATTCTCATTTAGAGGCCAAGAAGCTGTTCAGTTATCCCTCTATTATCTGTTTATTACTATGGAACTGGAAGGCTCTCCTGGTGTGCTGAGCAGGTCATGTTTTCTCTAATGATTTTCTCTTTGAAGCTTTTGACTTAGTGTTTTATCTGGAAGAATAAAAATATTTTTGATGTCCGTAAATTTCAAACTGACAATTTAGGGATGTAAACAAGAATCCTCACTAAAAGTATTCTATAAGTGAAATGTAACAAATAGATAAAATTTAAAAAGACATCCACTCTATTTTTCTCATCACAAATAGTCTTTGAGGAGTATATTTTCCATAGGGCTGTATTTGTGTGTGTGTGTGTGTGTGTGTGTGTGTGTGTGTGTGTGTGTGTTTGTGTGTCTTTAAACCTAAGTAAGACACTATAGTAATGTGTCAGTACCAAAAATTTGTTCTCATGACCTCTAACAAAATAGAGCAAAACTAACAGGTCTAGAGGGTTGATTTAACCTTGCAAAAAATGTATATTTTTAAAACCATCATTCCTAAGAATATTCACTGTGTGTATGTCTGAAGAATGGCTGTTTAAGCAAGGAAAACCTTATAGATACAAACGGTACCTAATTTGCAAGTGAAAATATAATTGTTTATGCAGATATGAGTTCATTCTCATTTAGGGGCAGTAGGTCTGTTCATTCCCCCCCACCACCACCACCACCAAAAAATATAGCTCCAGACATATAATCACTATGCAAATCTAGTCAGAATGTTTATACTGGGAACAAATGTAGCCAATTATAGAAAAATAGGTGGATCTGTTTTAAGCATTCATTAAATCTCTCAGGGCAAGGGGGTAAATTAAACTTTATAAGGCTGCTGTAAAAATAACTATTTTAGAATTTAAATATGCTTGTATAATTTAGTGGTTGTTACCAGATTGAATTTTAACACTGAAATTTAGTTTCAAAAAAATACTCCACATGAAGCCTTGCATCTAGGGACCTATGACTGTGCCCACCACACAGTATTTAAAAATTAGGGCCTCATCATGTCCTATTTCTTGTTGAATCAAGGGTGGCCTTTGAGTTTCCAAAAAGAATGCCATGGTTTGACCAATCTTGAATAAATATAGTGGTGGGTTAAAACCCCTGTAGGTGAACCCCTGTTAGCATCATCCACAGGGTATAAAAGCATGGTCCCTCCCACCCATTAAATGATCTATATGATCACAGCCAAGAAGGTAGTTTTCTATAACCTATCTTCTCACTTTTAATGATGTGTTTTGGAAAAAGAATTAAAGTAGTAGAATATGAATGCTAAAATGTCATTTGAAAAGTTAAAGCGTCAATGAGGGTCAGATTTCCATGAAGAATGACTAGCACAGCTAGCTACCTGAAAAGTAGTAATCAAAACCAGGCTTATGAGAGAGGATGCAAAAGATACAACTGTGTGTCAGACACTGTGCTGGGTGGGTGCCTTAGTGGCAGAGTGGATGGTAGCTTTCAGCTGTGTGATCTGAAGAACCCCAGATTCCTCCTAGTCAAAAAACAACTGAATTACGCACACACTCTTTTGTTCCAATCACGTTTCATTAGTTTCATTACTTGGTGCTACATGTGGTCTCTGTATTTCTCTTTGAAAATGTGCATACCTCTAGAAAAGATGGCACCTTAGAGGAGGGTCACATTATGATCAGGCATATGAACATTTCCTCTGGGAGAGAAAGGTCTGTGCATGTCAGGAGGGGGAAATGTGCCAGGAAATCAGCCAAATGGGGAGGGAGCCAACCAGACACAAGCTGGATTTCCCCTACTTTACAAAGTTGCTATGCAGTCAATTAGAGAGAGGCCCAACTCTGAATTACTACACTCAGGTGAAGAGTGGGAAAGGTGGAGAGTTTTTATGTATGTCCTTGTCCCAAAGTAGGCCTGGCATTTTTTTTCAAAGTAAGAGAGGCTTGCAGCTGGGCTGAGAAGTATTAAGGTGAAGAAAGGTCAGCAGGTTAGAGAGGCCGGTGCAACAGGGCTTGTTAGGAGTAATCAAAGACCTACTTAGGGAAGCAGCAGGAAGCGAAGAGGTGGGATTTCCACCAGTTACAGGGGCCAGCTGGCTAGAGAGAAGTTGGCTTCATTCTGAAAAGGTTTAAAATCCAGTTTAAAACGCTGATCAGAAAAATCCCACAACAGGCAGTTTGATCTTTTTTTTCTCTTTCTCACATACAGGACAAAATGACTGTGACTAAATAGTTCAGCATTATTAGGGCACCAGTCAGTAGAGCATACAACTCTTGACCTCAGGAGTTGGAAGTTCGAGCCCCACATTGGGTGTAGAGGTTACTTAAAATCAGAAACAATAGTTCATTGTTTCTGAGGAGTTAATATGTAGACAGATAACTTTGATAAGTGCTTTTTTTTGTTTGTTTTGTCTCACCTCTTTTCTTTCTTCCTTTCTGCGTTTCATAACACACACCCCAGTCTCTACCATGAGATCAGTGGTTTGTATTTTCTTCCTCTTCTGCACAGACTGATCTCCCTGGGGAAGACAAGGACAATGTAGACTGACCAAATTGTTGTCAGGAGTTGTTGTTCTGGGCTGAATTTTCCTTTTTGAATGATTTCACACTAATCTATGTTACAGCGTTCTGTCACATTAATATGTTTACCTCTTTTGAAAACATATTTCCTCCGGAAACGGTAAACACTAAATAGTTGTCTAAAGAGAAGGGAAAACAGAACAGCCCTTACTGAAGATAAAAGTATGATTAAGATATTGAAAAAACAGGGGTACCTGGCCCAGTCGGTTAAGTGACCCACTCTTGATTTCGGCTCAGGCCATGATCTCAAAGTTTGTGAGTTTGAGCTCTGCATCAGGCTCTGCACTGTCAGTGCAGGGCCTGCTTGGGATTCTCTCTCTCCTCTCTCTCCCTCTGCCCCTATCTCTCTCTCTCTCTCAAAAATAAATATTTTTTTAAAAGGAGATAAAGAAAATATTTTTTAATGTACTGAAAAAACAATTTGTTAATGTTTATTTTTGAGAGAGAGAGAGAGAGCGTGTGAGTGGGGGAAGTGCAGAGAGAGAGAGAGAGAGAGAGACAGAATCTGAAGCAGGCTCCCCACTCTGAGCTGTCAGCACAGAGCCCCAATGCAGAGCTCGAACCCATGAGCCGTGAGATCATGACCTGAGCCAAAGTCAGATGCTTAACCAAGTAAGCCACCCAGGCACCACGGAAAAAAAAACAATTTAATGGGTGAAAATCATCAGGGACATCAAACAGGTTACTAGCAAAAGTACATCTTTATGCATAGTTAGCCTTGCTATTGGGGATCTCGTGTGGGATGGGCATGGTGGTGAAGTTGGGCAGGAATAGAAAGTTTTGAAAGAGAGACCTTACATGACCAGGTTTGTGACTTTAAAAACTAAGGTTTAGTTCACCTGAGAATAAACTGAAGGCAGAGAGGTTTAAGAATGTATTTTGATGATCCAGGTAAGAGATGACAGAGACCATGAAGAGGGAAGAGGAAAAGAAGGGCCAAGATTTATTTGGGGATCAGAATCGCCAGGATTTGGCTTCCTAGCCACTATGACAACATCCCTAGCACCTGTGTAAACTTGGCTATGCCTGATCTCCCACAGATTTCTAAACCAATCCTGTTGAACAAGACGGATGCATTCTAAGACCAGTGAATATTACTTAGTTTATGGTACCCAGTGGGTTAACCCTCCTGTCACCCCATGTTGCTAGCAGAAAAATGAGAAACAGTTTGCCACTTATGATACATTAGAATTTGTTTGGACATGGTTCTTTACCTATATTAGAAGAGTACAATAATAGTTTGAGTCCTAGAATTGGACCTGCCCACTTGGCTGAAGCAGAAGTAGGGGAGAACATTTTGCCCACCGGGTTAAAACAACCGGTTCGAGTTCAGGCAAGATACCATAAAACAAGAAAATACTGAACAGAGACTAAATATACAAATTTCAGTCACCTGCGTGGCTCAGTCAGCTAAGCATCCAGCTCTTGATTTGGGCTCAGGTCATGTCACAGTTCATAAGTTCAAGTCCCGCGTCAGGCTCTTCCTTCACAGCACGGAGCCTGCTTGGGATTCTGTCTAACCTCTCTCTCTGGCCTTCCCCCACTTATTCTCTGTCTCTCTCTCAAAATAAATAAAAATAAACTTTTTTAAAAAACTTAAAAAAAGACTATATGAATTATGAGAATTGAAATCTTCAAGGACTGAGAAAAGAAGATAGGGAAGCTTGAAGAAAGCAAGAGTTCAATTAAAGGAAATAGATCATATTGTCTGCTTTAGATTCGGAGCAGAGATAACTAAATATTAAACCACAAAATAATGACACTAGGGCTGCCCAAATGTTTACTATCTCAAGTCAGCAACTTGGAGAGCTGCTGATCCTACAGGTATAAATGTCATTTAGCCTTATGCACGAGAAGGAGGAAGATGCCAGGAACTTGATAACATCTACATGCTAAATTTCATCCTGATCAGTGGGTCTGATTACCCATTAATTCACTCATTAAACAAATACTTATTGACTGGTCACCCAAAGTGCCCAAACACTACTGGTTTTGTGATACAAGACTGAGAAAGAAATACTGCCTACCCTCACCAAGAGATAGGAGTTAGCAAGCACAGGGATAGACAGAGAGAATGGTTGGGTTCTAGCTTTAGCATAGAACTCAACAAGATCCCTTTCAGAGGAGAGGATAAGAGCAAGGCCTGCGCCCTAATCAAAGCCTACACCCTCAGTGGTATTCCTCAACAGGGACAGCATCCTTAGAGCTGCTTCAATTACAGATGTCTGGCACTTGAAGGCAGTCAGAATGATCTGGTAAACTGAAACCCTTGAGATTCTTGTCCATCTCTGGCTCTGAGCTGGGTTATTTATATCCCTGGACTCAAGTCCAGATTCCCAGATGCAACGGAGACTGTGGACACGTATGATAGTATGTAGGACACAATTGCTATATTCACACTCACTCTTGAAAGCCATCTCCTGTACCACTCTTAGCTACTGAATAGTGCAAATAGAAAACACTGTGCAATGGGAAAATTGATAAATTACAATACTTGTTTGTAGAGAGTGGACTACATTCGAGGACTATGGAATAAAAATAAAACTTTTTATTTTGAAGAAAAGATGTACATTACAAACAAGTCCCATTAGATTGCTGTTGTCATTCTTACTTATATTTGGGTTGGAAGTAGAGGGAAGAGCGGATCCAGGATAATCTTCAGTCTCTTACAGCTAGAGACCATGAGAAAAATACCCTTTTGAAGATCATTTGTTTCCCATGGTTGGCAGTAACAAGTGTTTATAAAGAGTATATATTTTTTAATAACTGGATGCCTGGTACACATGGGCCAATAAGCTATTCTCTCACTATAATCTCCCATCCTCAGATAATAACAAGTATTGATGAGGATGCGGAGATTTGGAACCCTCACACATTGCTAGTAGGGATGTACAATGATGCAATCTCTTTGGACAGCACTTTGGCAATTCCTATAACGGTTACACAGAGAGTTACCATATGACCAAGCTGTTCTACACGTAGGCATATACCAAGAGGAATGAAAACATGTTCAAGCAAAATGTCCATAGTAGCATTATTTCCAATAGCCAAAAAGTGCAAATAGCCCACAGGTCCATCAGCTAATGAATGGATAAACATAGTGTGGTATATTCATACAACAGAATATTATTTGGCAATAAAAAATGAATGTGGGGTGCCTGGGTGGGTCAGTCAGTTGGGCGTCCAACTTCGGCTCAGGTCATCATCTCACGGTTCATGGGTTCAAGCTCCTCATTGGGCTCTGTGCTGACAGCTCGGAGCCTCAAGCCTGCTTCAGATTCTGTCTCCCTTTCTCTCTGCCCCTCCCCAGCTTGCACTCTGTCTGTCTCCCTCTCAAAAATCAATAAGCGTTAAATTAAAACAAAATGAATGAGGTCTGATTTGATGCATGCTATCACATGGATAAAACCTTGAAAATACTATGTTTTGTGAAAGAAGCCAATCTCAAAAGACCCTATGTGTGTGATTCCATTTATATGAAATGTCCAGAACAAATATATACAGATAGAAAGTAGATTACTGGATACCACAGGCTGGAAAATTTGGGAGGATGAGTGACTGCCACGGGGTCCCGGGTTTCTTCTGGGGGTGATGAAAATGTTCTAAAATGGATTTTGGTAATAGTTGCATAACTGTGAATGTACTAAAAACCATTGAAGTGTACACTTTAATTGGGTAAATTGTATGAATTGTATCTCATTGAAGCTGCTTTAAAAAAAAAAAAACAAAACCCAGTTTCAACATCTTGGCATCTTTGACTCCTGCTTGCTTCAGCAACAGCTCTTTGCAGCGGTCTTTTGGGGAAAGCAGTGTGTGAATTTCTGGTGTCTTAAGCAAGTCCTCTACTGTAAGGCTCTTTTCCTAGAGTTCATTAGGAATTATTGCTTAACTAAGCCTGGCATTGTAATCCAATAGCTTCTCAGTAGGAATGCACCATCTGTGCTGTTCTTTAGATGAGTCTATTCTAACAGAACACTTTATATTTCAGAACACATTGATTTAATGTACATAGCACTACAGTGTTAGACTTATAGGATGAGCTTTTAAATTTTTAAAAATATTTTATCAACCGTGTACTTTAGATCAGAGCCAGTGTATTTTGTGTTTATTGAGCAGTCTCGGTTCAGTGGGCGTTAATATGGAATGGTTTTAATTTTCTCCCGTCACTGCCTTAGGCCTTATTTTGTTGATCTTGCTTTTCTATTCCTTAATAATATTTAGCAGATCTCATACCATCCAGGTCACTTTCAGTTAGCCAGTCTGGTCCATTTTTAAACTCCCACCTCATACCTGATTTAAATCTAATTTCTTCCTCCACTCCCATCAGGGTGGATGGAACATGGTCTGCCTCTCAGATACCACCTTCTCCTCCCTCTTCAAGGCCTAACTCCTAAGCATATGGAGGCTAGGTAATGAGTGAAGACGGTGTCCCTTTACCTGATTTCCTGTGGTTATTATCTTCACTGCTTCTTGGCAAGCACCATCTTGCCATCCATGCCTTCTAGGTGACAGGTGACAGGTGTCAAAATGCTGCCTCTCATGGGTAGTTGGGAGAGCTCACTGCCCGATTCCCTGATGTGGAAGACCCAGCCCTGGCTCAGCCTCTTAATAACCCCTTCTCCTGTGGTGTCCTGGTAAATATTTAACAACGGGCTAGGGGTGGGAGTGGGGTGGTGTACATAAGTTTATTACATATTTTACTGATTAAAGAATGTGTAGTACACAACTTACAAGTAATGAAATATACAGTACTCATTAATGTAAATGCCATGTAGTCAGTAGACTCTCCCAGCAGTGAGTCAGTGATTTTTTTCCATCCTGTGGTCGCAGCTGACAAATGAGTGGAATTCTAACATGAACGGATGATATTTTCATTTAAGAACTAAGACAAAGTGGGATGCCTAGGTGGCTCAGTCGGTTAGGCATCCGACTTCAGCTCAGGTTATGATCTCATGGTTCGTGGGTTCGAGCCCCACGTCGGGCTCTGTGCTGACAGCTCAGAGCCTGGAGCCTGTTTTGGATTCTGGGTCTCCCTCTATCTCTGTTCCTCCCCTACTCACACTCTGTCTCTCTCAAAAATAAATAAACATTAAAAACAATTTTAAAAAAACTAAGACCAAAGTGAAATAAAGAAGGATTTTGGAATTTCACTTATTAGTGTCATGAGCAACTCCTTTGCTGAATTGAGATAATAGGTTCAATACTGGAAGAATATACCCTCCAGTTTTTATGCTTTTGACAATGTAAGGACTCTAGACATACTACACTTTTAGGTTTAATCTGTATTTATTTGCATTTTTTCCATCGTTTTCTTAGCTCCAGACAATCAATAAAACAATAAACCAAGTCCTAATTTGTAGCATTTGCCAATTCAGGCTACATGCATGACCTTATTGGATGCATAATTGGGGCAAGATGCATGGCAGCACATTGTTTTTTTCCACCATACAGATGGAGTAGTCATAAAAAAAATTTATGAGAATAGTAATCATAGCAGTAAAATAATTAAGAAATGATGAGTTTTAAGGATTCCCCTTGTTTGTAAATAATTTAATTGTAATGTTAATTTTTAATAATGGTGGTGTTTAAATTCCTAAAAATTTAAAAATTGGCTGGCAAGCTGGTTCCAGAATACCACTGCCCCTCTCATAGCATTCTCCTAAGAGCCTCTTAGCTACTATGGTCCCCTCTTTTGGGGAGCTGCCTTCTTGATAGGACACTCATGAGCTAGCAGAGACAGTATAGACCATTTCCTTGGTGCTCCCTCTCGCTACTCAGTCAAGGGGCAAATCTCGGGCCGGGGATCACACTCCAGTCTACTTCTTACAGGCACCCCAGTCTTTACTGTTGGGTCTCTTGGTACCCTCTTCACCTGCCTTTGAGAGGGAAAAGTCATCCTCTCCCCATTTTTGTGGTGGTGGGAGAAGGGAGACAGGGAAGTTCCACACTCCCAAGATAATAGCTCCGTACTCCCACAAAACTTCTTTCTCTCCTTTCCCATATTTTATGACGGGACTGGGGCTGTCCAAGCCAGCTCATCTTCTCTTAATGAGTCTTATGGAAGGTACTCATGGTCTCTTTAGAATTTGGGATACTCAGCGCCTTTTACCATCACTGGTTATTAATTCGGAAGTAACAGCGTATCTTGCTAGACTTGTATGCAGTTCTATTTAGCATTCTCAAATTTAAATCTAGTTCATGTTATGGATAATATTCACCATTTGGTTTAAATCAAATGTATCTTCTCAGGGTATTTAACAATCTTTCTGGTTTGGGCTAGGCCTATAATTAGTAGTCTTGTTTCCCCACATTCCAAAATACAAAAACTTTAACTCTGTCCTACTCACTTGATTTAATTAGCAGATCCAGAGGAATATCTCAGATATTCCTAAATCTTGATAACATTCTTCAAAAGAAACAGAAGATTCCTATACCCATGGGTGAAATTGCTTTAAATGCTCCGAGTCTTAACCTCATCAAGATTAGGGTTCTTTAAGTAAAATTTTAGTGAAGAAAAAAAATGGGAAAGGGTAAGAACTTACCCTACCAGATATCAAAACGCACTATAAAACTATAGTGAGAAAAGCAGGATGAACAAATAAATCAAAAGACAAATTAATCTATTGAAAGAACATCAAGTACAGAATCAAATCCAGATATGTATAGGAATCTTAGGAATGATAAAGCTAGCATTGCACATAGAAGTTACTATATGTAAATAGAGGGGGATATTTCTAAAATACTGGAGTGAACGAAGGGGGCCTTTATAAATAAGCATGACATGAAACTGGAAAATATTAAGGAAAAATAGACTTATTAAAAAATTTAAACTTATGTATGGCACGGGGCATCATAAATTAGGTGAAATGGCAAATGATACACTGAGAGAAAATATTTTCTCCACACATAATAGATACATAGTGTTATTGTTAGAGGTGCACTGAATTTATTTTGGCTGAATACTGAAAAGCCAGTGTTAAAATCAACGAACAGCCTAAGGCAAGGCTGAATATTCCCATCGTAAAATGATCCTCTGAGATACAGCAGTAAATATGAAATTTTAAGAATTTAAGTAATATTATAATTTCATTATTAAAAATTCAGTATGTTTTTAAAGTTTGTCATTATGATGTACCAATGTAATTCCTCAGCACTGCCAGCTACTAGATGGCTCCTGTGCATATTTGCAATACTTAAATAGATGTTTTCATTTAATGAAAAGCATGAATTGGGAGGAGAGGTTATTTATGCCAGTGTAGGTTACTGGTAATGAAGATTTTGTTCTGAGGTCGGTAGCTTCCTTTTCCTCTAATAGTTACAGAAAGGTAAAGACTTGCCTTCTCAACTCCCAGACCCTGAGGATTTGGCTGATGGTGGGGGCACAGGGTCTTTGAAGTGCTCCCGTGAGCGGAAGCTCTGTGCGGTGCTGAAAGAAATCACTTTCTGAATATTGACGAAGCAAACATAAGGTTTTTTCCCCTCACATTTTAATTTCTCATATTTTTACATGCTTGCTGCTTCCCACAGTCACTGGATGTGCTGCCTTCCCTGCCAGCAGCCGTTGGTCTTTCCCAAGTCCTTTCCTGTCAGTGCCAGTGTTTAACAGCAGCCAGTATTACAAACCGTTTTGTTCCAGCAGCCTCTTCACATGTGGTAGCTGCTCTTCTATCTCACTTGGAACATTTGTTTGAATACCTGAGGAGGCAGGTCCAAATTATTCCCCTGCGTGTCACAGTGTTTGTCTTTGGCTGAAAGAGATTTTCCGTCCAAAGTGACACTCGTATCGCTTACCAATACTTTTAAAGCCACTGTTCACATAGTAGCATTGAGTACGAATGATGGTATTGTGCTTATTAAAGGTGATGGCAACTTACATGATCTGTGAGCTCCACAAGTTCGGTAAAGCCAGAAATGGCGTCAAAGGAGGCATCTGTCTGTTCGGTCTTCCAAACACTAATGCAGATTTTGGCTAAATACTGAGGCCCAAGCTAAACTTCAGTGCATGCCTGATATTTGTAATACATAAAGTGCTCCTTCATGTTGGTAAGAAAAAATGGACAAAGGCAAACAACTCACAGAGAAAGAAATATAAATAGTGAACAAAACTGAGCAAATGTGAAACCTTAGGCATCAAGTTAAAGGCAGTTACAACAATAACAGGCTTTGTTAGCTTAACAAAAAAAATTACAAAGATAGGTAATGCAGTGTTGCTGAGAATGCCTAGAAACAAGGTAAATTCCTTGTAGTGAAGGCAGTTCTCAGCAGTATTCCCCAAAAGTTTGAGATGTGTACTCTCTTGTTCAGCACTGTTACTTAACAGGAATCTACCCTCCAGAAGTACTTCCAGCCATGTGCTCAGAGATTTATACAAAACTGTAATGCTAGTTGTTATAACAAAACATGAGATCAAATTTAAGTGTGCATCTGTAGAGGAACGGAGAATTGAATGCTGAAGAACCATGAAGGAATGCCCTACAATTATTAGAAATAATGAGCTAGGTGTATTCGTACTGCCATATAAATGCAAGCACGGTGTATTGTTACAGAGGAAAATGCAAGTTGCAGAATGTTTTTATGTGATTCCCATTTGATGTAAACATAAATTTAAAAAAGTATGGAGGGATGAGTTTCGAACCGTTAACAGTGGTTACCTTGAGATGGAAGGAGTATAGGGATGGAGGAAATAGAGGGAAGAAGGTAATGTTTTTGATATCATACGTACTTCTTTGTTACTTGAGTTTATTATAATGAGAATCTGTTACTTATTCATTTTATATAAGACTTAAATAAAACTAAGTTAGACCGAACCACAGAAGAAAGACTCCATGAAAGACACAAAAATGAGCTACTTGACATCATTTCAAGGCAGACATACAGAAAGCCTCCAGTGACTTGATGGGAGCTAAAAGAATCATGTTATCACAGGTATTATGAAACGGCTGGCAAGGCGGTCGTTTATAACCTTGAAGAATCGAAGAAATGGCAAAGTGCAGAGCACAGATTTCAATAATAAAATAATTAAGTTAAAAAAAACAGAAAAGTGAAAGAAAGCACCATCAGGTCCCCTTCTCTGACTTGCTGATAATTCACATCTAGAGAAGAAACGTCTGTGATGAACCAACTTATAATGGTGCTACCACACAGGGATACCTGCCATATGGAGTGATATGGTTGCTATTTTGTGTGTGCTTCTCACTTATTGTCTCATGTGTTTCCGTCCATACTTATATTCACTCAGTAAACAGACTTAGCAAGAGGGAAGCGGAGTGACAGGCAAAGCCCCATGAGGCAGGATTTTGTTTAGCTCTAGTTCTCCAGTACCCAGTACAGAGTAGGGACTCAATAAATATTTGTCGAATGAATGTGCATAGGTTCTAGTCCAGGGGGGAATACAGATTAGTAAACAGCCAACGAAAAGACAGTATTCTCCGTGCAGTAATAGGGATGGGAACACTCAAAACAGAAATGGGACGCCTAAGACTGCAAGAAAGCTCCTAGAAGACATCCCCAAGGATGCTATGCTTGAGCTAAATGTTGAGAATGAATAGAAGCTTTCCAGGCAAAGGAGATGGCAGAAGCAAAAGTTCAGACTTACGGAAGAGCAGGGCTTATTGAAGAAGCTGCAAGCTGTTTTTTCTGGCTTCAAGCATGAGCAGAGGAGGCTAGAAAGACTAGGTCTAGATCAAAGATCTTGGGAGCCCTACTAAGGACTTTTAGATTTTATCTGAAGAGAATGTCTTCACGAAGACAATCAGATTTAGATTTTAAAATTTATTTTTATTTTATTTTGAGAGAGAGAGAGTGAGAGAGAGAGAGAGAGAGAGTGTGTGTGTGTGTGTGTGTGTGTGTGTGTGTGTGTGTGTGTATGGGGGAGGAGCCTAGAAGGAGAGAGAGAATTCCAAGCAGGCTCCACACTCAGCACAGAGCCCAGTGCGGGACTTGATCCCACAACCATGAGATCATGACCTGAGCAGAAATCAAGAGTCCAATGCTTAACCAACTGAGCCACCCAGGCACCCCAGCAGATTTGTATTTTAAAAGATGCACAAGAACACTTAGTTGCCAGTCTTTATTTTGAAAGTAATAGCAATTTTGTATGTGCATTACAAGAATTAATTCATTTAATTCTTATAACAATCTATGGAGTCATTACTGTTATTGTCTCCATTTTGTAGTTGAGGAAACTGAGGCACAGAGAAGTTAAGTAATTCGCCCAAGGTGACTCGGTTTTTGGTGGAACTGATATATAAACTCAAGCAGTCTGTATCCAAAGCCCATGCCCTTTTCCTGTATTCTGTACTACTTTTGTTTGTGTTTTTTAAGAACATACTTGTTTTCTTAAGAAAAGGGAATCAAAATTTTTTTCCATGTAATTTTTCCCGTATTGCCTACCAACCAAGATAGAATGTTCTTTGACCTTGCAAATAGAATCATTCAGCAGTTTAGTAGTCTGCCTGTCTTTTCCAGTCCCCTCTTACCATGCAGCTGCTTCTTTATCTCCTTTAGTCTTGCTTCTTGTCTCCCTCCCCTCCCTTTCTGGATAAGCTTTAACCCATTTGGCTTCCAGGGTACCCAGTGGAGCCCCAGCCAAGAGAGAGAGGCCAGCTGGGCGATGAAGTTGCAGGAGTAGTTGTCTGAGACTTCACCTTCCAGAATCAAAGGTGCACAGACCACAGATCTCAAAAAAAATGGGAGAGGGGGCAGAGTACTCAATATGATCACCTTTCACTCACTTGTAAATAATCATGATGGCTGTTCAGTCAACAAGCATTTAGTGAATAGCTTCTCTTTGCTCCTGAAACTGTGTTGGGAGGCAGAGGTGAGGCCAGGAGGTAGAGCTGGGAGAAGAGGAAGTTGTACTGCCCCTTGCCAATCAATGGTCTTTCAGTCTTGCACTTTCATTCAGGCTAGTATTTCATAGCTAGTATTGTGTCAAAAAAAGTGATGACATTTTCATTAAACAGACGAGATGATGTGGTTTAGAGGTCTAGTTAATGAAGAGCATTATAAACCAACCCTCACCCCCATTATTTTCCATTGACCCCACCCTATAAATCCTGTTCCTCAGCCTCAGGGAACCTCTAATAGATGCATCAATGGTATTTGGGAGAATTAAGTGCTTAAAATCATCCAGCCCTGTGCTGTAAGCATAAACATGCTCCTCTTCTCAAGAATTCAAATTTTTGCTGTGAACAAGGCAAAAAGTGTAGAAGACTTAAAATTTAATTTACTTATCCACTGATAAATTTTGTGGATCTTCTTTAGTAAGAGGAGGAAGACCAATAGAGGATAATATCAAAGACGGATGAAGATTTGGGAAAGTAGTAACAATGTAGAAACCCAAAGTGATGGGAACTTTTTCTTCTTTTTTAGAAAGAAATTGTTAGAGAAACAAGTAACGCATGTTTGGAAACTGTTATTACCTCCCTGACATATCTGTATCCATGAAATATGAAACCTTTGTAAGGAGATTTGTTTTTACTTAGGATCGTAATTATAAATACACTACAAAGAGTGGGTCTCATTCCATTAAATTCTCTGTGATAGTCATTTGCTGCTTATATATTGCACAGTTTTGACTCACTAACCTACAATCTTAGTTTTCTTCTATTCATCAAAAACATTTTCTCTCTCTGTCCCAAAAATAAATAAACATTGAAAAAAAAATTTAAAAAAAAAAAAAGGGGCGCCTGGGTGGCGCAGTCGGTTAAGCGTCCGACTTCAGCCAGGTCACGATCTCGCGGTCCGTGAGTTCGAGCCCCGCGTCAGCCTCTGGGCTGATGGCTCGGAGCCTGGAGCCTGTTTCCGATTCTGTGTCTCCCTCTCTCTCTGCCCCTCCCCCGTTCATGCACTGTCTCTCTCTGTCCCAAAAATAAATAAACATTGAAAAAAAAATTTTTTTAAAACATTTTAACATTGAGAACTACGTGGTTAACAACACTCGATGTTTAAATTCCCTCATTTTATACCTTTATGTTATTCCTTCATTTGTACATTAAACAAATTTCAGATTTGCATAAATTTGTGAAAGTGTATGCACAGTAATGTTCCTCACAGCATTGTTTATAAAAGCAAAAATTGCAAAGAACCCAAATGTCTCTAGACCAGAAGTTGGTTATTCAGGTAAATGTTAAAAATGATGAAATCAATTTGTGATTATTGACATAAAAAATTATTTACCATATCATGATGTTTTAAGATGATAAAAGCAGTCTCTACATTAATCTTTTTTTAATTGTGTGTGTAGAGAAGAAGTTCAGGAAGATCTATGAATGTTAACAATACTTCTTTCTGAGTAAATTTGGAGATGGTCTTCACTTACAACTTTGTCTTATATGTATTGTTGGAGGTGGTTTTTATTATTAATTATTGCTTTTACAGCTAGCATGTATAATTTTACAGGTGAAAAAAATAGTCTTTTTAAAATCAGACTTGAAAAGGTAAAAGGATCTCTGAAAGAAATGTAATGTTAAGTTGTTTAAGCATACAAAGAAATTTTGCACAATGCATGTTAATTTCATCAGTTCTCCGCCTTGTGAGATTCTCCATTCTTCCCCTACTAAAATAGTATTAACACTTGATATAAAACCTTTCCCTCCCACAGCTTCCTGTTCCCTATCCTTCATCTGTCCCCTTCTTCTTCCTTTGAGCTGCAATGACAGACCTATCTTGTTCCCGTATGCCCACACTGTGAGGATATGATTTGAGGCAGAACATTAACATCACTGGTCATTCTGACATTAAACCTGTCCTTTACCGTGACCATTGAGTTAGGGAGCACAGATGGGTCTTTAGTGCATTTCACTAATGGACATTCTGTTCAATTGAACACCTGTCTTCAGTGACGTAGATCTCAGCTCTTAAGAATACCTATGTTTTCACTAAGGTTTTGCATTCTAGACTGAGAAATTGGAGCAAGATTTTTTTGTGACTCAGACCTCTCTTCGTCCCTTTAGACTCTAAAGTCATTACTTAATCTGAACTGCAAGACTGCATTTTTTTTTTTACATTATCTTAGCCAGTTTCCAAGCATTTGGTATTCCTAGTTTTCATCTTCTTGAACCTGGTTGGTTTAGGCAATGGTTTCAGTTATAGGATTTGGGCAAGTGAAGAGAGGCAGAAGTTCTGAACAAACCCAAATAGCGGGTAGTCTATTAAATTGTTTGTGATATGAGTGAGCATAAGACACTGGCCTCTGCCTAGAATAATCATAACAAGCTGAACACAAATCCAAGAAAACATAAGCAAGGTTGTAAGCAGTGTCTTGTCAAGAAGGCTTTCAAAAGCTTCAGCAGCAGCACCCTCACCAGATCATTAAAAGGTGGTGTTTCTCTTGGACCTCTAATATTAAGAAGCTATAACCATGAATGTCTTACTAGGCTAGAATTTCAGAATCTTCCCGCTTTATCAGTTGTATTAGAGCATGGGCACACTTCCTTACTCTTTTCTTGTCTTTAACATAGTGTTTGCTAATTTTTCTCCTTTTCCCTTTTGGTTCTTTCTTATCCACTTGCTCTAATACACCCAAATTCTCAACACCAAAAATAGAGGAAATAAAAATCAGATGAGAATGGAGGAAAAGGGGATGCATTCTGGGGTCCCCAGAAACCTAAATTACTTTTTCTTAATTGCTCTGATTTTGGGGGGTCCTGTCTGGGTGGAGGGCAGGCTCCCGAGCAGTGTGTAGTGAAGTGTGGGGGCTCCAGGCTCAGAGCCTGGCACCTCCACTTACTCCGTCTGGAGCAAGCGACTTACCCTCCTGTGTTTCACTTTCCTGGTGTGTCAGCTCCTCCGAGTTTTATAGAATTAGTATGTTTGTGTTAGGACGTGGTGTATCTGAATATTAGCTATTATTGAATATCTACCAATATTTTTGTAATAAAGAGCTATATGGATTTTGACATTCCCCAGTCTGGAGGGAGAGGTAGTCCATCTTCCCCTGTGTCAGTGGGTCTCACTCGGGGCTGCTGCTTGATTGTGTTTGGCTGAGGCTCTTGAAGGCTCCCTCAGTGCAGGCCACCAGGGGGGCTAAGCCTCCGGGTGGAGGACTTAGCCAGGCCATCGCAACCACTTCCCGAAGAGTTCTCAGTGGAGAGTCTATCTGAAAACGAGGGGAGGAGGATGGGAGACGTGCGGTGGGCACAGGGAGAGAGAATGAGACCTGTCAGGAAACATGACAGGAGCCATCAGTAAAGGCACAAGCAGACGACTCTTTGGGCAACTGGTGTGAGATGTGATCTATCACCGGCAGGGCATTTACAGGTCTTGCTAAAGCAACGTGGTTCCAGGGTAGAGAGCCGCTTTCCACCACCTCCCCGTCTGCTCCTTGAACGAGGCCTAGCTTTCCAGACACTCCTTTTCCCCAGCTCTGAAAGAGGAGGTGCTGCTGCTGTTTACTGACTCCCGGCTCTGCTTCCCTTCCAGCTGACCCTCTGGTGGGCAGCATCGCCACACAGTACATGACCAACAGAGCAGAGCACGACCGGATGGCCAGACAGTGGACCAAGCGGTATGCCACATAGGGGCCTGCTGGCTGCTGCCCCCGCCGGACCTGTGCAAGCACATTCACCAAGTGCATCAATAGCCCTACCCACCCCTCCGGACCTCGGTTCTGATCTTCTTATTTTTATTACATTTTGACCCTTTTTCTGATGGTGTGTCATCCATCCCCCGTCCCTTGTCCCTTCCTCCTCTTCCTCCTCTTCCTCCTCTTCCCTCTCTCTTCCCTCCACCCCTGCCTTCTCAATTTATTCCCTTTTTTTGATTTCTATTAACTTGAAAGATTTGGGGTTTTTTTTTCCCACCTCAACATGGATGGGAACTTTTGTTTTCAGTGCAAACAATGTCGGATCTGTAATAGTAAGAGCTTTCTTACAAAGCTTCGTATTACTGTGTGGTTTTGTTTTTTGTTGGTGTTTGTTTTATTTTGGTTTTTTTTCCTTTTATGTGATCTTTGGGAAAACACGAATTCAGAATTATATCTCATTTCTACTTAAATGTAGTGCTTAGGATTAATTTTTTGTACTGAAGTCTTTATTGGTGGGTGCATGCTACTGGGAACAAGTTTTTTGTACAAAAGCTTCAATCAGAATCACTGTGCATTACTGAGACTCTGTTTATCACTAGCCTTCTGTCTCCCACACAGAAGACTGTTGGATTGAACAAAATAATATGTATTTTGATTTACTTAAAGTGCTTGTAAATTTCTTAGGGACCTGCCACTTTTGACTGTGGATCAGTTGATGTACACTTGTATTATTAAAGCACTCAATAAATCACTGTGGCTGATAAATGCACTTCTGGTAACCCAGCGTTTGCTTTGTATCCTGGTGACCAGCATAGCCCTACGTGCAGCGAGGCTTGTCTAATTCAATTACAGATTCAAGTGTATTTTTCATCTCAGACCTCTAATATTTCTTTGTAGCTAAGTTGCTTACCATGTGGAATTTCTCCAGCTGTCAATAACCTGATGATTTTATGGTTGTTTCAGGTCACTGTCACTTTACGTATTGGCCACACATTACTTTGTCATAGACCTCCTTTCTGTTACAACCTTCTTTACTTGACAATTAAAATACGGGACTCCAGGGGCGCCTGGGTGGCGCAGTCGGTTAAGCGCCCGACTTCAGCCAGGTCACGATCTCGCGGTCCGTGAGTTCGAGCCCCGCGTCGGGCTCTGGGCTGATGGCTCGGAGCCTGGAGCCTGTTTCCGATTCTGTGTCTCCCTCTCTCTCTGCCCCTCCCCCGTTCATGCTCTGTCTCTCTCTGTCCCAAAAATAAATAAACGTTGAAAAAAAAAAATTAAAAAAAAATACGGGACTCCAAAAACAGCCTTCTAGTGGAAGTCAAGTCAGACTGATCATTGTGTTTAACCACTGTTGAATTTATTTCTCTCCCTTTTTCCTCTGAAGATTGTTGTCGTGATTACCCTTGAGTTTGGGTTTTGTTTTTTCTCTATAGTTATGGTGGGAGAAGTAAACTGTGTCAGTCATGGTCAACACATTCACTGACAAGGGTATGTGTATCTGGCTTTAACCTTCAGACTATTTTAGGTATGTTTGGTTTTCTCGCATAATTTTAGTGGAAGAAATAAACTCAACTGTATCATTCATGGTCAATACATTTGTGACAAGGGTATGTCTGTCTCGCTTTGACCTTCAGACTATTTCAGGTATGCAGCTATAGAGGCAGAAGAAACTTGCGTGTGGTGCAGTTTGAAAAACATACCGATGGGGCGCCTGGGTGGCTCAGTCAGTTAAGCATCTGACTTTGGCTCAGGTCATGATCTCACAGTTTGTGAGTCCGAGCTCTGCGCTGGGTGAGCCCATGCCCCGTGTTCAATGAGCACAAGCCCCACTTGGGGTGAGACCCACTTCTCTCTCTCTCTCTCTCTCTCTATCTGCCCCTCATAGGATTCTCTCTCCCTTTCTCTCTCTCTCTCTGCCCCTCACTCACTTGGGCCCTCTCTCTCAAAAAAATAAATAAAATTTAAAAATAAATAAATAAAATTTTAAAAATAAATAAAAGATTTTGAAAAAAAAGAAGAACATACTGACCTGCTGACTGAAATTCAGGGTTCTCTGTGTTACAAGGCATATTGGAAAGTCCTGCTCTCACTAATCACAGTTATAAGCCCACCATAAAGCTTGGTCTCATTTGAGGAACATCTTTACTGCTAAATAGTGGGATTTACAAATGGAAGTCATTCACCTCTTAAATATTTCTGATTCAGATTTAAAATCTTTATTTGGAACAGATTTAAATATCTGATTCAAAAGATGCAGGTTTTTGTGGTTAAAAAGAAATCCTAAAGAAAATATTGTTTAAACATCGAAAAGGTAAGTTTTAAACCAGAGTACATAGGGTATTTTTTGTCCTTCTAATAATGATTTTACCACTCATTTTATTTGAAAACATTTTCCTACAGACCATATGTGTGAATGGGCATAGCTGTATTCCAATAAAGCTTTATTTATCAAAATAATCAGTAGCCAAATTTGGCCCATAAGTTGTAGTTTGCCAGTCCCTGATACATAGACCTAAACAGACAGGGGTGGGGGTGGGGTGGGAGTCAGATAACTGTGTGTTTAACATCTCTTTCTTTTCTTCTTTTTTTTTTAATTTTAATTTATTTTTTTTTAATTTACATCCAAGTTAGCCTATAGTGCAACAATGATTTCAGGAGTAGATTCCTTAATGCCTCTTCCCCATTTAGCCCATCCCCCCTCCCACACCCCCTCCAGTAACCCTCAGTTTGTTCCCCATAATTATGAGTCTCTTATGTTTTGTCCTCCTCCCTGTTTTTATATTATTTTTGCTTCCCTTCCCTTATGTTCATCTGTTTTATGTCTTAAAGTCCTCATATGAGTGAAGTCATGTGATATTTGTCTTTCTCTGACTAATTTCGCTTAGCGTAATACCCTCTAGTTCTATCCACGTAGTTGCAAATGGCAAGATTTCATTCTTTTTTATTGTAACATCTCTTTCTTTAAAATTAATTTTTTTTAGTTTTGTGGGGGGTTTTTGCTGTTGTTGGTTTTGAGAGACAGAGTGCACACACTCAAGCAGGAAAGGGGAGAGCAGGAAGGAGAGAATCCCAAGCAGGCTTTGTCAGTGAGGAGCCTGACTCCGGACTCGATCACTCAAACCCGTGACATCATGACCTGAGCCAAAATCAATAGTTGGATGCTTAACCAACTTAGCCACCCAGGTGCCCCTAAAATAAAATTAATTTAATTAATATAATACAAGACTAATTTTTAGGAAATTACTCATAATGTGTTTTTATCTACAGATTTTCTCACCAAAGGCTTTTATATTTACTTTAATACTTTAGATTTAAAAAGTCAATCTTAAAAGCACTTAGCCCTATTAATATGCAGTCTTATTAAACTGATTTTTGCTTTTGACTGATTAAACTAGACTTGCGATATTACAACTGACTTTTATTGAAAATCTCTAAATTCACTTTGCTTTTCTTCTTTTAAAACGTCAACTCCATTGGACATTTTTTAAATGATGTATCCCATATATTACATGTACATCTCCTATCTGGTTGTACTTCAGATCATTTAAAAATATGCGTTATTTGGGAGCCAGAGACGATAACAGTTCTAGTAGGAATTCCTGTCACAAATCTGTGTTTGCTTTCCCATGAGCCATCTTTAGATTTTATGTCAATTTGTTAGGAAATCTCTAAAATTTTTTTCCCTGTGTTTATGAACTCTAAATACTTAATGACAAACAAATGTACCCTCGCCTCAACATGTGAAAGCTAGAGAAACTCCAGAGAGAGCAACAAATCCTTAGCTGAGCCTGTTAAGTCCAGACTCCAGATAACGTAGTAATTTTACTGGCAATCTATAACCACAGCAGGCAATACAATCCCAGTGTTTCTTAAAATGTTTGCAAAGTAAGATTTTAGAGTAGTTTAGCACTCGGAAAACTAAGTCGTTTCACTAATAATCATGGGAAAAGCATTTCTAAAATTCAGGCGTCATTGTGAACCTTAATCTTTAACTTTCCATGCCAGCGATTGCTAATTGTAGCATTTCACAGATTTGTCAAATAAAATGTTGGCAGATCCTTGAGAGCCAGGACTTCCAGTCATTGAGAAAGTAGTTTGAAATGATACTTATTGATCTTAAGTATTTCAGGAGGTTGTGGCCTTAATTTGCCATAAAACTACAAATAAATTGAACAGTCTTCATCTCTTTTACAAGAATCCCTTGAATGCACCAGGTGCAGAAGTGGTCAATCTTTTCTTCTTATTCTAAGATTAGAGAGTCAACCTAGAAGTTCATCCTACAATACTGGTTTGGGAATTAGGAAGAAAGGAAATATTTACTCAGAATATACTGTGCATCAGGCCGTAAGTTACCTAATAAGAAGACCTCAGCATAGTCCCTCAGTGTGTAGGCTGCCATGGTCTAAACATTTGTGTCTCCCCCTCCTCTGCCATAATTCATATGTTGAAACCTGAATCCCACGGTGATGGTATTAGGAGGTGAGGCCTTTGGGAAGTGATGAGGTTATAAGAGCAGAGCCCTCAATACTGGGATTAGTGCTCTTATAAAAGAGACCCCAGAGGGCTCCCTGACTCCTTTCCATCATGTGGAGACACAGTGAGAAGTCAGCAGTCTGCAGCCAGGAAGAGGACCTTTGTTGGAACCCACCCATGCTGGCACCTGGATCTTGGGCTTCCATTCTCCAGGATGGTGAGAAGTAAATTTCTGTTGTTTATAAGACACCTAGTCTGTGGTGTTTTGTTACAGTAGCTTGAGTGGTCTAAGACAGTGGCCCTTGTTCATGCGCAACGAACAAGATACCAAAGTGAGATTCCCACCCAAGCATGTGACACCAGAGCCTTGTTATATACAAGACCACATGCACCTTTCTGCAAACTCAGATCATACTATAGAAACAAATTATCGTAATTCAGTCTTAGAGTCGAGGTGCCATACAATTTCTAGGTGGTGGGGGTTTTGCCATCTTCAACAACTGGAAAAAATTTGAAGAAAATATGGACCTGGTATTACATGGGAGACCAAACGGCACTTCTAATCTTAGACGTGACCCAACTATGGAAACCTATCACTTGGAAGACCCCTGAACATCTCTGCATTTCAATACTGCAGTAAAAGGGGCCATTAATTATTCCTAACAAATTCCACAGCAGTTTGTATTTTTTCTTTCTTTTGTTTCAAGTTTTTATTTAAAATTCTAGTTAGTTAACATATTGTGTGTAATATTGGTTTCAGGAGCAGAATTTGGTGATTCATCACTTACATACGGCACCCAGTGCTCAACCCAACAAGTGCCGTCCTTAATGCCCGTCACCCATTTAGCACATCCTCCCACCCACCTCCCTCCAGCAACCCTCAGTTTGTTCCCTGTCATTTAGAGTCTCTTATGGTTTGCTTCCCTCTCTTTTTTTTCTTCCTCCTCTTATATTTATCCATTTTGTTTCTTAAATTCCACCTAACGAATGAAACCATATGGTATTTGTTTTTCTCTGACTGATTTCACTTAGCATTATACTCTAGCTCCATCCATATCATTGCAAATGGCAAGATTCCAGTCTTTTTGATGGCCGAGTAATATTCCAGTGTGTGTGTGTGTGTGTGTGTGTGTGTGTGTGTGTGTGTATACACCACATCTTCTTTATCCATACATGGCAATTTTTAAATGTCTCTATAGTAAGTTGTGTGTTAAAAAGAGATATGTCCATAGTTGATATTGACAACAGTTGTACAAAAAGCCCTACCAGAGGATCCTGACCTACCTATGCATTTTATTTCAAGGTAACTTTATAACACCGTCAAGATGTCCCTTCTGTACGAGGCTCTCTGGTATGTGGGGTGGAATCTCTCATGCCATAGGGGCGCACCTCGTGTCCTAAAGGAGTCCTGCAGCTATCCTCAGAGGAGATCCAGAGCAGAATATAGAATAACTATATTCTGGACCATAATTCTGTAAGTTACATCACATCTGGAATCTCTTAGAATTGACACATTCAGGGACTCAGGGGAGCCTGGCCTCTGAGGACCTGCCTTAGTAGACGTGCATTTCCCTACACCCAGACACCCCTGGGGCGCTGACTGGTTCCTCGCACCTGGAGCATGGCTCCTCCCCTACATACCTTTCTCTCTCACATTCCACCATGTGCACTGGTAATGTGGGTTGGGGTAAAGAACTTACCCCAGTTTTGCCAGACTTGCCCTGTTTTAAAACAGAAAGTCCCGTGTCTTGGAACCCCCGCAGTCGAGGGCAAACCAGGGCTGTTGGTCATTCGAGCTTTTGTGCTCGTGCTAAATTTCAGCGGCAGATCTCAGGCATTACACGGGGCCAGTTTAGCCCATGGAAATGTTGGGCTTGGGGAGCAATGTTTTCCCTGATATACAGTGGTCCTTTTAGAAGAGATGCACACTCGACAGTCTGAAGAATCTTCACCACTCTCTATGGCTCTCACACCCAACCGTCTCCACTCATTCCCTGGTGCGGAAGCATGTGAGTGATTTAAACCAACTGCAGTCTTCCTTGCATCTTCAAACATGACTTAAGGTACGTATGCCTTTCTCTGAAGTAGTCTTATGCATAATACACTTTTTGAGAGGATTTTTTTTTAAGTTTATTTATTTATGTTGAGAGAGCATGTACGAGCGGGGAAGGGGCAAAGAGAGGGAGAGAGCGAAAATCCCAAGCAGGCTCCACACTGTCAGCAAAGAGCCCAATGTGGGGCTCGATCCCACGAACCATGAGATCATGACCTGAGCCAAAACCTTGAGTCAGACGCTTAAAGGACTGAGCCACCCAGGCACCCCGGGTGGATTTTTTAAAAGGGAAATTCCTAAATTTTAAAATCTTTTAATGTATCAGAGCCCCACAGGACAGTGGAGGAAATAACGTGATCATCTCTCTCTTACCTGTTTATACACCCACATAGTCAAAGTTGGGGGCAACCCCAGCTGCTCCGGATCTCCAGGTATCAGGGCTTTCAGTTCTGGTTACAGAAAAAAAAAAAAAAACCTTACCCAATCACCTTGGCATCCTTTGGGGCTGGCGTGATTCGTAATCCCACCCTCCTATCACCCCCTCCTCCCGCACAACATTGCAGTCTCATCCATCTTTTTAAAAATTGGACGGGAGGTCACAGTTCAGGATGACAATCACGTCCTGCTTTGCAGGAAATTTAGACCTCCTGAGAAATTCTGTCAGGCTATGCAGCGGCAAGGTAACAGATGCTCTACAGTTGGGGCCACCGAGAAGCACCCCACCAGATTCTTCTACTTAATCTGTAGTGCAAGAACAGTACAAAGGGGCAGAGAGAGGTCATGCTCGCCTGGTACAGCCTCCCTCTGCTGAGCTTGTCTACAAGTAAGATGATAACATTCTTCATTGTTCAGTCTCCCACTCGAAACTGCTGGCGAACAAATAAATGAAGATGGCCACTACCATGAGACTGGACAGTTTTCGTCTTTGTCCTTTAGACTGACAGCTCATGACTTTATGTTCACCAAACGTCTCCCAGCTACCACAACTTAAAAATCAAAGCAGCTTGTGGACAGTTAGTCAAAACCTATGATGAGAAACTCCAGAAGCTATTATGAATCCCCAGGAGACCCCATTCGCTTTAAACAATAATGGGGAAATGATTTTGAATTCAAGCGTGATTATGCATTTTTACGTAAATGTAAAACATCTGTCCCTATTAACGAATCCCAAAATTCTTGTGTGTTCTTAGTGGTGTGTAATAAAATGCCAGGATGTACTTGTCAATCCAGATTTGAGCTGTTGGACTTTGGATGAAAGGTAATGTTCTTGTTTGGGATTTTTTTAAATAGTTGAATAAAACAGAGTAAAAAATAGGTTTAGATAAAAAAAAAATACTGCTTCCTGGGCACTGCAAAATAACATAAAGACTATATGTATTAAACTCCATAATGTTTGCAAGCTCCTTGATTTGTTTTATGGGTTAAGAGGTCAAGAAGCAAGTTACTAGGTCAACGGAGTCCAGGGAAATAAAAAATGTGTGCACTAGTTAAGAACAGAAATTTTGTCAGAATGGTAATATTCTTATTGATAGCAAGAGATTGAGAGTGTAGCTTCCATTTAAGGAAGATGAATAGGGAACTACAATTCTTTCTGAGGCCGAGTCTATAAATTATCCCTAATACCCATTCTCTCTTTCTTCCCTTCATAAATAGAACCATCAAGTTTTGGCTGGACACATGACCACCTAACTAGGAACTAAATTCCCCAGTCTTCCTGTGATAGATGCATTATAAAAAAGGGTCCCAAGTCTCAATCCTTCTAGTATCCACATTTTTACAGCTTCTTCCATGAAGAAATGGAGTCTTTTTTTTTTTTTTTTTTTTTCACCGCTTGAATCAGAGCTGGCCTCATGACTTGCTTTGGCCAGTAGACTTTAGTGGAAATGATCTTATGCTGATTTCAAGCCTGGGCCTCCAGAAGCCATGTGCACTTCCCAGCTCTCTTGGAACCCATCCATGCCCTGAGAGTAAGTCCCAGGCTAGGCTGCCAGAAGACGAGAGACCATGTGGGGACGAGCTGAGATCATCCTAGACCAGCCCATCCACCAATATCCCAGGTTGTCCAGGCAAGATCAGCAGAACTGTGTACTCGGGGCTGACAGCAATTGCATGCATCAACCCAACTAAGACCAGATAGCTGCCCACCTGATCCTTCTACTTGTGAGCAATAATAAATGGTATCGATTCCAGCCACTTAGTTTTGAAGTGTTCTGTTACACAGCAGTAATTAATGCCAATGCCAAAGGAAGTGAGCAGAAGCGACAGGAGCAAATTCCAGATCTCATCCTGTCATCCTGTAGGAGGGAGCTGCTCACCCTCCACTTCCTGTTTGCACTTTCCGTGGTGTGGAATGGAGGTGTGCTAGTGAGCCAGCTGTGACCATGTCAACAAGGGCCACACCCAAGAGAGTATGGAGCAGGCAACAAGCAGAAGCTCAGTTTGGAACATGTTGAGACTGGAGTGCCTCGGATACATCCAACTAGAAACGTCTGGCCTTCGGACACGTGAGGCTCACATTGAGGAAAGCTGAGTGTCCCGGATGTAGCTATAAAGTTGGGAATCCTTGTATGTGACTCTAGAAGAGGATGATACCGTTCAGAGTGAGTGTAAAATAAGATAAAGGCGGCCAGAAACAAACTGGGTGGATGAACCACGTGGCTTACCAACCGCCCTGACCCAAATGTCCAGAGATGACATTTTAACACATTTACTTTAAAACGTTTATTTTTGGGGGGGTGGGAGGCCGGGAAGGGTGGGTGATGGGTATTGAGGAGGGCACCTTTTGGGATGAGCACTGGGTGTTGTATGGAAACCAATTTGACAATAAATTTCATATACTGAAAAAAAATAAAAATAAAACGTTTATTTTTAAAATAACATCTATACTATTGGTGGAAAGAAAAAGAAATGCCATCGGCAGACGAAATATTCCGAGGTTGACAGAGCAGCTGGAATTATTGATGGACCATAAGCAGAAGTATAGGCAAAGTAGAACTCACACAAGGGAAAACTCTACAGGGTAAGAGCCATTCCAGAGTTCGACTTCCTTCCTGCTGCTGAAAGGCAAGAACCGGGGCTGCTACCATAGCCTACGAGAGGATGGGGCCACGGGATGGCGGAGCCTGTACCGTAGAGCACTGGAGGACGGTGGACGTCCTGCCAGACTTTCATGCAGACAGAAGTCAATTTTTATCTTCTTTAAGCCCTGCTGTGTCGGGGTTTCTGATGCTTGCAGCTGATCTGAGCCTAAAAACATGCACACCAACCTCATGCTGATGGCTGCCTTTGAGGAAGGGAAGGAACAACGCTGGGGAGACAGACGAGATTTCAGTTTTACTTCTCATGTTATGGTTCTTTTTTGTATGGAGCTAGAAAGCCAGTAACTATGACAAATGTTAACACACGTTGGGTGGTTGAAAACAGGGTGTTTGTTACGGCATCATCTGTACTTTGCTATATGTAAATATTTTTCCGAATTAAAAAATTTAATGTGAAAAACAGATTGTAAGTAAGCTTTACATGAGAGGGGATAAGTGTGATATATTTTGGTAAGTTTAAGTTTTTTATAATGGTGTTGCCGTTGAAATCAGAAGGAAAATAAAGACATAACAAAGGAGATAAGAGTTGGAATGGGTATCAGCAGCCTAGGTAGAAAATCCCTTCAATAAGAATTGTTTTGAAAAGATAAAGAGGGGCCCCCGGGTGGCTCAGTCGGTTGAGTGTCCGACCTCAGCTCAGGTCATGATCTCATGGTTTGGTTTGTGGATCCGAGCCCCGCGTCGGGCTCTGTGCTGACAGCTCGGAGCCTGGAGCCTGCTTCGGATTCTGTGACTCCCTCACTCTCTGCCCCTCCCCCTCTCATGCTCTGTCTCTTTCTGTCTCAAAAATAAATACGCGTTTAAAAAAATTTAGAAAGTAGAAAAAATGGGATGGTAGTGTGAGAGAGAGGTTTGATCAGTGGAAGGGATTTGAAAATGAAAGATGCCAGAGCCTCCTTGTGATGATGAAAATGACCAGAAAAAGAATGAAGGGAGAAGAATTTAGTCTTGCTACTCCAAGCACTGGCAGCACCTGAGAGCTTGTGAGATATGCAGAATCTCAGGCCCAGACCTGCTGGATATGACAAGTTCCCCAGGTGGTCCACGTGCACACCGAAACAGAAGCGACGCTGAGCGCAGGGGGACAGCCTGTGGCAGGAAGGGCGCTTGGTCATAGTGGGGGAGGATCCCAGGGACTGGTGCGGACGAGGGAAGATCATGGGTTTGGCAATGGGCAGGTGAGGGAGTCCCCACCTGACAGCTTCTATTTTCCGAGTAGAGAATGAAGCAGAATCACCTAGGAGGCAGAAAGGGACCGTGGGAGGTTTGAGAGGAGAGAAACCCTGAAAGGGTCATCTCAGAAAGAAGAAAGTGACCAACCAGTGTGGAGCACCGCCCACGTGGAGATGGGAGCTCTGAGCTAAAAGAAACCGAAACAACTAGTCGTCCAGCCCGGGTGGCTTTCTCCAGCACCGTTCAGGAACAGGACGCAGACGGGCAACCAAAAATGGACTGTGCTGGGCCATGTAGGCAGGAGGGAAAGAGAAAGGCCAGAGAATTAAGGGCACTCACAGGGAACTGATTATATGATGGACCCTGACATCCATCCTGACAGTGGGGCCAAAGGCAAGGGAAGGATGGAAAGTGGTGATTACGTATTAGTAACGGGCAGCGTGGCACTGAGACATGTCACCGTGTGACTAGTCTCTGAGGTTAGTTACGAACCACATAGTCAAGTTACTATAACTGGAACAGATCTCCTGTTTTGAATGCAGGGGTTTGCCTTCCCCATGATTCGCGTTTTGTGGGCAGTTTGGATATGTGTGTCACTTTCTGTCGGCTAGTGTCGAAAATTGCAGTAATCTGTACTCTGGGTTTACTGGTAACGATAACATCAGGTGCCCTGCGAAGGGGAGGAGAAGAAGTGCCGGTGTGCTGGCTTGCATGCCAGCTCCTTTGTATATGTTCTACTCACACCTCTATCCCTCAGATAAGCCCTATAGGAGAGGCATAATCACCCCCAGTTTACAGGTGAGGAAACAGACACAGAATGGTTACGTAACTTGCCCAAAGGTCACCCAGCGAGGAAGTAACCTTGTCAGGATTCTGAACCCTTCCGCTCACACCTTCCTGCCTCTCCCTGTAAGAAGAGTGACTTTGTTGGTGATCACGTGTCCAAACAGGTGCACTCGGCCCAGCACACACGTTCCACGGTTCTTGCCACATTTTGTTTAACTAACAAAGTAACAAGAAACCCTGGGCAGTACATTCTTGGGTGGTGATGTGACTTGCTGAAGGTGGGGGTTCTCAAGAATATGGTAACATTTCTTATTGGTAGGGTTTTTTTTAAGTTGGCATTGCGATTAGGGGTGAAATTGTTTTAAAAGTACTAATGTCAGAGGCTTGAAATTCTAGAAAGCTGAAGACTGTGTACCTTTGGGCAACAAAAGTAGATTTCTGTGGCAGGATATTTCGGGCTGCTTTTTCTCCTCTGTTGGCTTATTTTTGCTTTATGTTTAATGAATAAAGGGTAATCTATTGGGACAAGATTCTGTATTACTATTACCATCATCATTGTAATTATTACTAACACCATAATCACTACCAGAATCACCACTATGCAAATATTCAGCACAGGGCATGGAACACACTATATAAATATATATGTATGTGTGTGTATACATATAATCTCATTTAACCCTTTCTACAATCTCCTGAAGTGTGTATTATCTTCATCATATGGGCGTGGAAATTGAGACCCAGAGGTTTTAATAGATGCAAACACATATTTGCTGCTCTCAAACCCAGATGAGTGTGGCTGCAAAGCTCATGGGCTAAACTACTGTGTGATCCGATCTCCCAATCCAAGGCAAGTTGAGAGCGAAGCATTGGTGGTTCAGTGGTAGAATTCTCACCTCCCAAGGCAACTTGATATGTACATAATTACAAGTTCACTAGTTGATGATGTAGGAAATTATTGGGTTTATACAACCAAAACCCAGGTAAAGCAAAATATCGCATGCAGCTCCGTTGGGTTTAATAGCCCCTTAAGTGGGAAGCAAGGAGAACAGAGCAGGAGGAAATGTGAGTGATCCTTACAGTCTGGGGTATTTGGAAGAAGGCAACAGAAATCCGTTCCAGAGAGCACGGAGTCACCCCCTGCACTTCACAAGCCCACCAAAGAGCGCTGTGGCCATTTATTCTCTTCCCTCTGGCAGGAAGTTTCTACTTTTCCTCTTTTCTTTTTTTTTTTTTTTTTCCTTCCAGTCCCCGTGGGAAGATTTCTAGTCATTTTATAGCTGAATTCAGTAGAAAAATAATGTTTATTCACTTCACAGCCAATTTGGGCAGCACACATCTCTATTCCGTAACATAATGCATTGATACATTTATGATTCAGAACTGCAGGCACATTCCTTGCGTTTCAGGCTGGATAAAATTAAAATATCACTTTCCTTCTTCCTTCCCGTGGATTCACTTGAGGTGCCCTCATTAGGCAGAACTGGTGCACTTGGGAGAAATGCCGGGCTTCAGAATAGAGGCTGGTAAGTCTAACCTCACAAAGTTGCAGCAGGCCAAAAACGAGACACGAGGCGAACATGAACACTAACTGGGCTTCTCTGGCTCCCTCGTCCTTCTGCCCGCCTCTCTCTCACACACAGTCTGGCTTCCTTCCTGCCACTTTGCCCGCTCACCCGAATGTCACTGCTCATCAGAGCCAATGGTGTCTTCTCAAAGCCCGTCTTCAGGCTCCAGGTAGCACACTCCCTGCGGGCACCCTCCTTGCCGAACTTCTTTTCTCCTTGGCTCAGGTTTGAATCCCACAGGCCCTGATGGCAGGCTTTCACTCACTGAATGTATCCGATCCCTGATTTTCTGTCCTTTCTTCTCGCCTCCCCCCTCGTTGGATCATCTCATGTTTTCTGATGACTTCTAAGTCCCTCACCTGGGGTCTGTCACAAATGTCAGCTCCAAATCGGCTACTTCCCACTAAAACTGGTTGCCTGGGAATCCCACCAGCACCGCAAACTCTGTATGTTTTTGAGTTGAACTCATGCACTCAGTATGCCTTTATCACATCCCTAGACGACGTACGGCAGCAGGAGGACCACAGACGCAGACAAAGCACATCCTGCAAGGGACCAGATGTGCCCGTACCATGTTCTTCTGTTCCCCCCAGGGGAGTCACAGGACTGACCTGCCTCAGCTCCTGCTCCAGGAGGAAGCACCTTCGAGAAAGCTCTGGAACCGTACAAGCTGGGACTTAGGCAAGTTATATAACCTCCCGCACTGCTGTGTGCCTGTCTACAGACTGGAAATAAAACTCCCGCCTCGTGAGGTTATATTTTTAAATGCCTGTCCAACAGTGAGTGCTGGATACATGCTATTACCCACCTTCCATCCCTTCCCGAAACGTCATCCTGCCAAAAATCACCGGTTTGTGCAGCCAGAATCTGCTGTGTGAGCCAAAGGTAGTGGCCGAAGCTGCCTCCCTTCCCCCTAGCCTGGATTCTTAACGCAGGGACACAAAGGGGTTAAAATTTAATTAAAAGAGGAAGAGAAAAGAAAGAATGTGAGCTAAATAGGAGGCGGTGTAGAAACACTAGATCAGGGGAGATTGAGTGGTTTTTCCCAAAGTTATTAATTCCAGTGAAATTTGTTTCAGGTATTTCATCGGTGCTCATGGTTAAGCTACACTCCACCTGCATATCTCTAGAAGGATACATGAGAAACAGTAACAGCAGTTGTCTCTAGGGAGGGAATTTGGGATATTATAAGTTAGAATTATAACTTTTTATCACTTCCTTTAATTTTTTAAATTTTTTTTAACGTTTATTTATTTTTGAGACAGACAGAGACAGAGCATGAATAGGGGAGGGGCAGAAAGAGAGGGAGACACAGAATCTGAAACAGGCTCCAGGCTCTGAGCCGTCAGCACAGAGCCCGACACGGGGCTCGAACTCACGGACCGTGAGATCATGACCTGAGCCGAAGTCGGACGCTTAACTGACCGAGCCACCCAGGCGCCCCAGGTACTTTTAGCATTATGTGAATTTTAACCATATGTAACTAAAAAAAAGTTACCAACATAACAAACAAAATTCTCTCCAGCAAACAGTTTGAGGGTAATTAAGAGAAATGTCTTCACCCAAAATGTACCTTTCTCTTTTGATAACAGTAAACCAAAACTAGTAAAGACGCATGACGGCCAAAGAGTGTGAAAATACCTGGCTTGTCCTCGTCATCCACAAGTCGGAGCTCAGTTGCAACGCAAACCCACTTTTGATTGAATGCAGGCTGCGAAGAAACAGGCCCTAGCCCTGGGCGTTGAGACTCCAGAGTACCAAAGGGTTAACAAAACTCACGAGGCACTGGGAGGTCAGAGGATCAGGTTCCAGCCTTGGCCCTGGCACTGACCGGCCTTCACCTCTCCCTGTCTCCGTGTTCTCTTCTATAAAATGTGATTTGTAAGGTCGCCGTGATCTGTGGTGCCACAGCAGAGTAGTTAGACCTTGTCCTCCTGCGCAAGCCCCGGCAGACCACGCTCGTCTCTGCTCCCACCCCATTAAAGTGCCTGAAATCCCCGTGCTGAGGGTGCCTTCTGAGCTTCCCATGTTTCTAGAAATGCCTCCCAGCCCCTCTCCAGATGAGATGTATGTGTTTCCCTCAGCCAGAGGGACACGAAAATGATTTGGGGCAGTATAATGACAAACACTTGTTGTAATAGTTACATACTTGTGTTTGTTATACCGTCTGTGTTTATACGTGTGAATTCCATGTATGATGCTTACTATTAACTCCCCTATGCTGTGTGACATTAGGTGTCCACTGTGGTCTTAGGTGAAGATATAAGAGCTAACAGTATAGGTGGCATATTATTCATGAGAACAGTCGCAAGGTGGTTTAAAAAATGACTAAAGTTTGAAGAACACTGCTAGGGGTTGAATTGTTTTCCCCCAAAACTCATATGTCAGAGTCCTAACCAGTGCCTCCGAATGTGACCTTATTTGGAAATAGGGTTGTTGCAGATGCAGTTTGTTAAAATGAGGTCAGTCTGGAGGAGGGAGGACCCCTTGTCCAGGGTGACTGGTGTCCTTATAAAAATGGGAAATGTGGGCACAGACACGCACACAGGGAGAACGGAGTATGAAGACACAGCCACAAGCCCAGGAACCTCCAGAAACGAGGAGACAGGCCTGGAACATGGCCTCTCCTAGAGCCTTCAGAGGGGGCACAGGCCTGCCCACACCTTGATCTCAGACTTCCAGCCTCCGGAGCTGTGAGACGATAACTTTCTGTCGTTTAAACCACGTCATTTATGGCACTTCATCCTGGCAGGCCTTGGAGACGAATACAGTCACGCAGAGCACTGCACGGCCCTGGGGAAATGCAACACAAGAAAGATGTGCAAGCTGAGCCACCCTCAGGAGTGTGGGCTATGAGGTAGGGCTTGGAGATGTCCCCACAGCGCCAGACATCCTATCTGCCTTGATGACTGCAGCCCCAGTGAGGGCGTCTTTGTCCAGGATTGGAGAAAGCAGCTGGCTCCAAGGGTCTTACAAGATGTTGCTCCTCCTCTGGGTTTGATTTCAGGACTGTGCACCTCCAGGTGGGCTCACTACCACCCTAAAGAAGCTTTCTCAAGTTTCCTTTCCAGGAACTGCTGTGGTAGGCCTAAACTGGAGTTCTTTTTTTTTTTTTTTAAGTTTATTTATTTATTTTGCGAGAGAGAGAGAGAGAGAGGCTGCGTGCACGCAAGCAAGCAGGGAAGGGGCAGAGAGAGAGAGAGAGAGAGAGAGAGAGAGAATCCCAAGCAGGCTCCGTGCTGTCAACACAGATCCTGACACAGGGCTCGATCTCACAAACCTCGAGACCATGACCTGACCTGAGCCGAAATCAAGAGTCGGATGCCCAACCGACCGAGACACCCAGGCGCCCCCTCAACTGGAATTCTTTAGAAACTTTTTTGCCGCATCCCTAACTTTGCCAGGACCTCACATCGAGAACCATTCACCGTTTTGAAAAGCGTTTGACTAAGCTAACGACAACTGCCCGTGGACGTGAGGTCTGTAACCGTGCTCTTTTCTCGCGGTGATCATTTTTAGATGCCTTTAACCTCAGCACTGCCTTCCCCAATCTGAGTTACTACCCAACACCAGGACAGCATCCTCCCTCATTAGTGCCTGGATGATGGAGAGAAGGAAGCCTGGCCGGGGGGGCTCATGCTGGCTGTGGGACTTTGTACAATCCTCCCTCTCTGTACTCGGTCTCTGCATCTATCACAAGCAGGTCAGGTCCCTTTAGTGCCTCAAATTGGTGCCGTGAGGATCTATGGAGATTTTCTACATGAAAGGGGCTTTGAAATTTTAAAAACAGTAAGAGACCTTCACCAAACACTTGTTGAGGACTTCCTGAGTGGATGGCAGGGAGGGGAACCCAAGAGTGCTTAAAATCCTTCCCCTCTTGCGACGTTCCCCATTGAAGGTAACACCTGTCAAAAACAACCACCAAAGATTTATGTGTGTTGAACAAAGTCAAGTTGAATAAAGAGCTAGAACGTTGAGACAGGGGAAGAGTCACCGCAGGCTAGAGGGTCAGGGGAGGCTTCCTGGCCTCATGACAGGGCGGGAATGGGTAAGAGCATTTCATATAAAGAGACTACTGTGACCAAAGAGGCAGAGCTGGGTAAGGCCAGGCATGAGCCTGAACCACGAGAATTCCAGGTCAGCATGAACGGGGAAAAAACCAGATTGAGAAGAAGCCTGGATATCAGCAGGAGGAGTCTAAACACAGCAGATTTGGAGGCGGTGGGACTGGAGGCACCATAACCCTGAGAACGCAGAACCCACCGGGAAACCAGTGAAGATGCCCAGGTGAGAGACGGCAGGGCCTGCCCTCGGCAATGCTGGAAGATGCCGGCAACTAGAGGGGGCCTCGGTACCAGGACTGATGGAACCCAGAGGCCAGGGTGTGGGGGTGTCTGAGGAGGAGGGACAGACGAGGTCAGGTCCCCGGGAAATGTGAATGGGGACACCACCGAGCACGTGAAAGCTTCGATGAGTGCCCTTAAAATTGCTCAGGGAAGAAGAGGAACCTTACACTTGTTCGCCAGTTACTGAGAGCTTTGTGGGCTGATATGGGCCCGTTTCATGTTCACAACACTTGTGAGGTAAGTACTGTTTTTGCCGCTGGTGAGAAAATGGAGGCTAAGGGAGGATAATTACCTTGCCTGCGTCCTCCAGCTGGGACCCAGTTCTGGAGCCAGAATTCGAACCTAGACCCTCCAACCCCAAAGCCTGTAAAGTTTATCCAAAGACATTTAATAACCATTTAATGTAAGGTGCTCTCGAATTCTTTTTTTTTTTTTCCCTGCTTATTTCAAACGTTCTTAAACGTGCAATGAAAATGCACAGATCTTGGATGTTGAAGTTGATGAATTTTGACAATTGCACACATCTGTATAACCACCATCCAAAACAAGATACAGAACATTTCATTCATACCAGAAAATTCCTTTATGCTTCTTTCCTGTCAATTCCCGCCCCGACCCCCGGGGGAACACATTCTGAGTTCTATCTCCGTGGACTGGTCTGCCTGTTCTAAATTCCATACAAATGGAGTACGTGTTCTGTTGTGTCTGGCTTCTTTCACTCAGCATCTTTTGGTCATCCAGCCGTGTTATTGTGTGTATCAATAATTCAAAGCACTGTTTAACTCTGATCCCCTGAGAAACAGGTAAGCACTACGTTGGTAATACTTCGGGAAGTATCGATAGGCTGTTCTCTTTTGGCCTTCCGAGACCCTGACCTTCTCTGGAGTCCACCTGAAGCACCCATTCCCCTGAAAGGAAAGTAGCATCAACTGCTGAAGAAAGCCAAGAGACTTGCCTCACGTAATGACTGTGGAATTAACTTATCGACATAAAACCACAGTTTTGGACGAGGGCTTATTTTTTTCTCTCAGTACAGTAACCTTTAATCCAAAAGCACACTAAATAAATATGTTAAAGGCAGTGATATCTTGACATCCAGGCAGGCAAAAACACACTCGGCAATTTAGTCAATATAGCGGCGTCTTGTCAAAGAAAATCACACGGAACGGATTTGAACTGCATGCCGTGTCTACATGAACCCAGTGTAAAGCAGGCAAGGGACATGGAGAACCCGCATTTCCTAGGACTTCGGCTGGGACTGTTGCTGTACCCTTGTCCTGTTTCCACGTTTCCAAGAACTCTTGTGCTCAGCCTTTATCGTTCCCTAACCATGTTTCTCTGCAGTGCAGCATGAGAGCAAAATACTCATGAGCCCTAAGGTTGAACACTTAGGAAAACACGAAGAAAGAAGATGTAACTCTCTCTCCCAGCCCTCTTTCATCAACCACTCTTGCGCCCTTGGTGAGTTCAAAACGACCTTTGATGTGTTACATTTTATGTATAAACTAGATTCATCTACCTTTCCCGTTGGTGTTACTTGCGTGAACTTATTTTCATTGTTCAATTGATAGAGTTTTGTCTGTGAACATTACCGAGGTATCTGGGGTTGGGAGAAAACACAGCATCATCTTTTCATGAGAAAAAAAAAAAGTGTTTTCATTAAATGACTTGCCCTTTAAATGAGATTGGGCGCATTCAGGGTGGTATGGCCCTGGACTAAATGACTTGTCCAAAATGACTAAATTACTTAGTAGCAAAACTTGCAGGAATGAATTAGGTTAAGCAGGAATAGGTAGGTTTAGACTTCTAAACTTCAAGAGCAGGATTTTTCAGCAAGAAAGCACTCTTGAATCGTCTGCATCCCATTATCACTCCTGTGGTGTATCAGTGGGTGGAGATTTACATAAAAGCAGTCAGGACAGAAAGGGAAACAGAAGAACAGCTGGTCCCTCCACCAGCCCAGAGGGAGGAAGGAAACGGGGAGAGAAGAAAGGTTAAGATGTACAAAAACGGCAATCGCCTCTCACAGGCTTTTGCTCGAAGAAAGTGACAGTGGTTCCACGCAGAGGGGCCATGTGGGCCTTAGTTCCATTGGAGAAAACCAGGCAGGGCCGGAATCCAGGAGGCCCTTGTGGTTAGCTTCCCTGAGCCACCCTCAGATGCCATAGCTGGAGCCCGGGGGGCCCGCCTAGAGCCCACGTTGGCAGGACCCCTAGGAGCGTGCTGCCCCAAGCAGGGCCACTGCTGGACCCTGAAGGTTCAGGACACTCAGTTACAGTGGCCGCAGACCTCTGAGGACATTTCCTCAGCGACCCAGAAGGGGAAGCCCCCACTGTGAGGACCCTGCCTCCAAGGCAAGTCCGCAGACGCTCCTCAGAGATCCACAACCTCGCTGGGCCCTTTCTCGGCCCCCAGTCAAAGCCCTTCGAAGCCCAGAGGGGCTTCTCTAACTCGAACCCAAGTGCCAGGGCTAAGGGAGCAGGAAAGGAGAGAGGGGGCATGGCCAGCAAAGTACAGGCTCTAGAGACCCTACAGGGCAAGTGACCCAGGTTCTTCAACAGAGACAGACTGGGGGAGGGGGCAGGGGAGATATAAATTAACAGCAGCCCAGGAAACAAACCCACCGTTTGCAGTACCTGGACCTCATTTGGATTCTCATTTTAAACAATCTGTAACCAAGAAATGTCTTAGACATTAAGGGCAATTTAATGATTTAAGGAATTGTTCGTTGTCTTTGGTATGATAATAGCATCATGTGGGGGTTTCTTTAACCTTAATCTGTACACCCAACGCGAGGTTCGAACCCATGACCCCGAGATCAAGCATGGCATGCTCTTCCAACTGAGCCAGCCAGGTGCCCCAGTATGATGGGGGGTGTGTGTGTGTGTGTGTGTGTGTGTGTGTGTGCGCGCGCGCGCGCGCGCGCGCGCGCACGCGCGCGCGTGTGTGTGTGTGTGTGTGTGTGGTTTGCTTTGTTTTGGTTTTTTTCTTAAAGAATCCTCAGAGATACATCGCGAAACATTCATGCATGAGATGATATAGTATCTGGGATTTGCTGCAAAATGATCCCATGGAGCGGAGTCAATAGAATTCCACTAGCCGTGTGCTCGTATAGTCAAAGCTGGGCAGGTGTCACACAAGGGTCTGTTGTGCTATTTCGTCTACTCTTGAATATGTTTGAGGTTTCCCGTAATAAACTGTTAAAGAAAGGCAGGAAAGAGGGTGGGTGGGAGGGAATGCAAAGCCCGAAGTGGGGGACATCTCATAACCACTGGGGGAAGTGGGTCAGGCCATGAGGGAGATGGTATCTGTTGGGTAGGATTCTGACCACGGCGGGAAGGAAGACAGGGCAGGCTCTTAGGAAGGGAAGAGAGCCCATCAAAGGCCTGGGACAGCACGTTTGGGGGCTGGGGGCCCAGGCTGTGGTCAGCTCGGTCCCATTCCATTGGGGTTGGTTCTGGGAGCCGCCTGAGTGCAGGCAGAGCCTTGGAGCTGGGCAGTCATCCCACTGCGCAACACAGGGCTGGGTGGGTGGCGCCGTCCCTTGTCGGTCCCCCTACCTGAATCCGTGCGGCAGTTTGGTCTGAATTACCCACATTATTACGTGCACCTGCTGGTGCCGCCAGAGCCAAACAGATGTAGCCAAAGAAATGAAACAGAGATAAAGATTTACAAGGCCTGCAGGAAAATTAGGTACAACTACAAAGGCTTGGAGAGACTGGGGGCGGGGCAGGAAGGAGGAGAGCGGAAACAGCAGAAGGGTGGTTAATTTCGCTCTGAGGAAACAGCTCCCTTGATGGAAGCACAGAGCCTAGAAGTCAGGGTGTGTTGTTGAAAACTCCCGAATGGACATCTTGCATCTGGATCTGTTTTAAATACAGCCTGATGAGGGGGTGTCCTGTTTTGGTTTCTGCTATTTATAGACTTAAGATTCATTCACTGTTTCTATTAATAGAACAGAGTATTAATGTCAATGATGATCATGATGATGTTCACAAATATGCGAATCATTTAGGCTCCACGGAGTTTTAACTATCAAGATAGCAGAGAAAAAGAAATTAAGGGGGAAATTGTTTTTCCATGTACATTTTATCCAGCCTGAAAATGTGCAGCTCAAGAACTTGAGGCTGACAGTGAGAGAAAGTAAGCTTGGGAGACGCCCCCCTGCCAGAGACGTCACAGGCGTCCCCTAAACACAAGGGAGAGAATTCTTGCAAGAAGGGGGTCTGAGTTTCCTAAAGTAATCCTGAGTATCTACTATGGGAAAAGCAGACTTTGCTTTCCTCTGATACCAATTTCCCAACTGCATGATTTTCTTTCTGACGCTTAAAAGAAAGTGACATTTCCCTTAACCTTTGACTTGAAGAGGTGGGCACGTGGCTTTGCCGTGTCTCTGTGCACAGGACCTCACTGACAATGACAGCCCTTCAGTGGCCAAGGGCTTGAGGTGTAGCAGCCTTTCTAAGCTCAGTCCTCTGGGGATTTGAAAATGCGGAGCCCCCAGGCCCTTCTTCTTATTCTTAGGGCCCCAAGCCCCCAAGAGAGAGTCCTCACTGGGTTTTAAGTTCCGAAAAGCTTTCTAGCTGGCATGGGTTTGGGGTGGCTGTTTAACCTCTATGAGTTTACGAGGACTCAGTGAGAAAATTTAGGTTAAACATTTAGCCCAGGGTCGGGCTCATGTTAAGCGCTGGGTAAATGAGATCTACTGTTGTTACTATTACCCGTTGTTATTATTGCTGGCATTATTATTTTATGGGCGAACGAATGAGCTGGCAACACGAGTGCAGACTCCAGCCAGAATTTGACAAGGACAAAATAAAACCAGACCCAGCCACCCCATGAGGGAGCCTGTGCCTGACAGGCCTTAAGAATTCATTCCCCAGCTGCCGCGGGCCTGCCCTCGCTGCTCCTCTCCACGGCTTTTAAATAAAGCTGCTTTGAAGCCCGTAACTCACTGTTGTGCCTCAAGGAAGGCACAGCGCCCAAAGGTGTTGTTTCTTAAATTGGTGATGGACAGTCTGCAATATACAAATCAGCCAGACTGTGTTTCTCTCCGGGCTTGCCAAGGAACGCCTGGTTCCGTCCTGGTAAGGAATCGGGTGGTCTTGCGTTGGAGAAGGGGAGCTTACGTCAGGGCCAAGCGAGTGAGTGTGAACCTTTCTGCCAGAGTGGGGGAGGAGCCTTTTCTGGAGGTTCGTCACGGGCTGCCATTTTATAAGCATATAAAGGAGAATCTGGTGGTTTTACTTCACCGAAGCCGGCAAACCAGAGCTGATGGATTGGGGTTGGAGAGGGTGGGGAGAAGGTATAGCTGGATCAAGAGGAAAAACATCTGCCCCTCCTCATATGCCAGGGTGGGCTCAAAGTCACGTGGACATTCGTGCTGCTGCGGCTCTCCACGTGTGGCTGGTGCAAAGGAACTGGGAGCCCGAAGCAGTCAGGAAGGTGTGGGGAGTCTGCCAAAGGTCCCCCCTCGCCCGCTCACAGGACACTCCTGGGTCCCTCAGGCAGAACACATCTTGGGGCTTAGTTAGGAACAACCCAGCCCCAAAGGAGCACATGGGTAGAGCCCACTCCCAGCTGGTGATCATTCAGAGAACATCCCAGGGCCCTAGACCCTAACCTGGCTGCCTCTCCTCAGAGCCAGAGGGAAAAGCCAGACGAAGCCCCGTCTTTCTGTGCCACAGTGTTTTAAGAAAACCATCGTTCTAATAATTGGGTTCTGTTCAAAACAAAAAAAAAAAAAGAGAGAGAGAGAAAGCGAGAAAGGAGAGAAGCCTGAACACAATTCATGCTGGGAGAACAGGCTCACACTTAGCTTGTTTTAAAGGTGTACAAATACAACTTCTCCAGCAGAAATTTCGGGGGGAAAAAGAAGCTTCTGGCTGCAGCATGCGGTGTGGGGAGGGAGCAACACCAGGTAGGAACGGGTGGGTGTAACTCCTGGTGTCCATTCCCCCTACCCCGTCAGCCTTGCCCTGCGATCTGACAGCTCTCCACCTCCTTACCGGGAAGTGAGTTTATTTCATTTCAGGCTCTCACAAATGAAAAGAAACAGGGCTATAACCCTTTTATGGAGTGAGTGAAAAATGTTTTGTGTAGGGTAATTTGAGCACAAACTGGAATTCACCAGGTGATTTTTTTATCATTTCCATAAACTTTTATTGAATTAAGATAATAGTGTTTTGAATTTACATGTCACATTTCTTTAGAGGGAGCAAAGCACATTCACATATATTTCCTTGCTTTCCAAAAATCCCTGTGAAGTAAGACCTAGCAGGCACTGTCACTCCTATAAAATAAAATCTACATGCACAGTGCCTTGGGGCCCCTGGGTGGCTCCGTTGGTTAAGTGTCTGACTCTTGATTTCGGCTCAGGCACGATCCTGGGGTCGTGGGATCAAGCCCCGAGTCAGGCTCAGTATGGAGCCTGCTTGGGGTTCTGTCTCTCCCTCTGTCTCTCTCTGCCCCTACCCCACTCACGCCCTCTCTCCCCAAAAATTAAAAAAAAAAAAAGCCTTTGCCTTTCCCTTTAGTCCACCAAGATTATGGTTGAGTCCTTTAAGAGATTCTTGGATGCACACAAGGGTCTCCTCATAACAGTCACAAACACTTTTATTTTATGATGTGATACTCTGCTTTATAACTCCTGTACGGCTTCATGAATTCCAGCTTTGAAGCTGCAACTTCTGAAACCCTCCTTTCTCCAGTTAAACATCAGTTTCAAAACTCATCTTTTTGGATATTTAAAAGATCAGAGGAACTGTTTCAACCCCTCTTTAAGGCAGGCGTGTGATTGAGTGACAATCCCCTTCTTCAACAGATGCCCCAAACTATAAAAGAAGCTTCTTGCCTTTTTGTTATAAAACGGCATTTATTATACACCATTCCAATTATTCCAGTGAGCAATTTAGAAGGCGCAGTGTTTTTCTTCTTTCAGGTTTTGCCAGAGAGGGGGAGAGCACATTATGGAAGACGCAGCTATCATAATCATCAAAGACTATGGGAGCCGGGGTGGAAGTTTGAGAGCAAATGTGTTCTTTTTTTTTTTTTTTTTTTTTGAATGTTTCTTTATTTCTGAGAGAGAGAGAGAGAGAAAGAGAGACGGAATACGAGTGGGGGAGGAGCAGAGAGAGACAGAGACGGAATCCGAAGCGGGCTCCAGGCTCTGAGCTGTCAGCACAGAACCCGACACAGGGCTCAAGCTCACAAGCGGTGAGGTCACGACCTGAGCCGAAGTTGGAGGCTCAACCGACTGAGCCACCTAGGTGCCCCGAGTGCAAATGTATTCTTAAAGAGAGTGCCTTTTTAAAATTAAGACACAATCACAGACCATAAAACTCACCTTCTTAAAGTGTGCAATACAGCTGTTTCTAGTATGGAGTTGCACAACCATTGCCAGTAATTCCAGAATATTTTATCACCCCCAAAAGAAACTCCATACTGTTAGCTGTCACTCCCCATCCACCCTTACTCCCAGACCCTGACAATCACGAACCTACTCCCTGTCTCTCTCGATTTGCCGATTATGGCCCTTTCATAGATGGAGAATCATGGAGTACGTGGCCCTTTACACGCGGCTTCTTCCACTTAGCATTTCCATGCTGTAGCGTATGTCAGTACTTTCCTTTTTATGCTGAGTAATATTCCATTGTGTATTTTAGTTATTCGCCGGTTTGTTATTACGAATAGTGCTGCCTTGAACGTTCACATGTAAGCCCTTGTGTGGACATGTTTTCAGTTCTCTCGGGCACATCCCTGAGAGTGGAATTGCTGGGTCATACGCTGACGCTGATGAACTCTTTGAAGAAATTCCAAACCATCTTCCATAGTGGCTTCACCAATTTACATTTCCACCAGCAACATATGGAGCTTCCAATTTCTCCGCACCCTTGCCGATACGTGTTACTTTGATTTTAGCCGGCCTACTAAGTACAAAGGGTTACCTCATTGTGTAAACAGAGTGCCCGCTACAGGATCGTCAATAGAGGTTTGCCAGTAGGGCGTCATTTTTCTGCCCAGGAGACCAAACAGCTGCTATTTCATGGTTACATAGTCTGTAACTTATTTCTAAATCCTGCATCTTAGCTGAGCGAGATTGTCTCCTGTGTGGGTTTCCGTATGGATGATGACTGAATAATGAGTACTCGATCGCAAGAATGACTGTCCTCTCAGGGACCACCTCCTCTGTTCCCATCTTACCCGCAGCGATAACTAAACTCTGCCAGCCCCATGCACGGACAGCTGTGGCTGTCCCAGGGTGGCCCGGCATGCTCCACTCCGCTGGTGAGGGCCAGAGTCAGATCACTGCCCTAGCCTAGGCCCCCCCAGCTCGGCTCCACATCAAGCCAACCCTGAGAGCTCGCCACGTCTGCCCGGGGAGCGAGGGGGTGGAGGGCGGAGGAGACAAAGGCAGAACTCGAATCTCCGGTAGTTATTTGACCCTCATCAAGGTTAGGCATTGAGCTTTCTCACCTCTGGGCTTTTTTCTTCTTGTTCCAGTTCCCCTTTGATAGCCCTGCCACACCTCAAGACCTCAACCCCTTCCTAAAGATGTGCTACTGTTCCTCCGCCCAGAGACATGGGATCTTAGGTCACCCCAACAGGTTTAAAGGTGAAAAACCCCAGAGTCAGCAAGTCAAGTGCGCGAACATGGAACCGTCTTCGTTTCCGATTAGAACGAACTGACCTTTTCAGCCCTCATTTCTGCCGAAGGTGGAAAACTTCGTCACGTCAATTCAAAACAATTAGTCGCTTCTAATTTAAAAATCATGCCCTTTTGGGTAACCTCAGGGGGACAACCTGAGATTCTCGTGACCCAAGGGCTGGGAGGCCCGTAAAGTGTGCCCGGCTGTCCCCGCTGGCCTCTGGGGGTGGGACCTGCGTGGCCTTGCCTGCATCTCTTCTGATGTCCTGGCGGTCAGGCGCCTGCCCTCCTTATCCTCCTCTTCCCCTACAGGCCCTGGCTGGCCCACCCCACCTCTCCCCGAGGAGTGGGAGTTCGAGCTACCGGCCAGTGGCCACACCCGAGCCCTAAGGCCCTGAGGCCTCACCTGAGCCCCACCTTCAGGACACTACCAGGCCCCAGGCTCCAGCATCCTCCAGGAGGGTTCGTAATCCGGGCGACACGGGGAAAGGCAGGCGGCTGCAGTCTGCTTTCCAGTCCCCTGACCTCCTTCCACCTCCACCAGCCATTGGGAGCTTGCCCTGAGGCAGAGTCCCGCAACACTGGGCATTTCTCGGGGACCCCCTACCTCGAGCCTCCGGTCCTGTCCACTGCAAGTCTTTTTCCTTTCCCCTCAAGTTAGCCTCTCCTCCGAGGCAGAAAAGCTGAGCTTCCCTCCTCACTCGTTCCATGCTCTAGGCCAGCGTTCCGCTCTCTGGACCAGCAGCGGCACCGTCTAAGGACTCAAGAGGCAAATCCCCAGGCTCCATCCCAGACCTGCCGAGGCAGAGGAACGGGTGGTGTCCTGGGACGGCATGGGTCAACCAGCCACCAGCTGCTCCCGGCCAGAGTTCGAGCAAAGCTCTAGTCCCAGTGTCCTTCACGGGCCACATCCAACTGTTGAGAGTGAAAACCAAGTGTGGGATTCAGACGGCTCTTTTCTCTCAGGCACCAGGCTTTCAAAACTTACCTGATTTAAATATTCATAGGCCCACCTGAGAGCTAGCTCAAGAGCCACACTTTATTTTTTAACAGCCTGATTGAGAGATAATTGACTCCAATCAAAACTGCACATATATAAAGTGTCCCATTTGGTAAGTTTTGACTTAGGTATACATCCGGGAAACCATCGCCACAATCAAGATAACGATCACCACAAGCAGTTTCGTGTTCTGTCAGGATTTGCTTCTGGTTTTGATGGGTTTCTCCTTCCGTGGCAGAACAAGGCTCAGCTTCTCTTGTTTTCGTGGTGAAGGGTTGGGAGGACGGACGGGGCAGGGAGCGGGAGGAGTTGCCAGGGAAGAAAGTCCTCCGGGTGAGAATTTAAAACATCATCTCGCCACAGAGTCACTCTGCACGCCCTATTTTGGAGGGGAGACTAGATTCTGAGCACCAGGCTAGGAGCTAGAGGTACCACGACGAACGAGACAGACACATCCCTGAGCCCTGAGCTCAGGTCTAGCTAGGAGTCCGGGCACTTGTAACCACTAAGAAGTACCTCAGCAGAGCGTGGGCTGAAGAGAGCCAGCCTGGGAACTGGAGAGCAAGCTGGGCATTTCAACGGAGACCTGCAGCGTAGGTCTGAATGGACGGGGTGAGTTCCAAGCAAAAGAAACAGTCCGTGTGTGTGTGTGTGTGTGTGTGTGTGTGTCTGCCAGGGGCTGGGCGGCTCGAGGAGGCGCCGGGCCCCTAGGAACTGAGCAGAAAGCCCACTGTCCACTTCTCACCAGGGGACTGAATCTGCCAGGGCCTTGATCTGACTTCCAGCGTCCAGGCCTGTGAGAAAGAAATGTTTGCTGTTTGAGTGTATGGGATTCTGTGAGAGCAGCCTACGAGACTGAGACACTGACAGTGACGTGTGAACTCATCGTCAGCGTCAAGGGGCCCTTGACTGTGGGAGGGCTCTGTCACTCCTGCCCCAAGCGTGGACACGGGGTCTTTGTGAGCCTGGAAACCAGAGCTTCCTGGCTGCACCCGGGAGCCTCTCCCCGGGGGCCCTGGGGTGAGGAATGGTGGACCCACTCCTCGTCTCTCGGACTCTCTCCGTAGGCCAGCCTTTTCCACTCCCTCCATCCCCTTCCCTCTGAGCCGGCTTCTTCGTTACTTCCCCTATTGGCTTCTCCAAGTGAGGGTGAGGCGCTGATGCCTGCGTTTCCTGAGGGGCTCCTTCTGTCCTCTCTCCCTCAGCCGGTGCACCATTCTCCATCCCGGCATACCCTCAAAGGGGCGGGGTGCAGCTGGCCTCTCCCCTCAGCTCCCGGGCTCTGTCCTAGTTGCTTCCCCAGGACAGTAACTCCCACGGGCCAGGGGAGAAGCCTGGGGAAAGGTGAATCTTCCACTTCAGGAAAATGGCAACCTCCTTGAAGGATCTCCTTCCTTCCTGCCCTGTGTCTCCTGGAGGCTCCGTGTTGCCCGGGGAGGAGCCCTTGTCCTCAGCTGGAAAGGCCTTGAAGGAGGACTTGGCTGGACACCGCTCGTCTTGCTCTCGGAGCCCCACACGGAGCGGGAAGTGTGGAAGTCGCTCATGATCCCCTCGAATCACACTATTGGTTCACTTGAAACTCTTACCTGACTTGTATTCAGGGCCGGTCTCTCCGTTCCTTGAGGCCCACACACTGGGGTGCCTGTTTTTAGAGAGGAAAACGACTGTACAGGCATAGAAAGATCTTCAGCGTCCGCACAGATAAGCAGTAAGGGCAGCGTGAGCGAGCACCACCCGCCCCCTACCCCGGGGCTCCACCGCACACAAGGCCTTCGCTGGGCACGTCCCCAGGCCCTACCCTGTCCCACATTAAGGGTCCACTCGCCTCCCTGTGCACCGCTGTGGCTCACACCCCTCCCCACCACTCGCTCTCTAACGGTCATGCCCAAACCCTTCACCCAGCACACTTGATATTTGCAGGAACCGGCCACATGCACGTGAAGGGACTCTGATGAATCCCCCCTCTGACTCAGAGTCGTTTAATGGGATCCTCACTGTAATCTGGTTTGCGCCTCCCATGTTACCTAGAAAGAAAGGGTCCAGGGAGACAAAATGGCAGATGGGTCCAGCACGGTGAGCACGTCCCCGCCTGGGGCTCCCGCAGCAGGCTCTGCCAGACCCCTGGCCACAGACGTGGCCAAGTCTGAAGATCAACCAACAGAAGTGTACGGGGCACCGCCTTAGGTGGGGTCCCAGAGGCAGTGAGACCAGGATCACGGACAAGGGATTTACTACCCAAGTGCTCCCAGGAGACGCCTGGAAGGAATGAGGGACCAGGACGGGTGGGGAAACCACACGTCAGGAACCTCCATCCCAGGGGTGGAGCTTACACCCCAGGGTGTGGGGTATAAGCTATTCTCAGTGTATCTCACCCCGGGGCAAGGGAGCCAGCCCTCACCTCACCTCCCACATGGGTCAGTTATTGGGAACAGGCCCCCCAGGGGACATAAACTCCCACGTGGAGGCATAAGGCCTAGACGGGCACATGCATGTTCTCTACTGTGTGCTATGTCCCACTATGAGTGGAAAAGAGGCATCTTCAGCTCTCTGTGGATTTGGTAAGGGCTCCAGTGGCCTCTGGACAGTCCCTGAAGAGGGTCACAGCTGTCTGATGTCAGCAGCAAATCACACGGAGTCCTGGAGTCCAAGGAGCTTGGCGGGTCACCAGCGGGATCCCTGCCGTCACTACTGTGGGCCAGCCCTGATCCAGGTGCTTCCAGACATTGGCCATTTAAGCCTGACAACAGCAACAGAAATGAGAGCACTGAGAAGTTCAATCACTTGCCTAAAATGCTGAGCTGGTGTCAGGAGATTTCCACCGAGAACTCCACTCTAGACTGTCAGCTTCTGGCGACTCAGCAAGTCTCAGGATGGTGTTCTGCGTGTCCCTTTGGTAAAAGAAAACAAACACGTATTTATATGTGTGAATGTGTGCATGGGGAGGAGGTAACCAAGCAGTGCTATCTTATACAAAAGAATACTGTGTGTGTGTGTGTGTACAAACATTCACTTAAGTAAAGCTCTAGAACAGGCCAAACTAACCTCATCCGTGGTGGGAAAATACCAGCACAATGGTTGCCTGAGAAGGAAGGCAGGCAGTCTGTGGGTTGATGTTTGTGTTTGGCTTCTTACTTCTGTCAAAACCAGCAAATGTACACGTAAAATCTGTGCATTTCATTGGATATAGATTTTACCTCGACAGACAAAAAAAATGTAAAGAAATCGTAACGTCTAGCTAATGATTTGCATGCTGAACTATTGGGGGGAAGTAGTGAAGAGGAAGTAGGAGGGGGAAAGTGCCGATGTCTGCGGTTTACCCGGAAACACATACTGAAAAGAAGGAAGAAAGATGGACCGATGGGTGGATAGAGGCATGGAAGACGGGCAGAGACGTGATAAAGCAAGAATAGTAAAATGTGAATTGTGGAATGTAGGTGGAGCATACACGCGCTCGCTGCAAAATCGTTACTTCTAAAGATTTGAACATTTTCATGACAACATGCTGGGGGGGAAACGTAGCTACTCTAGAGAAGCCACGGAGGAGATTACGAGCGGATGGAAGGGGACCTTATTTTACTCGGTATGCTTCTTAATTGTTTCATTAAGCAGGTACTATTTTTGTAACAATTTGTTTTAATTTAAGAACTTAATAAAAAGTGCCATGAAATATGATCTTTCCCTCGTGGAGTTTCTGGGAAATGTGATGGGAAATTGAAGACCTACACACACCTTTCATTGTATGGCTGTCGCCAAAAGAAATGGCATTGACAATGCACGTGAATTGGTGACCCACCATGAAGGCCAAATGTGCCTTGGTCCTGCTCTGTCATCCACTGGCATTGCGACGTGAGCCTCAGTTCCACAGGGTGTAAGACAAGGGGGTTCGTTTGGGTGTCCTGGGGTGCCTTCCAACTCTGCTCAAGACATTCCTAGGAGACGTTTGCACGAATGGTGTCTGTAACGTTTGACGACATCAGAGAAGGAAAACCGCCGAACACAGGAGATTTATAGACGTACACTTTAAAAATAAATGTAATTGTTTGGAAGCAAAAACCTAGGGCGGATTATGCTCTGGGATTACCGTGGAAAGCGGTTCTTTGTGCTCTGCCAGCAGAGGCAATTTTACACCAGCCTGTGATTCCACACGATTGTGTCTCAGTGCGACTCTCTACGTGGGGCAGGTAAACTGGGCCCCACCACCTGCTTTGTAAAGTTTTATTAGAACACAGCTGTGCTCACCTACTTCTGGATCGTCTCTGTGTGCTTCCTGGTGACAGTGGCAGAACTGAATAGTTGTGACAGAAATACCCTGGCCTGTAAAGCCTAAACTATTAACACTCTGGCCTTTTACAGAAAAAGTTTGCCAACAGCCGCTCTAAACATTCACTTCTCCTCTGCTGTAATTAGCGGTGAGTTTATACTTTTTAGTGCATTTTGCCGAACATTCCTGTGGCTGACAGAGCTGATCTCAGCCCATCACTAAAAAGCTGGGGAGGCAGTAGGTGCGCCTGAGCTACGGCTGGGCACGTTGATTTTCTGACTCTTACCACACACAGCCTCTCAAATCTCCAAGCAGAAGCGTGAAGTCACCTCCAGGCAGCCCTGTACATGAACTGTCGCTGAACACGCACCTGGCCTTTGCGCTCACCTGGATGGCGCAAACCATGACACCGTGCCGAACAGGTGAGTGTGTTTGCTCCATCCAGACTCCACAGTGGTCAGCACACCAGCCTTTAAAAATGAAACGGGGGCACCTGGGTGGCTCGGTCGGTTAAGTGGTTAACTTCGGCTCAGGTTCATGGGTTCGAGCCCCACGTCAGGCTCTGTGCTGACAGCTCAGAGCCTGGAGCCTGCTTCAGATTCCGCGTCTCCCTCTAGCTCTCTGCCCCTCCCCCCACTCATGCTGTCTGTCTGTCTGTCTGTCTCTCTCTCTCTCTCTCTCTCAAAAATAAATAAACATTTAAAAAAATGAAATGACATGAAATACTAAGATGGGAGCGGAATGCAGCTGTCTCTTCCTCCGTGGGACAGAAGAAGAGGGCTTCTTCTCTTTCCGTGTCTTCATTTTAAGTGGTTTTTGCATTTGGCTGCTTACATGATGACCAGGGCTTTGAAAGCCACAGAAATTGCCTCCGTGGCTGGCAGTTCCATTAGTTCCCTTAGTGACCGATGGCCCAGGTCAGCAGAGGCTGTGAAGTCAGGAGGGCAGGGTGCAGGGAGGTGGAGACCACACCAGATGCAGCAGCCGCAGAGGGACCGAGGGGACCTCTGGCCAAGGACCACCGGAGGGATCTATCCTCTGTCACCAGTCCTGAAATACTCCCCGCACTGAGACCCTGGCCTGAGCCTACAGCACAGCCGTGTGGAAGACCAATGACTCATCTCCCAAATTACCCGCTTTTAACATAAAAAAATAAGGCACAGGGGCACCTGGGTGACTCAGTCGGTTATGAATCTTATTCTTGGTTTCAGCTCAGGTCATGATCTCATGGTTTGTGAGTCTGAGCCCCACATCGGGCTCTGTGTTCACTGAGCAGAGCCTGCTTCAGATGTTCTGTCTCCCTCTCTCTGGCCCTCTCCTGCTCGCTTTCTCTCTCTCTCTCTCTTTCTCAAAAATACATAAATGTTAAAAAAAATTTTTTTTGAAAAAAATAAAAATTAAGCACCGACGTCTGTCCCGTGTACTGCAAGGGGAGACGAGGATCCTGGGCCAGGCGTCCATTTTGTTTCCATTTCGTTGTCCTATTTCCGTGATGGCTTTCTCAGTCCCCATAGTCAGTGGGAAGCCACAGAGCTGTGTGTGTATGGAGAAACCACCTGTAATGGGTATGGAGCTCACAGGACCGGGGCTGTCTCCTTCAGTCCTCAGTCTTAGGTGCCTCCGAGGTATTGCCAGAATCTTCTCCCCAAGGTGATAGACAAAGGAGGTGATCGGCCGGAGGAAACACAAATTCAGCTAAACGAAGTGCTCTTTCGTGGCCGCTTTCTGTTTTCTTCCTTTACACGAGTGACGTCGACCGATGATTTCTTATCGAAGCCTCCAAAGACAGAATCGTGAAATAAACTCAATCAGACTTCAGTTCAGTGAAGATTTATTGAGCAAAGTGCAAGTCGGTGGACAACGCAGGACACAGAGGTGCGTAAGATGTGACTCCTGTCCTCAAGCAGGGCACAGTCAAATGTGGGTGGGGGACAGACACCACAGGGGTCTGCTGAGAGCTGTAAGAGGGGTGCATGGTGCTGGGGGCTCCAAAGAAGGAAAGAGTTACAGTCGCAATGAGGGTGTTCGGGAGAGGGCAGAAATGGCTGGGGGAGATGGGCTTTAAGGCAAGGCTGATGAACGATGCCCTGCACACCCCCAAAACTCGTTCACGTGTCTGCAGGTCAGCTTGAGGTTGGCTGATCTCGGATGGCTTGTTTGGGCGGCTCTAATGCATGCTGAGGGCTCTGCTGGGCGTGGCTCAGTCTGTTCCACGTTTGTTCAGTCTGGGGCAGTGCTTACACACTGCTGGAGCTTTAATACTGAATAAGTGAATACCTGAAGTGCTGGCACTGCGACTAACAATACTCTTGGAGACAGTTTCTTTTAGCGTGTAAAGTGCTGTCTGAACTCTTACATGCAGGGAGCTTTTTCCTCAACGCTTCATGTTACAGTTCAGACGTCCAAGGAAAGCTACCCCAAATGACTTCGCTGGGTGTGAGGACATGAGTACGTAAAGGCTCCTGGTATGCTTTCTGGATGAAAAGGTTGGGTGCAAAGGGCATAGCCTTTCTTTCTTTGTCCCTTCTTTTGGTTGTGGATGTGAGTGGGATGGCAGGAGCTCTGGTCACCCTTTTGCAACCGTGGGGGAAAACCGAAAGGAATCTCAGAGTTACCAATTGTGTCAGTCTAGGTCCTTCAAGAAGCAGGTGCCTGTGACTCTTGATTTAGGCTCAGGTTATGAGCTCCGAGTCCGTAGGATTGAGCCCCACGCCTGGCTCTGCACTGATAGCACAGAGCCTGCTTGGGATTCTCTCTCTCCCTCTCTCCCTGCCCCTCCCCAGCTCATGTGTATTTGCTCTCTCTCTCTCTCTCTCAAAATAAATAAATAAATAAACAAAGTCCAGCAAAGCCATCAGGAAGTCTTCAAACTAAAGTTGGCTGTCGGAGGAGTCCCAGATCCCCCAGAGTGGGTCTGCCTCGGTATCCCTGCTGAGTCATCATTGGTTGCCACGGAAGGCAGAGCTTAGGCACAAACATTGTGATGGATTTTAAAGAGAAATGGTTGGAGCCCTTGTTCAGTTATGCTCCCTGTGGCAGGAGGTCCATGAAGCATACCCCAACACCAATCTTTACGCTGTTGAACCATAGCCAAAAACTAACCTCCTTGAAGTACTCACTGTCAGAGAAAAATAAGCTATTTGTCTCTCTACACCCTTGCTGTATAACTTGTTGCTGAATGAGTTCCTAACCTGCGCCCTTCACCGGGTTAAAGCCCAGCCTCCCACCATTTCCCCTTTCCTCTTTCCTTTTCCTCCTTCTTGTCTCCTCTCCCCCCTTTCCTCCCTTCATCTCCTCATACAGAGAAGCTTAATTCAGTCTCTTTCATACTTGAACTCATGCCAGCACCCAGGCCACGAGATCTCACCTTCAACCCCAAGCTGAAGTGGCTTATCAAGTTGTTTTTCCAAAACAAACACATCCTCTCCCTAAAAGGAATTTGGGATCCAGGTGGTAAGGTAAAGATTTTGGCTCAACATGCACACATATGTACATATACGTGCGTGCATGTGTGCACCCATACGCATACACAGACACACACACACACACACACACACATTGACCATTCTCTAGGATAGGTTACTTATCTTCCTCCCTAACGTGTGAACTATTCTAGAACTGATACCTTATCTTTTTATGTATAATTTAGTTTTACTATAAATTATTTAAAAATACAGAAAAATATCAAGAATAATACAGCACTCACAAAAACATCCCATGGATTTAACGAATGTTAACACTTTGCCATATTTGCTTGGAGTCTTATTTTAAGCAACAAATTATTACAGATAACAATTATAATAATACTAACACTTTCACAGTGCTGACTATATGCCAGGCCCTGTTCTAATACTTCATGTGCATTAACCCCTTTAATCCTCAAAAAATCTGTGAAGTAGATATTAATGTTGTCTCTGTTTACATTCAAGGAACCTGGGCACAGAGAGGTTGAGTAACCTGCTAATAAACAGCCAAAATTTGAGCCCAGGAAGACTAGACTAGGTACAGTTTTGGATCATATTTGATTTATTCTTATACTTAGCTTGAGTAATAATTACTCAATAGCTATTTGTTAAAGAAAGAAAAGAAAAAGAAAGAAAGGAAAGGAAGGGAAGGAAGGAAGGAAGAAAGAAAAAGAAAGAAAAGGAAGGAAGGAAGGAAGAAAAAGAAAAGAAAGAAAAGGAAGGAAGAAAAGAAAGAAAAGGAAGGAAGGAAGGAAGGAAGGAAGGAAGGAAGGAAGGAAGGAAAGAAATTTCATTTAGGGTATAAATAAATACATGACTGACTTGCATTCTGGGAAAACTAAGCTCAATGAGACCACAACTCCTTTCTGAGATATTGTTATCTTGGGTCCTAAAATGTTTTTAATTTCCCTGCCTAGTGGCTTCCTACTGGGAAGAGGATAGCTCTTGTATTGGTTACCTATTGCTGCCTGATGACTTACCCAACACAAAATGGCTTAAAACAATACTCCCTTATTATCTCACACCAGTTGCTGTGGTTCAGGGATTCAGGGCTGGAGATGGCTTTTCCCTGGTTCACAAGGTCTGGGGCCGGGCTACAAAGCTCAAAGACCAGAGCTGAGCTCATCAGGTCAATGTTCCTTCACTCACATGTCTGGCTGTTGTCTAAGGACGTCAGCCTGGGAGTCCTTACAACATGGTAGCTGCATTCCAAGGACAAATAACCCAGAGAGGGAGTCAGGCAGAAGCCATATTGCCTTTATGGCCTCAGAAGTCACACAGTGTCACTTTCACCCCATCCTGTTGGTCAAGGCAGTGATGAAGTTTGGCCTGGTTTCAAAGGGAGGAAATACAGATCCTTCCTTTCCTTCGGCGGGGGGGGGCATGTCAGTGTCCTATTGTGAGGAAACCAAGCAGGATGGGGTAAATGTGTAATCTACCACAGACCCTAAGAAACAGACATGTAGTAAGTATTCTTTCTATTATGGGGGGACAGTTATTTCTTTTTAACCAGTTGGATCCCACTAAAATGTATGAGAATGGACTCTACCAATGTGTCCACTATGAAAGCAGAGTGAGACCAAAAATCACTGTGCATGTCAACGATTGTACCAATTACCATATTCTTTTCTTTACCTGTTCCAGTGTTATCAGCCCTTAAAACACTGAATATGCAAGCACTCTTAAAAATCTAACCATGTCCTAGGGTGCCTGGGTGGCTCAGTCGGTTAAGTGTCCGACTTCAGCTCAGGTCATAATCTCATGGCTCGTGAGATCAAGCCCCACGTCGGGCTCTGTGCTGACAGCTCAGAGCCTGGACCCTGCTTTGGATTCTGTGACTCCCTCTCTCTGTACTCCTCCCCCACTCACGCTCTGTCTCTCTCTCTCGAAAATAAACATTAAAAAAAAAAGTAAATAAATAAACATTGAAAAAAAATTTTTTTTAAATCTAGCCACATCTTGGGGCACCTGGATGGCTCAGTCAGTTAAGCGTCGGACTCCTGATTTCGGCTCAGGTCATGATCTCACGGTTTGTGAGTTTGAGCCCCCTGTCAGGCTCTGTGCTGCCAGTGCAGAGCCTGCTTGGGATTCTCTCTCCCTCTCTCTCTCTCTCTACCCCTTCCCCGCTTGCTCTGTCTCTCTCTGTCTCTCAAAAAAAAACAAAAAAAAACTTTAAAAAAATCTAGCCACACATCATTTTCTAAAATTACAAAGTGGGTCAGCTCCTCTCTCTGCCTCACTTTGTCTCATGAACCCACAGTCTAGAGGTAAGTGGCAGTGGGTCCCTCGGCCCCAGCTCCCCCCACAGCAGCACCAGTCAGCTCCCCCAACTCAAAGCAGGTCTGACAAAGGTGAGGGGGTGCTGTGTTATTCCTGCATCCTCGCCAAAAGAACTACAGTCTGGCCGGTTTACATTCCTGGAGCGAAGCAGATGTAATTCATACCTTGAAGACATAAAGGCCAGATCCTATTTGACAGTTCAAATGACTTATTCTCCCGTCCTCGTAGAAAATATCTACTCCTAGAACTGAGCAGAAAAATGTAATAAAGTGGAAAAGGCTCGTGAAGAAGAGGTTATGGCATCTTTGCTCTGAGAAAAGAATGGCAGGTCACTTTTAACGGTCACATCACACACACCGCGTTCTTCTGAGAGTGGCGGTAAATCGAGCAAACCCTCGATGTTTTCTTCACTTGTAATAGGAGAAGGTGTGTGATGTGCTGACTGGAGGCTCCTCTCCTGCTAAGGTTTTCAGTCTCCTGTGTGTGTACCAAACACCAGGGCTTGTGGGCAATTCCTGCCGTTTCCGGAACTGCTTCTAGAGAAAGGGGTGAGATGGCCGCGTCTCCAGGACATTGTTCCTTCTTCTTTGTTATTAAAGAAAATCAGCCCCCTCCCTGTCCTGTGACCACTCAATTTCCACTGTCACTCCATAAATAGCTCTCTGATTTGGGCCATATTTTTCCTAAGGAATGAGTTACTGAAGTCATCTAATTTAATCATCAGGAGATTATCTTCCTACATCGATTTAATAAAGGAAATTAAAATGTGTTTTCTTTTTGTTAGTATCCTCGACTGCCATCTGCTTAAAAATGTGGATATAATCAGCCACTGGAAAGTATAAGAAACAGATCAAGTTTACAAAGGAGTTTCTCTCCTTTTAAAAAGCATGTGAATAAAATTTTGAAATCCCCATGAGGAAACAAAACAAAACAAAAAAAATCTGCCAGAATTTTTAGTTGAAAGAGATTTCATTTCATAGCAAGAACTGGTAATGTAAAATGATCCCTCTAAATAGAAACCCATGGCTTCCTGGTAATTGTGTTATTTTTAAGACAAATAAGGTATTTTTTTCTAATTTATTGTTTTCCAGAAACCCTTTTTTTTTTTTTTGCGGTCCCTCTGGTAACACTCAGTGGGACTAAATCGGCCACCTGTTCCCATTGGTTTTCAATCTTACATATCTGGAAAGTCTCTCTAGTCATCTTCCCCAATGAGGATTATTCTGGAGAAATAAATACTGTTTTTACATGAGTATGAATGTGTTTTGAGTAAGGGGTATTAAGATTGTTTAACTGCTTGCAAGATTGACATTAGTTTTTTATCTTCATCAAGGAAAACATACATTGATTTTTTTTGAACAGCTTTATTGAAATATAATTAATATACCATGCCATGCACTCAGGTAATATACACAATTCCATTTTGTCAGTACATTCACACGGTTATATATCTATCATCACAATCTACTCTTAGAACATTTTTGTCCCTCACAAAAAAAACCCTGTACCTTTAAAGCAGTCATTTTTCATTCTTGCCCCCGACCCACAGCACGGGTATCCATTAATATACCTTCTCTACTGATTTGCCCTCTCTGGACATTTCCAATAATAAGATTCATTGGAAGGGCACCTGGGTGGCTCAGTGGGTTAAGCGTCTGACCTCAGCTCAGGCCATGATCTCACGTTTTTGAGTTCGAGCTCAGCCCTTGGCTCTGTGCTGACAGTGAGGGGCCTGCTTTGTATTCTCTCTCTCTGCCCCTCCCCAACTCACACTTTCTCTAAGTAAATAAATAAACTTTAAAAAATAAAAATAAAAAGATTCATTGGGGTGCCTGGGTCGCTCAATTGGTTAAGCATCTGACTCTTGATTTCGGCTCAGGTCATGATCTCATGGTTCATGGGATCAAGCCCCTCTTTCTCTCTGCCCCCCCCCCCGCTCATGCGTGTGCCCATGCACATGCGCGCTCTCTCTCTCAAAACAAATAAGTAAATATTTTAAAAATAATAATAAAAATTAAAGGATTCATATAACATGTAGTCTTGGGTGACCACCTTCTTTTACTTCGCATGATGTTTCTGAGGTTCATCCAGGTTGTGATAGGTATCAGCACTTCGTTCCTTTTTATTACCGGATAACCTTCCACTGTTCAACTAATCCATGTCTTACTTCTCCACACATCAGTTGATAGACGTTTGGGTTGTTTCTGCCTTTTGGTTATGAGTAATGCTCCTATGAGTATTCATACACAAGTGTTTGTGTGAATAATGTTTCAATTTTCTTGGGCATCTAGGAGGGGAATTGCTGGGCCGTATGATAATTCTATATTTAACGTTTCGGGGAACTGCCAAAACATTTTCCATAGTGACCGTGCCATTTTATGCTTCGGCTAGCAATAGGTGAGGGCTCCGATTTCTCCATATACTCACTAACACTTGTTATTGCCTGCATTTTTCACTACAGCCATCCTAGTGGGTCTGAAGTGGTTGGTGTCTTATTGTGGTTTCCCTAATGACTAATGATATTGATCATGTTTCCATGGGCCTATTGGCCATTCATATATCTTCTTTGGAAAAAGGCCTACTCAAATACTTTTTAATTGGGTTATTTGTCTCTTCATTATTGAGTTGCAAGGGTTCTTTATTTGCTCTTGGAAACAAGTCCTTTACCAATGTATGATTTGCAACCATTTTCTCCCATTCTGTAGGTTGTCTTTTCACCTCTGCGATAATATTACTACAGGCAGTAATGTTTTTAATTTTGATAGACTCCAACCTATTTTTTCTTTTGTTGGTTGTGCTTTGGGTATCATAGCTAAGAAACCAGTACCTAACCTAAGGTCACAAAGATTACCTCTAAGAGTTTTATAATTTTAGCTCCCACGTTTAGGTCTAAGATCCATTTGTAGTTCATTTTTGTGTATGGTGTTTAGTAGGGTTCCAAATTCCTCCTTTTGCATAAAGATATCAAGTTATTTTAATACTGCTTGTTGGGAAAGACTCTCCTCTCCTCATTAAATTATGCTGGCCCCCTTATTGGGAATCAATTGATGATAAATGTAAAGATTTACTCATGGATTCTCAAAGCTACTCCATTGATTTATGTTGCTATCCTTATGATGACTGATAAATTACAGTAGTTTTGTAGCAAGCTTTTAAATCCAGAAATGTGAGTCCTCCAGCCTGATCTTCTTTTCCAAGACTCTTTTTTCTGTTCTGGGTCCGTTGCATCTTCATATGAGTTTTAGGGTCATCTCATCAACTTCTGCAAAAAGCAGCCAGAGTTTTGATAGCAAATGCATTGAATTTGTAAATCGATTTGGGGAGCATAGCCATCTTAACGATAGTAAGTCTTCCAATCAATGATTTAGACCATTCTGATCCACTAATTTAGGTCTTCGGTTTCTTTCGACAGTGTTGTGTAGTTTTCAGTATGCAAAGTATGCATTTCTTTTACATATTTTATTCTTTTTGATGCTATTGTAAGTGGAATTGCTTTTTTTTTTTTGAGAGAGAGAGAGAGAGAGAGAGAGAAAAGTGGGGCTCACCCAAAGCGGAGCTCATGCTAACCTGATATGGGGTTCGAGCTCCCAATCCATGAGATCATGATATGAGCCAAAGTCAGATGCTTAACAACTGAGCCACCCAGATGCCTGGAAATTGCTTTCTTAATTTCAGTTTTGGAATGTTCGTTTTTAGTGCATAGTCAATTTCAACATTGACTTTTGATGTTCATCTTGTATCCTGTAACCCTGCTGAGCTTGTTTTTTAGGTCTAATAGTTTTTTAGTGAATTCCTTAAGATCTTCTACTATAAGATCATGTCATCTGCAAGTAGAGTTTTAATTCTTCCTTTCTAATATGGATGCTTTATTCTGTTAACAGTATGTATTAAGATGTTAGCTAATCTTGTATTGTTGGTATAAATCCCACTTGCTTGTGGTGTAAAGTCATCTTTAGGTGTTCCTGTATTCTGTTTGCTAGTATTTTGTTGAGAATTGTTGTGTCTATATTCGTTAGGGATATTGATCTTTAATTTTCTTTTCTTGTGACGTCTTTGTCTAGTTTTGGTATCAGGGAAATACCTCAAAGAAGGAATTAGAAAGTGTTCCCGCCTCTTCTGTTTTTTGGAAAAGTTTGTGAAGAATCAGTGTTACTTCTTCTTTGAATGTTTGATAGAATTCATCAGAAAAGCCAACTGCTCTTGGATTTCCCTTTAAGGGAAGTTTTAAAATGACTAATTTGATCTCTTTGCTTGATATAGAAAATCTATTCAGATTTTCTGCTGTTCCTTTAATCAGGTTTGCTAGTTTGTGTCTTCCCAGGAGTTTTTCCATTTCATCTAAGTTATCTAATTTTTTGCCACACTATTTTCAAGGTAGTCTCAGAATCCTTTGTAAGATCGGTCCTATGCCCTTATTTTCATTCCTAATTGTGGTAATTTGAGTCTTCCCCCCCTTTTTTTTTCTTCCTAGTTGATTGAAGCTAGGAGTTTGTCAGTTTTGTCAGTCTTTTCAAATAACCAGCTTCTGGTTTCATTGACTTTCTCCGTTGTGTTTCTATTTTATAAATCCCCATGCTAGTTCTTATTGTTTTCTTCCTTCTGCCTGCTTTAGGTTTCATTTGTTCTTCTCTTCCCAATGTCTTAAGGTAGAAGGTTAGGTTATTGATTTGAGAGCTTACTTCTTTCTTTTTTTTTTTTTAATTTTTTTTTTCAACGTTTATTTATTTTTGGGACAGAGAGAGACAGAGCATGAATGGGGGAGGGGCAGAGAGAGAGGGAGACACAGAACTGGAAACAGGCTCCAGGCTCTGAGCCATCAGCCCAGAGCCCGACGCGGGGCTCGAACTCACGGACCACGAGATCGTGACCTGGCTGAAGTCGGACGCTTAACCGACTGCGCCACCCAGGCGCCCCACTTCTTTCTTAATATAAGCATCTACCTATATAAAATTTCCTCTAAACACTGCCTTAGCTGCTTCCAGTGAGTCTTAGTGTGCTTGCCTTCATTTCGTCTCAGAGAATTTTCCTTTTGATTTCTCTGCCAGCTCAAGTTTACTGTTGAATCCCTCCGAATTTCCCATTTTGGTTTGTACTTTTTAGTCCAGGATTCTATTTCGTTCTTTTTTTTTTAATTTTATTTTATTTAAAAAAAACCTTTTTAAATGTTTATTCATTTTTGAGAGACAGAGACAGAGTATGAGTCAGGGAGGGGCAGAGAGAGAGGGAGACCCAGAATCCCAAGCAGGCTCCAGGCTCTGAGCTCTCAGCACAGAGCCCAACACCATCTCAAACTCATGAACCCCAAGATCATGACCTGAGCTGAAGTCGGACACTTAACCGACTGCGCCACCCAGGCGCCCCTCTGTTTGGTTCTTTTTAATGGGTTTTCTTTATTGACATTGTCTTTTGGTAAGACGTTGTCATTATACCTTCCTTTAGTGCTTTAAGCATGGTTATCTTTAGTTCTTTAAACATATTCATAATAGCTGTTTTGAGGTCTTTGGCTGCTAGGTCCACTATTTGGACCCTTTCAAAGGCAGTTTCTGTTGCTTGCTTTTTCCCTTGTGTATGGCTCACGTGTTCCCGTTTCTCTGCATGTCTTGTCACTTTTTTGTGTGGAAAACTGAACATTTTAGATACTGTTTTGTGGTGACTCTGGATACTGATGCCACTCTCAGGGGTGTGGGTGGGTTGTTTGTTTGTTTAGGGACTTGACTGCAACAATCCTGGGAAGTCTAGTTCCCCCAGTGCACAGCCTCTGACATCCCTGCTCACGTTTCTCTCACCTCGTTCTCTTCTAGCCTGGCCACCTAGGAATCGCTTCGGATGGGTGTAAGCCATTTATTGGTCAAAGGCTGTGCTCAAGCCCCCTTAGCCAGTTAGGTTTTGACCCTTTTCGGTGGCACATGTGTACGGCTTGAAGTTCAGAGTATTTACTTTTTTGTCCCATGTTCTAGTATCTTAGAGTCCTCTGATTGCTCCTGTCTGATTGTTCCCTGGGTGGGTGCAGTCTTGGCCATGCACAGTCTTCCAGATTGTCAGGAATGACTGCCATAATGGTTTTAAAGCCTGATCAGGTGTCCTGTGTCCAAGGGACTTAGTTTTCGGTCAGTGCTTGATCAGAGGTTGTATTTAAGCCCCTCCCCGTGCTGCCGGGTCTTTTTGAGACTCGTAGGATGCTTTCAAGTCAGCTCCACCGGCCGCTCTGATTGCTTCGTCGGGTTGGAGGTGGGGGGGCAAGGCGGGAGGTGCTAGGCAGCCCCCGCCTGCGCACAGCTTTCCCAACCCCCTGAGTTCACTGTGACCCCAGGAGGGCTCTCCTTCCTGCTTCTCTCTATTAAACTTCTGGCTGCCCTCTGCTTATCGTGTATCAGAATCACCGGCCTCTTCATTTCCACCCAGACCTCCACTGTTTTTGACGACACTTTTAGGGATGGAGCTCTCCACTCTGTTCCCCATAGGCGCCTCAGCTGAGCTACTGGGCTTGTTGTCTTTAGCGCGAGCCTCCACCCTCTCCACTATCCCCCCGACCCCCCCCCCCCGCCACGGCAGAACTCCTACACCACAGCACGGGCACGGCGGTCAGGGACCCTCTCTTCCAAAGGGTGATAAACGCCCCTCTCTATAAGCGTGTACCGGGGGTGGGGGCCGTGACAGTGCCTGGTCTTCCTGGCTTATCTCTGGCACCACGGAACCTCCACCCTCCTAGCCAGGGCACTGGGCCAGGGTTGGGGGTGTCAGGGCCCCAGGACTCTCATCTGGAGTAGAGCTTCTTCCTCAGGAGCAAGCTGGCTACACTGTCCAGAAGACAGCTTCTGCCCCTGGTGGTGGGGGTCTGGCGGTGTTGCTGAGCCTGCCCCTACAAGAGTGAAACCGTAGCCTCAGATGGTTGCTGGGGTAGGAAGGAACCCCCATCTTCTTGGCCACACCTGCCCACAGGAGAGCGCCCAGCGGCACGTCCCTAATCAGGAGCTGGCCTGAAGGGGGTAAGGAAACAGGATGTGACTCAAATGCCACAGACACTGGCTGTTCTCCCTCAGGTGTGATCGATTTTCTCGAGTGACTTTTCCTCCATGTGCTGGACACCCTTCAAACGATTTCTGGAGACTTTAAATTCCTGCGTTTTAAATAATGTGTACCAGTTAAATTATGGTTTTGCTAAAGAGGGGGTCTGCTGAGCTCCTACTTCCCCCTTCCGGAAGTCCTGGCCGACACTGATTTTTTGCTTTAAACTCGATATCTAATTGGATTGATGAGCCCTTGACCTCTCCATACGGGAGGCCTGGGATGGGAAAGGATATGACCTGTGGATGTTCCCAGAAAACAGCAGTGGCTTGATGCAAACTCTGGCTGCCTTTTGAAATTGCAAATGCTATCCTGCATTTCCTCCTCCTCTCCCTCGTAGTTAGCAAGCAGAATGCTGGTAGCTCACTTTCATTTTATATCAGGAATACGAGGCAGACTACATTTTCAAGTTGGAAGCAGACCTCAACTAGATGAGGATATAAGTCCCAAGAGAACAGAACCTGCTATTCCGGTTTTCCAATTTTTGTATGAAATAGGAAACGGTAGTCAAACAACAAATGATGTCTTTAAAATGGTATTTTCAAACTGAGTACTGCTTCTGGATGGCACAAATTATTCATAACCCAGCAGGGTCACAGCAAGCTTTATATTCTCTGCAGAATGCATTTTGTTTCCCGAGACACAGGGCCCAATGGACAAAGGGCCGAATTAAGACATTTCCTTACGTCAGCAGCAATTGTGAAGTTTCAGTCTGAAGAAGAAGAATGCAGTTTGAGATCTAAGGGCACTCAAATGTGACACTGCAAACTGTTACGTCTCCACTTAAACAGTTATGTCCGTCCTGTTAAAGAAGAAAATAATCATATTTAGGAAATATTGTGGGAGGGAAACAAAACCACAGCACTCAATAATCTATGCCACACTTGTTCCACTGAGATAGTGGCGCTTCAGTCTGGTAAGTCGTGAATTAATTTTGTTAAATATTGAAATAACTCTAATAGTGTGCTTTAATATATTTCCATTCACAAGAGGTTCCGGGGTTTTTTGTTTTTTTTTTTTTTTGTAATGTTTATTTATTTTTGAGAGACAGAGTGTGAGCAGGGGAGGGGCAGAGAGTAAAAGACACAGAATCCGAAGAAGCTCCAGGCTCCGAGCTGTCAGCACAGACCCCGACGCGGGGCTTGAACTCACGGACTGAGAGATCATGACCTGAGCTGAAGTCGGACGCCCCACCGACTGAGCCACCCAGGCGCCCCGAGGTTCCGTGTTTTGTTGTTGTTTTTTTTACCTCGATGAGAGTGTGGTATATAAACATGCTTATAGTTTACTGAAGATAATTTTAATAATTTTGCCCATTTCCACAGCCCTATGCATGACAGCCACAGGGGTCTGGGTAGCTGTTTTTTGATGCCTTACCAGCATTCTATAATTCACCAGAAGTAATAGCATTGTAGGAAATCATAGAATCCTAAGATTCTAACCTCCTGGGAAAGAGACACAAAGAAACTGATTCTTCCCGAGACCCAGAGTCAATAATTGGTAGAGATAAAATGAAAACCCAGGTTCTCTCAAATTCCTGTGAATGCCCTTACCCTGTGTTAAGTGAGGCATTATATTCCGCAGTGATAGGAGAATGCGAGATAGACAACAGGACATTGAAAAATAATAATGTCATTTTTTATCTTTTCATAGAGTTTTCATGTTCCTTTTCGAAATTTTTTCTTCACGTAACCCTTTGAAGTAGAAGGCAGTGGTGGTAGGTGTAGTAGGAGGAGTATTGACAGTCTCAGTTTGAAGAAGAGGAAATTGAGGCTTCTTATACTGATTTGAGTAACATCAAATAGCCAAGGAGTGGGAGAACCAGGGCATGAACCCAGATCTTTTCATCCAAATTAACGTTTTAAACACCCAGTGAAAAGTCAGCGGGACTTAACACAAACCAGGGTGTCCCAGGACCCATCAAGATGAACAAGGCCTTGCCCGCAGGCCATTTGCATGCCAAATAGTGGCCCCTCGCATTCCTTGTTATTACACACAATGTCTACACCATTAAGGACCTGACTCAATATTGACACCAGGAATCTAGTAGCCTTGGGCGCCTGTGGGGCTGGGTGGTTTGTTTCATTGAGGGTCAGACTCTTGATTTCGGCTCAGGTCATGATCGCACTGTCCATGGGGGTCCGTGGGATTGAGCCCAGCTTCAAATCCCGCATCAGGATCTGTGCTATCAGCACAGAACCTGCTTGGGATTCTCTCTCTCTCCTTCTCTGCCCCTTCCCCACTGCTCGCTCGCTCTCTCTCTCTCTCTCTCAAAATAAATAAATAAACTTAAAAAAAAAAAAAAGAATCTAGTAGCCTCCTTGTAGTGTGCCAGTATTCTGACTTTGAGTAAGTCATTCAATCTCTCTGCACCTTGGTTTTCACTTTAAAAAACAAACAAAATGAAACACCTCCCAGTCCTCAATATGATGCAGCAAAGGTCAGCTGACTACATAATAAATATGAAACTTTATTTATTTTTTATTTTTTTTAATGTTTATTTACTATTGAAAGAGACAGAGCATGAGCAGGGGAGGGGTAGAGAAAGAGGGAGACACAGAATCCGAAGCAGGCTCCAGGCCCTGAGCTGTCAGCACAGAGCCGGACCCGGGGCTCGAACTCACAAACGTGAGATCATGACCTGAGCAGAAGTCGGACACCCCTAAATGTGAAACTTTAAAAGCAAAAGTGACACGGGCGCCTGGGTGGCTCAGTCTGTTAAGCGTCCGCCTTCCACTCAGGTCATGATCTCATGGTTTGTGAGTTTGAGCCCCGGGTCGGGCTCTGTGCTGACAGCTCAGGGCCTGGAGCCTGCTTCGGATTCTGTGTCTCCCTCTCTCTCTGCCCCTCCCCACTTGCGCTCTGTCTCTCTCTCTCAAGAATGAACATTAAAAGAAAATTTTAAAGCAAAAATGATATATGGTACTCCCAACGGCACCCTGTCTCCCAAGCATCTCTGTGTAACAATGATTTCCATGTTCTCAGAAATGAACTAAGAGAGCAGCACATTGTTAGTCTAGTTACAACACAAACGTCCCACCCAGTCTTTGTCTGTGTTCCTTGCACCTCCTATATAATCCTCTTACACAGTGTGTACACAGAACACCATTAAGTTAAGAATAAAGGCTTGGAGGGCAAGAGAAGACACGAACTGTAAAAAATTTCCCATGCGGCTTCTGTTCTGCAAATCAATTCACCTCTCTTTCATATGAAGGTCATCATTCCCTTTCCTAACATTGAACTGAGAATGGTGATTGGAATAATGGCAAAAATAGTACAAAGAACAGGGGAGGTCTGTCACTGGGAAGAGATGTTTCAGTATTGCTGCATAAAAAACCATCCCCCAAACTTAATGGCTTAAAAGCACCATGATTGATGATTTCTCACTATTCTGTGGTTTCGCCTGGGGTCACACATGTTACTGCAAGCAGCCGTTGGCTCGGCTGGGGCAACAGCCCTCCACATGGCTGTTCTCCTCCACATGGCTAGCTTGGGGCTCTGCACGCCATGGTGGGCTCAGGGTCCTAACAGAACAAAAGTGGAAGCGGGGCTCCTATGGGACAAACCGGCAGGGCATTCCACTGGTCAAAGCAAATCACATGAGTCAACTCAGATTCAAGGGTAGGGCAAGTACACTATGCCTCCTAGTGGGCGAAGGGATGTGCCCATTCAGCAGTGGAAGCGATTGTTGGCGGCCAGTGTGGGAGCAAAATGCCACCGAGGACGTCAGGGGGTCGAAGGCTTGAGACGTGTCTTTGGAAATTCCAGATCTGCAGAAAAGGTGGGTGAAGTAGGAGAAGCCGTGTGGAGTGGTCTGAGGGTCTGAGACAGTTCTGAAGATATCAGTTGAGTGGTCCAAGTGTGGGGAGGGAGTGATCTGGTCTCATGTCTTCCAGAGACATTCTGCTCTAAGCACGTGTCCATATTCCTCCTCCCCTCACCTTTGGGGACCAATCGGGAATTGGGGCAGGGCTAACTAAGGTAGAAGCATTATGCACTGAATTATGTCCTCCTCAAAATTCAGGTCAGAATATGACTGCATTTTGGAGATAGGCAAATTAAAGGGGGTAATTAAGTTAAAATGAGGCCTTTAGGCTGAGCCCTTATCCACTCCGACAGGTGTCCCTACAGAAAGAGGAGATGAGGACACAAGACACACACCAGCTCCTGCACAGTACACCCTGCACTGAAGGATGACCATGTTTGAATTTTTTATTTATACTTACAGAGAGAGAGACTGTGAGTGGAGAAGGGGCAAAGAGAAAGAGAGAGAGATGGAGACAGAATCTGAAACAGGCTTCAAGCTCTGAGCTGTCAGCACAGAGCCCGATACGGGGCTCGAACCCACAAGCCACGAGATCATGACCTGAGCCGAAGTCGGATGCTTAACTGATTGAGCCACCCAGGTGCCCCAGGATGACCGTGTTTATTTATTTATTTTTTTAATATATGAAATTTATTGTCAAATTGGTTTCCATACAACACCCAGTGCTCATCCCAAAAGGTGCCCTCCTCAATACCCATCACCCACCCTCCCCTCCCTCCCACCCCCCATCAACCCTCAGTTTGTTCTCAGTTTTTAAGAGTCTCTTATGCTTTGGCTCTCTCCCACTCTAACCTCTTTTTTTTTTTTTTCCTTCCCCTCCCCCAATGGGTTTCTGTTAAGTTTCTCAGAATCCACATAAGAGTGAAACCATATGGTATCTGTCTTTCTCTGTATGGCTTTTTTCACTTAGCATCACACTCTCCAGTTCCATCCACGTTGCTACAAAGGGCCATATTTCGTTCTTTCTCATTGCCACGTAGTACTCCATTGTGTATATAAACCACATTTTCTTTATCCATTCATCAGTTGATGGACATTTAAGCTCTTTCCATCATTTGGCTATTGTTGAGAGTGCTGCTATAAACATTGGGGTCCAAGTGCCCCTATGCATCAGCACTCCTGTATCCCTTGGGTAAATTCCTAGCAGTGCTACTGCTGGGTCATAGGGTAGGTCAGGATGACCGTGTTTAAAAAGCAGCAGCAAGAGGGCATCTATTTGCAAACCAAAAAGCTGTAGGGTTGGGGGTCTGTGGACCCCAAAAGGAGGGGGTCTGTGGACTCCAAAGGAGAGAGGCCTCGGGAAAAACCAATTCTGTGGACACCTTGATCTCAGACCTCCCGCCTCCACAATTCTGAGCAAATAAGTTTCTGTTGTTGAAGCCACCAGGTGTGTGGTATTTTGCAATGGCCGCCGGGGCAAACAACTATAAAGAGGGCAAGCCCGAGACTGCTGAGCTCGGAAAAGTAAACCGCAGTGCTACCTGGAGGCCTCCAACACCAGGAGCAGTGCGGGGAGCCTCCCCAAATCGGAGGCCCCGGAGCCGGGTTCAGACGTGGCTCTGGAGACAGAGAGGCCAAGTCCTGGAGAACCCGCAGCCTGGTCGGTGCCCTGGCCACTTAGCCCCAGGTACGTCTTGTGGAACCCACTGTACCTCCGTAGAGATCGTAATTAGCTGCCAACATTTAAAAATCCGGAGGTTTTGCTCTTGAAAGAAAAAAAAAATAGGGTTTCTAGCTTTTCTTGAAAAATTAGATGTGGCCACACGGCCCCACACGTGTTCGCGGTCAGAGGTCAGGGGCTTGGTTTTTCATTTGAATCCTGGTCGTCTGTCTAAGCGCATTTCCAACGCGAAGTTTGGTGAATAACAAGTGAGAAAAGGGACGAGCCGTTCTCCCAAATTGCAGCACTTGGAAATGCGGGGATTGAAAGTCTTTATGGTAATTTATGTCTTGTCATTACCGTAAAAAGCGTGTGATTCACCTGCTCGGCTCTGTTCATTGTGATTTACGGTGGAGGAAGTTCTATAATTGGCCGTAACCAGAAGAGGTGGAAACTTCTAATATCCCAGGTAGGGCTTTTAAAGGGTTTTTGTGATCTTAAACTGAGTTTTTATAGGTGTTTCTATTTCCGGAAGACATTGGAAATAGCTTGAAGTGTGCGTGTGTGTTCAAGTAGCTTCTCACTTGACACTCTTAGATACGCGTTCGCAGCTTGTAAATTCCTGCTTTGGTGTAATGAAAAATCTCGTTATAATTTGCACATCAAACAAGAAGGGCTGGTTACTCTAGCTGGGGGAGACTTGATTGAATTTCTAGGCTTTTGAGAAACTCAAAACGCTCCCAGTTGTTCATGTTCTTTATACATAATATCGGAGACAGAATTAGCAACAGAATTACTGCTCAGATCTGGGTTGCTTTTCTTTCTTGCAAGGCACTTTGCATATTTTAGAGGGTTCTCCCTGTTCCTGTGTTAAATTAGGCACTCAGAGGCTGCAGTCTCTTTCCCCGGGTGCTGGCACTTTATCTCCACTTGGAGCACCTGATTCTAGAACAGGGATGATGCCTGGTCTTTCACACCTGAACCTCATCAGGGCGTGTAGGCACAGCCTCCCCACTGGAACGTGTGGAGAGCATCCCCACGTATCTTTGGCACCCCTGTGCCCTCAAATCCTCTTTTAATGACCTCATCTTGCACCCACCACCTCCACAGACCCCAACCCTACAGCTTCTCAGCCGTTCAAAAGGGAACATTGTGCCTCTCTGGAAAAATAACCTTGGTCCAAACTTTCCCCCAGTTCCAGTAGTCATTGTGTTAAGACTGGCTGTTCTCCTCTGGCCAGTCTAGTCCAAGATCCATCAGTGATGTTCCCTCGATACATCAGTAATCGTTGTTCTTGTGTCACCTTGTGGAAGTCCCGCTTTAGTCCCCCGTGGCGGGAATCTGTGCAGGTTGGCACAGACAATAGGGTGTGCCTGCTGTGATAAAAACCATAGGTAGCCTTTACAGAGGGCTCGCTGTGTTCAGGGTTTTCCAGTGCTAGCTCACTGAACCTTCACCTCTACTTGCTGGGGTAATATTCTTATTCTGTCCATTTTGCCGCCGTTGAAACTGAGGCACAGACTCCTACAAAGTTACACAGTGGGAAATAACAAAGCTGTTGAACCCAGACAGCCTGACCCCAAAGCCCTAAAACTCTGCTCCTGGATTTTTTAAACGTTTATTTTTGAGAGAGCGCGCGCGCAAGAGAGAGAGAGATCACCAGAGGGAGAGGGGTGCAGAAAGAATCCTAAGCAAGCTCCACGCTGTCAGCACAGATCCTGGTGTGGGGCTCAAACCACAGAACCACCAGATGATGACCTGAGCCCGAAGTAAGAGCCATACACTTAAGCAATTGAACCACCCAGGTGCCCTTCTACTCCTATTTATATAAATGACAATTATCCAACCCACACCTCGTTCCAGAAAGGATCTATGATAATTTACAGAAGTGCATAAAGAGCAAATAAACTTTAAAATCCAGGGTGGATCAAATCAGGACGATACAAAGAGAACAGGAAAGAGCAGAGGGAGCCATCAGTGTCTCTGTGCAGAATTAGAGCCTGTGGCATTGTGTCTACACCTCTGCTGGCAAGTCGGGACCTGCCATCAAAGTCCTCTTGGAGCACATCTTCTCGGCACCACCGACCTGGTGGCTGCTTGAGGGCGGAGTGAGCCACGGCTACAGGACTGCGATGGTGGAGGGCGCGTCCTCTGTCTTTGTCCCCTCCATCGTCTTAGTTCATGCAACAAGCTTTTCTACTTCTCCGGGGCCCTGGAGAAGTTGCTCCTAGGAGCCTCCCGCAGGATCCACCCTGAGGAACAGCAGTCCCACCGACCACGGGAGGTGATGGAGGTGCCCCGTCAGCCCACATGACCCTGCAGGGTGGGGTCAGCGCTACGAAGGGACCCTGCTCCCCCATGCGTTGTCTGGCCGTCCTTGGGCTCTCAATCTTGGTGTTGATGGCTGGAGGCTCTCGTCCCCGCAGGCCCTAGTCCTGGGGGTGGGGATGGGGTGCTGGGAGCGGTAGGGATGTGCAGCAGGGGATGTTGGAACCTGCAGTTCCCCAGCTGTTGGGAGTGCGCTTCAGTGAGTATGAATTCAGTGGAAAGTCGTGGCCATTTTGGCCTCAGCTCCAGCTTTTGCGGTAACAGAGTGGACCTTTTGATCACTGACTCGCACATCTGTTTCTCAACTTACTCAGAATGTGGAAGGAAAGAGTCTTTTGTTGTTGTTGTTGACCCTTAAAAATCACTTTGCTTTCTCATAATCCTTTCTGTTGTTTTAAAAAAAAAAAAAAAAATTTAAGGTTTATTTTTGACAGCGGGAAAGAGAGCCAGAGAGCACAAGCAGGGGAGGGACAGAGAGAGTGGGAGACACAGAATCTGAAATAGGCCCCAGGCTGAGCTGTCAGCACAGAGCCTGACGTGGGGCTCAAACCCATGAACCGTGAGATCGTGACCTGAGCTGAAGTCAGATGCTTAACTGACGGAGCCACCCAGGAGCCCCGCATTTCTGCTCTTAGAGTAGGGATCTTCCAAGAGTCCGTTAGGAAAGCTTGTGGTAGCAAGCGATGGAAGAAGACTACAATGGCTGCATTTTGGAGGGCTTCTGAGGGGCAGCTGCCAAGACAGGAGTAGAGATGCCAGCGATGGATTGGAGCGGCGCTGGGGGAGGATAAAGAAGAGGGGCCGGAGAAGGTGAGGAAAGACAGGGATGCAGGCCTGATGTGAGCAGGTAAGATGGAACCAGGGGAGGAAGGAGGGGGAGTAGAAAGTGTCACACTGCAGGGCAGCTCAGCCTGACGGGGGAGTCCCCGATGCAGTGTTGCCCACTGAAGGGTCCCCACGTCTCTCAGGAGGGAGCCTGTGCCGGGGGAAGCGGGCCTCCCAGAAATGTGTTGTTGGATCCAGAAGAGAAGCAGCAAAGCCTTCATTGTGCTCCTCGCGGCGGGAGAGCCGAGTGGTCCTGTTTGGCCAGCACGGTGGCTTGACCTAGTAAAGGTTTGAATGAGGAGGGTACCTGCTGGCATCTGGGCTGGCGTCCCTGCTATACCTTGGGTATGCCACGTGGTTTAGAGATCAGTGCAGCACCCCCCCCCCCCAGCTGCCACATCCACAGTCAGCAGGAGAAAGGCGGAGAGGAGCATCGCTATCAAGAAAGCCAGATCGTTCCCAAGAGCCTCACGGCAGCCTTGTGCCTCCTTGACCAGGGCCAGGTCGTGTGGTCAGGTGGCTTAGAGAAAGGAGTGGGGTCAGCCCCCCGCGGTCAGATGCCTGCCACAGACCTAACGGTGAGCCCCAGCTGGAAGGCCTGAAAGCTGGGTTTGAGTTCCGCGCAAACTCTACGTTGGGCAGTTCAACCTGGACCCCGCTGTGCCTCCCATAGAGGCTCCCGGGCGTTTCTGGCCAGTCATGTCTTCATGTCCTCCGTGGAGGGGACCTGGACTGCTTTCTCCTAGCTCATCCTGGTGAGACCAACCCTACAGATGCTAGAGTTCATTTCCCCCCTCATCGGAAGGGGAGGGACTTTTGTTTGGCCACCACCCCACCTGCGTTTGTGTGTGTCCTCTTGTTTTCTCCTCCCAGTGAACTTGTGTGTGAGGTAGATGTTGTCTCAGGTACCAGGGTGTCTCCTCCTGTCTACCCGCCCCCCTCCTGTTGGGTGGCAGCCGAGGGGTTTGGGACATAGATGCCAAATCCACTGGGTGGTCTGGATTAATCGAGGCCAATCAGTGCAATCCCCTCCCCTTGTGACTGGTTCAGAAATGGATTTATGACCAGTTTGGCTCTGAGATGCAGGACAGGGTTGCCGGGGCTTCTGGATTTGCCCCCTCCCCTTTGGGTTGGAGAGAAAGCCACAGACCGCCAGTTTGTATCTTCAGCTGGATATGAACAAGAAAACCAGGATTGCCTGTGGCTGTCATTATGTGTGATGCTGAGGGGAACCCTGTTAGAATGCGCCCGACGCTGAACAGCAGTATGGACTCAGAAAGACTGTGGATCCTTGAGGACATGGCTGAAAGGTTGGACCCTGAAAACCTCCTAACCTGTAGACTCACTGGTGTCTGAGCCCATAAATTTCCTTATTGTTGAAGCCGATTTGGTTGGCTTTTTTCTGTTACACTGAAAGCAACCTAACTTTTCCAGATGTTACACCCATTTTAGAGATGAGGAAACCTATATCCAGAGGGATTAAGTAACTTGCCCAAGATTGCACAGCTAGTGTGGCAGAACTGGGCTTGGAACCAAGGTCTGACTCCTGGTTCCACACCCTGCAATTAATCTGGCTTTTCCCCCCCGGATAGCTGATTCAAAGGTTATAAGAACAGCTTAGACATGCTGAACTTAGTTTAAAAAAAAAAAAAAAAAAAAAAAAAAAAAAAAAAGGAACTGGTCTTTGACTTTTTGTTTCCTCGATGAGTCCAGAGCTGGGCCGTTTCCTGTGTAACAGGGATCTCCAGAACATCAAAAGACTTTGATGAATCACACTAAGGCCAAATCAGGCAGATTTATGACCAGTTTTCAGGGTGACATCAGTACTTTACCTTCATTTGTTAAAACAGGCTGTAATAATGACAGAGTGTGAAACAAATATATACAGGGTTGTGGCTTCTAAGCTTCTCTTATCATAGTTGACAAATGCCCCACACCTGTGGGAACGGTGTGGGTGGAGAGTAGGCACTGAACTGTCACTGAATTTTTATATTGTGGGTAAAAGGACTGTGAATGTGGCAGTCTAATCCACAAGTGTAAGACCCTTCTCTAAAGCAACTTAAAATCTTAGAATTGGGTGGAATTGGGAAGGTATCTGGTCTAGTCTCCCACCCGTGGAAGACCGGAATCCCTTCCTGGATGCCCCCTTTGAAGGGCTTTCCCTTGAAAATGTTTCAGGATGGGAAAGCACTCTTGTCTATTCCCCTTGCTAGGAAGTTCCTAATGCCGCATTGACTTTGTACTTCAGTTTCGTTATAGAACTTTTTCTTGGGAGCATAATGGATACCACCTCCTTAAAAAAACAAATGGTGAAATGGGGCGCCTGGGTGGCTCAGACAGTGACACAGCTGATGCTTGATTTCACCTCAGGCCATGATCCCAGGGTCGTGGGATCAAGCCCTGTGTCGGGCTCCACACTGAGCGTGGAACCTACTTGGCATTCCCTCTCCCTCGGCTCTTCTCCCCCACTGGCTTGTGTGCTTGCCCGCTTTCGCTCTCTGGCTCTCAAATAAAAAATAATGACAGATGATCTTGGTTACTTCTTTTTATCAAGAAGATGTGATGATGGGTCACCAGTAATCTGCCCCCTCAACAGGGTGACCAAACCCACTTAGCCCTTTCCCTCCTAACTTTGGATAAAAGAGAACACCCATCCGGTCCGTGAACTTGACGTAGCCCAAGACAAAGACCAGGGGTAACTTCAAGGTTTTATGTAGCAAAAGGGTGACCTTTGAGAAGGAGGGGTGGATTTGATTTTTGTTCTCAAAGCACACATTCTAGTTTTGAGTTAAATAGCGCTACAAAACTAACAATCAAACACAGCAGTCTCCTACCCTTCCTATCTCTAAATATTGCTCTCCAGAGGCAAGCGCTTTGAAATCTTGGAGCTATATCTTAGAGTATTTATACTTGAATGTGTTCCTTTTTTTTAAGTATCCTTTAGTTCCTATTGCGGAAAACTAGGCCTTAGCATGGCCACACCTTCCCTTCCCTCCTGGTGCCAGGCTCACCACTATTTACACACACACTCTCCCTCCCCTGTCTTCCCAGTAGGGTTATGTCACAATTGTGGGTTGAGTCAACTTTTAGTTTTGACATTTTTATGACAATGTAAATCTTGGCGACAGCTGAGCTATGCATTGAAACCCAGAAAGAATAAAGAAGCATATCGCGACCTCCCTAACGGAACTTGAGTGTGACGCAGGGGTGCCAAAGCCCCTCCGGGAGTGTTCGAGAGCAAATACCCAGGCTGTGGGCAAAGTATGGCTGGGAGTTAGTTATCCTGTGTCTACACTGGTTGAGTCAAGACCACCTCCTGAGGTGGCAGGTGAGATTTTCCGCAGCAGAGCGGAAGGATGGAGATAGTGTTCAGAGGTGAAGAGGGCATCCAAGCCAGGAGAGCCAAGCTTAAACTAGCTTCTACTCATGGGGGAACTTTTCTGAAGAGGTTTTTTTGGTATTTTCTTTGTTGGTTTGTTTTCTTTTGGGCTCTGGAAACATTCCTGTTAGGCATCCTCTTTAAATGCTTTTGTCCTTAGAGTCCGTCCTTTTCCAGTTCTTCATAACCATTCAGTGATTCACAAACCACTTTGTGTTGGTTAGGAGTTGGTGTTAAAAGGAAGAGCAAGGGACAAGGCGGTAAGGGAAGCCCCACGTCCCCGCTCCAAAAGCATCTAGTTTTCTTTGAGCATGGCCATCCAGTCACCTCTCTTTGGTGGTGGTCATCTTGCCTCTGTCCTCCCCTAGCAAGGCTGGGCCCCCAGTGTGGAGAATCCTGGTCACAGGAGCGCTGGGGGGCGCCATTGCATGTAGGGAAGGAGGGGCTTCTGTGTGCCCTCACTCAGGAGGGGAAAAAAAAAAAACCTGTCAAGCTGATTCTGTTTTTTTTTTTTAAATGTTGCTACTTTTGCACCGATTGGGAATTGAAATTCAAACTTCACTTTCTCCCAAATAGAATGGAGTCCATCTTTTAAGTTTTTTTTCTTTTTGCAACGGAACCAATCTCTAAGAAGCTCCCATTGTACTAAACTTCAACATAGGCATTTGTATAATGGCACAGACCATATATCTATCGTTTTCATTTCTGCTTTAAGAATTGTCCTTGTTGTCACAAAGTTTAGTCCGCAGTTTCTTAGTGGAGAACAATCACTTAAGCGACTTTAATTCTCTTTTCAGGGGTTATTTTTTAATATCTATAGAGAGGAGCTGGGCCCAGGAAAACCTCATTGCTTTTTTTTTTTTTTCATATTGATGGAAAAGTTCAGATGAATTACGCAAAATCAAATGAACAAGTACCTTAGTGTTCTTCTACTTTTTTAAATGTTCAGCTTCAGTTTCTACTCCACAGAAAGCCCTCCATTTCTGAAACTCTATCAGTTACTTTTCTAAGCAGCTTCATTTGAATGGTTCCCTTCAGCTGCTTTTTTTTATGGGTCTGTAAACTTTTGAAGATTCAGTTATGCAAAAGAGGTTTCAAGTGCTGTCTTCAAAGGAGGGGAAAGCCAGAAATGGATGTGAAAACGGGCATCTGCAGCATTGGGGTTGTTTTTGGAGAAGGACGACCTTCCTCTTGGCTTCATTAGAGATTAATATTTAGTCACGACCTGTCAGTCTTCCAGCTTATCCTTTGCAATTAACTGGGCTGGACCAAAACCCAGCCGGCCGCAGAAGAATCGATTTTGAGATGTCCTTTCAGGCCATGTGATAATCATGGCTAGCAGTGAGATTTTGCAGCCTGCAAAAGGGCTGTTACCCTTTCACTGAGAATACTGAAAAACTGGATCCTTAAAACAACTGGTTGGTGGTAAGGATGGTTGGAAAGATTTCCCGAATCGATACTGTGTCACGTCCCGGTTGTGAGTTTTACATGTATCGACTCTTGATCCATAGCCTGGTCTTCTGAGATCAGTATTAGCATCTCCTCTAATCTTCTCAGATGAGAAAACTGAGGTCATGTGGCTAACAAATGGCTCGACAGGGATTTGAACCCAGAGAACCAGTTTCCAGGGTCTATACTCTTCACCAGTACAGGACCGTCTTCCTCCCACCCCACCTCAGTGGGAGACCATCCTGTCCATGTCACAGCTGGGAAAACAGAGACCCACAGCCTGTCTCCTGAGGCACACACTGCTAGTGACAGAATAAAGAGCTAAAACTCGGGTGTTCACTTCCAAGTCCTTGGCACATCTACGCGTTGCACCACCTCCCTTTGCTGTCCTTCTGACCCAAGCAACTTTGGGATGGACGGTCTTTCTGGAGGGCCAGGACTAGAGTGCACAAAAATTTAAGGGGCCTCTAAAAAAAACCTCAGTAATAGTATCTGTGAAATATTTTTTAAATAAAAATAGAAAAATCCATGATGAATAATAATTACATGATTGCCAGTTCTAGCCTTTTTCCTGATTCCAATTCCTTCATGCCTTGCTCTTGAAGAAAAACTCGAAAGTCTTGAGATCGTACTCATCTATTCCAGGGGTATTGACATTTCACACCTCAGGTGTAAAGGAATTGGATGCAGTGAGGATTGCCAGAACTGGAGGAAGGGCTCGATAAGGAAACGGGAGGGACAGGGATGGTCTTGATTTAAAGTGTTGAGACCCTGTTCATCACAGGTTTTTATATTTCTGATGTTTTTCAAGTCGGATTTATTTGATGACTAAGTTGTCTTGAAACCTGTTAAATTTTGTTGCATTTAGTACAGGGACTGGAAACGAGTGAATATGAACCACTTTCAAAACCAGCAGAACAACCAAATAGGAAGTTTGAGTGGCTTGGCAGGAGGGAACAGGTGTGTAAGGTCGGAGCAATGCTCGGTAGGCTCCCAGAAATAGCTGGACACCTACTTGCGTGACAATTCTGTGAGGTAATAAGTGTCCTGTTCAAGGTCAGTAAGTTGCCCAAAGCCAGGCAGCTAGCAAGTGGTGAGCCAAGATTTAAATCTACTTTTTTTTTTTTGGTTGTAAAGCCCTGGACAGCAGTCTTTCTGCAATGAATCTAGAGCAAGCAGAGAACATGGAGGTGGGGAAGAGACTACTCAATGTGTGTAATGAAATGCCATTTGATGGCTTTCAAATAATCAGAAAACTCAAAGGAGACAAAGAGCTTCTTCAGGAATAAATACATCAAATAATTTTGAACCTATATCTTAGTCCTTTAACTTGAAGTATCCTTGAGGAATATAAACTGTATGTAGTCAAGTATAAAATTTGGTATACATAAACACCTGTGAAAGGAGACCCACATCAAGATAAAACTTTGATCACCTCCCAAAGTTTCCTTGTGCCCTTTTATAATCCATCCCTTCTTCCATCCCTGTCTCCAAGCAGTCCCTGCTCTACTCTCTGTCACTGTGGATTTGTTGGCATTTTCCGGTATCCCATATAAATGCGTTCATACAATAGAGTCCCCTTTCATTTGGCTTCTTGCAGTCAGCATAATTGGTTCACGATTTAGCCCCACTCTTGTGTATATTAATAGTTCACTCCTTTTTACTGCTGAGCAGTATTTCGTTGTGTAGATATAGGACAATTAGTTTATGCATTTACCTGCTGATGGTTGTTTGCAGTATCTTAGTTACCTTACGTATACAAGTAGATTTTTAGATGTATTTTAAGTTTTACTTATTTGTAAGTAATCTCTACACCCAATGTGGGGCTCAAACTCACAGTCCCAAGATCAAGAGTCACATGCTCTTCCTGAGCAAGCCAGGAGCCCCTCCCTGAATTCCTAATTACACTGATAGGGCAGGGGCAAGCCTGTGTGTTCACCTAACCGTGCTTCTTTGTGTTCCCTCCTGGTAACATGAAAATACACTTCGCACCCCTTTGCACGTAGATAGGGTGTTCTGGCTAGTTTGGGCCCAAACAGTGTAAGCAGAGGAGGTGGGTGGTATTTCCCAGTGGGGCAGCAAGAAGCTTCCGTGTGATTATTCAGTTTCTCTTCCCCTTGGGCAGGGCAAGTGGAGGCCACGATTGGCTGATGGAACCACGTGACAGGAACAGGTAGGGCCACTGAGTCACAGGATATAAGCAGCTGCCGTGGGGAGCCCCATGACCCTACAGTAAACTACATGCCGTGAGAAATAACCTGTTCTGTGACTTGGGGTTGTTTCTGTAGTAGAAGCCTAGCCTGTCCCTACTAGTGCCCTTTAGCTTAGCAAACCTTCCCTTTATAGATATGCCACGACTCCACTTCTGCCAAGGCTGATGAGAGTTGTACTACTTAGAATTGTCTAAGAAATCAACTAATATTGTACAGCCACAGACCACCTTTCCCTTCGGTGCCTGGGAAAGAAAGAAACATAATCTGAAGAGGAGCATGGGGGGAGGCAATAAAGAAGGGAAAGAAAAATAAAACCTTTCTCTTCATCGTGTACCAGCAATTGAACTGCTTTAACTTATTTCGTTGTCAAAACTCTAAGGAGATATTTATAGTCCCATTTTTACAAAGGAAAGAAACTTAACAAAGACACAATGAGGTTCCCAAGGATACACAGCTGGTAGGGAGCAGTTCAGGAATTAAAATGTAGGTCTGCCTAGCTCCCAGCTACCTAAGGGCTAGTCCCATCGGGTTGGGAAATGCAGAAAGGTGTGAGGAAAAAGCACTCCTGCCCAGCATCCGTGCCACCCCCTTGCTAGGTGTGAAGTCTAGGAATGGGTGAGAGGTGGGTGGTCGAGCAGGAACGACCCACAGCCCCAGTGATAGACGGCTGGCCGTAGCACACGGCCAGGGCTGGCCAGCCAAGTTGATGCAGTGACGTAAGGAGGTAGGGAATGGACTGAGCAGGCCTGGAGTCTTAATTCTGGATCTGAGACCATCTTCCATTGCTGAGGTGATAGGACCTAAGGCAAAGTCCACCTGTTCTGCCTTCACTCCCCAAACGTACAGCAGAGATGGTCTGTGGAAAGCCAATGGCAAACCCTAATGTGCTGTGTAAGTGTGGGCTTGTCTGAGGCTCTTGACACCCCTCCTGGGTGACACAGCACAGCACCTGCCATACGAGGCCTGTGGTGTGGATAAGGTTAGCCTGAGAGATGGTCTCCTGGCTCCCCCTCAAAAAGCAGTATTGACACGATGTTGTTCTGAAGAAGAGCCTGCTCTCCATTCCAATCACTTGACACGTTCACCTTGTGCAAACATCAGGCCTTCAACTATTGCCAATAAAGAATAAATTAAAAAAAAAACAACACTTGAGAGAATCCTACTGGGCGCCTGGGGTGGCTCAGTGGGTTACGTATCCAACTCTTGATTGTGGCTCGGGCCACGATCCCATGGTTCATGGGATCAAGCCTTGGATTGGGCTCTGCTGATTGTGGAGACTGCTTGGGATTTTCTGCCTCTCAAAATAATAATGAAAAAGTATAAGACCCTCAGAGACCGCCTCATCCTAATTCTCAGAAGAGTTTTGTCTCCCGGTTAAACTTCTCTCACAAAGAATGGGAGTCGCAGTTGGGCCAGGTCCAAAGGCCATTCTATATTACCACATAGAATGAAGATTTGTCCATTTTTTTGCAGGTGAAGCACCCCTTAGAGCTTGGGAGGGAGCTTTGTGTTTGTCAGCCATGAAGAAGTCCCAACTCTTCTGCTCTGGGAGGATCCCCAGCCCAGGGTACAGGAGCTGAGCAAAATATGTTATAATTAACAATTAACCATATTGCATTTATGGACTCGAGCCACGGCTGTTTTACATAATATTGAATACATGAAATTGCTGCCTTAGTAGGTTCAGATGGTTCCACCTACTATATTTTATCACTTGACACATTCCAGTAAGGAGAGGGTTCTCTTGATAACTTTTAACACTTCTTTGTCTGTTTTCCCCTGCTTTTCTTTAAAAGCATCAGGTATGAGCAAAAAGCTAGGTGCAACAAAAACACACCCTTTAAATCTTCATCTTCTTAATAAATGCAATGTTTGGGTTTTCATATTAGGTCTATGGAACTGTGTTAAGAGCTGGATAGGAAAAGGTGCACATCCATAGCACTAAGCCTTTTCTCAAGAAAAGGCGTTGTTTACTACATCTGAAAAAATTATGAGCGACTAAAATTAAGGATCACCTCTTCCCCTCAAATCCCTACTCTGAATTATCTGTAGAATAGAACTAAAGATATTTAATTATGTGATAAAGGTCCTGGTGTTTAGATATTATTATTGGGTATTACCCTAGAAACAAATCATTGGTCAATTACAAAGGTATTGACGCATAAGCTACTTGATTGAGGCTGTGCTTATTCAAGTATGCTTTCTGAAGATGCTGCCACCTTGATAGGTTCATTCTCAGTGTCTTTAACTCCATCCTCCTTGGCGCCTCTAAGCTATGCAAGTAGTTAGCATATCCAAGTACTTAATAACAAATTATTGGATCTATTATATTCTTAAGTCCTTGGCTATGACCATGTAATTAGATCCCTAGGTCCTTTAAAGGAAAGGCACTTCATATAAATAGAGATACAGCAATAAAAGAGCATTTGGGGGCCTGCCGGCATGTTTTACATCTACACTACATGTTCCAGAACCCAGCGGGCACTTAAGGGATGCTAGTGTTGATGATGGGGCTTTATTGGATTCACCCAGCCTTGCTATAAATCTGCATAAAAGAATTTTCAGTATAAATTGATGACCTTTTAAGAAACTCTGAGGTAAAATAACAGGATAATTTTATATGAGCTGCCATATAAAAATCCTGATCACAAACTCCGAGAGGGAAGGAAGAGGAGGCATCAGACCCAATTACTAAATGGTAAACAAGGGAGAAAGTAGGTGAAACCTTCATAACAGACGGTAGGAAGCAAAGCTATGGATTACCTGTATGAACAAATGTTAATTAACTACATGAGGTTGAGGCCTACAAGCAGAGAGGTGGCCTTTGGGCTCTGGGTCCCCCTCTATGGCATTGTCATTTCTGGAATCTCACAGTGCTGCCAGGGTACGCCCCCCCTCATTAAGCTTTTCTTCTTCTCCCTCTCCTGTCTCATTTCTTTCCTTCGGTTCCCCACCCCATCCCAATTTCTTAATCATTTAACATCCCGTAACTATTATGAACTGAATTCTATCCAGAAAACCTCAAACTTCGTCATCCGTTCTCAAAGTTCCGTTGCCCTAAGTGATACTTTCTATTTGCTTGAAAACAATTTCTAAACGAACCAGAGTAAAAACCTTAACATGCACCTAAAACCAACAAGCAAATGTTGACATTTCGTCATGAAAAAATAATTAAAAGGAAAAAGAACAAATATTGTAGGTCCACTGAAACCCTCCTTCCCTCCCTCCCCAAGGCATGCCTGGTCATCATCTTTGTGTTCTTCTGGTTTTATACTTGACTGTGTGGATATAGGTCCTAAACAGAGTACAGAGTTGCTAGGTTATCATTTTGCATGAATGTACATCCTTCCAGAAGCTGCTGTTTTCACTCGGTTGTGAGCTGGAGTCACATGAGCACAAATAGTCTTCCTTCATTTCTGGGGTTGCCTGGCAGGGTTTCATCATGAGCATTCCTTGTTGTATTTATTCCCAACTTGGTGTCCAGTCAGGTTGTTTCCAATTCTTAGATATTTCAGACCGGCTTGTGACTTCCTACCGCACAGGCAGATTCACCCGTTCTCAGTCTTGGTCAGTTGGCCTGCAGAGTTGCGCCGATGACGTGACTGCCAGGGTGTCCGCACTTCTGTCTTCCTTTCCTACATCCTCTCGCTTGGTTTTCCTCCGACTTGTTGATTGCCACTCATCTGATGGCAGATCTTTGGAGTTTTAAATGTTATTTGTTTCTCTGATGATTCAAGGCGGGAGCATGTCCTTCTCTGGAGATGCCATCCAGACATCCTCTTTTGTGCCCTGCCTGCCCTTGTTTATTGCTGTTTTTCTGTTCGTTTGTCCTTTTTTTTAATAATTTATAGTTCTTTGCATATTCCAAATGTAATCCTTCACCTGCTTGCCTGTTGCAAATATGTTCTAGTCTGCCATTTATTTTTTTATTTTTATTTTTAAAAATCGTCTTCATTTTTTTTAACGTTTACTTTGAGAGACAAAACAAGCAGCCAAGGGGCAGAGAGAGAGGGAGAGAGAATCCTAATCAGCCTCCACACTGTCAGTGCAAAGCCTGATGTGGGTCCCGAATTCATGAACTGTGAGATCATGACCTGAGCCCAAATCAAAAGCCACACACTTAACTGGCTGAGCCATCCAGCTGCCCCTAAATTTTATTTTTCGTCTCTGCACCCAACATGGGCTTGAACCCGCAACCCCGAGATGAAGAGTCGCACTCTCTACTGACTGAGCCAGCCGGGCACCCCTGCTGTTAGTCTTCTAATACTTTTTCATGATGCTGCTGGAGTACAGATGGTTTTCATTTTGATGAACTCAGATGTGTCCGCCTTTTGAGTTCTGCATCTTTGTGTGTCATTGCTAAGAGATCTTTGCTTGTCCCTAAGGTTATGAAAATATTTTAAAGTTTTGCTTTCCACATACAGGTGTTCAGTCTCCTCAGGATGAGTGAGGTGGAGATCTAATTTCATTTTGTTTTGTTTTTTTCCATTTCCATTTTTCTCGTTGGGATCGCCAGCTGTCCCAGCATTGCTGATTTATAGAGACATTGCTGTCACAACCTGAGCCCCCAGTGTATCTAGGACAGTTTCCCAGCTCTCTATTTAGTATGCTATTTTGTATCTGTTTCCTACTCTTTCCACTCAGTTTACCTACATGGCTGTTGGGATATATTAAGTCTATGAAATGGCTATTCAACTTTATTAAAATTTACTTGGAAAGCCATAAGTAATTTTTTTTTGGCCTAATGAAAGAGCACTGGTGAAGGCTGAGCCTGACCTCCTGTGTGGATGGAGTTTAGTAAACACTAAATACAACAAGTAACTAGATTAGGAGGGGTTGGGGTGGGAGAAAAGAACTCAAGTTTGTCAAGCACCTAAAATGTGCCGGTTATAATTCTGGGTTTATAATCTCCTTTCAGAATGTCAATAGCACTTTGACTTAAGTTTTATTTTTGCACTCTTATAGATGAGGAAAACTGGAAACTCAGAGCAGTTTCCTAACTTGGTCAAAGTCACATGGTGAGTGAGCAACAGAGTTAGGACTGACCCTTTTGCCTGTCGGCCTCCAAAGACCTTGACCTCTCCACTTGGCCACAAAGATTAAAGAATTTGCTGCTAGGCCAGGCCACCTCAGCTAGGAGGAGTCCCATCCCCCCATTTCACAAAACCATTTGAGATCAGGGCTGGGACTAAAGCACAGTCTTTTGCTAGGTTGCTATTACTATGCATCAGGTCATTTGCATACATGATCTTCTTATGTTCCATCAATCCTGCACAGTAGGACTTACTCCACAGGTACAGATGAGAAGCCTGAGCTACAGAAAGGGTGAGCATTTGGGCACCTGGGTGGCTCAGTCAGTTGAGCATCCAACTCTTGATCTTGGCTCGGGTCACTATCTCACAGTTGGGGGTTTGAGCCCCTTGTGGGATTCTACACTGATAGCATGGAGTCTGCTTGGGATTCTCTCTCCCTCTCTCTGCCTCTCAGCTCCCCCCACCGTCTCCCCTCATACTTTAAGGAAATAAACAAACTTATAAAAATGGGATAAGCATTTTCCTAAAGTCACTCTGCTACTAAGATAGACTACCAGGGTTGCAGGCAGGGAGCCTGTATGCCTTTGTGTACATGAGATTAAAATAAAACACAAAAACAAAAAAAAAAAGTGCTCCTCCCCTCCCCTCCTTCCCACCCCAGGGTAGACGCAGCCCAATGTAAGGAGCTTGGCTGGCAGAGTGCAGGCTGGATCTCAGCCCCAGGAGCCCCTCCACACCATGACCCTGTGCAACTGCAGCCTGCAGATTGGAAGGTGGAGACCCTGAGAAGGGCTTGACCTTGGATGGGTCTGACTCCAACAACCTGCCCTATTTTTCCTATATCCCATTGTTTTAGACTAGTGCTCACCCACTTTGCTGGTTTCAGACCATTTGGCTGAGACAAAAGACTCCAATGCCCCACCCATTTCAACCTCCCTATGAGGCAGCAGCTAGGTGAGAGCAGGAAATTGTTACTTGCACGTAGGTGTATGTTTTATTTAGCTGTGGTTAATTCACGTTTGAACCACAATGCATACTAGGTCATAAAATCTATTCATTAGGAAAAAAATGAGTCAAGTTAGTGATGCCAAATGTTGTCATAGCTGGAACTCTTAGGGGAAGACAAAGTATAATTCTCTGCATACTCCAGTACGGTGCTGCTTTTAAGATTATAGATGAACAGTAAATGGCGCTGAGTGGTACATACAAATACAAATCGGTGACAGGAGTTGCATTTTTGGATTAGTTCACAGCCACTAGAGATCTCACTTGGAGAACCACTTCTCTAAACAAAAGTGATGTTACGTTGGGTTTCTCCAAATTCTCAGAAATCCTAGTTGGGGAACATTCTGCAACATGTATTAGTAATGGCGTACCTGAGCCATTCCCCATGCTTAATCCCTGAAGTGTCCACATGTCGTTTATCTAGGCTCACAAACCGCAGACACAAGTCCAAAATGATAGCAGTCCCTTTGCATATTTAAAAAGAAATAATCCGAACATAGAACTGGAAGGGCCTAGGAGGACCAGAATCAAATGATCCAAGAAGGAAGGATCGAACAATTGTTATAATTGTGCCAGAAATATGATAAGCTAGAAGGAGTGGAGACAAATGACTTTATTGAAGTTCTAGAAGAAAAAAAAATGGATTCCACGCGTCCTAAATCCAGATATTGTTCTCAAAAGACCATGTTTAACAGCCGAATGAAACAAAGAACAAAGTAATACCCTTTAGGGAGAAATAGAGAAGCCGAAACCAATAACTGCTTATTCTACATTTATGACTTTTCCTCACCGAGCAGCTATTGGCTCAAACTTAATCAAGTTAAGACATTTGCTTCCACATTTGCTTTTTCCCTGACCTCATGTCCGCCTCCTTTACTCATTTCTTCAGTACCTGTCCTTCAGGCAACCCTTGAATAAAAAGGGGCGGCGAAATGACAAACTGCTTTACCCTTCAGGGAAAGAAGAGACCACTTGATTCGCTTTTTTTGAGATCGCCTCCCACTTTGGTCCGCACCAGGAGGAAAGCAAAGCCTGCGGCACCTGAGTTGGGTGATTCAGATGTCCTGTGAAGCTAAATTCAGGCCTCAAAGATTCCCTTCTTTCTGGACTGAGCGCCATCCATTTCGTGCTCAGGAATAAATGTCCCTCTTTCTGGTTCCTTTTTGCTGCTTCTGGTTTTCCTCTGCTCTCATTTTCCAATTCGGTCTCTGTCCCAGCTGTGTTCTCAACAATCCCTCAACTGGATGGGACTTGGCATTTACTTCTCTTAGTCACTGGTGTGTTATGAATCAAGCTTGTGAAAGCTGCTTCCTTGAAAATTGTTAACACAGTCTCTCATTCCACAGGCAGAACGTTGCAGCCCTTTGCTACCCTCATCTACAGTAAGGCAACCGAAGTTCCAAGTGGGCCTTTATTCACCAGTCTGCAATAAGTTGCCGGTAGTGAGGGCTCACATTTGCTTATTCCTATTAGCCAGAAGAGTTGGGAGGAAAGAAGTCTTTGACTTTGTTCCTACCCCGGAACTTGCCTAACTTGCCAAAAGTACAAAAGAAATAAAATCTAATTCATTTCTCTTAACCTAGGCGACTAGCAGCTTTACTGTTTTGGCTGAAGAAATCCTCCCATTAAAGAGTAAACAGACCAAATAAGGCAATGATTCATCTTGCTAGGTTCACTGACCATAATTTTGTTGGCAAGCATCACCTGACATGGAATAATGGAATTTCAACATTGGAAGAGACTTGCGAAGTCCTCCGGTCGAAACGGCCAATGGATGCTCAGATGTCCTTTATGCACCAGTGGCTCCCAAGCCCGGCTGCACATCAGAATAAGTGAAGGCACTTGTTCAAAATAAAACTCATTTGGCCTCCCCCCAGCGAGATTCCGATTCAGTTGGCCCGGGTAGACCTTTTTGAATAACACCAGGTGATCCTGATGCGGCCATGCCGCGGAACCGTGTTCCAGAACCACCCTATGGCATCGCGGTGTTTGGGAGTCGGCCAAGTGACCAAGCCTTTGCCTGGTCTTGTCCAGCACCCGGCCCTCCCTGCTTCCCGCGGTAGCTAAATTGGGGCAGCTCTGACGGCTGAAAAATTCTTGCTCGCTCTCCCTGCAAATATTTTTCCTCACCACCTTGTCCTACTACTCTCCTCCTCCCTTAGAGCTACCCAGAATCCATCTGACCACCGCTGAACCTTCAGATATTTGAAAACGGTCTTTGTGGTCTGGCCTGAGCTCGCTTCTCTGCACTAAACACCTCTCAGTCCTGTAACAGTCGCTTTGTGGCTTGGTTCTGACCTTCTCCCCACTGGGTTTTCTCTTCGGGGGGCCCTACCTTTGGGCTTCAGAATTCAGTAAAGGTAATTTCTCCTCTCAGCTCTTGCTCTCCCTAGCTGAGTAGTTTGGGCCCTTGGTGATACTTAGCCTTTGTGAACCTGTGCACTTTGTCATCTGGAAAGTGGAGATGATACAGCTCACTGCTCAGGGCGGTTGTGGGGTCAGGCACAGAGCCTGCCACCCGGTTGGCCTCAAAGGCAACCCTTTCCATCCCCTGTTTGTTCGCCTTTCTCCTGGACTGCCATGTTGGAAGTAGCACCATCACAGAGAAATGGAATGGGACCATGTCTGTCATTTTAAGCTTTGTGGCAACCACGTGGAAAGAGTACACAAACAGGTGACATTCATTTAAACATTTTTTTTTAATGTTTATTTTTGAGAGTGACAGAGACGGAATGTGAGTGGGTTAGGGGCAGAGAGAGGAGGAGACACAGAATCCGAAGCAGGCTCCAGGCTCCGAGCGGTCAGCACAGAGCCTGACGCGGGCTTGAACTCACGAGCTGTGAGATCATGCATGACCTGAGCCGAAGTCAGACGCTCAACCGACTGAGCCACCCAGGCGCCCCTGGGTGACATTCATTTTAATATATCCTGTTTTATCCAATTTATCTGAAATATTTCCACGTGTGATGTATAATGAGCTATTTTGCAACTTTGTTTCCACCCTAAATCTTCAAAATCTGGTAGGTATTTTACTCTCACTGCACATCTCCTTTCAGCCTAGCTCCATTTCAAGTGCTCGAGAGCGACACGTGTATCAGCACAGGTGTGGGCATGTATCTGTTCCTACACTGTGCCCGTGGCCCTTCCACTATCAGGAACCTCACTCCTGCTCCTGCCCTTGAGAAGTTAATCTGCCTGGGGGCGCCTGGGTGGCTCAGTTGATTAAGCGGCCGACTTCAGCTCAAGTCATGATCTCACACTCCGTGAGTTCAAGCCCCGTGTCAGGCTCTGTGCTGACAGCTCGGAGCCTGGAGCCTGCTTCAGATTCTGCCTCTCCCTCTCTCTCTGACCCTCCCCTGCTCTCTCTCTGTCTCTCTCTCTCTCAAAAATAAACATTAGAAGAAAAGTTACTCGGTCTGAAGATGAATCTCTGGTCCAAAGCCTGTTCCTCTCACACACCTGGGTTTTTTTGTTTTTAATTTTTATTTATTTTTGAGAGAGTACGAGCAGGGAGGGGCAGAGAGAGGGGTGCTGGGGACACAGAATCCAAAGCAGGCTTCAGGCTCTGAGCTGTCAGCACAGAGCCCAATGTGGGGCTCGAACCCATCAACTGTGAGTGAGCTGAAGTCAGACACTTAACCAAATGAACCACCCAGGCGCCCCAAGAACCACTGTTTTAAGCTCACTAACACTTTCCCGTGTTTCAAGTACTGTAGGTAACAAGATGATCAGTCATTCGAAAGCAGGCGAGCCGCATGTGGAGATGGGTTTGTATATCGGGGCAAGAAGGAACACAAAGCTTAGCAAGATCACTTTATTGCTGACAAACGCGGATGAGAAGTATTCTTCCTTAATTATGGCTACAGTTAATAATGGTGTTATATTTAATTAACATTCGTTCATTCAGGTAACCCAGAGCTTTACTTCCTACAGTCTGTTACAAAGGTTTCACTTTCTTTCTTCTTTACCATTTAGTAATTGCGTCTGACGCCTCCTTTTCCTTGCCTGTAGGAGTTTGTGATCAGGGTTTTTATACCGAGACTGAACACTAGGAGGGCAAGGGCGGAGACAGAGGGAGACACAGCCAAAGGCCGCTCCAGCCTGACTCGGGGCTCGAAGCCATGAACGGTGAGATCATGATCTGAGTCAAAGTGGGATGTTTAACCGACTGAGCCACCCTGGTGCCCCTCTGACACATCTGGTTTATTTTATTTTTCTAATGTGTTTTGCTTTTGAGAGAGAACGAGAGTGTGGGAGAGGAGGGGACGAGCAGAGAGAGAGAGGGAGATAGAGAACCCAGAACTGACAGCAGAGAGCCTGATGCGGGGCTTGAACCCACGGACTGTGAGATCCTGACCTGAGCCAAAGTCAGACGCTTAACTGACTTTGCCACCTGGGTACCCCTCACGCGTGGGTTTTTAAATCCCGAGCGATTAACTCAGTTCCTCAGTAGCGGCTTGTTGAACACCAATACCGGCTAAGGGCTGGGGCTACCGGTTCTTGTCCTCAAAGCACTTGAATCTAGTTAAGAAACATACCCCTACAACTATAAGGTCAAGGCAGCGCTATTATGTCCATAAAGGCATAAATATATTGAGACATTTTATTAACCACTGACAAAATGATTCCTCTTAGAGGTTGTTGGCACTTTGGTCATGTCGACTCCTCCCCCGCTTCACCCACGTTCCCAGGTCTGTAGCGGACCTCGCCCACAGATGTCTCATGTGCATCAAATTTTACTTTGGGTGGGGGTTGGGATTCAAAGACGTGGCGAAGCCCGTGGAGTGCCAGCATGTGCTATGAGGAAGGACCCCCGAGAAAGAGGTGATGGCGGGGACGTGCCCACGTCCCCACCCCTGCCCGACGGTTTCAGAACAGAGATCTCATGGGAGGCTTTGGAATTTCCTGGGGCCATGGGACAAGGACGGAGTGACTGTGCTAAGCCAGTGGTTCTCAAACTTTGCTGTGCTTGTGTAGTCCGGTCACTTGGGCAGTTTATCGAACTCTCCCTTGTCAAGCTGGCATCTCAGATTATTTCATCACAATCTCTAGGGGCGGGACCCAGAGGTCAACATGTTCTAAAACTCCCTCAAGAGATTCTAGGGCAGCTGAAGTTGGGGACCAGTGATCTTAAGTGCTTCTGAAACTTTCGTGTCTAATACAAGTCATGTGGGAATCTCCTTAAAATGCAGATTCTGAATCAGCAGATCTGGGTGGGGCTAAGATTCAGCATTTCTAACCTGCTGCCAGATGAGGTCTATGTTCTTGTCTACGAAACAGCAAGGTCTAGATTTCGAGGTGCTGGAAGACGCTGCTTTGTTGCCGGGTTAGGTGAAGTTCTCTGAAGTTCAGAGGCTGGAAAGTTGACTGCCTGCTGGGAGGACACGAGCAGGCAGGCCCCGGGGAGAAGAAAGAGTAAAGCAGGAACGGGAAGGACAGGTGAGATTTGGAAAGATGAGAAGGGAAGAAACGGATTTCAACAGGAAAACAACCCTGTCTTGTCCCCAACAAAAGGCCCATGTTTGGGGAAAGGAGCTCCCTGTGCAGGGTAGAAACTAGAAGACAGCCAGAAGGAAGCACTGAGCTAAGACAGTAGGGGTGGGACTCTGGCTTGAGAGGCCCTGGAAAGCTCAGGTTTTTGACTTGCACCACAGCTTTCTGAAAACAACTAGTGACTTATCTGTGCAACTAAAATAGCTAAGGATAGGAATACACCCAGGCAGTCAAGCCCGGAGGGCTTTGCAAACAGCGGACATTTGGGTGTGAAAACAGATTAAGTCGAGCCAGATGGGTTTTGAAAAACACTGAGGTTCTGACTTGAGCTACTGCTCCTAGAGTAGGGTTGAGGAGAAATGGCGACAAACCCAAAGCAGCAAAAATACTAACACTTGCTCTGCTTGGAAAGAAAAATGTAACTTCTCCTGTCTTATCTCCCCTGTTTCGCTATCACCATGTACCAGATCCAAAATCCTCAGGTAATGTGTCTGAGCAATTTGGCAGGCCCCTGAATTAGAGCCCGAGATCTCGTGATTTTCCCCATGTCCCCTGAATATCCGTGCCCCTGCCTTCGAACCTTTGAGCGTTTTTAGGATTAGAGCACCCCATCTTGTTCCAATCCTGTCTGCCACCAGCCCTCCACGCTGTCTGTTCTTTGTCATCCAAACAGATCCTGAGCACACAGACCACATCCCCGTCCCTCCTCATGGCCCCCCTGAGGTTGTAAGGCAGGTGCTGGCTCTTTGTAAACCTGCTTTGGCTAACCCTGACACGCACAGCCTCCTTCCACTCTCTGCCCTGCTCGTTCATGCTGGATCGTGTACAACATAAACTCTTAGTCTTTGACTTTGTGGTTTCTTTGGCTGGCTGTTACCTGTATCGCCTTCCCAAGTTTGGGGAATTGGTCACTGTACGTGTCTGGAAGTCCCGAGAGCCCACCTTCCTTTACAGCCAAAAAGGATGAATTCTAAGCTGCCTTCTTGACCCCACTATGCATTTGCGGACACGTAGCTTGGCTTAGCAAATCAGATGCTCCTACCCCAGGTCTCCGATTTCAAGGTAGAAGAAAAAGAAGAATTTCTTCTTTCAAAAAATTCCTTTAAGTTGATTAGAGCCGGTTTCCCTTCCTTCTCAGGTCGGGATGTGGCAGGTTTGTGCCAGAAAGGCAGGCAGGCATGGGTGCAGTCCCCAAGTCTGTGTGGTTGTCAAGTTCCCACTGCTCTGTGCCTCCTCTGAGAGCCCACACCAGGGCCACTGGCCATCCTGGTTTTCCTGGGATGGAGGGGGTTTCCCGGGATGTGGGACTGGGGGAGCTAAAACCGGGACGGGCAAAGATGAATGGTTGGTCAACGCGGTCTGAGCCCTGGGAACCTAAAAGAGTTTGGTGTTCCACTTGCCTGTAACTGAGGATACATCAATATGTCCTGGAGGAAAGAAGGATCCCAAAAACACACTCCCCAGAGAGAGCTTTCTCAAATCCAGGGCTCTCTGCAGGAAGTGCTCAGCGATTTTCTAGAGTGGCTCAAAATATTTGATGGGAGCAGAGGTGGATTTGCCAAGAAGCTACTGAAGCTTGGGCTTCAGAGGCTCTCACTGGCCCTAGGAGGCCCTGGGAGGGACCCAGGGGGCATTCACAGCATATGTTTTGCTGTGTTTTTGTTTTTTCATAAAAGTAACATTTATCTTTAGTGTCGGAGGTTAAGGTGCCTATCTCTTTCCTTTCTGACTTGCCCTTCTGTCAAGAGCGGGGTGTGGAGGGAGGGTCCACGGTTGTTGTTGGAAATTCTGCCAAGAGGAAGGAAAGCTGAGACACATTTAATTTGGGTGTAGTGGGATGTGTTTATGTAGTCACTTCTTGTGTAGTTGAGCTGTTGCTGGCAGAGCTGGTGTGGAAAATGCTTATCACTCATATGGAGAGTTTTATCTGATGCCTTGCCCAAGGTGCTTCTTGAACGCCTAAGGAAGAAGTGTTGAGTTATCCATACCTTCTAAGCCTGCAAGTGGGTGTGGGGAGGGATTAATAGAAAACCCTGAAAAAGAGGAGAACTGCCTTGAGACACAAGCGCGGGTCTCTCATGAAGGAAGAGCCAGATGAGCAATAAGTGAATTCTGTCTATACAGAGAGGGGCTTTGGGGAACAGGTGCATTCCTCTCTTGGATGCTTTGTTTTGGACTCAGTTGGTTGAACTTGAAACTGCCTCTTAGTTGGGCGACAGAACAAGTCTGGGAGCCTGAGAGTATAACAGGAGTTACATGTGAGATGAAAGTTTGAAGAATGTACATGGTAGGATGCAACATCTATGATGTCAGAGGTTCTGCTCGCAGAGAAGGCATGCTGCAGTCACGGCAGGTGCCCTCCCCCAAATGAGCTCATGCTTCTAGCACAATGCCCAGTTTACCCCGGCACTGCTGATAAAAAAAAAAAAAAAAAAAAAAAACCAGCACTTTCCATAGTTTTGGGTTTTGCCACCTGGGAACTCCTCAAGGGCAAGGTCTCATTGATAAGGATTCTATCAGCGGCACCTGGCAGGGTGCCTGGATCCCAAAATAGGCTCTCAAGAAATGTTTGCTGAATTCAGTTAAAATAACCATGCAACATCTATGACCACAACAGCACCCAGTGCCCTGCTAATGCACAAAGGTTAAGAACATTCAGGTGCTCTTAGAATGAAAGGATTCCGTAGAAAACCAGCTGAGGGTGTGCTGGCACCACAGATCCTTCCCCCTCCCAATGCCAGGGAATGTGGACAGACAACTGTATGTGCCCAAGGCTGGGGTCTCTGCGGTCAGGATGGAAGCAAGGGTAGCAGGACTTGCTGCACCCTGGGTGGAAGCCAAAAGAAGAGAGAAAGGTGTTGCAGGAAGTTAGAAGCAGAAGAGGAAAAAGAAAAGCATTGCACTGAAATTAAATCCACGTATATTATTGCAATTACACATTTAAGTAAGATGGTACATAAAGATGTAAACACAAAACAATTTTTAAAAATTTCTAATGTTGGGGCGCCTGGGTGGCGCAGTCGGTTAAGCCTCCGACTTCAGCCAGGTCACGATCTCGCGGTCCGTGAGTTCGAGCCCCGCATCGGGCTCTGGGCTGATGGCCTGGAGCCTTTTTCCGATTCTGTGTCTCCCTCTCTCTCTCTGCCCCTCCCCCGTTCATGCTCTGTCTCTCTCTGTCCCAAAAATAAATAAACGTTGAAAAAAAAATTTTCTAATGTTTACTTTTTTTTTTTTTTTTTTTTGAGAGAAAGAGACTGAGCACGAGTGGGGGAGGGGGAAGGAGAGGGAGACACAGAATCCAAAGCAGGCTCCAGGCTCTGAGCTCTCTGTCAGCCCAGAGCCCGACGCGGGCATCAGACTCCCAAACCGCGAGATCCTGACCTGAGGTGAGGTCAGATACTTACCCAACTGAGCCACCCAGGAGCCCCACTACATACCAATTTAAAAAAGCTCTTAAATCAGGGCGCCTGGATGGCTCAGCTGGCAAAGTGTTGGAATCTTGGTTTTGGCTCAGGTGATGATCTCACCGTTCATGGGTTCGAGCCCCTCATTGGACTCTGTACTATTGGAGCCTGCTTGGGTTTCTCTGTTTCCCGGTCTGCCCCTTGCTGCCTGCTTGTGTTCTCTCTCTCTCTCTCTCTCTCTCTCTGAAAATAAACTGAAAAAAAAATTTTTTTAAAAAAAAAAGCTCTTACAGCTGCGATGCTTAGGTGGGTAGGTGGTGACAGCCTGGTACCATGAACACCTCTGGGTGCACCGCCCGGTTTTAATTAATGTATAAAACCAATTGGGCTACAGCTGAGGACAGACGCTGTTGTGCTACGCTCTTCCAGGTGAAACACTGAGCAGTGAGGGGTCAGAGAAGGGCTCTAGAGCCGGGCATACCTTACTTTGAGCAAGAAGAGGTGTCCAATAATGATCATGTCAACCTGAAAACAGAGAATGGAGTTTCCTGGGACTGGGGACACTTTGCCCAGTGAGCATGAAGGCACCACGAAGGAAGTGAGAAGTTCTGAAGGGCCACGGAGGAAATGTGTGGGATCATTTTGTGTGTGAGGAAACCCCCTGAGGTAGGCCATGAGATGGGGTGTACCATGGACAGCTGAGGACCGCCCCTTGTTTAAGTCAACATGGTAACTTTCTTGGCTTCCCTGGAGTTTGTGTGTGTGTGTGTTTTCCCCTCCATCTCCCCCCCTTTCACCCTAACTTTAGAAATGATTTCAAATTTTCAGAGAGGTTGCAAGAATAGTACCCAGGTTCACCAGTTATTAGGGTTTTGCCACATTTGCGTTACCGATCTAAGTACATGTGTTTTCTTTCTACATTATTTGAGAGCAAGTTGCAGGCCTCCTGTCTGCTTTACCCTTACGTATTTCCACATATTCATCCAGAGATAAAAAATTGTTCTACATAACTATGTTATGTGGATCAAAATTAGGAAATTTAATATGGACACATGTTACCAAATACATACCTTGTATTCAAATTTTGACGATTGTCCCAATATGTCCTATATATTTAGCACTGTCCGATGGAAACTTCTCCCATGATGGAAAAGGCCGTTGGGTGCTTAAAATGGGCTCAGTGTGACTGAGGAAGTCAAATTTTAATTATATTAATAATTAATTATATACAATTTAAATTAGCTTTCATTTAAATAGCCACACGTCCCAGTGGCTAGTGGTTAACATGCAGGTTCCATCGTCCTAGCTTTTAAATGTATAATTCTGAAACCTGAGCGCTATCAAGAGAGTTCCCCTTTCTCGGAGGTCACAGACTGGAGGTCCACCAGCTGAGTAAGGCCGTCAGATGTGTTTTGTTTAGCCAGCACAGTGCTTTCTTAAAAAAGAAGTTGAATGAGTTGCCTACATTTAAAAGCTCTGCAGTTGCAAAAAAAAAAAAAAAAAAGGTTCTGTAATTGCATACAACATTTGGAATGCCTGGCTTCGCATGAAAAATCAGAAGGCCTAGCGACACGGCACCTCCTTCCTACAGGCCTGCTCCTTTCCTTGGGCCTGTGGGCCTCAAGGTGCTTCCCAGGCCCACCCCAGCAGGGTATCTAGATCCACCTCCCTGGGGTGTGATCCACAGGTGCCTTCGCTGGGACCTCATTGCTCTCCCCAGGGTCCCACCTCGGGGATGAAGGCGGGGGAAGGCTCTGCCAGCCGGACAGAAAATGCTTCTCCGTGGGTGGTACCATTTTCCCCCAGATCTGTTGCATGATAGGGACAACGTCGGATTCCAAAATTCTTTTCTCTGAGGAGTTTCTTCTCCCTTGGGTGAAATTCCAAGGATTCCCTGCTGCATGGGTTTGCCCATTGGAAATGGATGAGAAGTCATGGCTTGACACCTTGAACAGATGAGAGGAGAACTTCTTTTCTGAACCACTGTGAGGTGGTCTGAATTCCACCCCCACAAACTCTGCTCAGAACCTCAGCTACTCCAGGTGTTTGCCTGGTGGGCCTGCAAGTTTCCCCTCTGAAACACAAGCCCATGCTCTGGAGAGGTGTGCGTGTGTGTGTGTCATTGTAATGAACTTTTAATTTTTTTAAATGTTTAATTTTGAGAGAGCGTGAGCAGGGGAAGGGCAGAGAGACAGATGGGGACAGAGAATCCAAAGCAGAGGCTCCTCGCTGACAGCAGTTGGGTCGATATGGGGCTTGAACTCATGAACAGTGAGATTACGACCTGAGCTGAAGTCAGAAGCTTAACCGACCGAGACGCCCAGGCGCCCCTGAACTTTTAATTTTAAATCATCTAGAGCTATTGTGACAGTAGTACAGAGAATTTCCACATACCTGGCACCAATATCCCCCTCAACGTTTTACCTCAGCAGGGTGCAGTGATTACAATTAATATTGATATGTTATTATTATCAAAAGTTCACACTTGACTCAGATTTCCTTTATTTTTACCTACTTACCTTCTTCCGTCCCAGGATTCCATCCCGGATACCATGTTACTTTCAGTTGTCAGGCTTCTCTTGGAAGCGATGATTTCTCAGACTTCGTTTTTTGATAGATTTGAGGAGGGCTGGTCAGGGATCCTGCAGAATATCCCTCGATTGGGATTTGCCTGACGTTTTTCCCACGATTGTACTGGGGTTCTGTGTTGAGGGGATGAAGACCTCAGAGGTGAAGGGCCATTTTCTCACATCCTATCAAGGTTGTACTGTCAACATGACCTTATTTTGTCATCGTGGCGCCCGGCTTGAGGCAGTGTTTGTCGGGTTCCCCCAACAGTAATGGTAGAGTTACCTTTTCCCCTCCTTTCCATACTATACTTTTTGGAAGGCAGCCACTCTGTGCAGCCCATACTTAAGGAATGGGAGGCTATGCTCCAGACCTTCAGCGCAGAGTATTGACATAAAATGGTTGAAATTCCTCCTCATGAAAGACTCTCTATTCTCCCCCATTCATTTATTTATTCAGTCGTTTATTTGTACCAGTATAGACTCATGGGTATGTAACTTATGTTTTGGGCAATAAGCCAATAATACTACCGTATTTTCTTAAATTGTTTCACTTTGGCCGGTGGGAGCTCTTTCAGTTGGCTCCTGTGTTCATTTGACATACGCTTCTCCTCACGGGATTGTTCTGTTTTGTGTTAGCACTTCCTTACTTTCTGGCCTTCTGGATGTTCCAAGATCATCTTGTATATTTTCGGCCCCAGTCCTAGAAGAACCAAAGGGCTCTAGTTCCTTTTATTGGAGAATAATACTAGAAACCACGATTTGGGGGGGTGGGGGGGCGCCTGGGTGTCTGGAGCCTGTTTCAGATTCTGTGTCTCTCTCTCCTCTCTCTCTGCCCCTCCCCTCCTCACACTCTGTCTCTCTCTGTTTCTCTCCCGAAAGTCAGTAAACATGTAAAGAAATTGGAAAAAAAAAAAAAAAAAAGAAGAAACCAAGATTTGGGTGCTAGGAGTGTTTGTTGGGACTAGGGTAACTTTGCTTCTAGGCCCTCTTAGCTGACAGAACAAGGAGCAAATATACAAACCTGTGCATCTGTATGAAGCTAAACGTGAGTTCATGCTGTTGTTATCAGCCCTAATCCATTGCTGCATGGAACATTCTAACCTCCCCACTCTGACGGAGGGATCCCTCCACCTGCTATCCACTTACTTAATGTTCAATTCCAATATGCGTGTATGGCAATATATATACATTAACCCATGGTTACCCTATACCCCCCACCATAGAAACAACCTTATTAGAGAACAGCGCTCATGGACGGTTTCTTTTGCCTTTAGCCTTGCAGACTCCCGTCATTTCCAAAGTTACTTAGGTCCCTGACTCCTTCAGTGGGCTTGTTCCTATATTTGTAATATAATTTGTTTTGTTGCATTCTATCGTAGGATTTCCCAGCTTCCTAAGGGATCTGTTTGCAGCATACATTAAGGTTCATTCTCTGTGCTATAAAGGTCTGTGGGTTTTGACCAATAGTGTCCTGTATCCACCACTATAGTATCATATGGAATGGTTTCGCCCCCCCCTAAAAGTCCCCTGTGCTCCACCCATTCAATCCTCCTTTCCTCCCGCTGACCCCTGACAACCACTAATTTTTTTACTTCTCTATTTTTGCCTTTTCTGGAGTTTAATATAATGGGAGTCCTAAGGGCGCCTGGTTGGCTCACTTGGTTAAGCGTCCAACTTTGTCTCAGGCCGTGATCTCTCGGTTCATAAGTTCAAGCACCGTCTGCTCTCAGGACAGAACCCACTTCGGATCCCCTGTCCCCCTCTCTCTCCCTCTCTGCCCCTCCCCAGCTCACTCTCTCAAAAATACTCAAATAAATCAACTTTAAAAAATGGGAGTGATAAACCATGTAGTCTGTTGAAACTGGCTTTTTTCATTTAACAACATGTACTTAAAAGTCATCCATGCATTCTTGTGGCTTGGTAGCTCGTTATTTATCACTGAGCAATATACGTATACCACAGTTTGTCCATCCGTTCTCGTATTGAAGGACATCCTGCTTGTTTCCAATTCCTGGGAATTAAGAGTAAAGCATCTGTAAACATTCACATGCAGGTGATTATGCAGACTGGAGTTTTCAGATCCCTTGGGTAAATTGCTAGAAGCATGATTGCTGGATTACACGGTAAGCCTGTGTGTAGCCTTGTAAGAAACTATCGCTGTCTTCCAAAGTGGCTGTGACATTGTGCAATCCCACCAGTAACAAATGAGAGTTCCATTGCTTCACATCCTTGCCCGCAATTGGTACTGTCCATTTTTTTTTTATTTTGGTCACTTGTAAGTTACTTTTTTCATCATTATAAGTGTACTTTTTAATCCCCATCCCCTATTTCACCATCCCCTCACCCACCTCCCTGCTGGTAACTATCCATGTGTTTGCTATATTTAACAGTCTGTTTCTTGGTTTGTCTCTCTCAGTCTTTTTTTCCTTTGCTCATTGGTTGCTTAGATTCCATATATGAGTGAAATCCAATGTATTTGTCTTTCTCTGACTGACTTCACTTAGCACTGTACTCTCTAGCTCCATCCATGTCCTTGCAAATGGCAAGACCTCATTCTTTTTTTATGGCCTAATATTCCACTGTGTATATATGCCACACCTTTATCCATTCATTTACCGATGGACACTTGGACTGCTTCCATAGTTTGGCTATTGTGAATAATGCTGCTATAAACATAGGGATGCATGCGTCCCTTTGAGTTAGTGTTTTTGCATTTTTGGGGTAAATAGTAGTATGATTGCTGTATTGTAGGGCAGTTCTATTTTTAACTTTTTGAGGAACCTCCATACTATTGTCCACTGTGGCTGCACCAGTTTGCATTTCCACCAGCAGTTCAAGAGGCTTCCTTTTCTTCCTTCTTGCCAACACTTGTTTCTTGTGTTTTTTATTTTAGGCCCTGTGACAGGCATGAGGTGATATTTCATTATACTTTTGATTTGTATTTCCCTGATGATAAGTGATGTTGAGGGGCACCTGGGTGGCTCAGTCAGTTAAGCATCTGACATCAGCTCAGGTCATAATCTCACAGTTTTTGTGAGTTTAAGCCCTGCACTGGGCTCTGTGCTGACAGCTCAGAGCTTGGAGCCTGCTTCTGATTCTGTGTCTCCCTCTTTCTATGCTCCTCCCCGGCTCACTCACTCTCTGTCTCTGTCTCTCTCTAATATAAATAAACATTAAAAAAGTGATGTTGGTCATATTTTCTTGTAGACACAAGATGTTGGCCATCTGTAGGCCTTCTTTGGAGAGAAGTCTGTTCATGTCTTCTGCCCTTTCTTAAATTGGATTATTTGTTTTGTGGGTGTTGTATCAGTTCTTTGCATACTTTGGATACTAACCCCTTTATTGGATATGTCATTTGCAAATACCTTCTCCTATTCAGCAAGTTGCCATTTGGTTCTGTTGATTGTTTCCTTCACCGTGCAGAAACTTATAATTTTGAAGTAATACCAATAGCTAATTTTTGCATCTCTTTCTCTTGCCTCCAGAGACCTATCTAGAAAAATCTTGGTACAACCAATGTCAGAGACTTTAGTGCCTGTGCTCTCTTCAAGGATTTTTATGATTTCGGGTCCTACATTTAGGTCTTTAATCCATTTTGAGTTTGTTTTTGTGCATGGTCAGTTTCACTCTTTTGTATGCAGCTGTCCAGTTTTCCCAACACTATTTGTTGAAAAGCCTGTCTTTTTCCCATTGCATATTCTTACCTCCTTTGTGGAAGATTAATTAACCATATAATCATGGGTTCATTTCTGGGTTTTCTATTCTGTTCTATTCATCTATGTATCTGTTTTTGTGCCAGTATTATATTATTTTGATAACTACAACTTGTGTACCTTAAAATCTGGGATTCTGATACTTCGTTTTGTTTTTCCTTTTTCAAGGTTGCTTTGGCTATTTGGGGTTGCTTGCGGTTCCTTAGAACTTTTAGGATTATTCTAGTTCTGTGAATCATGCTGTTGGTATTTTGATAGGGATTGCATTAAATGTGCAGATTGCTTTGGGCAATATGGTCATTTTAATAATATTCTTCAGTCCATGAGCATGGAATGTCTTTCCATTTCTTTGTGTCACCTTCAGTTTCTTTCATCAGTGTTTTATAGTTATCAGACAATTGGTCTTTTACCTCTTTGGTTAAGTTTATTCCTAGATATTTTATTGGTTTTGTCCAATTGTAAATGGGATTGTTTTCTTAATCTCTCTTTCTGCTGCTTCATTATTATTGTATTGGAATATACAAATTTCTGTACCCTAATTTTGTATCTGTGATTTTGCATCCTGATAAACTGATTTATTTATTAATACTAGTAGGTTTTTTGGTGGGGTCTTTAGGATTTTCTATATATAGTATCACGTCATCTGCAAATGGTGAGAGTTTTACTTCTTCCTTACCAGTTTGGATGCCTTTTATTTCTTTTTGTTGTCTGACTGCTGCACTAGGACTTCCAATACTGTGTTGAATAAAAGTAGTCAGGGCCACCTAGGTGGCTCAGGTGGTTCAGCATCTGACTTCGGCTCAGGTCATGATCTTGCGGTCCGTGAGTTCGAGCACCACATTGGGCTTTCGCTGTCAGCACAAAGCCTGCTTTGGATCCTCTGTCCCCTCTCTCTCCACCCCTCCCCTGCTTGCATGCTCTGTCTCTCTCAAAATAAATAAACTTACACAAAAATTGTTTTTTAAACTAGTGAGAGTGGACAATCTTGTCTTGTTCCTGACCTTATGGGAAGAGCTTTCAGATTTTCCCCATTGAATATGATGTTAGCTGTCAGGTTTTTCATATAAAGCCTTTATTATGTTGAGATATGTTCTGTTAAGACCTACTTAGCAGAGGGTTTTTATCGTGAATGATGTATGTTGTACCTTGTTGAATGCTTTTTCTGCATCTATTAAAATGGTTGTATGGTTTTTATCATTTCTCCTATTGATGTGATGTATCACGTGGGTTGATTTATGAATATAGAACCACCCTTGCATCCTGGGAAGAAAGTCCACTTGATTTTGCTGTATGATTTTTTACTGTATTGTTGGATTCAGTTTGCTAATATTGTGGTGAGAATTTTTGCATCTCTATTCATGAGAGATATTGGCCTATAGTCCTCTTTTTGTGGTGTCTTATCTGGTTTGGTATCAGCATTGATACTGGCCTCATGGAATGAATTTAGACATTTTCCTTTCTCTTCTATTTTTAGAATAGTTCGAGAAGAGTAGATATTAAATCTTGTTTAAATGTTTGGCAGAGAACAAATAAATGGTTGGTAGAATTTGCCTGTGAAGCTATCTGGTCCTGGACTTCTGTTTTTGGGGAGTTTTTTGATTACTGATTCAATGTCATTCCTGGTAATCGGTAATTTTCTATTTCTCCCTGCTTCAGTTTTGGTGGAGCTATATGTTTCTAGGACTTTTTCCATTTATCCTAAGTTGTCTAATCTGTTGACATATAATTTTTCATAATATTCTAAGTGTTTGTATGTCTGGGGTATTGGTTGTTAGTTTTCCTCTTTCATTAGTGATTTTATTTGTTGATCTCTCTCTCTCTCTCTCTCTCTCTCTCTCTCTCTCTTTTGATGAGTCTGGCTAAAGGTGTATCAATTTTGTTGATCTTTTCAAAGAACCAGCTCCTGGTTTCACTGATCTGTTCTACTGGTTTTTTTAGTTTCTATATCATTTATTTCTGCTGTAATCATTATCCTTTCCCTCCTTTGATAGATTTGGGTTTTGTTCTTCTGACTTGTTTAGTGTAAGGTTAGGTTGTTTGAGATTTTTCTTGCTTCTTGAGGTAGATCTGTATAGGTATAAATTTCCCTCTTGGGACCACTTTTGCTGCATCCCAAAGATTTGGACCATTGTGTATTCATTCTCCTTTGTTTGCATGTAATTTGTAATTTATTCTTTGATTTCTTGGTTGACCTATTCATTGTGTAGTAGTATGTTATTTAACCTCCATATATTTGTGCTCTTTCCAGATTCTTTCTTGTGGTTGATTTCTACTTTCATAACATTGTGGTCAGAAAAGATGGAAATTTTAGTCTTCTAATAGGTGTATAGTGGTAACTTGTTTTAATTGGAGTAATTTTTAAAATGTAGTCCTGTATGCCAAAAAAGGGAGGGAGAGATGGCTCATGATATTAAATCCTATGAAAATAGGTTATAAAAATAATAAGAAAGCAAGTTGAACAAAAAAAAAAAAACAGGCATTGCCAAGTAACTGGAGTAGTTTATTTTCTTAAAAAATTTTTTAATGTTTATTTTTGGGGGAGAGAGTGCGAGTGGGGAAGGGACAGAGAGAGAGGGAGACACAGAATCCAAAGCAGGCTCTGAGCTGTCAGCACAGAGCCCAATGCAGGGCTCAAACTCATGAACTGTGAGATCATGACCTGAGCTGAAGTCAGACACGAGCCACCCAGGCACCCCTGGAGTAGTTTATTATTGTGCTTCTATAGTAAATTTAGCTTTATATTGCAAACAGTTTCTTTTATACATGAAAAGCAAGCATACACGACTGCTTAGAAAGACAAAATTTTTCCTGCCTCCAAATTTAAGTAGAAATTTATCTTGTGAGTTTTGCATAGGCATTGGATACCACAAAAGACAGTGTTGGCAACGAGTTTTACAACTGTAGCAACTTGCTCCCAGCAGAATTTCCTTATATCTTCCTCCGGTGGAAGCTGGATTCCATCACCCACCTCTTCCAAGAATTACAGCTTGCTGAAATGCATGACCGAGAGCATCATCTGCCGTTCTCTAAAGAATTTTACAACAACAGACGTGGTGATACAGACATATTAAAGCCTGCTAAAAACTTGTGAATTAAATTGAATGAAGACAGTGTAGACACCATCCTATCTGGTGATAGGGGGTTGGTCTGTTGGGTTTCTCCTAGTGGTTCCCAAACCTGTGATGGTTCTCCTCTAGTGGCCAATATGAGAATTAAAAAAAAACAACAACAACCGTACCCTAACCCTGGAAGGTTTCTCTCCATTCCAGCCCTAACTTGGAATTTCTTACTGTTCATTTTGCTATTTTTTAGATAAGAGTCTTTCAGTACCTTTTCTTAAAGTGTAGTCGTGTTCTTCCACTGGATGGACACACCTAGATTGGAAGGAATCTCTGAAATCGTGATCTCCTCACAGTGGTTTTATTTTGCAAGGGCTGTGTGTGTAAGAGTTATTGCTAAGCAATTATTCATCTGACAACTGTGGAATGGAGTCAGGTATTTTAAATGGATCAGTACATTGAGGCTTAACTCCTTTACCTGGAATTAAAAGGAGCAAAAAAGTTTCTTGATAATATTTCAAGTTAATTTTCCACAGTATCCCTTGAAGACAAAGCAGCGGAAGGAGATGCAGCGGTCTGTCAGCCCATTTGTCTATCTCAGCTTCGAGATGCAGAGAAGCAGGTGAACTAATACCGCCCCTCACTCTGTTTTTATAAAGCCACTGTGCAGAGTATGCTGTCCAAAAAGAAAAAAAAAATGGGAAGAACAAAGAGTGTCAGTAGCTATTTAGACGGAAAGACAATAATGCTCTTTCTAGAGTGTCCATTAATGCCAATTTGCTGTGAAACTTTCCAAAGCTAATGAGATATTAAATGTGTTTTGTCAAGGGAAGAAGCTGATTAGTCTTTGGTTTGATTTTTTAAATGTAATTGGCAAGGAAAAGTACATGGCTTAAATTTTGGAAGTAACTTTCATTCAGAGCCCTGTCGAAATATGACCGGACTTGTGAAGGAAATGAAGACCCCTTAGCTGGGAACTTGACAGCAGTTATGAAGCATGACTTCTCCTCTGGATGGGGTTGCTCATAGGACTTTTCTTGGTATTTGTAGGGATCCCTGAGCCCCTTGTGTAGATGCCTGAACATTTTATCTTCCACACATCACTGTCATGGCTTTCAAAGACCGTTTCATTCTGAGAAGGGTTTTTAGAACCTAGGGCTTTCCAGATAACCCTTCACACATGGATGAACCCGGTAATCAATAGTCAACCTGTTACAAAACCTACAGATAGCTAATATGGAACACCATGTTGTATAACACACAGATAATGCTCTACTTGGTGTAAGGCATTTGGTATTATGGAAGCAGGAAATCTTGGAACTGATGAATTGTTCATTTTTGAAATGTTTATTTATTTTGAGAGCAAGCATGGAGAAGGGGCAGAGAGAGAGGGCGAGAGAGAATCCCAAGCAGGTCCCGGGCTGTCAGCATAGAGCCAGATGCAGGGCTCGATATCACAAGATCATGACCTACCCTGAAATCAAGAGTCCGACAGTCAACTGACTGAGCCACCCAGGTGCCCCCTGAGTTGTTTATCTTTAAACTGCATCACACCGAACTCTTATTCTCCTTGGGTGAACTCTTGCTCTCCCTTGGGTGGGGAGACAGTTTGAAGACTCCAAGCTTGGTTCCACCTGGGTGGGCTTGAAAAGACAACTCCACAAGCTTAAAGAGTACTTCACACCAGTTTCCCAATATCCAGCCTATTTAAGATTGTTGTATAAGGTATGATAACCTTAAAAATAAAACTGTCAGTTCTTTTACCGGCAAAAACAGGTTTATTTGGGAATAGCAGAGAGCTGCAATTTGAGACATGCAAGCTATGACAAAACCATAGGCAAATCTGGAAAGGAAAGGCATATTCTTTTATAGAAAAAAAGGAGGTATTGGGAGAGCCTCTTAAGTCCACTGGAATAAACTGGGAGTACTAAGTTTCATGGCTTTTCATTGGCTGAGCTGTGACGGTCTCTCTCATTGGCTGGGCTGTTGCCAGGCAAGGAAAAAATCTTTGTTTCTCCTGGTGGGGTAGTCAAGTGTAGATGTGCTTCTTCCTGTGGGGAATGCAAGGTCCTTCTCTTCCTGTTTCAGCATTTGAGGACTTGTGGTGGGGTGTGAGGGCTCCCCCTTCTGGCCTGCTGACTCCACTTTAAATGAGGTTTCCTTTTATTCATTTTCACAGGCTAAATATCTTTGTATGTAAAAGTCCCACTTGTGTGGGACAGTAGCTACTTAATCCACACATAGGCTAGGGGCGCCTGGGTGGCTCAGCTGGTTGAGCCTCTACCTCTTGATTTGGACTCAGGTCATGATCTCACATTCATGAGATGGAGCCCTGTGTCAGGCTCTGCACTGACAGTGCGGGGCCAGCTTGGGATTCTCTCTCTGCCCTTCCCTTCCTTGTGTGTGCGCTCTCTTGCTCTCTCTCTCCTCTCTCTCTCAAAATAAACTTAAAAAAAAAAAAAACCAGCTAGATATTCCCCAAGTTCCTGTCTTGTCCTTTAAAATGTAGCCAGAGAGGTAGATTGTTATATAACACATTAATCAGGTAAAAATAGCCACTGTATCTGTGAGAAAATTAAAATACTTTCTAACCAGTGAACATATCTATAAATCCGGAGTGGTTGTAACTATAGTGATAATTACAAATTTTCGAATTCAGGTGGAAATACGTAGTGCTTCACATTCAACAAGGTCTTGAAATGGTTAAAGCGGACAAAAACAGGAAAAGACGTTGAACTCTGGCACTCGAATGTAGGAGAGATAGAGGCAAAAATCAGATGCACTCTTGAGTGAAACACAAACGTATAAAGTAACAGTGTGAGGAAATAGGAATTAGAGTGGGCTAGAAGGGGCTGACTCAGTGGGTAGAATGTGAGACTCTTGATCTCAGAATTGTAAGTTCGAGTCCCACATTGGGTGTGGAGATCACCTAAAAGATAAAATGTAAAAACCTTGGCAAAAATTAAAAAAAAAAAAAAAAAGAAAAAATCACTGCCCAAGACTCCTCTACAGGATGGGTGAGGTCCATGAGCCGCCAGCTGAGACTTTGCGAATAGAGGGATAGGCAGTAAAGTCAAATGATCGGGTGAGGAGTAAAGCCCTGTAGGCCTGTGTTCAAATACTAGTTTTGCCACTCCCTGGCCAAGCCACCAAGAGCAAACTACAGGTCTAACAGCGACCCGTCTATAATTGTGGCTAATACTGATAGCCAAATGATAGTCATTGTGAGGATTCCGTGAGAGAATACAGACGAGGCGTTTAGGTTAATATCAACAAAAACCAAACTTAGTTGGTGATGTGGAAAAATAAAACTTTATTTTACTCTCTGGTAAAATTCTTCAAGCAGACCGAAGGTGAGGTTTTAAAAAGATGCTGAAAATCTCCGCAGATAGATGACCTTAAGGCTGTGAGGGAGAGCTAGAAGCAGAGTATAGCACGAGCTACCCAGGAGTAAACAGACGAAACTTTCCTTCCCTGTCGAAACGGAAGGAAACTCTGAGGCATCCTGAAGCATCTTCCTACTGTTTAGTTTTCAACCAAGGCCTAAGGGTTTACAGCAAACATGTCTCCGGGCTAATTAGCACACCCAGACCTGGCTGGTGCCTCATCGAATCACTTAAAATGTTGCTGAGTCAGAAACAAGAGGACCGTTTGTTTGTTCAGTGACAGACGAAAATTGCAAAGGCTTTGTTTTAAGATTCATTAAAGTGAAGTTCAGCTAAAACAGGCATCAGAGTTTTTATCAAAAGTCCACCTTTTCGATATTGTTGAGGCAGGTAAGTTCTATGAGGTTTTGAGCCCCTAAATGATTGTACTTTATTGTTTTTAAACGATGATTTCTGGAGAATGGTAAAGGCGTCCTTAAATAGGGGGTACCATTTTACCTAAAAAAGTTGATACGCTGTGTTGTAGGTTAAACTGTGGTGCCCGCAAAAGATATGTTCGAGTCCTAACCACTGGGGCTTGTGAATGTGATCTTGTTTGGAAATTGGGTCTTTGCAGATGTAATCAAATTGAGATGATGAAGTAGGGTGAACCCTAATCTAGTATGACTGGTGTCCTTCTAAGTACAGAAAAGATACAGATACACAGGGAGAATACCACCTAAGAACAATGGTAGAGATTGGAGTGACATGTATACCAGCTAAGGAATACAAAGGATTGCCAGAAATTCCAGAAACTAAAAAAAATGGATTAGATTCTTCTCTGGAGCATGGCCCTGCCAATAGGATTTCTATGTTCCAGTCTTCAGACAGAGTTTGCTCTGGAGAAGGAAACCTCAGTTTTTGCTTGTAAGGCCTTCAACTGATTGAACGAGGCCCACCTGTTTTATGGAGGGTAATTTGCTTTACCCTGATTTTAAATGTTAGTCACGCCTAAAATTCTGTCACAGCATCTAGACTGCGGGTCTAGCATCACACAACCGGCCACCCTAGCCTAACCAAGTTGACGTATAAAATTAACCAATACGCTTCCACACTTCATGCATTCTCCCTGCTCAGCCTTTCTCTCTGTCTCTGGCACCTTAAAGCCTACGCTTACTCTATTCCCTTTGCCTGCGAGGCTTTCCACCTTTCTCTTCACATGGTGTCCCAGCATATGCAGAAGAGCCCTCTCTGATTCTTCCAACTTAGGACTCCTTAACTGGTATGATCCTACCCAGCTTCCTATCTTCCTATATTTTCTTTCCCATTTTTTGTGTGTGTGTGTGTGTGTGTGTGTGTGTGTGTGTGTGTGTGTTGCATCTACGTAACTAATTGCTACATGTCTTCCCTCTTGGCCTGGAAATTCCTTGTGGGATACTTACTGTTCCCACAGTGCTAGGTATAGAGTAGATATTGATGAAAACCTTGTAGACTCTCTGATCGATGTAGAGAACTGGAGGGTACTCAAGAGAGCTTGGTGTACAGGTGAGGCATCTGATGCCCAGAAAGGTTAAGACTCTTACTAGGGTAAACAGGATTTAGACCCAGGTCGTCTTCTGATACTGAGTCAAATCTTCTTTGCACTTGAACCTGCGGCTTCCCATTTCAAGGCAGAACGCCAAGTGTCTCATTCTGAGCTGGCTGACTTCTTCGGTCTTTACTAAGAAAGTCTGCCTCTCTGACTGTGGTTTCCAAATTCGTAAATGAAATCCATGGGAAGAGGATGCTTCTTCTCATGAGTTAATATGGAGAGACCAGTGGGTTGAAGATGGATCCCAAGAGCAGCAATCTCATGCCCCATTATCCCCGACTCCTCCCTGTCTGCTTCTTGGTTTTATGGGAAACTTGGAAGTGTAGATAATAACGAAGGCAACTATGTATGAAATGCTTACTGTAGACCCTGTTCTGTGTGCTTCACGTCCATGTTCTCAGTCAAGCTTTCCCCACCTTTATGCTAGTATTAGTCCCATCCTAGACATGTGGAAAACAAAACACGGGTAGTCTCTGTGACTTAACCAGGTCTTGCAGCCAGATAAGGGCAGATCAGGGATTTCAGCCTAAGCAGTCAGGGTCCAGAGCCCATGTTCTCAATCACTCTGCCTTAGGAGAGATGAGACTTGAATGTGTCTAAAGTAGCGCTTCCAAGGAAACAAAGCGTGAACCACAGACAAGAGTCACATGCGTACTTGGAGTCACCTTTCTAGTAGTCACATTACAGGTCTGAAGCATCTGACTGTCGTCCTGAGTCACTGAGCTACCTGGCCATGCTCTTATTTCCTGTGCATTAAAGTCCCCACTGCCCCAATCAGGAACAGCCAAGTTACACCCACTTGAGAATGCCAGTTGGTTATTGGAATGCATGGGCCTCCCTCTCAACTCAGCCTTCAGGAATAGGAAGGTTACCACCAGCCTCATAAACTGCCTGCATCTTTTGCCCTGTAGACAAAAATTCCGATTCCGCAGTCCTTGTCTAGATTGGGTTTGCTTCTGGCTGGGCGGGCCATTCTGTGGGCTCACCCTGAGCCTCTCACTCTGTCTCTACCTGGAGAGGGTCCAGGTTGGTGAGTCAGGGCATGAGTTATGAGTAACCCAGAAGGCCTTGGAACAATTGTCTTCCTGACTAGCTTTTGAATCACCCGATCCTCTCTGGGATCAGATCAAGTTGGGAAAATTGGTTCTGCCCAACCAACCAGGGCTCCCTGCCAAGATTTCTCACATCTGGTCCCTCCTTTCCTTCTTGGCTCCCAGACAGTCCAGGCATTTGGCAGAGAAAGCTTGAATTTTCTGGAACTGCTTTTGCAGGGAATTTGGCATAAGCTAATCGGCCCCTTCACGGGGCTTCCAGTCTCTCAACGTTTACTTTATTGGTTCCCCACCCCCTGTCCCCGCCCCCTTTCATTAAAAAAAAAAAAAAAAAAAAAAAAACCCTTAGCCATTGAAAACATAAGCTAACTCAGGAAGCTGAAGGAGTGGTTTCAATAGGATGAAAAATCGAAAGAAGATTCTGGTTATGGTGTATTAGCAACTTCTCACTTGACTGAAACCAGTCTCCATCCAAATCTTCCCCAGAAAATCCTGCAGGTTCTACTTCCAGGCCCCTGTGCCCCGGAGATGCTGGCAGAGACTTTTGGACACAGGAGCAAGGTTTAAAATTTTTACAAGAGAAAGAAATGCTCCACTCCTAGAGGGACTCTAATGTTGAAAACAAAATATAACAATGCAGCTAATTAGCATTGCATGGCTCACAAACCCCCCTCCAGGGGCTGCTCCTCGGATTTAAATCAGGGCTGTGCGAGATGGAACAGCTCCCACAGAGAGACCCCTTCTACCAACAGTCCTGCCCGCTGTTTTTCATCCTTCTCCTTTGGCTCTGGGAGGAGTAACAGCTGAGCCTGGATCAGTGGGCAGCATTTACCAGCTGCATGCTAATAGTGCCCGGCCCCAGCTCCTGCCTTGCCTTCCCCTCCACCCTTTGCTTCTGAATTCAGACCTTAACCCTTTACGTTCACAGTTCGCCCAGGCCCCAAGAGGCTTCAGGCATTTCCCTGGCAGCCTGTAGGAGAGCTGGGACCAAAAAAGTCCCAGCTCTCCTCTCTCCTAGCCAAAGGAAGGGCATTTCCTGACTGACCCTGGCATTCTTTCGCTCTGATGATGAACTAGATGCTTCATAGATTCCCCGCATGCTCACAACAACCCCACTGGTAGGTGTTACAATCCCCATGTTTACAAAGGGGGAAGCGGACTCCAAGAGATTGCTGTTAATAGGGTTGAACCAGTATGTAGGGTAGACGGGAGATTCCAACCCACATGTGTCTTGCTCCAAGGCCCTATGCCGGGAATACTGTTCCTCGTCTCTCCCCGGGACCCCAGTGGTGGGGATGTCATGCTAATGATGACAGTAATGGTAAAAGAGGAGTACAAATACTTGGTGACTGACTGCATCTGTGGGAGCTGTTTTGTCTCACACCCAGACCCTGATTGTGATCTGAAGAGTTCTTCAGGGGGTTCAGAGCCACGCAGTGATATGTTCATGTGTATGTATGCACACGTGTTGATACATAAATATACATATACACACACGTGTGTGTATCTCATCCCGAATATTCTTACAATGAGACTGACATTCCTTCCACTGAGACGGTGGACTCTGTTTTCCCTCCCCTTGACCCGGGTGGCTTCCCACTGCTCCAAACAGAGGAACCCCAGTGGAAGTGATGCTGTGTGGCTCTTGAGTTTTGGTCACACAAAGGACTCAGGCTCTCACACAAGGCTACAAACACCTGCAGGCTTGACTGGAGAAGGGCCCTGGCACCTATATACCTCAGGACCTTGCTGTTGGCCAGAGACCTCAGTTCCTTGCCCCATGGGCCTCCCACGGGACCACTCACAACGTGGAAGCTTGCTTTCCTCACAAGGGCTCTGAGGCAGAGAGAGATGGAAGTCACAGTCGTCTTGTAACCTAATCTCAGAAGTGACATCCCGTTGCTTTGTCATTTTCTATTCGCTAGAAGCTGGTCACCAACTCCCGCCCCCGTACAAAGGGAGCACACGGGGCCCGAACACCAAAAGGGAGATCCCCCTGGGGCCGTTTTAGAGGCTGGCTGCCACACCCTCCTTTGTTGGTCCTTTGCTGTCGTGGGCACTGCCGGCACGCACACACTTGGGCACACGAGGCTGAGTGCCTTGAATGGGGTTGCACAGGGCTAGCTGAATTTTTTGGCTGCTCTTGCTTGTCAGGAATTTCAGCCCCAGGACTGACAGGCTGAAAAGAACACAGAATCCCATTCGAGTATTTTAAACTCTGAAGAACTTTTCCAAATTAACTTTGCATTTAGTTACAAGGGTCTGTGTTTACGGAGTCCTGAGCCCCACCGTCCTCTCCTCGCTTTGAGGCCATGAAGAACGCTGGTAGAATTTCTGAACTTGGTACCGCTCCTCCTCCCTGTCTGCCCTTGAGAAGGCTCTGCGGAGGTTTAAAAAGGCCAGTTGCCCGGCCCACACTCCAAGCCTATCACATCAGAATTGCTAGCGGTGGGCCCCAGGTGCTGAGACGGTCTCTCGAAAGCTCCCCAGATGATTCCGGTACGCAGTCACCCAGGGATCTTGGGAGAATACGGATTCTGATTCAGCAGGTCCGAAGTGGGACCACGTTTTTAACCAGCCCCCGGGTGACGCTGCTGGTCCACGGGCCACACTTTGAGCATCACCGGGTTAGGGCAGTGGTTCTCAAGCCTGGCTGCACGTCGGCCTCGTGGAAGCCTGAAAAAGGCCGATGGCTGGCTCTGTCCCAGGAATGTTTAGTCGGGCTGGGCCGAGGTGCGAGCATCCCGCACCCCCCGAGTGACACCAGTGTGCAGCAGGTTGCCTGCCGCCCTGACACTCCCGGGGTCTTCTTCCGCGCTTCTCTGTCCCCAGCCCCCCCGCCCCCACTCCTAACCGATGTCCTCCCCACCCCCTTTCCTCACTGATGTTCTTCCTCGTGGAGAGGCTGCCTCCAGTGTGGTTTCAGCCACAGGGAAGGCATCCAGGCTGCCCGACCTGTCTCTGGGTGCACCGGGTTCCGCCATCAGGGACTCCTCCCTGCGTGTGGAGCACCACTCCCGCCTTGGAGGTCTTTTAAAAATACAGCATTCATGAGAGTGGTAGCACATTAAATCTCTACTAAATCTCTACTAAATCTCTCCTGGACTTCCTTTTTTTTTTTTTTTTTTTAAGTTTATGTATTTATTTTGAAAGGGAGGACAGGAGTGGGGGAGGGGCAGAGAGATGAGGCCAGAGAGAGAATCCCAAGCAGGCTCTGCACTGTCAGCACAGAGCCGGATGTGGGACTCAAACTCATAAACTGTGAGATCATGACCTGAGCCGAAACCGAGTCAAATGCTTAACTGTCTGAGCCACCCAGGCACCCCTGGACTTCCTCCTCCTAAATGGCTTCTCTCCTTTGCAGTCTCCCAAAACACCCGCAACCAGAAGGCTCTTCCTTCCTTCCTTCCTTCCTTCCTTCCTTCCTTCCTTCCTTCCTTCCTTCCTTCCTTCCTTCCTTCCTTCCTTCCTTCCGGCACAGGAGGGGCAGAGAGAAGGGGAGAGAGAGAATCCCAAGCAGGCTCTGCAGTGTCAGCTCAGAGCCCGTTGCAGGGCTCACACTCCCGAACCACGAGATCATGACCTGAGCTAAAGGCAAGAGTGGGACACTCAACCAACTGAGCCACCCAGGTGCCCCCAGAAGGCTCTTTCTAAAATGCAAAATCACACTCTACCCTTGGGTACGCTCTCCCATTCTTCCCACCGCTTCCTCTAGGATCCCGTGCCTTTACCAGCTACGTTTCTGCTACTGGATTCTCTGCAGTTCCAGAACCTGCCCAGCTCCCCCGGCCTGTGCCCCTGCTCCTCTCTCTGCAGTGCTCAGCTAGTCGGCCCCTCCCGACCCAGCAGTCAAGTGAGAGCACCCCAGGTGACAGTTCTGTGTTCCCCACGAATCTGACCCAGCACCTAGCTGTGCCCACAGCACCTGTGACATAACTACTCACAAAATAGGAAGGAAATAACCTGGGCTCTTGAATGGGTTGGGGGTGGAAGGGCAAGAAATGCCTAAAGGAAGAGAAGAAAAGGGGATGGGGCCCTCTGCCCTATATATACCTTAGGGTGTAGGGTCACAAGTTTATAGGGTCATTTTATTCTGGGTCTTCAAGGTGGCAGTAGCCAGTAGCTGTGGCCGGGGCTCCAGGTGTCATTGAAGGATCACTAGAAAGTCGAAGCGTGATTGAACAGGCTTTCTTGACCAAACACATCCTTTCCGTTTGGTAACTCTCAAAAGACCCTAATGCTAATTCAAAAACAATGACTGAGTTTCATAAAGATTGGAAAGGGGTGTCTGGCTGGCTCAGTCGATGGAGCACACGACTTTTGATCTTAGGGACTGTGAGTTCCAGCTCCGTGTTGGGCAGGCAGCCTACTTAAAAAAAGGTGGCGGGGAGGGGAGGTTGGGGGGGGGGCGCCTGGGCGGCTCAACTGGTTAAGCTTCCAACTTGTGATTTCAGCTCAGGTCATGATCTCACGGTTCCTGAGTTCAAGCCCCCACACTGGGCTCTGTGCTGACAGGGCGGAGCCTGCTTGGGATTCTCTCTCTCTCCCTCTCACTCTGCCACCCCCCTGCTCCCTTACTTGCTCTCAAAAATAAACTGGAAAAAAACAAAAGGTTGGAAACCCTTTTCACTGGACACAAACATGCATGTATCCCACTGGGATGGGGAGACCATTGAACCCCGACTTAGGAAGGCTATGTCTCTAAAAGGTGGTCTTCCCGTCAATGGGGAGTTAAATCCCAAAGGAAGATGAAGCCAACACGATTTCTACTGCGACCTTTCTCTCTCCCCTCCTCCTCTCCACTCCCCTTTTCCTCTCCATTCTGCTGGCTGCTTTTCAAAGTGTCTTGGTGTAACTTGACTAAATTGGAGCCCTAGCCCTGTTTTTACACACGACCACAGGTCCAGCTTTGGGAGCCCCCGCCTGGAACACACCCTCGTCCTTTCTAGGTCAGCTTGGTTTTGGCCTGTTTTTCTGCCCAAACCACCGAGATGGAGGAGAGTCTCTATCTTGCCCCCCCACCAGCGCGCTCAAGGCTTGTGAGCCTGCTGTCATGCAAGTGAGTGAGAGCAACATTAAAGATCCTCAAATACACAAAAAACAAGCCAGGCTTTTGACAACCACAATGTTTTGATTCTCATTAATAATAAACAACTTGTTGCAATAAAAAAAAAAATGAATCAAAATGCATCCGTGTCGGGGCACCTGGATGCAATTAAGTCTGACTTCGGCACAGGTCATGATTTCCCGATTTCCTGAGTTCGAGCCCTGCATCGGGCTCTCTGCTGTCAACGAGGAGATGGCTTCGGCTTCTCCGTCCCCCCCCCGTACCCCCTTTGCATGTGGCATGCGTCTGTGTGTGTGCGTCTCTCAAAAATGTTTATTTTTTTTTTAAGGAAACGTTTTTAAAAAATTCATTCACATATTCTAAACCAGAGGCCTCTTAAACTTTAACATGCACTTCCTTTGGTGAAGAGGATGTTCAGGGACTTAGTGGGGAGAGACATGGCTTTAAAATACAAACATTTTCAAGGTTTTAGTACAAGGTAGGTGGGGGATGTGCTTCCTTATGGCAGAGAACAGTAAGGATTTATAGTAAGGAGAATAGTAAGGATTTATTTAATAGAACACCTGATGAAGTGAAAATAGCAGGGGGCATTTTCCCCAGCTGTCACACATCATTGTCGTCTGTTGGGTTCTTGTCTTACCTGTGAGCTCCTTAGAAGGCAGTATAGTGCCTGACACACAGTAGGGGCTCAATAAATGTTTATTGAACTGAATTCCTTGTCTGATGGCTGCGTCAGTGAAGCAGATGTAAAAAGAAATTGCCCAGCTCTGAAAACTCCCTTTGGATTTTAGCCAAAACTCTATTTCAGCAAATACTATTCGGATCAAAGATACACTTATTCACAGGAAAAAATAAAATGGGAAGTCACTCTCTTTTTTTCTCATCATGTTAAAAAAAGATCTTTTGAAATCATCCTCTGCCATTTCTTATCCATCAGAATTACATTAACATGATATGTTGCTGTGAAAACGCTTCCCTTAAACACATCAAATGGATTAATGCTGGCACTTTATCAGGTACAATTTCTGTTTCCATAAAACATCTCTAGACACATAAAAACTACTTGAATGAGAAGGAGAAAATCCTTGCCTTCTCACATCATCCAGTCGGCTCTGTGGAAAAAGCTGACATTTCTAGAGGCCCGGCTTTGTTCCCTCCTGCGGGAGCTGTTGCTTTGTGAAGGGGCCAGCCTCTCCCTGGGAACCTGCCTTCTCCTTAAGCCTGTAACAGCCTGGGGAGCCCAGCTGGCTGACCACGGGCTGCAGCCAGCACAGACCAGGTGGAGGAGGGGACCTGGACGGCAAAGAAGGGCACAGGAGCTCAACGAGGTTGACTTCTTACAAAGCGCATGGAAAAGCTTCCTCAGTCCTGTCCCTTGGGGAACAGTGGAGACATAGGACATAGACTTGGGGTCATCATGCTGGACATCTCAGAATGCAGCCCAGGACGTCTATGAAAGCCATGGTTGCCCGGAGCCTTCCCTCCCGCCCCTACCCCTCCGTTTCTTAATTTTTATCTTCTGAGGCACTAGGCTTGTGGTTCTCAACCTGTGGCCCCCTCATCCTCGACCAGCAGCATCACCTGGGAACTTGTCGGAAATGCTCATCCTTGGTCTAAGACCTACTGACTCTGCCCTCTGGGTATCAATGAGCCAGCCAGGGAATTCAGACGCGTGTTCAAGTTTGAGAATCACTACATTTGGCAAGCCCTGGAAAGGAATCTTTCTCTTTTTCAGCTGGCAAGGATTCCCATCAGTTCTCCAAATTCCCTTCTAAGGTTCCCACCAGCTGAGGCCTAAACTCATCATTTGTTAGAATTCTGAAGGGTCTTCAAGAGGACGGAAAGAAAATAGCTTTTATTGAGTGCCCGCTATGTGCGGACACCGTCACAAACCTGTCAGGTGCCTTGTTTCTTTAATCTTCAAAGCAATCCTTTCAAGTTGATGTTACACCATTAGAGGCTGAATCATGTCCCACCCAAATTCACATGCTGAAGTCCTAGCCCTCGGTACCTCGGAAGGTGACTGCATTTGGAGATAGGGTCTTTAGAGGAAAAACAAAAAACCAAAAACAAAACGATTAGTTAAAACAATTCCTTTAGGCTGGGCCCTACGCCAGTCTGATTGGTGTCTTTATAAGAGGGGGAGATGACGACCCACAGACCCCAGAGATGTGTGCACACAGAGGAAAGACCACGTGAGGAGAAGGTCACCATGGATAGGCCTCAGAAGAAATCAAACCTGCCAATACCTTGATCTTGGACTTCCAGTCTCCAGACCATGAAAAATGAATTTCTGTTGTTTAAGCCACCCAGTCTCACCATGCAGTCTGTGGTATTTTGTTAGCCCAAGCAAACTACTAAAATGGGTAACAAAGCGTTTCTCCGGAGAACCCTGACTGATACAAGCATTAAGAACACAATCCGGACGATAAAGATGGCCGCACCTGTTACCCCGGACGATAAAGATGGCCGCACCGGTTACCCCGTACGAGTAGGTACACCGCAGGAGCTCCTTTCATTTTTACAGCGTCCTCCTGTACGTCCCGTCCAAAGCCCCATTCTGCAGATGAGGCACTGACACAAGTGGTTTGCCCAAGGTGGCCCAGCTGCTGAATGGCAGAGGCGGGTTCTGAAACCAAGCATTTAGACTCTTGGGTTTATGTGTTAACCACCACTCTCCACAGCCTCCCTGCTCCAGGCCCTGTGGGGAGTGTTTCAAGTTCATTGAAGCCTCACTGGAACGCATATTATCCCATTCTTTCGGGTGAGAAAACTGAGGCTTACTGAAGATAAAGAGGAGTGCTTAGGGCTATACAGCTAGCCACTTGCAGAGAGGAATTTCAGCCTACGGCTTTGTTCCCTTCAGGGAACTCACTCCCATCAAGGAGGCTTTCTTTTTCCCCAGGCGTTTTTGTGTTTCCATTGGAGACCACCCCCCCCCCCAAGCCTTTAAGACTCCAGAGAATGCACCTCTGATGGAGAATTTTAACAAGAAGCAGAATATGGCTCTCAGGAATAAAACAAGAACGTTGATGATAATGTGTCTTGTGTCTTCTGTGTGCCCATCCTGCTAGAGCCGGGTTCTCTCCCACGATGTTACTTAGACACAAAACAAGCCACTCGCGCAATCTCTGCAGCGGTAGAGAGGGGCAGTTAATGATACAAAGGAGCTCAGCTACCAGGCAAATGCTGGCTTCCTGGCTCACTAGCTGGAAGACCTTGGACAAGTTGTACAGCCTCCATATGCCTCCGCTTTTTATCTGTGAGATGGTTGTGACAGTAACAGCTCCCAGGCTTGTCGTAAGGAGCAGCCGAGTTAATACAGGTAAAGCGCTTAGAGTCATGCCTGGCGTGTGGCAAAAGCTTTTGCAAGTGTTTCCTGGTATTGTTATAAAAAAAGACTGAAGAAATGCCCTTAGTCCCTTATTGGACAAGTTCTCAGGAGTCTTCATGTCAGCCTTGGGTTGTCTAGGAGAACTGTTTGGTCACTAAGGATGAGCTTTATGAAAGTCTGTGTGAGTTCATTTCTAAGTACTGGGGGAGGGGAACTGTAGAGAAATGGGCTTCATGACCTACATGGTGTGTCCATGAGTATTTCTTGCCAAACCCAGCGTCGACAATTAGAAAACAGTGTTCTATCGAAATGAAGCCACAAATATCCCCATTTTTTCCCTGCTGCTTTCCTGCCAAGCCACTGTCCTCATGCTCAGTCTCAATAACAGTAGCAATAATAATAACAACGTATATTGCCCAATATGTGTTAAAACCCTAGGCCAAAACAACAGAACAGTGTGGAGGTACGCTTTGCGAGCATCGTGCGTGTGTTGGGTTGTGAGAGATGTTATGGACGTAACTGAGGAACAGATCCAATCTCCCAGGAAAGGGGGACAAGAAGAGAAACTTCAGAGAAATATTTGGACACGCACCAAGACCTAAGTCCAAGGGTATTCATCATCATGGGAGCACTGTCGGCGACCTAAATGCCCAGCAATCTGGGAGTAAATAAAATCACGGTACATCCATACAGTGGAATGAGATGCAGTCGGAGAAAAGAACAGGACGGATGCGAGCATGCTGACATGGAACTGAGATAAATGATACATAAGAAAGCAAGGCACGCTTTAAAGGGGTGAATTGTATGGTACGTGAAATACCTCAAGAGAGGTGTTGTACATTTTTTTTAAAAAGGCGTAGGAGCACATTGTGTGTTACCATTTGTCTTTTGTAAAGTGCACACAAATACAAATGTGTGCCTCTGTTGGCCATCTGGATGGATGCCCATGACACTGACGTTCTTGGAGAGGGGAATGACGGGTAGCAATCAGAGGGAGGGTTTCTTTTCACTGTAATCCGTGCCATGCGTGAGTTTAATTTTTTTTAAAATCACGTTCCTGGGGCACCTGGGTGGTTCACTGTGAGACTTCGGCTCAGGTCATGATCTCGCGGTTGATGAATGTGAGCCCCACAGCGGGCTCTGTGCTCACAGCTCGGAGCCTGGAGCCTGCTTCGGATTCTGTGTCTTTCTGCTCCTTCCCTGCTCACACTGTGTCTCTCTCAGAAATAAATAAAACATTAGATAAATATCACGTTCATGTATTTCCTACTCAATCACTGAAGACAATCTTTTATAAAACAGAGGAAGGGAAAAGGGAGAAACAAGTATTTTTTGAACGATACCGTGTGCCAGGCACTGTTCCAAGATATCAGTCTTCATTCTACACTCACGAGGCACATACTGTTATTATTCCCATTTCACAGAGGGGTTAAGGACCTTCCCCAAGCTCTCACAGGAAGGGGGTTTGACCAGGGAAGTCTGCTCTGCTGAGCTTCACTAGCCCCCTTCCCCAGCTTCCTTGGATTTCTGAAAGCTTAGAATTTGAGATTTCCCAGGGGAGCCCTGCAGGAGCTTTGTCAAGATCAAACAGGCTGAAGTATTTTAAAACGTAAAAACAGCTCACAAATAATTCTAAAGCCCCGGGCAAAAAGGTGACCCATCTGCTCCAAACGGGGTTTGCTCAGGAGATGGCACTCCTGGCCCCAAGAGGTCATCCTCACAGGCTGGGTCTCCCCAGAACCCCAGGAAGTTTGGGCGGAGGGGCTGACTCTTCAGAGGAATCTTGTCAGGCCCACAAAGAAGTTTGCTTGGAAATTGATTGCAGTGATGTGCAGCTAGCCCGGGCTTTCCCCAGGGCTATAAACGGGTGTTTAATTACAAAGCAGGTGGAAAAACTTCAGAATAAGGGGTCAGGCATTCCACTGTTTGTTTAACTTCTTTACATGAGAACCATGAGATTACACCTCAGATTGGCTGCTCGTCGCGCAATTTACATTTCCTCTGCTAGAGCTCAGTTGCCACAAGGTTGAGAAAGAAGGGACCAGTTTGCTTTTTTTTTTTTTTTCTCTTGAAAAAGAGGAAATACCATGGGCCAGAGCTGGCAGTAATTCTGAGAAAGTACAGTTTATCACTCAGTGGTAATGTTTAGAAATTTCTGAAGGAAAAGTATGTACTGAGCTGGGATTATGGAGTTTTAGGGTAATTTTTAGAACAGACGTTCACGTAGGACTTACTATATGTCAAGTGCTTTATATAGAAGTTAGGTCACGGAGAGGCTGGGCGTCTCAGTCGGTTAAGCATTCCACTCTTGGTTTCCATTCAAGTCATGATCTTGAGGTGTGTGAGTTCGAGCCCTGCATCGGGCCCTGCACTACCAGCGCGGAGTTTGCTTGGGATCTCTCTCACCCTCTCTGCCTCAACCCCACTCGCTCGCTCTGTCTCTCTCAAATGAACTTTAAACAATTTTGTACTAAAAATATAAGTTATGTCATTTGATCCTCATACTTGTAGGGAAGTGTTAAGGAAATTGCTGCTTTCTTCAGATAAACCGCCTGGGAGTTCCCAGGTTGATTCAGGACAGGATTCCTGGCTCATTAGCTATTGTCACTGGTGTCCTAGTATCTTCAGAGGTAGGGGTTCCTCTAACCCTCAACCTTTATTACCCCGTGGCACTGCGGAGACACGGTTGGAATGTTTAAAAAGAATGACGAAGGCTTTGGGGACGACAAAAGGAAAACAGAATAACATGAACACAGAAAACGTGGCTCACAGGGTGCAGTCTATTTCCTGGAGCTCTTCAGTCCCCTCGCCCCACGGAAGATGCCAGGAAAAGTGATCCCCGTTATATTCCCTTCTGTTTCCCTCTTGGGTGTCCATCTATTCATTCGTGCATTCATTTATTCAGTAGAGAGTTATTAAAGAGCTAAAATGTGCCGGGCACCGAAAATACAGCCTTGAATAACTCAAGGAAGCTCCTGCTCTCCTCGAGCTTTCATTCTGGTGGGGGGATAAGGGTATAAATGTATACATAAAATAATTTCTCATGGTGATAGGTGGTACAGAAAATACGGTCAATAAGGAATCCGCGAAAAGGCTTTATTAGCCACTTAAAGCAATGTCCTCATAAGTATATATAATTATACCCATTTTATACCTGAGGAAATCGACGTGTAGGCTAAATGACTTGGCCAAAGTCGCAGCGGTAAGGCTGGATTCATGGGCTCTCTCTAGAGCCTACTTTTTGTCACTACATCCTCCTGTAGAGATTGTCTTGTCAAGGGTGCATTTGGACTCCTCCAGCTCTGTGGAACACATAGGCTAGATTAGCATATGGTATCTGGTTCATCTATTGTCTTAGTCTATAACCAAATACCACAGACTGGTATTCACAAATATTCTATGACATTCTGCTCCACGTCACGTTCTTTTGGCACGTGAAATGCATTCATTCCATCCAAACGGCCCCAAAAGCCTTAACTTGTTCCAGTATCAACTCCAAAGCCCAAGTCCAAAGTCGCAGCTAAATATCATCTCAACCAGATTCAGCCTTAACTCCCAATTTGTCCTGAGGCAATTCCTCTCCAGCTGTGCACCTATGAAACCAAACAAGTTATGTGCTTCCAAAATACAATGGTGGGCGGATAGAGGAGAGACATCCCCGTTCCAAAGGGAGAAATAGGAAAGAAGAAAGGAATGACAGGTTCTGAACAAGTCCAAAAACCAATGAAGCAAACAGCATTGAATCCTAAGGCATGAGAGTGATCTTCTGTGGCTTGATGCTCTGCCCTCCATGCCCACTGGGGCAGAAGTCTCCCCTTCTGGACCTACCAGGGTAAAGCCCCCCCCCCATCTTTTTCAGGCAGGACTTGGCCCCCATGACTTAACCTAATGGCCCCTCCCCCAGCTCTGTGCCTGGGCATCCTTTCAAATCTGGGTGTCAGTAGCCATGCCCCCACAGCTCACGCATTCTGCAGAAAGTGCCATAGAGACACTGACAAAGTTTGCGGGTTCCTTCTGGAGGGGTGACCACAGTGCCCTAGGTCCACAGGAGCCATGCTCGGGGCAGCTCAGAAACACTAGCACCCCGCCCCCCCATACCCCCACCTAATTGTGGGAAGGAGAGCTGGTGATCTGAAGCAGCCCCAGCAGCAAGTCAGAGGTAACTCGAACAGCAGAAGCCGCTCTGGTGACCTGTGAGTTCCCTCAGGTGGTGGTTCTTCCACGACTCGGATAATAGCTCTAGGCTTCTGTTGAGGTGGCTGATTCATAGTCTCCTTATCAGCTGTGGTTAGGCCACATCCGCAGTGTTCTCTGCCCATCACCCTGCGTCATTTTTTAAAAAATTAATAGGCTGAGAATTTTCCAAATCTTTAACTTCTGCTTCCTCTTTGGTGAACGAGCCCATCTTCAAGTCATTTCTCTCTTCTCGAATTTCATTATAAGCAGTCAGGGGAACGCAGACCTTTCCTTCAACATTTTGCTTAGAAATAGCTTCAGCTGAATATCCAAGTCACCACATGCAGATTCTAACTTCCAGAAAACACTAGAACCTGAGCACAAATCAGCCAAATTCTTTGCCACTTGATAACAAGAATGGCCTTTCCTCCACCGTTCAGTAACATGTTCCTCATCAGAGACCTCACTGGGATGACCTTTAGCCTGCATATTTCTGTGACATTCTGTTCAAGATCACTCAAGTATTCTCTAGCAAGATTGAGGCTTCCTGTCTGGCTCTCTTTTTCTTTCTGAGCTGTCACTAGAATTGCCCTTCAAGCTTCATTCACAGCAGTGTAGGCTTTCTCTAGCACAAGCCTCCAATCTCCTCCAGCCTCTGCCCAATACCCAGTTCCAAAGCCACCTTCACATTCGAGGGGCACCCCACTTCTCAATACAAATCTCTGTCTGTGTGTTTGGGCCGCTATAACACAATACCGCAGACTAAGTGACTTAGAAACAGCAGAAATGTATTTCCCCCAGCCCTGGAGGCTGGGAAGTCCAAGATCAAGGTCATGACAGACTCATTATTGTTTGGTGAGCGCCATTCCTGGCTCATTGAGGTCGCCCTCTCATGTGTCCTCACGTCACAGGAGGGGTGAGGGAACTCTCCGGGGCCTCTTCTGTAAGGTCACTAATCACCTCCCAGAGGCCCTACTTCCTAATACCATCACACTTGAGATTTGGTTTCAACATATAAATTTGGAGGAGGCACAAATACTCAATCTGTAGCACCTCGGCACAGTGACATAAAGTCTCTTGTTGGTGGCAACACGTGCTGGAAGTGGGTGCTATCCAAACACTGAAAAGACTGGCAGCGAGACTGAAAAAGACCCACAGACACAGTAACACAGCTCAATCCAGAGCCTTACCCACAATCCAGGTTCGGTCAAAGTGGTCATGTTGGTATGTTCCCTACCGACAGCCATCCACCTCGTCCCTCCTGCCTCCTAATAACAAAATAACAGATTGTGCTTTCTTGTTCTTACCCTGAGCCCATCACTGGCACCTACAGTGACGTCCAAGGGCAGAAACCCAACCCAGCCTGACATGCCAGATGCTCTCTCCTAGGAATCTGAAATGTGAGTGGTGGTGTCCAAATTTCTATAGTGGCTGAAATTGTGGGAGGACTGGGAAGTCCTATAGGGCAGGGGGCGGGGTATCCCTCATTCTTGTCCTTGCAGAGGCTGGGGTGGGGGGGAGGGGGTGGGCAGTGTTTTGTTTTTTTTTTTTGAATCATACAAGCTACTCCTCTTTTTATAGTTTAATCAAGGCAGAGAGGTTTTCTGTTGCTTGCAACCAAAAGAGTGCTGAATAATATATAAAGCTATATTCTAGTGGCCCAGCAAGCAGAGAAATCAATATATAATTACAGAATGCGATAAAGTGCCAAAAAAGGGAAGAGCGGAAGCTGGGGGAGACTGACACTGGAGACCAACTTTAGCCTCGGGGGTCAGAGACAGGAGCTTTTGGGAAATTGTATTTAAGTTGGAACCTTAAGGATGGACTCAGCCATATGAAGAGTGGAGGAAAGACTATTTCAGGCAGAAGGAAAACGTGTGGAAATGCCCGAGAGCAGGGAAGAGCTTAGCACATTCCAGAGACGTAAAGGAAATTAGGGAGGCTGGAGCAAGTGGAGAGAGATGCGCTTTATTCTCTGAGTTAAGTCCAGTGCAGTTTTCTTCTTCTTGGTTAGAGTGGTGAATATCTGTAGTTTCTCCCTCTTGAAAATGGGCAAAATACGTGGTAACATTTATCTCTACCATTGTGTATGTGTGTGTGTGTGTGTGTGTGTGCGCGCGCGCGCGCGCCACAAAGAGGATTCCATTTGGAATTGACAAGTTTATTCTCTGTTTCACATGATGTTAGCACCTGCCTACAGGATCTGCTAGGCTAAGAACTTGATTCCTTCAGGATTAACTTGGATAGATCAGATCATAGAAAGTGTACCCTGGGCTTTGGTAGATCCTTTTTTTGTTTGTTTTTTAAAGATTTATTTCTTTTAGGAGAGAGAGAGCAGGGGAGGGGCGGAGAAAGAGGAAGAGAGAGAGAGAATCCCAAGCAGGCTCCATGCTGTCAGCACCGAGACCAGTGTGGCGCTTGAACCCACGAAGCATGAGATCATGACCTGAGCCGAAATCAAGAGCTCGTTGCTCAACTGACTGAGCCACCCAGGAGCCCCTAGGCTTTGGTGCGTGTGCTTTCTCTCACTCTCTCTCAGAATAAATAAATAAAATTAAAAAACAAAACAAAAACAAAAGAATCTTTCCTTACGGCTGGCTGCAGGAGCAGGTCTCCATTTTCCCTTGCTGTCACATGGGAACCACTCTCGGCTGCACGAGCCCACCCTCTCTGGCCAGGGCTCACGTCGTGGATGTTTGCTTTCTTCCAGGCCAGCAGAGTCCATCTCGATGATGTTCTCTTCTGCTACCAGTTGGAGAAGACACTCTGCAGTCACAGGGATCATGTGACTAGGTTAGAGCCGCAGGGACAATCTGTTCTAAAACCAATTGATTAGTAGCCTTAACTACAGCTGCAAAATCTCTATGCCCTTTGAAGTAACGGCCACAGGAGAAACACCAGGGACACAGATCATGGCCATCTTAGAGTGCTGCCTGGCACAGGATATCATTGCTGTTTGCCAGCTCGCAGACTCTTTGCACAATGACAGAAGGTTCTGGCCTCCTTGAGTATGCAGTTAAAAAATAATTTCCTTCTGTCTCCTCCAGCCCATCCAAGATGCCAAAAGGAAAGAAGGCTAAGGGGAAGAAGGTGGCCCTGGCCCCTGCTCTCGTGAAGCAGTAGGAGGCCGGGGCGCCTGGGTGGCTCAGTCGGTTAAGCGTCCGACTTCGGCCCAGGCCGTGATCTCACGGTCTGTGAGTTCGAGCCCCGCGTCGGGCTCTGTGCTGACGGCTCAGAGCCTGGAGCCCGTTTCAGATTCTGTGTCTCCCTCTCTCTCTGCCCCTCCCCTGTTCATGCTCTGTCTCTCTCTGTCTCAAAAATAAATAAACGTTAAAAAAAAAAATTAAAAAAAAAAAAAGAAGAAGTAGGAGGCCAAGGAAGTGTCAATCCACTGTTTGAGAAAAGACCCAAGAACTTGGCATCAGATCGGACATCCAGATCCAATAGGACGTCACCTGCTTTGTCAAATGGCCCCGCTATATCCAGCTGCAGCGGCAAAGAGCCATTCTTTATAAGTGTCTAAAAGTGCCTCCCGCTATTAACCAGTCCACCTGGCCTTGGATCGCCAACAGCTACTCAACTGCTTATGCTGGCCCACAAATACAGACCAGGGTCGAAGCGAGAGAAGAAGCCGAGATCGTTGGTCCCAGGCTGAGGAGAAAGATGCCAGCAAAGGGGATGTCCCCACGAAGAGGCCGCCTGGCCTTCCAGCTGGGGTTAATACTGTCACCACCTTAGTGGAAAACAAGAAGGCTCAGCTGGGCGTGTTCGCACGTGCTGTGGATCCCACTGAGCCGGCTGTCTTCCTGGCTGCCCTGTCTCGGAACATGGGGTTCCCTCCTGCATCATCAAGGGGAAGGCCAGGCTGGGGCGTCTGGTCCACAGAAAGACCTGCACCACTGTCACCTTCACACAGGTTAACTTGGAAGACAAAGGGGCTCTGGCTGAGCTGGTGGAAGCCATCAGAACCAATGACAATGACAGATATGATGAGATCGGCCATCACTGGGGAGGCAGTGTCCTGGGTCCAAAGGCAAAGGCTAAAAAACTGGCCACCAAACTGGGCTAAGTGTATGCTGTTGAATTTTCTGTACATAAAAGTACCAAAACATTCTCTTTCTAGTAGTAATAATAATAATAACAATGATAATGATGGATGAGACCCTTCCGCTTTTGAGTGTTCTTTTTGAAGTGTGAAAACAAAATTAGCTACAGGTCTCACCTGCCCTTCTTTTCCCCTTTGATACTTTCCTATCTAAAATAATGATAATAGTAATAATAATAAGGGATGGGACCCTTCTGCTTTTTTTTTTTTTTTTAATGTTTATTTTTGAGAGAGACAGTGCAAGAAAGGGAGGGGCAGAGAAAGAGAAAGACGCAGAATCTGAAGCAGGCTCCAGGCTCTGAGCTGTCAGCACAGAGCCCGACGCGGGGCTCGAACTCATAGACCATGAGATCATGACCTGAGCCGAAGTCAGACACTTGACCGACTGAGCCACCCGGGCACCCAGATCCTTCTGCCTTTGAGTGTTCTTTTTGAAATGCAAAAAGAGTTAGCTATAGGTCTCTCTTGCCTCTTTTTTTTCCCTTTGATATTTGACTATCTAAAAGAGTTATTATTATTATTATTATTATTATTATTATTAGGTGTCAGTAGAGTCACATTTCCTACTCAGACTTTATGGAAGTTCCTTGCCTCACCTGGTGGCGACAAATGTTTCTTAGCTCCTGGCGGCATTACTCTGGTCTCTGCCTTTGTTTTCTTTGTTATCTCTTCATCTGTGTGTGGGTCTGGGTCAGAACTTCTGTCTCACTGTTGGAAGGACACACATGCTTGCTTTTAGAGCCCTCCTAGATAATCCAAGGTAGATTCCTCCTCAACTTAATCACATCTTTTGCTGTATAAGATAATATTCACAGGTCTGGGGATTCGCTTGTGGACAAATCTTTGTGAGACCGCTTTTCAACCAATCACACCTTCTGTCTCCATTCCCATGACCTGGGTACCAAGTATCCAATTGTCAGATGACAGGTGTTTATGACATCTTCACCCACTGCTCACACTGGGATGTTAAAGGTGATTTGTTTCAGACTTTGCCGTGAACAAAATAAAACATTTAGTACCAGATGTGAGGTGTATGCTCATGGCTACAACTACCTCATCTCGCTGGCAGTTCTGAAGACCACTGAGCTCAGGTTCTATGTTCTCTGCCTCTAGAGGCTTCGTGAAACCTCCATCACCTCTATGGCAGGTTTATACCTGGACAGCAAACCAGGTGGACCATGCAAGGTCTTCACGAGGTGCCTACATCCCACAGGGAGACTGGGGGATGGGATGCTTCTGCTTTTGAGCCTTCTTTTTGAAATGCAAAACCAGAGTTAGCTATAAGGTGTCTCCTGCCCCTCCTTTTTTTTTTTTTTCCTTTGATACTTTCCTATGTAAAGTATCCACTGTGGTTTATGTTTCTTCTGTTTTCAAATTTTTATTTAAATTCTATTTATATTCATAGAATATATTGTGTTTTAATTTAAAAGCTCTTTCTTAAGAATAAAAAAGCCCTAGGGCACCTGGGTGGCTCCGTTGGTTGGTTGATCAGTTGATCTTGATCTGTTGATAAGTTGAGCGTGGGACTTTGGCTGCAGTCGTGACCTCCTGGCTCATTAGTTGGAGCCCTACATCGGGCTCACTGCTGTCAGTCTGTCAGCTCAGAGCCAGCTTCAGACCCTCTGTCCCCTTCTCTCTGTCCCTCTCCCACTTGTGCTCTCCTAAAAATAAATATATTTTGAAAAAGAATAAAAAAAGCCCTAAAATTCAAATGATGCATACAGATTACTTTTCAATTCATCTTACAATATGTGAGTTGTAAGCACTCTTAAAATGTGATGATTCCTGGTTAAATTTGGGATCTGATTATCTTTACCTACAGCTAGAAAGTTTCTGTATAAAGAACTGTTGGAATAATGAGAGAAATGAACCCACGTTGATTAATCATCGTGCTCTGTAAAAGCAACAGACTCTCTTTATAAAAGGGATCACTGCAAGGAATTCTGGAAAGGATGCAGGTATTGTGTGAAATAAGGACAGGGTGGTCTTTAGAAAGAATGTTCTCCGTCAGTAGCAACTGCCTGTCCGTTCACCTGACATGGGATCATTTTCAAAGCTCAACACATATTTATTTTTATTACAGACTTGAAAATATTGTTTGAGAAACATACCAAAAGAGTGTATATAATGTATATTGTGCAGCTTAAGATTAATAATAAAATGAACGTAAAGCATTCTTTTCAAAGAAAGTAGCAGTACGCGTAGAAAGGCTGAGTATCGCCAGGGTATGAAATATTTGACATTCTATTGTGGAAATGCCAACACACAAATTACCCTTGTTCGTTTTTTATTGCCGTAGTTCTATATTTCCCCATATAATGCTGTGCAAACATTTTATCAGAAACGGTGGAGGAGAGAAAACCCATTGTTAACCACCGCCAATAAAGTAATTTGGCTGCTGATATTACAGCCTGTGCAGTTGGATGGTTATGTTGTTTTCTACATTCAACAAGGGGCAAGAATAACATATCGAGGGTGCTTATAAAGAAGCAAAGTGGAAGTTAAAGAGGCAATGTGCCATAATATTTTCACCTCCCTGGCTTCTTCCATTTGAAGCCCATTATGAAAATATTACAGCGGCACAGCCCACGGCTGATCGGCGACTCGAACGCGGTCCGCGAAGCTCTGGGATCCCGCGGCGCTGGAGTGGGCCGGTCACACAGGGAGGCCGCAGACAGGGTTTGGCCCGAGTGCAAATCAGATCCTGAAGCCTCGCTGCTTGCAACCTGACGCAGCGTGGGGAAGTAAGAGAGCGGGACTAGCTGGCCGTGAAGCCCCACTCTCTGCCCCACGGGGCTCTGTGAACGTGGGAGCATCCTCACCCCTCCTCGGGCCTCGGTTTTTTCACTTGCGGCAAGAGGGGAATAATGAGAGGAGCCTACCTTTGTTGTGAGGATAAAATGAGTTAGATTACGTAAAGCCCCTGAGAGTATCTGGGCCCCAGAGATGCCAGGTCGCTGGATGAATATTGTTGCAGGATCCTAGCTCCTTACCGCGGCCTGAGGGACATACCCGCCTGGCCTGAGTGGGCCTCCTGACTTTATTTCCTGCTCTGCTCCCCTGCTCACTGCACTCCTCCTCCTCTTCCTCAGATGCGTGTGCCAACTTTGTCCCTGTTCCCTCAATCTGCAACATACCTCCCTGGCTCCTGGGGCCTGGGTTCAGAGTGGCCCCCTCCACCCTGCTGTCAGCAGAAGCCTCCTCCCAGCCCCCAACCCCCACTCAATTGGTATCACATCAGCCTGGTTATTTCCTTCACTCCATTTATCACTATTTGAACTTGAGGTGTTTATTTGTGTACTTGTGAATGGTCCGTCCCCCTGCGTGGGTGACCAACGTGTCCCAATCTGATCAGGCCCTTCCCGATTTTAGCTCTGAAAGCCCCACACCCTGGGAAGCCCTGTGAGGGCAGGGACTCTGCCCTGCACCTCCGTCTCTGGGCCCTACACTGCGCCTGGCACGTGGCAGGCCCTCGGTACCTATTTGTGGCGTAAGCGAACGAGTCACCCAGTACCCGGGTGCAGAGGAAGCAGAGTGGCAGAGCCCCACTACAGAGCTACGGTCACCTCGCTGGAGAAAAGAGAGGCCCGGGAATCCTGCTTTCATCATTTACAACACATCCCGACAGAGCCAAGTCGGCCCGCCAATGCTTTCCTCCTCAGACAGGCGCCCGCTCCCTGACATCCTCATCGATGTTTATGTTCCTGTCTCCATAGTTACCGAGACGCCTCAAAGGCCAGCAGCTGTTTTGCATCCCAAGATCAACACACACAAGTGTCTGGAGACCCTGGGTGATCAAGGCCAGGTGGAAGTTTTGGAAGCTGACACGGCTGCACATGTCACTTCCTCACGGACTGAATCCCTGGAGGCGGCTTGTCACAGAATGAGACTTAGCTTGTCGGGGCTCTGAGCTCTCCCTCAGCCTGTAAGCTGCAGATTCAGAAAGAACTTCCAGAATCATTCTAAAGAGCAAGAGAGATCAGAAGGAATAGTCCTGAAGGGAAGAAAACGGAGGCTACTGGGTATTTAGCGGGGGGATTGCAAAACTAGATTTCTCTTTCCCTATCATGATAAAGAAGTCCCAGCATTTGGCTTTCTGGCTAAGAGAAATACACACACAGGGATGCAGACGAAGCCTGGAATTCATCCTCTAGCTAAGGAAACCGTGCGAGGATGATCCTGTTGGGATGATCTGGGGAACACATTCTTAGGCTAGGAGTATTTCTCTTGAGTAACTGTGAAAACTGTACTCCATTTCCTCCATGTATTAAGTGGGAATGGTCATTTCTACCTTGACTTCCTCAAGAAGATGTTACATTATTATGTGATAATCAGCCTGATCCTATGGGTTGAATGAAGTAAACTGCTCCCTCTCAGGGGATGTGTTAAGCGGCTGGGGTCATTCCCGTTGAGCGGATAAATCGATTTCACTTGACAGGTTGGTTTGCCGCTGCTCCAAAAGTTTTTGCAATGGGGAGAATTTACGTTATCAACAGAGACAGGTGGAGCTCACGATGAAACTACTTGAGATCTTCTAAAGAAACAGCCTAAGGAATCGTGACTGTAACTTAACATCGGTATACGCAAGATTCATCCTTGAAGCTATTGGGGTAAACTGTTTTAGAATCTAGCTTTCCAAATAAGAAAGGAAGGGATGGGCTTCGGGCTATGCCCTGGGAGTCAGAGACCCCACCACGATCTGGGGTCCAGCTGGGGACACAGACCAAGATCTGAGTGTTCCTCTGAGGGAGAGCTTCTGAGGTTCTGACTCCTGTTACAAACCCTCCCTCCACAGCTTTGTTCCTCCTGGTGCCTAGACTTTGCTGACCTCCCAGAGGTCATTACTGAAGCCCTTTATGGCCCAGCTCCAATGCTGCCTCCTCCATGAGACACCCCCCTCCCCCAGCCTTTCCTGCCAAGGAACATCTCTCCACATCCCCTGTTCCAGTCGCGGCTACTACTATGCAGGTCCTTAATGGTCTCCTCCCACATTGCAACAATTTGTAGATCTCCTTTCCTTGCAAACGGCAGACTCACTGAAGCTAGACCCTGTGCATTATTAATTATTGTATTCCTCTGGAGCCTAGCATGGTGTGATGAGCACCATAGGGGCTTGATACTTATTAACTGAATTGAGTCCAAGCCAGGGAGTCTATGAAATCTACAAGCAACATGTGAGTTTGGGGAGAGACTCTATGAAATCTACAAGCAACATGTGAGTGGGAGCCTGGGTCTGCAGAAAGCTGAGAAGCCCTACTGTCAGCGTTCAGGGGCAGCATTATCAGTGGTTACGTCAACCTTGGTCCTCAGATGAGTGAACTGTGGTTTATGTCAAGGCTGTTCTGCACTGATGACCGCATTATGCACGTTTGGTTTTCATGATGTCATTTATCAGGGGATGCAAAATTTTAGCTGGCCAGCGTCCCTTTCAGAAATCTGTCTTTGACCAAGGCCACGCGTGGGTGAGCCTGGTGCCTGTGTCCCGACCAGTGCTCTGGAGCAAGGCCTGCTGTTTCAGTGTCAGGGGAAAGGGAACCAGGAATGAAAGTAAAGAGCCATAAGGATTTGCTTAATCATGAGAAATCAAATGGAGAAAAAGTCTCACATCTCCATGGAAAAACTGACACACTTCTCCAGCCAGCTGTGAGTGGAGGAGTGATGGGGAAATTTGTAATAATTTGCAAGTTTGCCCAGAGGATGAAGTTGTTTCATTTTTCCTGCAACAGTCTGTGCTGCTGGCTGACAGCATGGAACTCCTTCCTGGATTGAGTTGGTGATTATTCACAAAGATGGCCAATTAGGCTGTGCAAAGCCCAAAACGGTGACTGGCCCCAATCTGCTGAAGAGAGATGGAGGTGGAGGGTGGACTGAGTCCCCCAGGCGGCTTTTCTGCACTCTGGCCTCTTTAGTGTTCGATTTCTTCTTTCTGATTCATCCAGCCCTGCTGGCTTCACTGGTTGCTCCCTACTTGCCTGACCTCTTCACAAACAGTCCTTGGACAGTCCTTTCCGGGGCCTGGGCTGCAGCCCTTCTCTCCCTGCCCCCCGCAGCGCCTTTCCCTCGCAGGCACCTTGGAGACAGATGGTGCAGTAACCCAGGAAACGCGTCCTGGATCCAGCAAAAGGGTTGCAGGTTTCAGGTTGGGAGGGATGCTTGCTGTCGTGTCATAGACCGCTGGAACCAGCCCTCCCCATGAACCCCCAGTTTGAGAGTGGTTGAATAGCAAGGCTGAAAGAGACTTTCCCCAACCACTGGCAAGCCCACCCTTTCCTAGTGTTTCAGGCAGCTTTTTGTCTGACTCCGTCCCTTTAGGAAAGGCTACGTGAGAGACTTAAAATCTGCCATGAACATGTTGCCTAATGGAGATGGGAGGAGGTGACTTCTTATTTTCAACTCTCTTTTTTTTTTTTTTTTTTCAATGTTTGTTTTTGAGAGAGACCATGCGGGCCAGGGAGGGGCAGAGAGACAGGGAGACAGAGGATCCCAAGCAGGCTCCACACTGGCAAACTCATGAACCACGAGATCGTGACCTGAAACCCAAGTCAGATGCTCAACCGACTGGGGCACCCAGGCATTTTTTTCTAGCTCAGGCCCATTTTTACACACAAGTGTTTTCTACGTGATGTGACTCTTGCAAATGTGCCAGAACGGGGTTGCCAGATAAACTATAGGAAGCCTAGCTAAATATGTCATTTAAATAAACAATGAACAATTTTTTTTAATGTAAGTATTTCCTAAATATTGCATGGGACATACCTATACTAAAAAATTATTTGATGTCCATCTGAAATTTAAATTTATCGAGGGGGATGACACGGACGCAGAGTAAATGAATGAATAACCTTTATTTGCTAAATCTGGCGACCCTAGCCAGGCAGACCACGAGCCTTTTCCTTACTCCCAGCTGTCAGTCATCCATTTATTTATCTGGATGGCAGGCCTTTTTCGCGCATGGTATACAGTTCGTTAATGCTGCGAAAACTGCATAACCAACACCTCAAAATTCAGTGGCTTAAAATAATCATTTATTCATCTGGATTCTGTGGGTCGGCTGGAGGACAGCTGACCTAGGCGGGGGCGTCTCTGCCCCATGTGTCTCCCATCCTGTTCTTGAGAACTGTGGGCAGGTTTAGGCTTGTCCCCATTGTTGTGATGGCAGAGGTGCATGAGATCAAGACCCAAGTCGTAGGTACTTTCACGCCTTTGGCCACATCACGCATGCGAATGGTCCATTAGCCAAAGCAGCCATGGTCAAATGCCGTAAGAGGGCGTGGAAGTGTAAAGAGTGTGGACACAAGGAGAGGTGAGGAATTGGATCAAGCAATCTCTCACACTGAGAAAAGGCACAGTCGAAGGCCAGGTTGGCCTAGGGCCTGACCTCACTTTGCCACCTACTAACTATGAGACCTTGGAAAAGTCTCCGAACTGTTGTTTCCTTTTTAAGACAGGCCTGTGGCGCAGGTTGGGGTGATGTGATTGATCACTAAGTGGTGGCTATCGCTGTGGTCAAGAACGGCCATGGTTTCCAGTTTCCAGACGCTGACCCCTCAACTCCTGATTCTGCTCCAGAGTTTCCTTAAGGGGCTACCCTGAGGAACTGTGGCACACGGATCCACGGTGCAGTGAGCCAGGCCCTGTGCCGCGTCCTCTGCCCCTCAGCCCTGGAACCCCCTCTCCGTTAGGGCACGTACTGCAGACAGGCTCATCCCTTACCTCCAGCTCTACCCTGCTGACTTTCTCACCGTTCAATCTGCATCTGAAATCAGCGTTCTTTCCTTCTCTAGAGAGGGAACTGATTACGGGGACTGACGTCTTCTTTTCTAAGAGCTCTGGCTCTGGGTTCGACTCTAGACTTTTCCGTTTACCAGCTGTGCCTTGGAGACATTATTTAACGCCTCCATGAAACAGAGTAATAGAACCTACCTCCTGGGATGGTCATTTGGAGGACTCAGTGAGTTAATACATACACAGTCCTATTTAGAAGAGGGCCTGTCACATCGTACAGACTTAGTAAATATTGGGGTGGGGGGCAAGGGAATAGTGTCATTTTGTTGTTATAATATATCCTAGTCTTCTTTCATGGTTGTGATATCTTACTTTTTCCCTCTGAAGACTTAATTCTTTTTTTTTTTTTTTAATTCCCTTCTGTTTCCTATTGTTTTGTTTTTTTCTGAGTTCTTTCTTTTTGTTTTGGTCTCTTTTTCTTTTTAAAAATATTTATTTTTGAAAAAGAGAGAGAGAAAGTGGGGGAGGGGCAGAGAGAGAGGGAGACACAGAATCCAAAGCAGGCTTCAGGCTCTGAGCTGTCAGCACAGGGCCCGACGCGGGGCTTGAACCCACAAACCTTGAGATCATGATCTGAGCCGAAGCTGGATGCTTGACTGACTGAGCCACCCAGGTGCCCCTTTTTGGTCTCTCTTTCAAGTGAAAAGTTTTCCTGGTGATCATCATCTCTATGTTCATATTAAAAAGTGAGACATTTAAAGAGATGAAGGAGATTTAGTGGTCGGCCTTCAAGATGACACCCTGTGATTCTCACTGCCTGGTATTTGCAATTCCTATGTAGTCCCTTCCTGTATGGAGTAGAGGAACCCGAATCACCAGGATAATACTGCAGAGATGGTGGAGTGTGACTTCCGAAGCGAGGTGATAAAAGACAATATAGCTTCCACCTGCCGTCTGGGACCACTTGCTCTGGGTAAAGCCAGCAGCCATGTTGTGAGGTTACACAAACAGCTCAGTGGAGAAGTCCATGTGGTGAAAGACTGCAGCTCCTTGCCCACAAACACTAACTTGCCAGGCATGGGAGTGCGCCATCCCTATAGGAGGTGGGTCCTCCAACACCAGTCAAGTCTTTAGGTGGCCACGGTTCCCACGAGCATCTTGACTGCAACCTCATGAGAGACCCTGAGCCAGAGCCACCCAGCTAAGCCATTCCAGAATTCTTGACTTACAGAAACGGTGAGGTAATAAGTGTTTATTTTTGCCTTAGGCCCCCAAATCATGAGGTATTTCATTATGTAGCAACAGATAACTAATACAGGAAGGGTATTTGGCTGACTGGGTTAGGGAAGGGAATCTGGGTCTAACTGCTCCTCAGTTCAACTTTCAGTCAATTCCTGGGGTTAGCCCCACCCTTTACTCAGTGCGTAGAGGTCCTCCAAATCCTGTGTTCAGCCAAGCAAATATGCCTCCTGATTTATAAGAAATAGGTTTCAATTTCTTTGTTCTGTGAAGGCAGTTATCATCTTTCCATCTGCTTTCACTTTTCTAAAGTTTTATTGATATTGCTCATCTGCTGCCAACTCCTCTTTTGTTCCCTTTTTCTTGTGGCTTTACATTGTTGTTTTTAATTTACTGTCATTTAATAGGATGTGGAGAAAGGGCAGAGTAAATGTGTTTGTTCAATCTGCCACATTTAGTCAGAAGTCAGACGTGATCTTTCATTACTTGGAAAACCTCCTTGCCTGCCTCTCATAGCTGGAGACCACAGCTATGGCCACTCCACTTTTAAAAGGTTGGTTGTATGGGCAAATCGAGCTGAGAAAGTGTTTGAAGGACGGAGGAGCAGATCCCAGGAACTTCTGCAGATCCTTGGAGCTATGATAGTGTAGATGATGGCTTGGGGAGGGGAGAGGGGAGGAGGGGGTCTCTGCCAGCCCTTTGAGGAGGAGTCATGTAAGACAACTGAAAGGAAAAGCCTGGGCAGATGCTAAGAACAAAGACCATGTAATCAGAAACGGGTTGAAGTGTGCTGTAGAGTATGTGGAATGAGGGTGTGCATGTGATAAAACTCCCATCAGGATGTTAAATACAAATCAGACCGCACCATCCTCTACTTCTACAGAAGATAAGGAAGAAAAATGAACTACATATGACATTTTAAGAGTACAGTATTGAAAAGGAGTGATGAGAGGAAGCACGCTTGCCTTGTTCTTTTTTAACGTTTATTTTATTTTTGAGAGAGAGGGAGCATGCGCGCGCAACTGGGGGAGGGACAGAGAGAGAGGGAGACACAGAGTCTGAAGTGGGCTCCAGGCTCCAAGCTGTCAGCACAGAGCCCGACGCAGGCTTGAAGTCAGAAGAACCGGGAGATCATGACCTGAGCTGAAGTCAGATGTTTAACAGACTGAGCCACCCAGACTGCCTTGTTCTTGATCTTAGCAGGAAAGCTTCTAATTTCTCACCATTAAGTGTGATATTTGTGATATGTTTTTTGTAGATGTTCTTTATCAAGTTAAGTTCCCTCTCTATTCCTAGTTTACTGAGAGTTTTTATCATGCATGGGTCTTGGACTTTGTCAAATGTTTTTTTCTGCATCTATTGATATGATCATGTGATCTTTCTTCTTTAGCCTGTTGATGTGATGGATTACATTAATTGATTTTCTAATGTTGAACCGGCCTTGCATATGTGGAATAAATCCCACATGGTTGTGGTGTATAATTCTTTTTATACATTCTTGGATATGATTTGCTTTAATTTAATTATTTCTGCTCTAATTCTTACTATTTCTTTTCCTCTGCTTACTCTGGATTTGATTTTTTTTGGCTCTTCTTTTTCCAGTTTCCTGAAATGGAAGCTTAGGTGACTGATTTTAGATCTTTTTTTCTTTTTAATGTATCCATCGAATGCTATAAATTTCCCTGTAAGCACTGCTTTTGCTGGATTTTTGAGAAATTTTGAGAAGTTGTATTTTCCTTTAACTCACAATACTTTGAAATTTCTCTTAACATTTTTTCTTTGACCTGTGTATTATTTGGAAGTATGTTGTTTAATCTCCAAGTATTTGGGGATTTTTCTTGCTCTCTTTCTGTTATTGATTTCTATTTAATTTCTTTGTGGTCTGAAAACATACATTGTATGCTTTCCATTCTTTGAAATTTCTTGAGGTGTATTTTATAGCCCAGAATGTGGTCTATCTTGTATATTCCATGTGAGTTTAAGTAGAATTTGTATTCTGATGTTTTCGATGAAATCATCTATAGATGTCAATTATATCGAGTTAATTGATGGTGCTATTGAGTTTAGAGGTTTTAAATTTTTATAAAGAGAATATATTCGTGGATGGCATGTAATGTTTCCGTAAAATAACAATGCAGCAAAACAAAAACAATGCATGCAGTTTTTTTCAAAGCAATAATACACCAGGGCGGAAGCTGTTTGTGGGAGCAACTTTGTCGTCATTGCTGAGGGCTCATCTACTCATTCTGCCAGCCCTGCCAAGTCGGATGAGGGTGTGGCAACCATGGCAACCAAGCGTCTGGACCCGCTGCACTGACCACAGTCAGTGGCACAGTCAGTGCCAAGGGATGGGCTTGGGCTGGGGAGAAGATGATGTATCTCTGAACCCCTCCCAAACGCAAGCACAAACTGCTGGTGATAAATGACTGAAGTCCAGCCAAGCCTGTTCAACTGTGATTATAATAAAAGGCATGAAGTTTATGTTCAGGCTCTAGGCTTGTTTATTTGATTAAGCAATTGGAGACTTATGTCATATTTGCCTTCTGTTTTGGGCTGGGCGTGAAGCATGCCAGTTCATAGAAGCAGAGGTACCGACCAGAGAAAAGGAAGGCATCGCAGATGAAATTACAGTTCCAGCCTTTTCTTAGGCAACTGTCACTGAACATGTTACACTTCTTTGTTACACCACTCCTTCTTTCATAATGGACATGAACTATAGGGAATCTCAAGTTCGAAAAGAAACCACAGCAACCAAAAAACGTCTAGTAAGCGAATTTGGAGACTTGAATGTAAATAACTAATGTTGCTGCAAGTGATTCTGCCAAAAGTTCTCTCCTTTGTCCCTTTCTTTATGGCAACTCTCATTCTTCAAATGGAAGAAGTCCTCTTATAAGGAAAGGCTCACTGCCCTATGAAATCACAGAGCGGGGTGCTGGAGAAGTATGCGGTGCTATTTTCCAGTTGTTAATATGTTTATCGGATTTTATCAAGGTATTCAAAATTAGTTTCTGGATATCAACCACAGAGAAACTTGATTTTATAAATATAGCAATTGTGACAGGTCAGCTTTAAAACAAACATATGGGACAGGAGGCAAGGATATAGGCACACTTAGCTAAAAAATCATGATAAAAGTTCCATTGTCTTAGTCACAGGTAGTTAGAAGTACTGCGAATTTCACAGTATTTCTGGATAATTAATTTTTTGTGTGTTTGTGGGTTTTTTCAAAAGCTTATTAGAATATAAGATTAGGAAGTAAGAATAGTAGGAAAGCTCTCTTTACAGAAAGGGGGCATGCGAAAGTGAATGCCCCCGATAATTAATTTTTTTAAGTTAGAATAACCTAAAATACTCTAAAACCTTTTTAGCCCAATATCAACCTGACTGTGTGAGAAAGAGCAAGTGATTGTGTACATGTGTGCATATATGCACGTGTGTATATGTGTATCTTTTTGGAAATATGTTAGTTTACTATGAAGATAACGATATCATTGGTAAGGACAAAGCTATAAAGAGAAAGTTTAATTTATATAACTGTCTGTGGAACAAACGGTTGAGCATCCAACTCTTGATTTTGGCTGAGGTCATGATCCCAGGGTCATGGGATTGAGGCCAGCGTCAGGCTTTATGCCCACTGTGGAGATTCTGTCTGTCTCTCTCTCTCTTTCTCTCTCTGCCCCTCTCCCCAACTTGTGCTCTGTTTCTCTCTCTCTCAAAAACAAAAAAATAAAAATAAAATTATGTACCTTTTTGTAATAAACTCATGGTTCATGGGAAGCGAAAAAAGTTTCATAAATCAGTCTGCCCACCTGTTATATACAAGTTACAGTATTTGGAGGAACAATGGATTTTATTATAGTTGTATGACACTTCTCAGTGAATAAATTTCTCTAATCACTTATAAATGTTAGAGCTTTCAACTTCTAAATTCAAAAGCAATTTCTTTATAGATTCTGTAAAAAAAAAGTCAGTGGTTTTAAGAGAAGAGTTCAAACTTCTATGTAATTATTCTGGAGAAGACCAACTTTTTTTTTTTTTTTAATGGTAGGATATGAGGAATAGTTGTTTTGTGAACCTGCATATAATTTATAGCCTTTCCAAACACATGTTTGCCTGGATCTTAGAAGTAACAGATTAACTTGTTTGTTTTTTTTTAATGCTTATTTGTTTATTTTTGAGAGCAAGAGTGGGAGCAGGGAAGGTTCAGAGAGAGAGGAGAGAGAGAATCCGAAGCAGGCTCCACACTGTCAGGGCAGAGCCCAATGCAGGCCTCCAACCCACAGACCATGAGGTCATGACCTAAGCCAAAGCCAGACGCTCAACCCACCGAGCCACCCAGGTGCCCCGGTAACAGGTTAGCTTTTATTGTTCTTCTCATGACCGTGTCCAAGTGCTTACACGTGGCTGCCCAAAGCCAGAGGATGCACTGGGTACATTCCTCAGAGTCCGTGCCTGTATCTAGGTCTACACAGAAGAGTTACAAGACTCCAAATTGTACTTCAACCAGTGCCATGATGCTTCTTTTGGGTAACACACTGTGTTTTCTGGTATCCTTTTATAAGTCGAAATACGCCTGTGGGAACGTGTAATCAGACTGCTGGCCTCCTAGCCTGCTTTCCTCAATGACTTCTGGGATGAGGGTGGATAAGTGAAGGTTGCTTTGTGGATAATTGTCAGTGAAAGAAGGAGAAGAGGGAACCTGTAGATTATGTATCAGTCGGGATTAGACTTAGCTGTGTGAAACAGAAAAATCAAAGAATGGCTTAAACGTGATAGAAGCCTATTTCTTCCTTCTACAAAGAAAGTGCAAAGGCAAGCGTCCAAGGATGATGGGATCTAAACTCTGTGTTACTGGGGCTCCATCCTGTTTTATAGCTTCTGTCCTCCAAGTGACCTCAGGGTCCAAGATCAGCTGCTGGGGCTGCAAGCCAGAAGAGAAGTAAAGGCAAGAAGGGGCTCCGCCCTGCTGAGTCAGCTCCCTTCACACTGCCTTGCTGGGCGTCCCGCACAATTTATCTTACTGGTCAGAAGCAAGTCACATAGACACATCTAAAGGCATAGGAGGCTAGGGAATCAGTGTTTTTCTCTTGGTCACAATGTGCCCAGCTAAAAATAGGGGCAAGTAAAGAGGAAGCAAGGAGTAAAGCACAGAAGGGATCCTGGGGGTGGCAACTAGCCATTTCTGCATTTGGCAAGATGTGAAGGTCACGACTGGCCTTGGAACGACGTCTGGGCGGACGTTGTCGTAGGCTCTTAAGAGAATGCCTGTTTTGTCTACACTTGCCTGCTTCATCTAGGCTTTTCCTGGATGGGGGACAAGCCTAAGGGCTGGAGTAGCCTAGTCCTGGCAAGTGTGTGTGCCCAGAGGCTTCAGGCCTAAAATCAACACAAATGCAAAGAGATTCGCTGACTACACTCCAAGTGGCCACACTGATGCAGGAGTAACGCCGGGGATGGGGGGCAGATGGTGTGCTGCCCTTCCCCGAGTGGCTTGTCAGATGCGAAGGCAGCTCAGGACACTGCTTCTGAAAGTGCTTCCCCCATGTGTAGCAGACCAACGTGCGGTCTTACTTGATGACCGCAGGAGTTCAACAATACCCAACACAGGCCATTCCTTGTTGGAAACGACCAGTCCTCTGATCACACACTTGAAAGTCACCCTGTCAACTTGCCATAAAAGTGCTCTACATGTTTATTCTGGTTCAGGGATGGGAGCTCATCCTGCCGACGCAGCCAACCCACTGAGGCAAGCTGCATTCTGAGCCTCCTGACTTCGTGCCCTCTTTCCCCCAACCTCTGGGATTCCATCAATTCCAATAACTCCCCTTCTTGTTTACTTTAGGCAGACTTGGTTTGCACGCTTGCAAACAAGGCCAGTACTGATGCTGTGGGTATTATCCCCATCGTACAGATAAGGAAACCAAGGCCCGGGTTCAGTGACTCTCCTGGGGTTATGGCAGAATGAGGATTAGAACCCAATCTCAGGGCACCTGGATGGCTCAGTCGGTTAAGCGGCCGACTTCGGCTCAGGTCATGATCTCACAGTCCGTGAGTTCGAGCCCCACGTCGGGCTCTGGGCTGATGGCTCAGAGCCTGGAGCCTGCTTCAGATTCCGTCTCCCTCTCTCTCTGCCCCTCCCCTGCTCATGCTCTGTCTCTCCCTGTCTCAAAAATAAATAAAAACATTTAAAAAATTAAAAAAAAAAAACCCTCAGTCTCAATCCATGCAAAGGGAGAGACAACGTCAAGCCTGATTTTGGTAACACCAGCATCACTCTTACCCTGTGACTTTGTCTCCCTCCTTGCAGCCAGGGGACTACATGGCCGCGCTGTCATGAGGAGAAATGCACGGGTCCCTTCCACAGCCCTCTGCTTCCCTTGACAGCATCAACAGGCAGCTTGAGATTGTTGCATCTCAAACCTCTGGCATCTCCGACCTGCCAAACCCTATGTCTACCTCACTCACTTAACCGTTCCTTCAGATCAGAAATGAAAACCCATCCCAGAACGCATTACAGTCTTGCGTGCTTTTCTGTGGCTTAGTTGAGCATTGCCTTTAAACCCCGGTTCTGATCTTTGTTTCATGTTTACAGAAGTGGGTTCCTTTTATTCCTTTACCCCCCCCCCCCCCGTGGGAATAATCCCTTACGAATTTAAGCTTTTAAAGAGCAGTTCCTTGGATTACATGAAGGCAGCTCTCCTCCTCCTGCAAAGAGGGGTTCTGAGGCTGGCCCGGGGCTGCATGGGGACACACACCTTGAGGCAGCATCGCATCATGGGGAGGGGCCAGCCCAGGCAACTGGAAGGAAAGGAGTTCTGGCTCCCTGCTCAGATCTGGCCTCTCCCTTCCTCCGGCTTCCCCTCCATTCCATGCCAGTCAGCACCAAGAGCAATCTCGAAAAAGAGGAGGGAGGGGCAGAGTGGGTGGAAGAAAATGACGCGGAAGTGTCACCCGCAGCCAGAGAGGGGAAGGACTGTGCCATAGTCAGCACACCCAGGGCAGGGCCTCTGTTTCTCAGGATTCCCGGGACATTGAAACGTGAAGACGGCTGAGAGGAGTCACCGCCTCCGGCTCCCTCTGCTGTCGCTCAGCTGTTAGGAGGAGGACTGTCAGTGGACAGCCTCGGCTGTCAGCCCCTTCAGGGGTCACCTAGACCAGGGTCACTCCTCCAGAGGTGGTCCACATCCGGTGACCGAGGGCGGCGGATGGTCTAAGGGCCTGGTTGCGTCGGCTCAAATCAGGATAATGCTGAAAGGCGTGGGGTCACCGAGGCTGCTGTTGGGTTGCATCTCAGCTGCCACTTCTCGATGCCCTTTGCTCCCTTCCACAGTTGGTGGTCCCCGGGGTGATCCCTGATAAACATCCCGCTCACAAACTCTCTCTGAGACCACGTGGTTCCCAGGGAGCCCAGCCCAGGACGCAGAGACTGTTGACATGCAAGTTAATGTCCCGACACATGAAAATACTTTGCACCTAGCGCTGACGTCGGCAGCATATATGCTAAAACTGGAACAGTACAGACAAGCTTCTCCTGGTCCCTGTGCAAATTCATGAAGAGCTCCATATTTTTACAAACCCAACTGCACCACAGTTTTACTTTCGCAGGACGACTGTAAAATCAATCGTTAAAATGTTGATTCGCTGCTTACGGCATCAGTGAATTCCATCAGGCCTCGGTGTGCATCTTTGTGTACATTCTGTGGAGATAAAAAGTCCTATGAGGTAGTTGCTGTTATTATCCCACTTTACAGATGAGGCAAGCAAGGATCAGAGAGGACCAACAATTTGCCCGACGTGGCAGAACCAGAACTTGAACCAAGCAGGCTGGTTCCAGAATCTGTGCTCTCGGGCACCACATTCACTTTCCTCTCAGTACATTGTCTGTCTCTGGACTATTTCTTCCTATAGGGTTGGGGCATGAGGTCAAGGATCGTGTTTCAATCTCAAAACCTGTCAGGGTCAGGAGGGTAATAATAATAATAATAATAATAAGTTTAAGAATACAAGAGAAAAGAATAGCACAAACTTGGATATAAATGACAAATCTCAAAGTAAAATTTTTTAAACTTCAAAATATGATTCTTGGGGTACCTGGGTGGCTCAGTCGGTTAAGCATCCAACTTCAGTTCAGGTCATAGTCTCGCGGTTCGTGGGTTCAAGCCCACGCCGGGCTCTGGGCTAACAGGGCGGACACTGCTTGGGATTCCCTCTCTCCCTCTCTCTCTGCCCCTCCCCTGATCACTCTCTCTGTCTCTCTCAATGATAAGTAAACTTAAAAAATATATATGATTCTCATAGAAATGTAAAATGAGCATATGCCAAATGTTTGTCTAACTGATCGTATCAGTGTCCTAAGGCTGCTGTAACAAATTACCACACACCAGATGGCTTAACCCAACAGAAGTTTGTTTTTCTCACAGTTCCAGGGGCCAGAAGCCCCATATCACGAGGTCACCAGGGCTACGTGCCCTCAAAGGCTCTAAGGGAGACTCCTTCCTTGCCTCTCAGCTTCTAGTGACTGGCATTTCCATAGCCTCCTTGACTTGTGGCCACAAGTCTCTGCTCTCTGCCTCCGTCTTCATTCTGCTGCCTCCTCCTTTTCTCTTCTGTCTCCTGTAAGGACACTTATCTTAAGGCTCACACAGGGGATCCAGGACGATCTCATCTCAAGACCCTTGATTTAATCATACCTGCAAGGACCCTTTTGCCAAATAAGATGACATACACAAAATCAGGGATTTGGGCCTCACCTGTGTTTTTGAGAGCCTCCGTTCAATCCACTACGTGCACTAATGAGGGAACCAGCTTCTCTGGTCGGTCAGTCAAGGCATGCCAAGATAACTTCGCTAAGTTAGAGCGAAAAAAATTGAACAGTTCATGTCTCACAGGGCAATGAAACTGTAACTGTAACCTGGTGTTATCTTTTCCCACAGAAATCTATTTGGACAAAATCTGTAAGTTAGCACATGACTTTATAAGTTCGCTAATTGATTATAAATGGCAAATTAAGCCAAGTATATCTCTGAGACCAGCACTCTCTTGACAGAACTTTCTACACTGACGGAATATTCTTTATCTGGGCTGTCTAATCCAGGAGCCACTAGACACGTGTGGCTAAGGAGCACCTGAAATGTGGCCAGTGTGGCTGAGAAGCTGAATTTGGAAACTTATTTAATTATAATTAAAGCTTAAATAGCCACAGGTGGCTAGAGGCCACAGTATTGGACAGTAAGGCCCTAGAGAACTAAACCCCTGGCAGGGCCTGAGAGGTCATCTTCTCCTGCAACACTGAACGGATATGCTGTGACCTTATTTCCAACTTTTCGTAGTTTCTCTTAAGACATTAACAGTCGAGCTTGGACTGGGCAGACTATGGAGAATGGTGGGGACTGGAAAACTGCTCGTTGCATGTCTGTGTAATCAGGAAAGCACATCTATTTAAAGTCCCAATCACGGGGCGCCTGGGTGCATACATCAGTCATTTGAGCGTCTGACTTTGGCTCAAGTCACGATCTCACGGTTTGTGAGTTCAAGCCCTGCATTGGGCTTTCTGCTGACAGCACAGAGCCTGCTTCGGATCCTCTGTCACACACACACACCCCCCCCCCCCGCAAAATAAATAAACATTTAAAAAAGTAAAGTTCCAATTAATCACTGTCCTGTTGCAAGAACTATTCCTCTTTAAGGAGAGGCCAGGCATGTGGGTTTTTATGCAAAATCACAGATCAACAAATATTTATAGAGCACCTACTGCATACCAGGGACTGACCGGGAAACAGGTCAGTTTAAGTGAGTAAGACACTGCCCTTGCTCTCACAGGCTCCTCGTCTGACGGGGACACGGCACAAAGTGCTTTATAAAGTGCATCGCTGGAGGCGAGCATTGGGTATCCCAGGAGTCAGGGCACACCTGGCTCCAAGTGGGCAGTTAAGGGAGAAGAAGATGGCCACCCAGCTGAACCTTAGGTAGGAGTTGACCAGGTGAGGGGAGATGGAAGGGACATCTTGGGCAGAGGCATCAGCAGGATGAGAAGCAAGAAAACGTGGTCCTGGGCACAGTGTGGCATGTGAGGGAAACAGAGCAGTCAGAATCATTAGAGCTTAAAATCTGAGGCCAGAAGTGTCAGGAAGTAAAAGGATAGAGGGAACAAGGGTCAGATCATAGAAGGTATTACAGTCTGTGAAGTGAAGGGCATTTTGACATTGACTTATCAAGACCATGGGATGGACGGACGAGTGGATGAATACCATCATTTACCAAATAGTCTCCAGTAGTTGGCGCTGAAGACACTGGGGATATAGGTAACTAAAATAATGGGGTCTGTCTGCTCATGGGCTTTACATTCTACCTGGGTAAAGCAAATGGTAATAAGGGAATACATACATAAATAAGATAGAATTCTAGATAGAATTTTGGCCTGGAAAAGAGGAAACAGAATATGGGGGCGAATGACTGGAAGCTGGGTAAGGGGGTAATTAGGTGGTTTCTCTAAGAATCACTTGGTAACATTTTTTGTAGTCAAAGTTTTTAAAGAATCTAAATAGGAAAACAAATGGCATTTGAGAACCGAAGAGAGAAAAATCTCTTGTAATCATACTACCTTAACATCACCTCTTTTTTTGGTTAGAGTGAATTTCATTCAATCTGGACCCACATACATACGTATTTAATATGATTGATCATGATCAAATATATACACAATTTTGCAGTCAGCTCTTTTTACTTAACTTTGTAAACAATTTCCATGATAACTATAGTCCTGACCAATATAATTTTCAACTTCTGCATTATTGTCTGTCCAGTGGGCCTCACGTGCAGTATTTGTCCTACACATTTAGGTTGTTTTATAAATTTTCATGTTTATGAGCATAAACATCTTTATGCATACATATTTTTCCTCTTCTTTTTTCAAATAACTTCCCTAGGGCAAATTTCCTAAAGTGAGAGATTCCTATGTCAGCGGAATCTTAGTCTTAGCCTTAGAGCTTATGATAAAAGTGGCCAAACTGTTGTCCAAAAGGAGTAAGAAGGGAAATAGTGATGGGGAAATGTGCGTGCATGCACGTGACAACATGAGCCGTCATACTCTGTGAGGGTAGCAGCCTGCTTGGCTTGTGACTGGTACACAGTAAGAGCTCAATAATGGGATGAATGACTGACGACTTCCAAGCTCAGGTTTTGCAGCTCAGGGTTTGCAGCTGAATCTGTCGTTGTGCTCCGAAGGTTAGAAATGTCCTTGTCAGGAATGGATATCTCGCATCGCCCTGCTTTCTGTAGCTTTGGCTTTTGATTAACAAAACGAAAACTGGATAGATGTTTATGGAGATTGAGCTACAAAGGCAGACTGAGGACAAGTGCCAGCTTCCCCTTCCAAATTTCTAGAATAGACTTAAAAGATACATATGCCTTATGTTAGATACCCATTTGCGTGCGCACGCGCGTGTGTGTTTACATGTCCCATTCAGGCCCTCCCTGTCCCTGGACCCAGTTGTGGTGAACTACAAGATTCACAGAGAGCCCCGCACAGCCTCCATGGGAAGATAGGCACAGTCTTCCGCTGGGTTCTTGTAAACAGCTTCTGAGACAAAGATTTGCGGGAAGCTGATTTACAAGGAAATATTCCCAGGAAGAATGGAGGGGAGAGTGGGGAAGTGGGACCAGGAGGGGAGAGTGGGGAAGTGGGACCAGGAGGGGAGAGTGGGGAAGTGGCACCAGGAGCGGAGAAGGCCATCCACGGATGTCGTAGCAAACAAGAGGCCCTCAAGGGATAACTTTGGCTTAATGCAGGGAGCTCTGGAGACGGCACAGGTCAGAACTCAGAGTCGTCCCCATCAAGGAGCGAGGGGCCTGGAGGATTTATCTCTCCTGTACCCATCCGTACAGAAACTGTCCCCAGGGACATTAACTCCCAGGCGTTTCTGGCTCTTGGTATGCACTGGCAAAGTGTGGTCCAGCAGGCTGCAGCCTGGCCAGCAACAGAGATGCAGGTGCCGGCTGTTGGGGGTGAAAGCACACAGGAGCCCGTGTAGACAAAAATGGTCAAGAGACCCGAGAGCAGGTGGATGGAGCCCTGCCAGGTCCTGCTTCAAGCTCACAACAGTAATCACCATGAAAAACAACCCCATGAAAGCAGACATCAAATTTAACAACTAAAAGAGCAAACAGAAGGTGAAGTTAATCAAAAAAGACAGAAGAGGGCTCTAGAATAAGTTTAATCAGTATCTTCATGGACACAGAAGCAGACAGTGCATCTGCTATATTAAATGGAGGTCCTGAAAATTAACTTTTTGATCACCGACATTAAAAAAAAGTAGACGGGGGCGCCTGGGTGGCGCAGTCGGTTAAGCGTCCGACTTCAGCCAGGTCACGATCTCGCGGTCCGTGAGTTCGAGCCCCGCGTCGGGCTCTGGGCTGACGGCTCAGAGCCTGGAGCCTGCTTCCGATTCTGTGTCTCCCTCTCTCTCTGCCCCTCCCCCGTTCATGCTCTGTCTCTCTCTGTCTCTCTCTGTCCCAAAAATAAACAAACGTTGAAAAAAAAATTAAAAAAAAAAAAGTAGACGGGGTGCTTGGGTGGCTCAGTAGGCTAAGCATCTGATTCTCGATTGCAGTTCAGGTCATGATCTCACGATTCGTGGGATCGAGTCCCGCACGGGGCTGTGCGCTAACAGCACAGAGCCTGCTTGGGATTCTCTCTCTCTCTGCCCCTCTTCCGCTTGTGTGCACACATGTGCACTCTGTCTCTCTCAAAATAAATAAACGTTAAAAAAAAAAGTGGATGTATAAAATAGCAGAATGGGAACAGAAGAGGAACAAGTCAGTGGGCTGGAAGATTAAACTAAGGATTTCCCTGAAAAGAGATGAAAAGTATGAAAAACAGTTAGGAACATGGGAAAGAATTCCATAATTATCCACATCTAGCTAATAACATTTTCAGAATAAGAGGACAAAGAGGAGGGATGGGTGAAAATGCTGAAATGATAATAGAAGAAAATTGCCAAAGTTAATAAAATACATGAGTCCTCAGAACAAAAGTACCCAACAAGACCCAAGCAGGAAAAATGAAAAATGCCACAGGTATAGTGCTGACATCATCGTAAAATTTCAGAACACCAAGGATGAAGAGAAAGTCCTAAATCTTCCTGAGAGAAAAGCAGATTATACACAGGATTAAAAAGAAGAAGAGGGGCGCCTGGGTGGCGCAGTCGGTTAAGCGTCCGACTTCAGCCAGGTCACGATCTCACGGTCCGTGAGTTCGAGCCCCGCGTCAGGATCTGGGCTGATGGCTCAGAGCCTGGAGCCTGATTCCGATTCTGTGTCTCCCTCTCTCTCTGCCCCTCCCCCGTTCATGCTCTGTCTCTCTCTGTCCCAAAAATAAATAAACGTTGGAAAAAAAAAAAAAAAAAAAGAAGAAGAATATCACACTGACCTCATACTTCACATCAGCAGTAGGTGATGGTATGGGGGGGGGGCAGGGAAGCTAGAGCTTTAAAATCCTGATGATGGAAAAAGGTTGTGAACGTAGACTCAAGTGAAAATATCATTCATGTGGGGAACACATCTAGGTAGTTCAGATAAGCAAGAAGATGAAAATGTACCATTCACAAACCCTGTTTGAAAGGATTGCTAGAGAATGTAGTCGACAAAGCAACAGAAATTAATTTTTTTCATTTTTTAATATGAAATTTATTGTCAAATTGGTTTCCAGACAACACCCAGTGCTCATCCCAACAGGTAACAGAAATTAATTTAAGAAGAGCAGCAGAGAAGCAATAATAAACTAATGAGAAAATAAACTGGTAAAAATGTACTGTTAAGAACATTTTATTGAACATTTATTGTGCAAACACTTATAACGTGGGCCACACCATGCGACTTTGCTTGTGATCATCTTCAAAGGAAGTGTCAGGCAACCAACATTTCCAAACTAATAGTCTCTGTAACATCATAATGAACTTCACTGAAAATCGGTAAATGCACGGAGACAGGGCCACCACAGCCATGACCTGAAGACTCAGTTTATATGGGGGTGTGAAACGAAGGTCTGGACGGAGCCTCTTACCTGGGTATTTGTCAACTAGACCAGCGGTCTTTGTCCATTGAAAGGTCATCCTGGATGTGGCGCCGGTGGCTCAGTCGGTTGAGCGACCGACTTCGGCTCAGGTCGTGATCTCGCGTGATCTCGCGTGATCTCGCGTGATCTCGCGTGATCTCGCGTGATCTCGCGTGATCTCGCGTGATCTCGCGTGATCTCGCATGATCTCGCATGATCTCGCGTGAGTTCGAGCCCCGGGTAGGGCTCTGTGCTGACAGGTCGGAGCCTGGAGCCTGCTTGGGATTCTGTGTCTCCTTCTCTCTCTGCCCCTCTGCCACTCATGCTCTGTCACTCTCTGCCTCAAAAATAAATAAACATAAAGAAAATTAAAAAAATAAAATTTTGAAAGGGCATCCTGGATAATACACACTCCCCGCTGGTTTGTATTCTCTCTTCTCAAACCACAAGTTCTCAAAATGAATTTGTATAATTTGCCCTTCTGTTCTTTCTATTAGAGCGCTTAAATTATTCCACTGAAACCCGCCAAAAGCTTTCAAACCTGTAGCATTGACTGGGGGGTGAAATTGAGTAACAAACGAGCTCAAGTCATCCCGGGAGCTCTTGTGCAAAAAGAAAGGACGGAGCTGCCCTTAAATGGTTTTGCTTCAGACCCCCTCATTTATAACACCTCTTAGAAGCTGAGAACTATTTGCTTTTCTTTGATCGACTTGATCCTTTTGGAGTTCTCTCCCTCTTGCAGAGCAGGCTGTGACATGAGGGTGGCTGCCTTTGTTTCATGAGTCCTGTCCACTGGTCCAGACGCTGCATTTTGTTTCCATATCAGGAACTTCAGTGATCTCGCTCTCCTAGGGGATTAGAGATTGTTAATTACTTTCTGTGAAAGAGGGAGCTGGCAGCACTTCAGCTTGGCAGGTTTGCTAAAAATAGAGGCTATAGGTTATTTTTAAAAACCCTCATCGAGAGATCATGACCATGAGTCACATTTATCTCCAGAGTTTGCCGGCTGAAGGAAAACCACATGGCTCTGTAGACATTTAAAACCCTCCCTAAAACACTGCCACCTCGGCAGAGCAAACACTCACACCGACCCACCCAGGAGGAAATGGAGAGGAACTTGTCCACGTGGAATTTTAAGACCCAGTTTAGTCTAAAATAGATATTCCATGCCCCAAGGATGAACACTATTTTCTCAGCACTAACTCTTAACTAATACGTGCCATGCTGCGGTACAGCTCTTTCCACTTCTTGTTAGCTTTTTTTCTTTTCCTTTCCAAGGAATGTTCATAATCTAATGAAGAAATATTCGCTGCAGAGGAGTTCCATGGCATGGGAGGTATCAGTCTTCTCTGAGACATCAATTTCACTTGCTTACAGAACATTAAAAAGAAATTTTAAGTGATAAATGCATTAATCTACAGCTACTTATGATTAGGCTGTTCGGGCTAAGACGGAATACATTATCTGTAAGACATCTTTCATACTCCCAAGGCACTTTAAAATAATGAAAACATATAAAATAATATCTAAGTAATTAAAGTAATGGCAAATAAAAACTTAGCGTTATATGGAATTGCCTATTGGAGTAATATATCTCTTTTTATCAGCCCTTTGTGATATTGCTATTAATTTTTAAGTAACAAAATATTGCTTTTGAACCAAAAATGGGATATTAACTAACACACACACTATTAATTGCTTTGCAAATGCAAAGTGCTGAATTCTCATTTATAAAAACGAACCTTTGAGGTTATCTAATAAAATCCATACACAGTGCCCACTTATGAACCATGAAGGGGTAGAGGAGACTCTGCATATGAAAAGCATAGAAATTGCTTCCTGAGACCCTGTATCTCTTCTGCCACTGATCCGTGCACATCCCAAAGCCTTGTATTATCCCCCCTTTCTTCCCATCTCACACTGTCATTCTGTCTCCTAGCCTAGTGCCTTCCCTGATGACTCAGGCATTATTTTCCCAACCCCTTTCAGCTAATGGGTTTTCTGAGCCACAAGTAGGACACTTCTTAAAACAATGTCAATTCTTGGGGTGCCTGGCTGGCTCAGTCAGTGGAGCGTGCAACTCTTGATCTCGGGGTTGTAGGTTCAAGCCTCATATTGTGTATAGAGAGAACTTTAAAAAAATAACAAAATTCTTAAAAAAAACCAAAAAACAAAAAACGATGTCAGTTCTTATACATGATATTCTGTCCCTAGACCTGCCTGTTCTCTTGGCAACCTCCTGCCATCATGATGTCTCTAGTGCCACATGTCCCGTGGAATTGGACTGATGACCCGTTCTGTCTTTATTGACCACAGTGTGATTGATTCAGTCAACACGTTCTGAGTTACCCCATCCCAGCGGACTCATTTCTCTGGGGACCACACTCCGTGCCCCACCGTACCTACCACTCATCCCAGGGACAGGGGCAGGAGCTTGGGCTGCATGACTCAAGGAGACACTTACCCTTGGATTCAGGTAAGTGCGGGCTCAGCATGTAACAACCCCAAGAGTGAGTGCCTCCTTCAGTTGCGCCCGAGTGCCTCACTGCTCACCAGAGCCCTGACTTATTCACAGTCCAGCTTTTCCAGCCCCCAAGGTCCAAGTAGGATTCACTGGAAATAGCAAGCAGCAGCAGAGAGGGGAGGAAGTGGAAGATCACTTAACACTGGATACAAGTCCCCCTTTTCCTCAACTTCCCATGCTTCCCAGCTCTCTGCAAGAAACAGTGCATCCCTGGAACCAAGAGAATGGGCTTCTCAGCTTGTAAAACAGATGATTTCTCGCCAGCACCTTCCATAAACACTTAGAGGGAAAACAAATGCTCTGTATGCATAAAATCATGACACTTCCCACCATTTTTCAAAGTTTATTTATTTATTTTGAGCGTGAGAAAGAGAGAGAGAGAGAGAGAGAGAGAGAGAGAGAGAGAATCCCAAGCAGGCTCCACACTGTCAGCACGGAGCCTGATACGGGAATGAACTGAACAGAAACCAAGAGACAGAACCTTAACCGACTGAGTCACCCAGGCACCCCAGAGTGCAGAGGCACCCCAGGTTCCCCCAGAACCTCATCTGGGGAGTGGGAGGCATCTGTTAGTATCATACAGAGCTAATGTTCTGAGACCATAATGAAGTAGATTATGCTTTGGATTTAATACAGGAGATGTGGATTCAAAGCCTGCTCAGGAGTAATGGTGAATGCTCTATTCACCCTGTCCCAGATCTGTAAATTGAGGGGATGACCAGATGAACCTTTCTAGCTGCAAGACGCAAGTGTCTTACAGTTTATCACTTCCTGCCTTCACTGGTGACCACTGTCCCTTGCTGGGTCCCAGGGGAAGGATCTTTATACAAAATAGTGTGGGGCCCCAGATTGCCGTTCTCAGGTGCAGCTGCTGTTCTCAATGAACAGCTTTGAGGTGGTATTTCAGGAGGATTCAGAAAAGCAGTCTCAACCAGCAAATTTGCTCGCCTTAAATGTGTCAGAAACACTTAGGTAAAATGTAACAATGGGGTCACTGAGTAGGGCCATCCCCTCAGCTTTTTCACAGGCTGAGAAGAAACCCAATGCCAAACAAAAAATACCAAGATTACCAATAACTGCAACTTCCTAATCCTTTCAATAATTAAAATAAATTTTTTTTCAATGTCTACTTATTTTTTTTTTATTTAAATTTTTTTTTTTCAACGTTTATTTATTTTTGGGACAGAGAGAGACAGAGCATGAACGGGGGAGGGGCAGAGAGAGAGGGAGACACAGAATCGGAAACAGGCTCCAGGCTCTGAGCCATCAGCCCAGAGCCCGACGCGGGGCTCGAACTCACGGACCGCGAGATCGTGACCTGGCTGAAGTCGGACGCTTAACCGACTGCGCCACCCAGGCGCCCCCAATGTCTACTTATTTTTGAGAGACAGTGAGCGAGCAGGGGAGGGGCAGAGAGAGAGGGAGACACAGAATCCGAAGTGGGCTCCAGGCTCTGAGCTGTCAGCACACAGCCTGACCCGGGGCTCAAACTCACGAACGGTGAGAGCATGACCTGAGCTGAAGTCGGACACTGAACCGACTGAGCCACCCAGGAGCTCCTACCCTTTCAATAATTTTTGATAGGTTCCAGGGTTTCAATTCTGCATCAGAGTTTAGGGACTTCAGGTAATGCCAGCTTCAAGCTGACTTTGGATGTTAACACTGATTAATTGCCACCCTAATCTTTATTCAAATATATCAATATTTTTAAGACCAACATAAAAACGCAAATATTTGCCCCTTTACTAAAGTAACCAACTTTTAAATAATAAATAGACTTTGCTTGAATCACTAATAACTGTTCTTTATCAATTTCCCCCCACAGTTTTGAGAGATCTTGTATAGCAAACTATATTTACCAAGTAATTAATTTGTTTTCCCTTAAAAAATTAATCCAAAACACATATCACTTGGCTGTCTTCCCAGCCCAAAGCAAAGACACTTGTTATAGGAGTCATATTTATTTGTTCAGCTTTAAAATTTGTGTTGATTTTGTCTTGCCGTAGTTTATGTTTTAAGTAAATGTACTGAAATTCTGTGATTCTATTTAACAAAATGCCTAATGAATACGAGCGAATGCTTGCAGTGTCTGAGCGGCTGCTGACAGGGGCTTTATAGAATGGAGTTCAAGCACGTTTTAATTCACCCACTCACTTGCTTCTCAGGGTACAACTGTGGGACCTTTCCTCAGGAGAGCTCGTGTCCCACTAAAATTTCTTATCCTCGATGTAATAAACCTGTCACCAAGATCATAAAAAATTGGTAGGGAGCGCTTATTAAATGCAGATCCGTGGTGCTCGGTGATAACCCTACCCCCAGCACTCCTCATGCTCGGGGGCGGCGGGGTGGGGGACAGGGGTGCTCCAGGCTCTGCACAGAGCATTGCAGACCCCATCCCTGTCTTTCAACTCCCCAGAGGTGAGGGCCCCCCCTTTCCCTAAGGCAGTGGGGTACAGTTTGGACCTCTTGGGGATTCAGGGTTTCCTTTATAAAGAACAGATATTAATGCATCTGGTTTACTTTGTCCTAGAACTCACTAAGGATACGTGCAAAGATAAGGAGGCTTAGTCCCTCTTTCCTAGGTGCCCTGCCTTGGAGAAATGAATTTCAGTACCATCAGATTGCGTTAATATTTCTGGGCTAGCCATCTTTATCCCCCTCCCAGTCTTGTTTTCTGCCCACCCCACCCTTTCCCTGGACCAATTCAAGCCTGTTGAGCAGCTGTGAGCTTATTATCCCAGGGGGTGGATGTTCCTGGGCAGAGCAGAAACAAAGAAAGCTTCACTGTTTGATCTCCAGGAGGCCAGAAGCCAGCCAAACATTTGTAGAAGCAAAATGTTAGAGAGAATTGATGTTCGAGGAAAGAGTTCCCAGGGCTAGAGAGAGGGAAGACCGGGCTGCGTCTGGGGAGAGAAGCCATATGTCCTCCCTCCTAGCAGAACCCCAGGTAGGCAGCAAAACCGGAAGGAGGTTTGTTAAGACCTGAGGGCTGGGGGTTCTGCTTCCGCTCAAGCCCCACAAAGGTGGCAGAACCCCGCAGAGGAAATGGGATTTCTGCTCCATGGGAAGACACAGGAACAGCAGAATGAGGCCTCTGGACCAGCACAGGACCCAGTGCGGCAATTTGGTGTCTTGGAGTGACCCAAGCGAGGGATGACCAAGAAATCAATGATCCCCTCTGATGCGTTGACGATGCATGAGTCGCAAGAGGAGAGATGAACACTTGGTTTAGGTTAACCTTCCGCCACCTCAGGAAGAATGGAAACTTAAAAATTAGTGACTTGTTTTAAAAATTGTGTTTCTTTTCTTTTTTTCTAATGTTTATTTATTTTAGAGAGAGAGAGAGAGAGAGTGCAAAGGGGAGGGGCAGAGAGAGGCAGAAAGAGAATCCCAAGCAGGCTCCCCACTATCAGCACAGAGCCCCAGGCTTGGCTTCATCTCATGGTTTCTGAGATCATGACCTGAACTGACATCAAGAGTCTGACGCTTGACGGACTGAGCCACTCAGGCACCAAACCGTGTTTTCTATCAGAGTTCTGGGCTGAGATTTCTATCCACCTCCTGTCCTGGGGAATAAGGGAAAAGTGACCTAGCCCTCCAAGCACAGGCCCCCTGTTCTGAGTTTCCTGCTCTCTTCTCCCCACCCCTCCCACCCACCCCCTCAGCAGTCTTCCCAACTTGGTGAAACTCTTGCTCTCTGAGAAGCCAAATGCTTCCTTCTCCAGAAGGCAGGAACCTACCCCGCAAGTGATCAGAGTGAACATCAACCTGAGGCTTAGGAAGAAGGCAGGATAGTCGGACACCAAGGACTAAATTCTAAAGACCATTGGTAAATTGACCATGAAGGAGACCAACAGGGAGGGGTTCTCCAAGCCTGGAGTAAGCTGTTTGGATGTGAGTGTACAAAGGGATAACTGAAGGTGAGGACAGGTGAATGGGGGAGCCTGCCTTTTCCCATTTGCCCAGATTCCTAGTCTTTTTTTCTTTTCTTCAAGTTTCCCGTGGCAACAAATTGAAGGTAACCAAAGAAGAAAGGTTTAATTTGTCCCATCTTTGAACACATTATCCCCCCCCACACACACACACATTTCCCCTACAAAGATAATAAAAACTATGCACACACACCTACACCCTAATAAAATTTCAAAGTCAAGGAGGCCAAGCTCATCTTTTTCCAGAAATGGAAAAATTAATACTATAATTTCACTAGAATCCAGTACTCAACAGGTCTGTTTTGGCAGACCACTTTTCTTTGGAGAGGAGAGAATGCTTTATAAAGCCCAGAGGTCTTAAATTTAAGATTTGGCCTGCATCATTCCCTATTGGTTATAGAGCCCCTCCCTACCATCCTCTCTCTGTGAAACCCACCAATTCTTGAAAGAGTAAAGTGAAGACATGAAGAAAAATGGTGTAAAATTTGATAGCTCTGGTGCAAAGCCATAAATTGTCAAACTGACCCAACTCCTTGCAATAGAAGTTGACTACGAGGACCCGATACCAATTCTTTTGGGTTTTTTATTGAATTACCATTAACGTACAATATTGTATTAGTTTCAGGTATACAACATAGTGATTCGATATTTTTTTTTAATTTTTTTTTAACGTTTTATTTATTTTTGAGACAGAGAGAGACAGAGCATGAACGGGGGAGGGGCAGAGAGAGAGGGAGACACAGAATTGGAAGCAGGCTCCAGGCTCTGAGCCATCAGCCCAGAGCCCGACGCGGGGCTCGAATTCACGGACCGCGAGATCGTGACCTGAGCTGAAGTCGGCCGCCCAACCGACTGAGCCACCCAGGCGCCCCTCGATATTTTTATATATTACTGAACAATTACTCTGAAAGGTCTAGTTACCATCTGTCACTACACAAAGTTATTACAATATGATTGAGTATATTCCCTGTGACTTATTTATTCTATAACTGAAACTTTGTACCTCTTAATCCCCTTCACTTGTTTCACTGGTGCCCCCCCCCACACCCAGCAACCACCAGTTTTTTCTCTATATCTAAAGGTCTGTTTATATTTTGTTTTGTTTTTAATGTTTTTTTTTACTTTGGCGGGGGGGGGGGATGCCAGAGAGAGAGGGAAAGAGAGAATCCCAAGCAGGCTACCAGCTGTCAGTGCAGAGCCCGATGCAGGGCTCCATCCCACAGTCCATGAGATCATGACCTGAGCTGAAATTAAGAGTCTGAAGCTTAACCAACTGAGCCATGCTGGTGCCCCAGTTCTTTCCTTTTCTTTCCTTTTCTTTCCTTTTCTTTCCTTTCCTTTCCTTTCCTTTCCTTTCCTTTCCTTTCCTTTCCTTTCCTTTTCTTTTCTTTTCTTTTCTTTTCCTTTCTTTTCTTTTTGGAGAGAGAGAGAGAGAGAGAATGCTTGCATGCAAGTGAGGGAGCGGTAGAGGGAGAGGAAGAGAATCTTAAGTAGGCTCCACACCCAGCACAGAGCCTGACTTGAAGCTCAATCCCACGACCGTGAGATCATGACCTGAGCCAAAATCAAGAGTTGGATGCTTAACTGACTGAGTCACCCAGGCACCCCTTGTTTGCTCATTTTTATTTACTTGTATATTGGTTTATTTATTTAGATTTCACATATGAGTGAAAACATACAGTATTTGTCTTTCTCTGTCTGATTTATTTCACTCAGCATAAAATCCTCAAGGTCTGTCTATGCTGTTGCAAATTGCAAGATTCCATTTTTTCTGTGCGTGTATCTGAGTAATATTCCATTGTGTGTATAGCACATCTTCTTTATCTACTCATCTGTCCATGGACACTTAGGTTACTTTCCATATCTTGGCTTCTGTAAATAATGCTGCAATAAACATAAGGGTGCACGTATCTTTTAGAATTAGTCTTTCCTTTTTCTTCAGATAACTACCGAGAAGTGGAATTGCTGGATTACATGGTATTTCTATTTTAATTTTTTGAGATACTTCCATACTGTTTTCCGTAGTGGCTGCACCAATGTACATTTCTCCCTACAGTGCATGAGGATTCCCTTTTCTCTACAACCTTGCCAACACTGGTTATTTCTTTAGCTTTTTTTGGCAGGGGTTGGGGCGGTGGGGGGGCAGATATTAGCCTTTCTGATAGGTGTGAGATGATATCTCATTGTGGTTTTGATTTGCATTTCCCTGATGATCAGCGAAGTTGAGTAACCCTTCATATGTCTGTTGGCCATCTATGTCTTCTTTGGGAAAATGTCTATTCAGATCCTCTGCCCGGTTTTTTTTTTTTTTTTTTAATTTTTTTTTTCAACGTTTATTTATTTTTGGGACAGAGAGAGACAGAGCATGAACGGGGGAGGGGCAGAGAGAGAGGGAGACACAGAATCGGAAACAGGCTCCAGGCTCTGAGCCATCAGCCCAGAGCCCGACGCGGGGCTCGAACTCACGGACCGCGAGATCGTGACCTGGCTGAAGTCGGACGCTTAACCGACTGCGCCACCCAGGCGCCCCTACTCTGCCCGGTTTTTAATCAGGTTGTTTGTTTATTATTGAGTTTATGAGTTCTGTATGTATTTTGGATATTAACCTCTTATCAGATACTGTATATCACTTGTAAGTGTCTTCTCCCATTCTGTAAGTTGCCTTTTCCCTTTGTTGATGGTTTCCCTCATTGTGCACCAACGTCAATTCTGGTTCTCTGCCGTTTCCAACCCTGACGTCAGCCTTCTCTTGTGTTCACCAGGTCCCACTTCCCTCAGGTCATTTAAAAAAGGAAAATTTTCTTCATAAGATCCAACTCTCAATAACCCACCTAGCCAATAAAAAAATGTGTATGTGGAAACCTGAGATAATGCAAATAACTAATTCTGGCCATTAATTTTAGCCTTCTCCCTCCCTAACTAGGAGACTCAAGAGCTGCTGAAACACCAAGAAATAAATTATTGAATTGAGTTTCACTTCTCACAGCTTACCATCTGGTGAAGGTGCTAATGAGCAATGATGTGCCCCACAGGAAGGAAGAAATTAGGGGAAGTAGGAGTGGGGCCCGAGTTCTACATGAGCTATAATCAAGTCCTTGGTGACTCAAGGTTGCCTGGACTTTTAAGCAAATATGGTTTGGGTTTTACTTCTCCAGGTTTTCTTCATCATTAGAAAGGAAAATTAGACCTCTCCAGAAAATATCTCCTGGCCAGCCAGCCTTCCAGCCTGCCTGCCTTCCTTCCTTCCTTCCTTCCTCCTCTCTCTTTTCCTTCTAGTTCAGCAGCATTGTTGAGTATTTATAGAGTGCCCATCATACCGCCAGATTTACGCTGGAATGCCAAGGGTCTGAAAGTGGAAATTGCCGCCATTTTCATTACATATTAGAGCTCTGGGCTCAAACTAGATTTCTGGAGGAAAAGACAGCTCAAAACTGGCATAATTTACCTTTATTGGTAACTATTATTAATACACAGGTTTTAACAACCAGAAAGCCTATATTGTCTCCACTCAAATCTTGATCTTGTCTCTTTCAATATGGTCACTGAAGAACGAGCAAAGTAGGACTGCTTTTTCAAAAAGATTTTTTTTAACTAAACTCTGTGCCCAGCATGGGACCCGAATTCATGAACCCCACATGCTCTACCACCTGAGGCAGCCAGGTGCCCACAATAAGTGTTTTCCTGAAAACAAAGGTCAGTGAGTGAGAGAGAGGACACTAAATGGAGATTTCTTCAGATGACACCAGTTGAAGGAGTCTTAAACCTAAGTTAGGAAGTGCAGAATTATATAAGGCATACGATACAAGGGGCATTTGGCAATTTTGTTCCAGAGTTAATATGCAAGATTATGAGAGATTTGCCTTGCTGTAGAAAAACCCATATACTGCATTTCCAGCAATATTTTGATTTCCACCCTAGCATTTTATTATCAGCATCTGTAACTCTGAAAATGTGTTAGAGGTTTTGGTTTTTTTTTTTTTTTTTTTTTTTTTTTTTTTTTGGCTTAAATGGAATAAAAGCATTGCTTCACTAGAGCATGGGTATAAGAAAAATAAATAATCCTGTCCAGTTTTATAAGCTGAAGCTGTATTAAAGTGATTGATTAATACTCTGCATGTCTTTTTCTGGGCCTCTTGTAACCCTAATAACATTTAAACCATTAACTATTAAGATAATTGCCTTCTGAAAGGAAAGGAAAATGTGAGGACTGTTTGCCTGTCTTATTCAATTCAGTGCCAAATAACAGTATTAGAACTAGGTTCTAGGAACTACAGCCCTGGAAATATAGAGCCAACATTAGGTGAAACCAGGAAATGTGTTTCCTATCTCTCTCTCCTTCAAAAATAAATAAACATTAAAAAAAATTTTTTTTTAATATTTGCAAGCTGGTTAAACGTATAAAAATTAGTTGAGGAAATAACATCAGGCAGCAGAGAAGAGAATCAGCTTCAGGAGTCCGTGAACCTGCATGAGAATCCTCGCTCTGCATTTAAATGGCTGTGTGGCCTTGAACAGGCCCTCTAATTTCTCCGAGTCCAAATTATCCCATCTGGAAAATGGAATAGTATTATTTGTCACATTGGGTTTGTGGTAAGAATTAAATAAGACAATGTCTTTTATATAAGACGTATGGTTCTTGCTCAGTAAGTGGTTTTCTCTGGTGAGCCCATGTAAGTTAAGGTTTAATAGTTCAATGTGTTGTCACTTTTCATATGTAATTTTTTTGCTTTCACATTTTTATAAGACTTTCTTAGGCATTAACTCAAAAGAGGGAGCCCTGTGGGAATTTCCCCTGTTGTGGCAGATCAATTGGGAAAGACAGACTTGAGACATCAGGCCTTTGGGGAGTGTGCTTATGTGTGCCCAATTACGTCACCAAGATATTATAAGATATAATCCTATATGTGTCCAGGGCTATACGGACCAAAGAACAACTGGTTTCTCTGTTTCTGTCGGTAATATCATTTGTGCTGTCATTTGGGCAAATGGTGGCCTGAGTCATGGCACTCAGAAATCTAGGGATGAGATGCCTCTGAGATCTAGGCCATGCCCTTCTTGTAACATTCTCACAAATAGGTCAGAGGGTTATGAATACTGGTCTAGGACAGTGCTAGTTCACCCCTGTTGTCCCTGAGTGATTATTAATAGCACCTCCTCCCTTTTTCACTCTTAAAATGATCCCAGTTTGGACGGCAAATTAGATGGCTACCTTAATCAGAGTGAAGTGTATGTGGATAAGAACAATAAATTACAAAAGGGAAAATGATGAGGTACTACACTAATTCATAGACTCTGAGAAGCTTAGACGGCATTAAAGTTTATTTATTTATTTTGAGAGAGAGAGAGTCTGCATGCGTGTGAGTTGGGGAGGGGCAGAGAGAGAGAGGGAGGGAGAGAATCCCAAGTAGGCTCCACACTGTCAGCACGGAGCTTGACATGGGGCTCGAACCCACAAACTGTGAGATCATGACCCTGGCCGAAATAGAGTCAGACGCTTACCTGAGTGAGCCACCCATGCGCCCCTAGATGACATCAGTTTAAGACACACTAACGTGTCGGGTACCGTTAACAAAGAAAAAAAGCCCACTGTGTTAGTTTTCTAGCACCACCATAACAAAGTACCACAGACTGGGAGGCTTAAACCACAGAGATATATTGTCTCACCGAGCTGAAGCTAGAAGTTCAAAAATAAGGTGGCTGCTGGGTTGGTTCCTTCTAGAGGCCACTCTCCTTGTTTTGTTTTGGTTTTTAAGCTTATTTATTTATTTGTTTGTTTATTTACTTATTTATTTAGGGCGGTTGGGAAGAGAGTGCAAACAGGGGAGGGGCAGAGAGAGAGGGAGAGAGAGAATCCCAAGCGGGCTCCATACTGTCAGCACACAGCCAGATGTGGGGCTCAAGCCCACGAACTGTGAGATCATGAGCTGAGCCACAATGAGGGGTCAGTCGCTTAACCGACTGAGCCACCCAGGTGCCCCCACTCTCCTTGGTTTGCAGGTGGCTGTTTTCTCTCTGTGTCTTCACAAGCTCTTCTCTCTGTGCTTGTGTGTGTCCTAAGCTCCTCTTCTTCTAAGGACACCAATCAGATTGAATTAGGGCCCACGATGAAAATTCTGTTTAACCTCATCACCTCCCTAAAGGCCCTCTCTCCAGGGGTGGCTCCGTTGGTTAGGTGTCTGACTTCGCCTCAGGTCATGATCTCGCGGTTTGTGGGTTCGAGCCCCGCGTCGGGCTCTGTGCTGGCAGCTCGGGGCCTGGAGCCTGCTTCGGATTCTGTGTCTCCCTCTCTCTCTGCCCCTCCCCAGGCACATTTTGTCTCTCTCTCAAAAATAAATAGATACACGCATACATACATACATACCTTATCTCCAAATACAGACACATTCTGAGGTACTGAAGTTAAGACTTCAACACAATTCAGCCCAGCACACCCAGCAACTGAATTCTGGCATGCCATTAGTTGTTAGATGTATCTTGATGTCAGAGATACGAACATGTGAACAAGTGTGCGTGTCAGAACCACACGGTTCTAAAATGCGGTCGGTCGGGAAGGGGGACTAGAGCCATTCTGTGTGCTTCGGCTAGTGTGAGTGTGGAAATTTATAAACCTCGTCCTCTGAAACCATCGCTATCTCCCCTCCACCCTCCTGAGGGACCCGGGAGAGGAAGGGAGCGCGTAGCTATCCAGATTGTGATCTTGATTGCTTCCCCTCCCTGGTGCCTCACTTCCTGCCAGTTCTCCTTCTGTAACACTGTCCGTGACTGCCCCTTCCTTTCTCCCTGCCCACACCCGCATCAGCCCTTAGCTCATACCTGGACAGTTTCCACAGCTTCTGAACTGGCTCCCCGCCTCCCTCCCCTTCTTTTCCCTCCTAATCCACCCTGACACAAGCATTGGTCTGCAAGGTGACTCTCAAAACTGCAGCCTGGGTCATGCCACACCCCTGAGAGAAAGTCTCAACGGGCCCTTCGTTCCTAAAGAATAAAACCCAAATGTGCTGTAGCCGCATGCTTAGGTCAGGCCCTCCATGCCCAGTCTGGCCCCCAGCCTCCCATCCAGCTGCATCCTGTGACCCTCCACCACGGCCAGCGTTCCCACCTCCTGGCATCTGTGCGTTCCGTGCCCCTAGTCTGGCGGGCTCATGCTCTGGGCCTGTCTGAATGCCACCATGTAATTATTACACGTAGTTATTTATGTCTGACTCTCCAACTAATAGCCAGCCAAATTATCAAGACTGTAACGCACTCCATTAACCACATTGGTTGAGAAAGGATTTGTTTCTCCTTGGTTCCTCCAGAAAGAATGAAAAGTATTTCCCCCACCCCCTTCTGTCTCCCTCCCCTGAGAGAAGGTAGCTGGGCCTTTGTGTCCTGGAAGCCTGACTTCCCTCAGCCCCAGGGAGAGTTAACAGCCTTTTTGTGTGTTTTCTGTGGGAAAAAGGGAAGCGGCCTGGTGGGATGGCCTCCCCCTTTGTTTTCTGAGGTCTAGGCCACGGGTTAAAATCGGTGGCTTGGGATATCTTTTATTTGGCCTGGAAGTATTTTCACATGAATTTTAAATATGAGTTGCAATTTTCAAAAAGTAGGAGATTTCCCACGAAAACCTAAATTTCTGGGTTCTTTAAAGCAACGACAACAACCACCACCTCAGATTTAGCATCTCTGGGTCCCTATTTTTACTTGGCAAAAGTTGGCAGGATCCAAGTATTGCTGGTTCCTTTTCGACAGCTCATGTACTTTCCAATTTACCACAATCTCCACCACTCCCCAAGATCTTACACGACTCACATCGTTCCTTTATGTACCTGCCTGTTTTTGTGAGCATCTGAGTTCTCGGCCCCTGCTTAGACCCAACAAGGGTATTCATCTGAAGCATTAAGGGAAAGGAGATGGTGACCATGAGCTTCAAAAGTGAGAGAGAGCACGGACATTCTGCAGGTCTTTAGAACCTATAGAACCTTTAGCCTCTGCTAACCTACCTTCCTTTTTAAAATTTGCACCACGTTTTTAATGTTAATTCCAGTATAGTTATATTAATTTCAGGTGTACAATATAGTCATTCAACAATTCTATGCATGACTGAGTGCTCATCTTGGTAAGTGTGTTCTCAATTCCCACCGTTTATTTCACCCATCCCCCCACCCACCCTAACATACTCTCTTGAAGGAGCAGGATGAGGGATAGAGTTGGCTGAGTGGGTGCCTCTGAGGACTGGGCTTTAAATGTTTTCACCTTGAGGGGGCCTGGGTGGCCCAGTCGGTTAAACGCCTGACTCTTGATTCTGGCTCAGGTCATGATTTTATGGCGCGTGAAATGGAGCCCCACAAAGGGCTCTGTGCTGATAGCACAGCGTCTGCTTGGGATTTTCTCTCTCCCTCTCTCTCTGCCCCTCTCCTGCTGGCACTCTTTCTCAAAATAAATAAACTTAAAAAAAAATTATTTTCACCTTGACAATGTCAAGACAAACTGCCAGGGCTGAGCTGGGCCTAGAGAAACCAGAGCCACCCTCACAACCACCCACAGAGATGCCTGCCTTCAGTGGGCCTGCCCAAGGAGCAGCAGCATCAGGGAGCATATCAACCAAAGAGCTGACGTATCTCGATTTTCCTGCCTAGCATGATCCCCCACAGTTCTTGTGCAGCCTAAGTGGGGTGGGGTGGGGTGGGGTGGAGGGCGTTGCACTACGTGACAACAACCCTTCATAACCCTACACATTTTCTATGGAGTAACTCCTCCTGTGGTTGTTCAGTGCACAACCTGAGCGAGTGTGTGTGTGTGTGTGTGTGTGTGTGTGTGTGTGGTGGGGGGGGCGGGTAGCCTCTCAAATTGACATTTGACTTGTCACCAGCCTTGACAGTGAGAGCCCAGAACTTTAATTTAATTTTTTATTGATTGATTATTTTTTTAAGTAATCCCTACACCCAACGTGGGGCTTGAACTCACAACCGCAAGACCGAGAGTCAAATGCTCCACTGACTGAGCCAGCCAGGCATTTCTAATTTAATTTTTTAAACAAATGTAATATGTCTTACTCCTAAGTGTGGTTTAGTGATTGAATTTCGTTACAAAAAATAACTTTCTCAAGAACAGAAAGCATGCTTTGTTCTTCTATACCCCTCCCATAGTGTTTTGCAAAATAAATATCTGTTGACTCAAACTACAGTTCTTAGCACAGAATTTCTCTTCCTGGTAAAACTTAAGTTTCCCATTTTCCTGGGTCATAGGCAAGACTGGCTTTTGTCACTCAAACTCGTTTGAGGCTAAAAGTCACTTCCATGATTTGCAGTGAAAATGTTTTTTTGTTTTGTTTTGATTTTTAATTAATTTATTTATTTTTGATAGCACACAGGAAGGGTGGGGGGGGGCGAGGGGGGCGGAGAGGGAATCCCAAGCAGGCTCCACACTGTCATTGCAGAGCCTTATGCGGGGCTCACATTCATGAACAGTGAGATCACGAGCCGAGCCAAAATCAAGAGTCGGATGCCTAACCAACTGAGCCACCCAGGTGCCCCTGCAAGGAAGAGTTTAAGCAGCATATGAGTTTCCCTTAATATACACCAGCCGGTGTGTAATCTGTCTAGGAGAGAATTCAAACACAGCTCTCTGCCATTAGTATTCTGTCCACAGCCTTAAAGTTTTGAGCCCCTCTGGTAAGAAATTTCATTTCTAGGAATTTACGGTAAGAAAAGAATCAGGAGATATGAGCCAAGACTTGGGTAAGTGGATGTTTATTGTAATATATTAATTACAGTAGCAATAATGGGGAGCAAGCTCAATGTTCCCCCACTGGGGAGTGATGAAATGACATTCTGACATATTCATATGGTGGGGTACCAGGTAGCCTTTGAAAAGAATGTTCTCGGGTATTAAAGGGAATGAGGAAATGGTTGGTTATATATATTCCTAAGACCTCTAAATACCTCTAAGTATGTTGTTAACATTTGGAAAAGGGTGTAACTATTAATAAAAAACACTTACTCTCTTCCCCAGCCCTTGACTGGGGTTCCTGTGAGATTTGTTGTAACTGCCGGGATATAAGCAGACGTGATCCTAGGGGAGGACTGAAAAGCAATTGTGTGATTTGGCTTGCTCTCTTGGGCCTCTCCCACTGCCATGAGAACATACTTAAGCTAGCCCACTGGTTCTAGAGAAGGATGACAGACGTGCACAGCCAAACCCAGCCATTCCAGCTGGGTGCAGTCTGGTTCAGCCAACCCCGGTGACCCCTCGGATCCAAGAGAATGGAGTATGGAGAATCCACTGATGGGCGTTTTGTGGCAATCGTCGACTGATACAGGAAGAAGCTACAGTCCAATGCTAGAAAGCTCTTTTCTCCGGTGATAAAGCATACACAGACTTGCGCAGATAGTCCTCTACTTTTCTCTTCAAGTGCCCATTTGATCCATACTGGGTCCGCCCAGGTTCAAGGGGAGGGGACATAAACCTCAGTGGGAAGAATATCACATTATAAAAAGAACATGTAGGATGGGAAATAATTTATGGCCTTCTTCGGAAGATAGACTCTAACCATCTAAGATTCTCAGAACGTTGCTTTATGAGCACTGTATACGTGTTAGCTATTTTCATTCAACCAATATTTACTGAACACCTACTACGTACCAGCTACCCTGCTACAACCTGGAGACGAGCAGTGAACACCTCAGAGGTGGTCCCTGTGTTCACAGGCTACCCAAAGAAAAGCTGCAGGCTGAAACCCATTATAAGACCCCCCTGGTAACTGACCAGATGAGCTGTTGAGCTGGAGATAATTTTCTAGTGAGTAGGCCAGCCCCAGAGGACCAGAAAAATTATCCTGGCTATAGATGCATTTTGCCTGACTGTGTCTGCTGTGACGGAGCCTTTCCTGGCAGCTTCTCTGAGTGTAGAATGCAGAGGCCAAAGTTCTCAAAGGGCTTAGAGTCCGATTCCATTTCATTCAAGCAGTTACTATAGCTTTAATGCAAAGCAGGTGTTGGGCTTGTTAAAAAAAAAAAAGGAACTAAAGGCACCTGGCTCAGCTTTGTAGTAGCTTGCAGCTCAAAGTCTGATCTCGGCACAAAGCGTCCTCCAATTGCATGGGCCTCACCTGGGAGCTGTATGGCCCTCTCAGGCCCTGCCCCTGAACTTCTGAATCAGAATCTGCATTTTTAAAAACTGTGGTAAAATACGCGTGTAAAATTTATCATCTTAACCATTTTTTTAAGTTTATTTATTTATTTATTTAGAGATAGAGAGGAGGGAGGAGCAGAGACAGAGGCAGACAGAGAGAGAATGCCAAACAGGTTCTGCACTGTCAGCACAGAGCCCGACGAGGGGCTCGAACTCACGAACTGTGAGATCATGACCTGAGCCAAAGTCTGACATTTAACTGACTGAGCCGCCCAAGCGCCCCTTGACCACTTTTTTTAAAGTTTTTTTTTTAAGCAATCTCGACACCCGTCATGGGGCTTGAGCCCATGACCCCCCAAGATCGCGAGTCACGTTCTTCTGACTGAGCCACCCAGGCGTCCCTCATCTCAAGCGTTTTTAAGACCACGGTATAGTCACATTGAGTACTTTCACACTGCTATGAGCCGTCACCACCATCTGTCCAAAGAACTCTACATCTTGCAAAACTGAAACTCTGTACCCATTAAAGAGCAGCTCCCCATCCCCTCCCCCCACTCCTGTCTCTATGAATTTGAATACACCAGGTGCCTCATGTAAGTAGAATCATGCAGTATTTGTCCTTGTGCAACTGGCTTATTTCACTAAGCATAATATCCTCAAGTTCTACCCATGCTGTAGCAGAATCTGCATTTTGTCAAGATCTTCAGGTCATGTGCGTGCACGTGAAGGTTGGAGAAGTCCTCCTCTACTGGATTGCTGGCAGCTGAGACAGGGGAGGAAAGAAGGTCCAAGAGGACTGGCCTCGTTGGGATTCAGCTTTCCTTACTCCTCCTCCAGCCAGGAGGGATCATCTTCATAGTCACGTGTCTGAGGGCAACTTCGGATTCCTAAGATCAACCAATTGGGCTCCAATCGGTCAATAAATGGATGGCTAAGCCGGCCTCTGGGCATCAGAAGTTTCTGGCCTACGGGGAGTAGGCTTGTGGAAGTATAACTTGTATATCACTCACAAAATAGCAAGGGCAATTAGATGTCTGTGGCTGGACTGCACAGAGTTACCAGCCCACTTAGATTCACATTTATGTAATAACACATACACTTATATAGTGCCAGCCACTATTCCAAGTAGTGATCAAATATTAATACCGTTAGGGCGCCTGGGTGCCTCGGTTGAGCGTCCAACTCTTGATTTTGGCTCAGGGCATGATCTCGTGGTCTGTGGGGATTGAGCCCCACATCAGGCTCTGCACTGACAGCACAGAGCCTGCCTGAGATTCTGTCTCTCCCTCTCTCTCAAAATAAATAAATAAACGCTAAAAAAAAATATATTAATACCTTTAACCCTCAGGGTGCTTGGGTGGCTCAGTCAATGAAGCGTCAACTCTTAATTTCAGCTCAGGTCATGATCTCACGGTTTGTGAGTTTGAGCCCCATGTCATGCTCTGCGCTGACAGTGAAGAGCCTGCTTGGGATTTTCTCTCCGTCTCAATTTCTCCGTCTGTCTCTGCCCCTACCCTACTTGCTCCCTAAACAAACAAACAAACAAACAAACAAATGTTTAGCCCTCATAACAATTCTAGGAGTAGGAACTACTATTATCCCCATTTTACATGTGGGGAAACTAAGGCACAGACTGGTTAAGTAACTTTCCAAGGTCCTATGACTGGAAAATGGTGAAGTTGGGGTTTGAACCGTAGAAGTAAGACTCCAGGACCTTGATGACTACACTATGCCTCCTCCCTTGTAGTGGTTTGGCTGAGTCTTCTGTCAAAACTGAGCAAGAGGGGATTATACAGATTGTGGGTGTGTTGTGGGGAGGGGTCTACGTTAGCCACAGGGGTTAGTTTATATATAAGAAAAAAGCCAGCAGATGCTAGGATGTCTGAAAGTTAGTAGGAAACCCTTGCGAGTTGGTGGATTTTTTTCTCATTAGGGCAGAAGAAAATTTGTGGTTCACGTTCACATTACTAAACACTCAGACTGGCTCCCCTCCTACCACCCTAGCCACCCTTTCCGTGCCTCCTACACAGTCTCCTTCCCCTCCCACATGCTCTCCCTCACCAATCTCAATTGCCCTCTTAGCTTGCAAGCACATGACGCCCAAATCCATGTTGCCTACTGTGATCTTTCTTCCTGGTTCCAGATCGTATTTCACTGCTTTGCCGTGGCTCAGTGAGAATGTCACACCAAGATCTCCAACTCCACGTCTGGGAAGATGAGCCACATTGATTGACAGCTTGGAGATCAGTGAGGAGCCCGATGTCACAGGCAGACTGCTCTCATAGCAACATCTCCAAACAGCACCCATCATCTCGCTGCCCCAGAGCATTCCCCCAGGCTCCCAACTCACTGCTGGCCCCACATCACTCTCTCTAAGAAGCTTGAAACCTTGCTCATCTTCTCCTCCTCTTCCCCAAAACGTAAGGAGTCTCCCTCCTCAATAGGTCTCAAGTCTGTCTTCCGCTTTGCATGTTGTCACCGTCAGAGCTCAAGCCCGGACATCTGCCTCCAGTCTCCCTAGCCCCCTCTGCCCTGCTCCCAGGACCCCACCCTGCACACAGCTGACGGCAGCTTCCCAGAGCACAGCTCAGTGTGCGCCACATCTTGGTACTGCCCTTTGACTCCATCCCTGGAGGGATGGGGGAAATTTGCCGACCGCTCCGCAAAAACAACCTCCTTCTTTGCGCTTTTCAATAGCAATCTCAACCTTACAGAAAAGGTGCAAATATAGTACAAACAGCACCTTTGTTCCTGAACCATTTGAGAGTAAATTGCAGACATGATGCCCTAAAAATTTTAGTATTTACTTCCCCCCAAACAGGGACATCCTCCTACATACAGAGTACACTTTGAAAAGTTAGGAAATTAACATCGATCCCTGGCTACCATCTAATCCCCAAGCCCCACTCAAGGTTTGCCAACTATCCCCGTAACACCATTTTCGTGGCAAAAGTCCAGAATCACACGTGCGTCAGTTGTGGTGTCTCTTTGGGCGACTTCCGTCCGAGCAACTTCTCATTCTTTCCTTGGTTTTTATGCCTTTGACATTTTTGAGGACTACGGTCCAGACTGGAGTGTGGAGTGTCCCTCGATTTTGTTTTGACTTGATTATATTCAGGTAGAAAGAGTGCATCTTGGTCAGGAATAGTGCAGAAGGGATGCTGAGTTCTGCCCACTGCATCTAACTGCATGGTGCACGATTTCCGTTTGCCCCAGTCCTGGTGATGTTCATGTGGGTCCCTTGACTAGAAAGGTGTCTGCCAGCTTCCTCATCAACAGTGACAGTGACTCTTTTCCCTCTCGTAAGTATTGTGCGGAAACCATTGAAACTATGTAAATATTTCATCCCTCATCAGACTTTCAATTGAGTCATTTCTTTATGAATATCAGAATGGACCAGTGGTTTTCTATCTTGTTCAATGTGTTCTATATAATCTGTTACCGTCCTTATTTTCTTACTCTCTCTCATCCTACTACAACTGCCTACATAAAGAGGTTTTTAGCCATGTTTTTGGCCACGGAGCCCTGTGTTTATCCAAACTGCATGCTTCATTCCTAACAGAGGATGGTTTTTATCTGAGTATTTGTTACCCAAATGCCTACAGTTATGACTTGCTTATGAAGCAAAGTTGTCATAACATGAAACCCACGTGCTAATGGACCATAACACTGTCTACACTCAAATAAAGTCTCTCCCTGTTTCACACTAGCAGACATCCCTACCCATCAACACCTTTGTGGTTTGCAGCAACATCCAAAATTATAATGCAAATTCAATGCAAATAAGTTCATAAGGTGAAACTGCAAATCTTACAGAGCTGCAGGGTTTCCTGAAGTCTGTGAAAATAACTTAGCAGGACTGCTCAAAGCCTTGAGTGAGGCCACTTAGCAGCCACCAAAAACAGAGAAGGGCGAGACAATGTGAATAACGAGGATTTAGAAAAGACCTTAAAAAGATTGGATGGAGGCACCTGGGTGGCTCAGTTGGTTAAGCATCTGACTGCGGCTGAGGTCATGATCTTAGGTTCGTGGGTTCGAGCCCCCTGTCAGGCTCTGTGCTGACAGCTCAGAGCTTGGAGCCTGCTTCGGATTCTGTGTCTCCCTCTCTCTCTGCCCCTCCCCTACTCGCACTCTGTCTCTCTCTCTCTCTCTCTCAAAAATAAATGAACATTAAGAAATTTTTTTTTAGTTGGATGAAGTCATCAAATATTTTGTAACCCTCTTTATGAAGGTGATGTGAAAGTCAAAACTGAAGTAGAGAATACCGTAAGGTTTTATCAGAAAACAAAGTTTAGATTTTTGTTATTGTTATTCTCAGAATTAGCACATGGCTGAAGCCATAATCTAAATTTCATTAGAGGGATAAACTTATTTTCGTAATTTCGGTGTCTTCTTTTTTTTCAGGATAAGATGCTAATCAAGTATTTTGCTCTTTATTTCCTGTAATGTTCCCATCCCTTCCGTAAATGGGTCCCCTTTAAATGGCCTTGTCTTGGTGCCAGTTACTTGCAGGTCACAGCCCCTCCTGCACACACAAAGGAAACTCAAAGCTGCTGTGGCAAGAGTGAGCCTCTGTCCGTTTCGATGCCTCTTACAAGTGTCACCTTGTTTCCCCGTCCTATGAACATCTCCTCTTTCTCTCCCCCCCTTGTCTCCCCTGCCCCCATGTTTGTTTTTTTACTCTCTGGTCTCACTCTCTTCATTTATACCACTATTTTTTTAATTCTTTAAAAAAAAATTTTTTATGTTTATTTATTTTTGAGACAGAGAGAAACAGAGCATGAGTTGGGGTAGGGGCAGAGCGAGAGGGAGACACAGAATCCAAAGCAGGCTCCAGGCTCTGAGCTGTCAGCACAGAGCCCGATGCGGGGCTTGAACCCACCAACTGTGAGATCATGACCTGAGCCAAGGTTGGATACTCAACCAACTGAGCCACCCAGGCGCCCCTATCCCACTATTTTTTAAATTTTATGTTTATTTTTTAAAGAGAGAGAGACAGAGAGAGAGAGTGTGTGAGCAGGGGAGGGGCAGAGAGAGGGGTTAGAGAGGATCTGAAACAGGCTCTGGGCTGACAGCAGAGAGCCTGATGGAGGGCTTCAACCTGTGAGGTCATGACCTGAGCAGAAGTCAGGTGCTTAACCAACTGAGCCACCCAGGTGCCCCTACCACTATTTTTTTTTTTTTTTAGATTTGTATATTTTGAGAGAGAGTGAAGGAGAGAGAGCAGGGGAGGGGCAAGGAGAGAGGGAGACAGAGAATCCCAAGCAGGCTCCATGCTGGCAGCACAGAGCCTGACGTGTGGCTTAATCCCATGGACCACGAGATCATGACCCGAGCCTAAATCAAGAGTCGGATGCTTAACCAACTGAGCTCCCCAGGTGCCCTCACTTTCCTCATCTAGAAAAGAAGAAAATATCTCAGCCTCATCAACTTCACAAAGGGTTGTTCTTATAGTCAATGAGTTCACAGATAATAATAGCAGTCACAACATGTCTTCAACATGTTTATTCTATGTCTGACCATGTGCTAAGAGCTTAACGTCTATTATTACAATGAACTCTCCCCAAACTTGTGAAGGTAGAGGACATTATTATCTTGCATTTTACAGATAAGCAAACCGAGGCTCCAGGAGGTTAAGTGATTTACTGAAGCTTCCTTAGTTATTAAAGGACTGAAGATTTGGGTCCAGTAGTTCAAGCTCTTAACTGCTAGACTATCCTGCTTTGAGGACTGAATGGTGCTCCGTGAATATAGACATCATTATTATTATGTTTCCTGTGTATGCTCTGGACTCTGGAAGGCTTTGAATGATAGAGGAGATATTACCAGAAAGCATTCCTTTTGTGTGTGCCTGGTAGTTTGGGCCCCAAAATACTTCACTACTGGCACCCAGTGGCATCCATTGGCATTGCCTAACCCCACACAGACCCACGAGCCTAATCTATATGCCTTGGAAGAACAATTTGCCTCTGAGTCGCAAAATAGAAGCAGACCAACTCATCCCAAAGGACATTGCCAACCCCCTCCCCCCTACCAGCAGCTGTGGCAAAGGCTAACCTTGGTCACTCTGCCCTAGCTTTCCTCGGCCTGGGGGGAGAGGGGGGTTTGGTACCAGGCACAAGGACCTAAAAGGACGTTTGGTTTCTCTTCGATAACAGAGGTATCAAGGTATGCGTGGGGTTCTGTGCTGGGCACCAGAATTTGCTGTTGGCAAATGCAAATAGGCATGAGAAAGAATCTACGCACACCAGTCAGTTCTCAGTACCCCCAGGTAGGATTTACAATCCAGGGTCGTTTCTCCCCTACAGATACCTCCGTTTAATGGTCCTCCTTCTGCTCAAGCTGTGAGCAACCCACCCCTTGGGATAGAAGTCCCACTGCTGGGCTTTGCTTTTGGTTCTTCCAGCCGGCTTCTGCAGGGGCTCAGGTCAGTGAGTGGGTGCTAATTTGCCTAACAGGCATAGAAGGGGTTTGTGGGTCACCAGTGCTGCAGGGGAAGGAAATTACAATCTGAGCATACCCCGGAGGTGATGGCTCTGACGAGGCAGTAAAACCACCAATTTCACACAGCCGAGGAGACCTGCTGAGGGGAGGGGGAAGGAAGAACTGTATTTGTTGACAAAGGCAGTGGAAGACTGGGAGGAAAGCAAAGATCCCCCCAGACACCAGAGTGTCTTCCCAGTCTAGACTTCTGGTGGGAGGGCAGGCCACTGGTCCTCTTGTCCTACACATGAGGAAGCTGAGACCCAAAAAAGCGTCAGGACTAGAGTAAGTCTGCCCAGATGGTAAAGGACAGAGCTGGTCATCAAACCACGTCTGGACTCTTCCGCTCCCGCACACCCTCTACGAGGAAACATCACACAAACCATGTGAATAAACATTAACTTGTAAAACAGCTAATGCATATGCCCTTGTGCGGAAGCCTTAGCTTAAGCATATCAGGCAAGAAAACTTGGGACGATGGGTCTCTTTTAAGATGATTTGGGGTGGGTGTCCGGGACATCTGCCGGTTTTGCCCACCACGAGTGCCACTTATTTACAGTTGTTCAGGTGTCACACTGCATAACAGCATCCTGCCAAGGGGGAGAGCGGGCTAAAATCCGACTTTAGCTCTACTCGCTCAACCGTGTGTCTTGAGTGTGGGGCTACTTTTGCCCCACAGAGGCTGGAAGGTGGGTGCCATCCGCTCCCCAAGCAGTGGGCACACAAGGCTGCATCAGCCAGGAGGGGATGCCTGTGTCCAACTCACAAAGGTCCCATATGGGCGAACTACCACTTTCTGCATCCATTGCCCCTTTTTCTGAAGCTAAAACGCAATTTTCTTTTGTGGAGCCAATCCTGACCTAATCTGAGTCCTGTGTTTGGTGGAGCTGACCCCACTCGCGTCTTCAGGTGGACCAGTGACTCAAGCCATAATCAGTTTAAGGATGAGCACCTTACTCAGTGAGAATTCACTTCGAAATTATTGCTGCAACTATTAGTTATGAAGGCAACACTTTCCCTGGGGTTGTCAATCTTGGGAGAGGGAGAAGGAGAGGACAAGAGCATGACATTGTTTGAAGCTTTGGAATCTGTCGTGTGACCTGATTCACCCCCACCCCCCCCCCCCCCCCAGCACATTTCCCACTTACAGGAACCAGTTCTCCTTTTTGCTTGGGCTGGGTTGTGTTGAGTTCTGTCCCTTGTGACCAAAAGAATCCTGACCACCACAGGGAGAAAGTCAGAGCTTCATCGTTTACATGAAAGCAACTTTACCAGACTGGTCAACAGAACTTGCTGTATCTGAGCCAGTTCTAATCGTCCGTCCCCACCCCACCCAGGGCGTGTTAGAAAGACTGGGGGGCGGGGGGCGTATATTAACACACACCTGTAATACCTACCCCTTCCCTTCTCCTGGTTCTGGGAGAGCTGAAGCACTTATCCCTCAGGTCACTAATAGTACTGTCAAGCAAAGACCTGCATTTTAAATTCCATTTAAGCTCTTTCTGCAGAGCTGGGTAACCAAATGAGACAGCCATGGAAAATATATGACTTTCATTATTATGACATGGAAAGCAGAGCTGTCTAATTGCTTTTGTCCACTGGTGTATAAAGATTGAGACCAGATGTGTTTAAAAAAAAAAAAAAAGGAAAAGAAAGAAAGAAGAAAAGGCTTATGTTGGCCGTTGCTTTGAACAAAGCAGTCTGATTTCCTCTCTCCCTCTCTAAGGGGAGGAGGACATAAAAGTGTTTTAACTGCTTGTAAGTTTTCATAGCCTCGTTGATTTTGCTTTTCACAGAAGATAAAATTGTGAAATTGGCCTTGAAAACTTTATTTTCGCTTTCCTCAATTCAAAGGGACAATCGTGGTGCTAAAGAACCGAGCTGCGGGTCGGACCCGCGAGCTCCTTTCTCTCCCCGCAGCTGCCGCAGCCCCGGCGCAGGGGGTCGGGGGAGGAGTGGGTCCTGATTCAGATGAGACCCCACCCCCGCCCTCAGCTGGCTCAGCAGGGGAATAAAGTCTCCACATGGAAATCCACGGGAAGGGATGAGATGGTGATCATCTTTAAATAGAACCACCCAGGGCCCAGCTTCTGTGTTTCATTTTCCACAAGAGCCCCTAAATCTGCTTCAACATTTTTTTTTAACCTACCCGGTTATTTTTAGCACACCCAGCCAACAGCGCCCAGCAGGCCCATGGAGGTCTTAATGACGTCCCAGAGTTGGGCGGGTGGAGTTAGAATCTCCTTCCGCAAAGGTGCATTTGAAGCATGCAAAAAAAAAAAAAAAAAGGAAGAAAGAAAGAGAAAAAAAAGGAAGAAAGAAAGAAAAAAAAAAAAATAGTGCAGACCCAAAGAAGATAATGATACAGAAGCCAGGCTGCGTGGTCCTGAGCCTTCTGGATGGAGCCGGGGTTGCCCACTGGAAATACACTTCATTTAAAGATTATCTCGTTATTTTCAAAATTAATTTTTTTCCTTGAAAAGCAAGAGTGTATATGGTGAACTGGGAAAAGAGAAGGTTCCCAGAGCGGCCGTTTCTGGAAGGCCCGGGTGCCGTGAATCATGGTGTTGAGCCAAACCTGGGAAATGGGAATGAGCGGAAGGCAGGCTCTTCTGTAAAAACTCAAAGCGGCTCCTTCAGCCCCAGTTCCTGGTAGCCAGCTCATCACTTTCTCATCTCCTGGGGAAAAGGAGGTTGGTGGTTCACTGCTCCCCTAGCGCAGGGATTCTCCTTCCCCTTCCTGGCTCTGAAGCTGTGTAATTGCATTTCCCGTTATTTACAGGGATCCCATAACTCCCTGGGGGTCTTTCCCACTCCCTGCTGGAGCCCCCCACAGTTAATCCTCAGTTGGGGAAGATAAATAACATTAATGAATGTCCTTCATATGTTGTATAGGCAACAAGCCCTCAGTGATAATACCCGAAGAGAGAAAAAAAAAATGATTGAATGAATATGAGATATTTTTGCTGGAGTGGGCAACATTCCCCAGCACTTATTATATTCACACACCCATCTCTCCTTCCTTACATTTATTCTCGTTCCAAATCAGAGCTGCTCTCTTTTCTAATATGGTGTCCTTGGCTTTAAATTAATTCCAACCTGATTTCCAAAGGGAGTGACTAATGTGTGGCATTAATGAAAACAGCCATTACGGAGAAATCGCAGTAAAGAAGGCTGTGGACTCATTCTGGTGCTGTACTTAGAAGCCAGGTGACCTTGGGCGAGTAATTTAGCTGCTATCAGCCTTGATTTCCTCCTCCATGGCAGGCTGGCAGAGCTAAGGACTCCTTGCCTCGTTGTTACAAAGATTAATGAGAAATGCAAGTGGTGCCCAATGAATGGGACTGCTATTATGATTATATCATCACCAGAGCCTCCCTTATAACACAACCCCAGGATTCCTGCTGTACGTCTCCCCAGAAATGTGGCTGCCTTACAAAAAGGAGCAGGACACTTCGATAAATGGAGCAGAATCTCAGGTACAGCATGGCACCTGAGATTCCACCACATTCTTCTCCAAGGGCTCGCACAAGAGATGTCTGCTCAAATATCCTCCTTCTAAGAGAAGCTGTTGCTCCGCTAGATCCACTGGAGAGGACCGAAGGAGTAGACGTGGGAGGCTGTGTTCTGACTCATGTGGCCGTGCTGTGCCCCTTCCCCACCGCCTCAGGGTCTCCAGTGACTGAACCGGAGAAAGACACCTAACCTGAGATCAGCCTGCGCCCAGGCTGGCCAACAACCTTTCATTACTTGGAAATTTGATTGGGAAACCTGGAAGGACCTAGGCCGTGGTAATGGAATCGTGAGGGCGTGAAGTTGGGAGAAGGGAGACCGTGAAAAGCAGGGGCACCTTGAACAAGAACCACGGAGCTGACCTGTCCTCTGGTTCCCTTTCCTGTCCACATGTCTCCTTACCACAAAGGACTTTTCTCCCGGGACAGAAGAAATGAGAGGCACTCTATGCCTTGTGTAGTGGGCCGAACTGTGACTCCGGAAGAAGACATGTGCACATCTTGACCCCTGGAACCTGTGAATAGGACCTCGTTTGGAAAAGGGTCTTTGCAGATGTAGTTAAGGATCTTAAGATGATATCATCTTAGATTATCTGGGGGGGGGGGGCTACATCCAATGACAAGCATCCTTCTAAGAGACACAGAGAGACATGGGGAGGAAGGCATAGGAGGAGGAGGATGGTGGCAGAGATTGCAATTATGCGGCCTTGCGTCAAGGAACGCCCGGAGCCACCAGAAGCTGGAAGAGTCAAGGAAGGTTGTTCCCCTAGAGCCTCTGCGGGGAGCACAGGCCCGCCCCCACTTCAGTTGTGGACTTCGGGCTTCTAGAGCTGTGAGTCAATTAATTCCTGTTGTTTTAAGTCACCAGGTTTGTGGCAATTTGTAACAGAAGCTACAGGAAACGAACACGTCTTGCAAACCAAAACTGCCTGACGACAGACATATCAAAATTACGGGCAAGTTTCTCTTTGAGGGATGACGCCTACTCTAAACAAGTCAGTACCACAGGCTAATAGCTGCTTAGTTCTCATCTTTAAATTTTTTTTTTTTTACTTCTGCCCCTACAATAAAATAATAACAGAAATAGCTACCACCAAGTGAGCGCGTACTATGTGCCAGGAAATTTATTGTGCTTTATACTTGAACCCTCACAGTCTTTTCTTTAATCCTCACAGAACATCCTTTCCTTTAAGACTGCCCTAAAATCATTCCCATTTTGCAGTGAAGGAAACTCAAGTTCAGGAAAGGGAGATAGCCGGGACAGGGAGCCAGACCAAGCCCTCCAGCCCAGAAGAGCAGGAATGTTCTCTGCTTCCACGTCCCCAGTGGCAGAGGCAGAAGAGAAGGAAGGGTGGAAGGAAGCCAGGTGGGAGAGGTCTCGGCAGGCTCAGGCTGGATTAGGTATGTGCACGAAGGGTCCAGGCCGCGTGGCATCATGGCAGGCCGAAAGAAACTGGCCTGAATTCCAGTCCTAAAACTAGTTCCTAGCTGAGGGCCGCTGGGCCGCTATTTACCCTCTCAGAGCCTCAGTTTCCTTTCCCCAGCCATAGAGATCAGTATGGTCCTTTCTAGCATTAGGATTAAAGTAGAAGAACATTGCGTTCAGCAGGCGGCAGAGTCTCAGGAAAGCTTTAGCTTCGCTTTAGAGAAAGTGTCAGACCCTGAGGCTGATAGTCCTTCCTGAAGCCCCCAGGCGTTTCGGAATTCCTTGAGCTAATTAATACTCAGTCCTCCTAAAAGATGCTTACAATCTCTGTCTCTCTCCAGCCGATCCAGTTCCCCCTTTGTCTGTAAAACTATGCCTTTAAAGTATTGCATTCGACAGTTATCTGACCAGGAGACTCACCTGGAGGCTTGTTAAAAATTCGCATTCCAGACTCACCCTAGACTCACTGAATTAATCTTTACTGTGGGGGGCAGGGGAAAGTGGATTCTTTAATAACCAGCCACAGATGGTTGTTCAAATTAGAAAAGTTTAGGGGCACCTGGGTGGCTCAGTCGGTTAAGCATCCAACTTCAGCTCAGGTCATGATCCCACGGTTCGTGAGTTCAAGCCCCACGTCGGGCTCTGTGCTGACAGTTCAGAGCCTGGAACCTGCTTCGGATTCTGTGGCTCCCTCTCTGCCCCTCCCCCACTCACGCTCCGTCTCTCTGTCTCTCTTAAAAATAAATAAACTTTAAAAACATTTTTAAAAAGTTAGAAAAGTTTAGGAGAGTGCATTAAAGCAGCTCTTCTTAAACTTTAATGGTCATGCCAGGCACGCCAAGGTGGCTCAGCGGATTAAGCATCCAACTCTTGGTTTCAGCTCGGGTCATCATCTCACTGCTGCGTCGGGCTCCGCGCAGACAGCGTGGGGCCTGCTTGGGATTCTCTCTCCCTCTCTCTGCCCCTCCCCTGTGCATGCATGCACACACATCCTCTGTCTGTATCTCTGGCTCAAAATAAACACACACACACACACACACACACACACGCTTTAATGGGCATGCCATATACCTGGGGATCTTGTTGAAATGCAAGACTCTGGTCCAGCCAGTGCTTGGGCTGGACAGTCTGCATTTCTCACAGTCTCCCAGGGGGCCCCTGAGTGGCCGGTTGGGGAGCCAGCTCTGAGCAGCAGGAGTAACCAACAAGGCTGATGTGAACTGAATTTAGAGGCCTTAGTTATGATCCTCAAGGTCTGTCTGTGCTTTACAGTCTTTGGTAGACTTTTGCCACATTTGTGTTCTTTCACCATCAGAACAATCATATGAGATGGGTCATATCCTCTTTTTACTTATGAGGGTCCCAGTAGCATGGTAGTCAGGCACATTTCTGTAAGGGTTTCCCATGGATGACCATTTACAAAAGCCAGGTTCCAAGAGCATGCTCACACATGCATTCAAAGCCATTGTGCCCACATAGAGCTGCTAATGACGCCCCAAAGGAGGAGAGAGAGTCTGGGCACACTGTGGTTTTCTCCACCTGCCTATGGCTGGGTTTCTGGCCATGGAAGTGCTTTGGATGCACTTTTAAACTGTGTCATCCCGGGGCGCCTGGGTGGCGCAGTCGGTTAAGCGTCTGACTTCAGCCAGGTCACGATCTCGCGGTCCGTGAGTTCGAGCCCCGCGTCAGGCTCTGGGCTGATGGCTCAGAGCCTGGAGCCTGTTTCCGATTCTGTGTCCCTCTCTCTCTGCCCCTCCCTCGTTCATGCTCTGTCTCTCTCTGTCCCAAAAATAAATAAACGTTGAAAAAAAAATAAAAAATAAATAAAAAATAAACTGTGTCATCCCTTAAAGAAATTTCCACACTGGCATCTCCCCTCAAGTAGCTCCTGCCTATCACCTGAACCAGTCCACAGGCAGGTCTGCCTGGTTGGATGAATCTGTCACCACTCCTCCACTTTTGTAATTTTATGTTTCCTTTCCCTTCTGCCTGGCTACACACACACACACACACACACACACACACAATCTCTCTCTCTCTCTCACTCTCTCTCTCTTTTTAAGCTTTTTCCTTTGAAATAGTTTCAAGCTTTGAGAAGAGTTGTAAGAACAATATAAACAGTAAAATGATGCAGACACTTTGAAAAACAATTTGGCAGTTTCTTAAAAAGTTAGACGTGAATTTACCATATGACCTAGCAATTCCACTCCTAGGTACGTGCCGAGAAGAACTGAACAATTCACAAGAGCCAAAAGGGGGAAACAACCCAAACATCCATCAATGGGTACGTGGATAAGCAAACTGTGGTATATACATATAATGGAATATTATTCAGACATAAAATGGAACGAAGTTCTGATACATGCTACAATGTGGATGAACTTCAAAAACACTATGCTAAGTAAAAGAAGCCGAACATAAAAGACCACATGGTAGGGGTGCCTGGGTGGCTCCCTGGTTGAGCGTCTGACTTCAGCTCAGATCCTGATCTCATGGTTCATGGATTTGAGCCCCTCATCAGGCTCTGTGCTCACAGCTCAGAGCCTGGAGCCTGCTTCAGATTCTGTTTCCCCTCTCTCTCTGCCCCTCCCCCACCCATGCTCTGTCTCTCTCAAAAATAAATAAATATTAAAAAAAATTTTTTTTTAATTTTTTTTAAGGGGTGCCTGGGAGCTCAGTCAGTTAAGTGTCTGACTTTAGCTCTGGTCATGATCTCACAATTTGTGAGTTCGAGCCCCGAGTCGGGCTGTCTTCTGTCAGCACAGAGCCCCTCTTGGATCTTCTGTCCCCATCTCTCTCTCTGCCCCTTCCCCATGCGCTCTCTCTCTCTCAAAACAAAAAAAAAAAAAATGTTTTTAAGTCACGTGGCATATGATTCCATTTACATGAAATATTCACAATAGGTAAATCTGTAGATACAGAAAGAAAATTGGTACTTGCCAGGGACTCAGGGGAGAATGGAAATGAGATGTAATGCTTAATGGGTATGAGGTTTTCTTTTGAGATGATGAAAATGTTTTGGAGCTAGATGGAGGTAGGAGTCGCACAACATTGTGAATGTATTACATGTCACTGCATTGTACACTTTTAAATGGTTAATTTTATGTTACGTGAATTTTACCTCAATTCTTAAAAATTGCACTAAGGCTTATGGAAATCTATATTTAAATACATCTATATACTTCTTTTTCTGAACCATTTATGCCAACCAAATATCTCAGCATGTGTCCCCTCAGAACAAAGACATCTTACATAACTCTGGTAAAATTATCAAATTGAGGAAATTTAACGTTAATGCAATACTATTATCTAAGCTACAGTCCACATTCAATTTTTGCCAATTTGCCAACAATGTCATTTACAGCAATTTTCCTCTCAATTGAAGATCTAGGATTGTGCAATGCATTTAGTTGTTAAGTCTCTTTATTCTCCTTTAATCTGGAACCGTCTTTCAGCCTTTAAATTTCTTTTCCTTTTTCTTTTCTTTTTTTTTTTTTTTCTTTTTGGTCTTTCCTGACATTGCCATTTTCGAAGAGTATAGGCCTGCTGTTTTTTGGACTCTCAGTTTGGATCTGTCTGATGTTTCCTCGTGATTCAGGTTATGCATTTCTGGCAGGAATAGCCCACGAGTGATGCTGTCCTTCCAGATGCATCGTATCAATTTGTCCCATTACTGCTGATGTCCACATTAATCACCTGGTTCAGGCAGCGTCTGCCAGGTTTCTCCACTGTTAAACTACCATTTTTCTCTTTGTATTTAATAATAGCATATGGTGTTTTTAAGGTCTAGCAAAACTAATTCATAAAATCATTTTTTGGTGCCCGTTGCTATTTTTGTCACCCATTCATTCAATCTCTACTTAGCCCAGGGAGGATGGAGATATATATATATATATATATATATATATACATATATATATGTATATATATATATACACACATATATATTAATATACATTAATATGTATATTATATATATAATTTATGGTATCATATATATATACATATATATAATTTACGGTATTTTTTCCCAAAGAGCTCATTGCTTTTTTGGGGTGACAGGTTTCAAAGTCCCCAAATTCTGGAATGCTGATTCTGTCCATTATATTAGCTACTTCTTTCATCAGTTTTGTAAGCTGAATGCAAGAGAGAGCGATATGAGAATCAAGGATAGAATATGATCATTTTGACTATGGAAACCAAGCAGTTGTTAAACTCTTACAAACAGTAGAGCTAATGAATCTAGACTATTCAACTGCAGAGAGCTAAAATGATATACAGGCTAATGCACAGGTTTTTGTTAGAAAATCTGTTTCAATATTTTGTGCTTTTAAAATGATAATTGTGTGGCACCTGGGTGGCTGAGTCAGTTAAGCGTCCAACTCTTGGTTTCGGCTCAGGCCATGATCTCACAGTCCCTGAGTTCGAGCCCCGAGTCCAGCTCTGCACTGACAATGGCAGAGCCTGCTTCGGATTCTCTCTCTCCCTCTACCTCTGCCCCTCCCTCACGTGTGTGTGTGTGTTCTCTCTCTCTCAAACAAACTTAAAAGAGAGAGGAATAAAATAATAATTGCTTTTTCTTTAGTTGAATATTTTTAATGGACTGATTCTTTGGATTGTCGGAATAAAACTTGAATTAAAAGGAACCGAGAGAGGGTGCCTGGGTGGCTCAGTTGATTAAGCGTCTGATTTCGGCTCATATCATGATCTCGAGGTTCATGGGTTCCAACCCCGAATTGGGCTCTGTGCTGACAGCTCAGAGCCTGGAGCCTGCTTTGAATTCTGTGTGTCTCCTTCTCTCTCTGCCCATCCCCCGCTCACACTCTGTCTCTCTCTCTCTCAGTCAATCAATCAATATTTTAAATACTTTTTTTTTAAAAAAAGAAACTGGGAGAGTAATGACAAGTAAGTACCCATCCTGGAGGCATAAACTGTGCTATGTGACTGTGAACTTACTTGTTTCCACTCATTCGCTTTCCCTTATGTGATTAAGCTTTATTGTCCCCAGTGTGAATTGTCAAAAAGAGGGGGGAAAAAAGACACACGGACAAAAATATACTTCTTGTGTAGCTTCCAAGTATTTATCACACTGTCACTTTATTAATTTTGAGTGCTAGAAAAATGATAAAATATACAGTTAAAGAATAACATGTTTATGGCTCGAATATTTGAAAGGATAATTTCCATCCATTATTTATTTGATTTTCATAATTTCAGATTGATTTCACTATTAAAATTACCTATTTTACTACCAGAAAAAAATTTTTAATTACCCAACAGAATGTAGGCTCAGTTTCTCACAGGTTCACAGCAGCTTGGAACAAGTGCACTGACCCAATCATGTTTTCAGTGCCCTTTTCTAGAAAAGACAGGCCACCATGTACCTGACAAAAACACATGAGTAGGCAGCCTGAGAAGGGTGGTCAATGGGTGTTTTAGGTCATTGCTTTGCAAATTAAAAAAGAAGTAAAGCGTATTTGCTCTCAACCTGCCTTCTCTTAGGTCTGGTTACATTTCTAGATCTGCCTGCTGTGATGTAGTTTTAAAAACAGTTATTATTTTATACTATTTAAGTCATACATGTTCACCCTAAAGAAGGTAGAATATAGCACAGTAAAAGCAAAATCCAATGCAGAAATAATTATATATAAATAATTGTGTGTATGAAATTTTAAGGCATGTTGAGTTCCCTTTTATATGGTGAAATTTATATATATGTAAATTATAAATATATATGTATATATATGTGTGTATATATATGTATATATGTGTGTGTATATATGTGTGTGTATACATATATACATGCATATACACACACATATATATACATATACACACACACATATATATACATACATATACATATATACATATACATATATATACATATATATATATATACATAAAAAATACATACACACAGTTGATATTTAAGCCAAGGTTTTGTAACTGTGCTGTGAAGAAACTAGTGATACAGGGGCACCTGGGTGGCTCAGTCAGTTGAGTGTTCAACTTCGCCTCTGGTCATGATCTCGTGGTTCATGAGTTCAAGCCCATATATGGCTAGCTGCTGTCAGCGAAGAGTCCACTTCTGATCCTCTATCCCCCACTCTCTGCCCCTCCCCTGCTTGCTCTCTCTCAAAATTAAGAAACATTTAAAAGAAAGAAAGAAGAAAGAAAGAAAGAAAGAAAGAAAGAAAGAAAGAAAGACATAGTGATACACAGAGGAAAGTAAAGCCCACCTCTACCCTGCTTCTCCCCTTTCCCTGGCCAAACCCCTGTGTGGGTTCTCTAAGGCCAAACCAATGACACGGTCTGTTGTTGGGAAGCAAGGAAGCTTTTCCACCCTTTGATTTCCCAGTATGTGGGCTGTTCCCACAGGCCTGTTAGCAGCACCTCCCCCATCTCGAACCCTGGGCAGGCAGAAGGCTGTCAGGCAGAAGCCACCGCTTGCTGGTCACTACCTGGATTTTTGACTTGCTGCATCTCAATTCAACAAGGTGACAGTGATATCTTTATACTTGGGGACAAATAAAAACAAGGTGCAAGGTTCTTCCCTTTAGACCTGCGTATTTGTGCTGAGGTACAAAGCCTCGGGGACTCCCAAGGAAATAAAAGAAATGATAGAACTGTAAACAGAATCCTAGGGCGAAAACTGCTAAGCTGAGTGGCCCCAATAAAAACGGCCAACATTTCACAAGTGCTGCTACAGGATGCTCGCTCTACTAGCGGCCCAACATTTTATGTCGTCCATCCTTTCAAGATAAAAGCTATGATTACACTCACTTTTCAAAATAAAACACGGTGCTCAGAGGGTGCAGCAAATGCTGCCGTTGTGCCGCCCATATCCCCTGAACATTTTGGTGCACCCCAGACTGGCTCCCAAAGGCCAGTATCTTCGTATCTTTGTGAGCCTTTGGGTGTGAAAATCTACTTTGCCCGTCGACATGACGGGCCAGAGACACCTGAGAATTAACTGCCCCCTTGGGAGGCTCTTAACATGTGCCTGACATGTGTGGGTTATAAATCACGCAGCTCCCTCCACCTCTTGGCCAGGATGATTTTGAGCTGTGTGCACTATACCGCTTTCTGGACTTTCCCTGCAGGTTGGAGCTTCGGTTGCCCACTGTGGTAGCTGGCTTAATAATGCACCTTTAGGGGCACCTGGGTGGCTCAGTCAGCAGAGCACTGACTTCGGCTCAGGTCATGAGTGCACAGCTCGTGGGTTCGAGCCCTGCATTGGGCTCTCTGCTGTCAGTGCAGAGCCCGCTTTGGATCCTAAGTCACCCTCTCTCTCTGTACCTCCCCTGCTCGTGCTCTCTGAAACAAAAATAAACATTAAAAACGTAATATTAATGCACCTTTATTGGCTGCTGCCACAGACTAAATATTGGTGCCCCTTCCCCCCAAATTTATATGTTGAAACCTCATGCCCAATGTGATGACATTTTGAGGTGGGGCCTTTGGAGGCATTAGGTCATGAGGATGAAGCTCTCATGAATGGGATCAGTGTCCGTATAAAAGAGGACATAGATACAAACATCCAGGGATAAGAGAAATCAGTCCTAGGCATGTAGTGTGCGGCACGGTTAACAACATAGTCAACAATACTGTGTTGTATATTTAAGAGTTGCTAACAGAGTAGACTTAAAAGTTCTCACCACAAGAAAAAAAAATGTGTTACTATGTATGGTGATGGATGTTAACTAAAATGATTGTGGTAATCATTTTTGCAATATTTATCAAATCTTATCAGGGACGCCTGCATGGCTCAGTTGGTTAAGTGTCCAGCTCTTGATTTTGGCTCAGGTCCTGATCCCAGGGTCATGGGATAGAGCCCCTTGCTTGGCTCTGCACTGACCGTGGAGCCTCCTTAAGATTCTGTCTCTCCCCTCTACCCCTCTCTCCCACTCGCATTCTTCCTCTCTTAAAAAAAAAACAAAAATCATGTTCTACAACTAAAAGTAACAGAATGTTATATACCATTTATGTCTCAGCTTAAAAAAAAAAAGCCCCAAAGAACTTCTTCACCCCTTCTGCCATGTGAGTCCACAGTGAGAAGACAGCCAGCCATCTATGAGCCAAAAGCAGGCTCTCACCAGACACCGAATCTTCAAGCACCTTGATCTTAGACTTTTCAGCCTCCAGAAACTGTGAAAAATAAGTTTCTGTTGTGTATAAGCCACCGAGAAAAATGGTATCCTGTGATAGCAGCCTGAATGGACCAAGAAAGCTGCCTGCCCTCCCCTTTCTCAGGCCTGTCCCTGTACCTCTCCGAAGCCCTAACTGCCCTGACTTTTCCCCTGAGGGTAGGCTTCTGTGGGGGCAGAAAGAAAAGAAAGTTTGAGCAACTTGCCAGAGGCTACGTGGCGTAGTAACAGAGCCAAGATTGGAAATGCAAGTCTCACCAGAGCCAACTCTCATCACTTTTAGATGAACCGCCCGCGGACGGAGCTTGGGGATGCCCACGGGGATCGTCAGCTTTGGGCCGGTGGGAATCAAAGAGGTACAGGGAGAAGGTAGCTTTCTCAGGCACCGTTACAAAGGCCCCACGGCTCAGCCCACCGATTTGCTACCATGTCCCGGCCACCCCAGCAAAGAAGGCACTCCTTATCGGCCCCAGGTCCTGCTGGTCAGACCTCACATGGGGTTAACCTCATTCTACTGTACCGGAATGCCCGGAGTCAGGCAGTCAGAGGGCGTTTGGCGACCTGAGGCGCACGCCTAGGCAGCGCACTGGCTGCTTGAGACAGGCGCAATGGCTTGTCTTTGTTCGTGAACAGCGTTCTGTTGCCTTAGGCCGGCAGAAGCCGGGGCTTTGCCCTCCGCGCGGCAGATGGGCAGAAAGTTTGGGCAGTCTGCACGCCTGGCACAAAGCCCCAGAGGACACACAAATGTCTTTGTGGTGGATGCCAGGGCTGAACCGTGCCACAGAGAGCCGTGTGATGTCCTTTTAGAAAGGACAAGGCGTCTTTCCTTTCAAAGGAAAACCCATGTTTCGGAACCACTAGGGAGTAAGTAGCCAGACAACATGAAACCATTATCCTTTGTCCCTCTGGGACCGAGTGTGAGGTTGCATATTTCCCAAGGAAAGCATGTGATTCCTCTCTGCAGAGCATGATTCATTCCAGAAAAGTCCACTTTGTTCGCCCGGTGACAGACAATTAGAATCAGCATCTTGAACGTACAAACCGAGGAACATCCTCTATGCTCACACAACAAAAAGAATTCAATTTTGTAAGGCTGCAAAGTAGGAGGAATGATGGCGTTCAGGGTTTTCTGAACATTACAACCTCAGATTCTGGGAAGAACAATTTTATGTAAACATCTCTGTTTTATGTTAATATCTACCGTAGCCCTCATCCGGAACCCACGGACCATTACCTGGACCCTTGTGGCAGCCAGGAGCCTGATGCGAACAGACATTGGCTTCATCTCTTTTTCACGGGGGCTCATCTGGATTTGCGGGAAGGCCCCAGGTCTGCATGGGGCATCAGCCCTCTCAGAGCCCACGTGCTGCCTGGGAGGTCCTGACCCCGACCCTCTTCAGGATAACCTCTAGGGGAAAGGTACCCAGGCCTTCCTCCTGCAAAGAGGCCTTGTCTCCTTTACTTTGTCCTCAGGGCCCAGCACCTAGACACTTTCCTTTCCTTCCAGCACCCTAGTCTCCACTCCCTGCCTCTCAAGCCTGGAACTGTCTTCTCAGCTCCCCTTTCCTTAGCGCTCTTATATTTTAATTAATTAATTAATTTAGTAAACTCTACCCCCAATGTGGGGCTCAGATTCATGACCCCAAGGTCAAGAGTCACATGCTCTACTGACTGAGCCCACCAGATGCCCCTCCTGATTGCTCATGTATTGTATTGTATTCTAATTCTATTCTATTCTATTCTAATTCTATTCTATTCTAGTCATGTATTTATTTAGTGAACTCTACCCCCAACATGGGGCTCAAACTCACCACCACAAGATTTAGAGTTGCATGCTCCACCTACTGAGTCAGCCAGGTGACCCTCCCTATTGTTCTTGTAGACAAGCCCATGCACCCTTTTCACAGATCGCTTTTACCACTAATAGCAGGGAGACTGACTAGAAGAAAGAATATCAGCAAATATGGGAAAGAAGTCTTTTTTGACAATCACAACATTGCTGAATGGCTATTGTGTGGATTAAACGAGGTCATACAGAAAAAGTATCCATGGGGCGCCTGGGTGGCTCAGTCGGTTAGGCATCCGACTTCGGCTCAGGTCATGATCTCGTGGTCCGTGGGTTCGGGCCCCGCGTCGGGCTCTGTGCTGACAGCTCAGAGCCTAGAGCCTGTTTCAGGTTCTGTGTCTCCCTCTTTCTCTGACCCTCCCCATTCATGCTCTCTCTCTGTCTCAAAAATAAATAAATGTTAAAAAAAAAAAAATTTTTTTTTAAATAAAAAAAAAAGAAAAAGTATCCAGCCCAAGGAAGAGAAAGAAATGGTAGACTTATAAACATGGGACATGCTAAGCTGAGCTATCTCAGTAATAACAGCAACTCCTTAATGTTCTCACACTAAGGGTCTAACTCAGAACTGTCCAGTGGAAATGCAGTGCAAACCGTATGTGTAATAACAAAATTTCTAGCAGTCGTAATTTTAAAAAAGTAAAAGGGGCGCCTGGGTGGTTCGGTCGGTACGACTGCGGCTCAAGTCATGATCTCGCAGTTTGTGAGTTTGAGCCCCGCATCAGGCTCTGTGCTAACAGCTTGGAGCCTGGAGCCTGCTTCAGATCCTGTGTCTCCCTCTCTCTCTCTCTGCCCCTCCCCAGCTTGCTCTCTCTGTCTCTCAAAAAATAAAAATAAAATAAAAATAAATTTAAAAAAAAGTGAAAGGGAAGAGGTGAGCTTCATCTTAATAACATTTTTAAACCACATTATCATTTCAACATGTAATCAATGTAAAAAGCTAATGAGATGGTTTGCAATCTTTTTTTTTTTTTTTTTTAAAGGAACTCTGTGAGGGAAGTCTGCGTGGTTCAGTCATTTAAGCGACTCTTGATTTCAGCTCAGGTCATGATCCCAGGGGGCTGTGGGATCGAGTGCCGGCATTGGTTAGCAATGAATAGAGGTTTCATTATTAAACAGAATCCCACTTGAATCCTGGCTTTGCCCCTTCCAACTTCCAGGACCTCTGGCAGCTTGCTTAAAGTCTCCCAGCCTCAATTTCCCCATAACTAGAATAAAAGATGAAATCATACCTACTATTAGAGTGGCTGGAAGGATTAGAGATCAGGTATGTGGAGGCCTACCAAGTGGCTGGCACATCAAAAAAGCTTAATAAATACTGGTTATTCTGGTACAAAGGACCAGGCAGATGTCTCTGTGCTCAGAAGAAGTGATCACTGCTTCCTTGGGTCTGTGAGCCGAAAATGGGCACTTCCTCCTCTTACCAGTCTTTCCCCTGCACCTTGCACCCTCATGCATCCGGTTGGCTGTCACAGACCCAGACTGCCCAGCCCACCACATTCCTCCCTCCGGAGCCAGGAATCTCTCTCCCCTCCCTGTCTTTTTCCCTGTGAGTTTTGCTTTCTACTGGGTGATCCTTAAGCTGATGGGATCTCCATATGTCTGTGCTAGCTATCTATTACTGCATAAAAATGACCGTAAAACACAGGGGCTTATCACAACATTTCTTTTGCTCACAAATCTACAACTTGGGCATAAATTAAACCGCCAGATTTGAGAGGCGTTTTGTGTGCCTACTGGGTGCCAGGCGCTACGCAGATTCTGAGGACACAGAAATGAATGTGATTGAGTCCCTGCCTCTCAGGGAGCCAAGAATCTGGTAGAGTCTTAGAGAGGTGCCTGCCTACTCTTTCTCTATCAGCCATTCTACTCAGGGAGATCATGCCTCGGGAGTTCCGTGTCAATTTGTGGAGTGTGATTTTGAATCCAGGTAGCATGAGCGTCTTCACCTTTAGGGGCTTTCAAACCCCTTCACCTTTAGGGGCTTTCCCTTTCCCTTCCTAAGGCAGGGAAGACTATAATGTAGATAAGGGTTTGGGTGGGACATCTGTTTTGGAAGTGGCCAAAAGGAATTCCCACTACGTAATTTCATTTCAATTCTGAAGGTGGATTTTTTTTTTTTAACTTAGAAAAACTTCACTGCGGTTATTTTTCTCTAAAATTGTACTTAAAAAAAAAAGTTTACTTATTTATTTTGAGAGAGAGCGTGAGCAGGGGAGGAGCTGAGAGAGAGGGAGGGAGAGAGAATCCCAAGCAGGCTCTGGGCTGTCATCACAGAGCCCCACGTGGGGCTCCATCTCATGAACTGTGAGATTATGACCTGAGCCGAAACCAATGGACTGAGCCACCCAGGCGCCCCTGTAATTGTACTTTTAAATATTCTGTATTCCACTTTAAGGAAAAACAGTTAAATTTGCAAAGTCCAACATCCTTTAGGGGCTTTTGGTTCATGATTGCTGACTAAACATGTGTTTATATCTCACCCCTACCTAAATCCCACTTAAGTGGCGGAAGACATGTAACAGTCATATGAACCTTGTGCAGTGTTGGGAGCTGGATGGGGTGCCACCAAGAGATGAGAGCAGAGAGGAATCTTGAGATGAGATGAATCGCAAAATCCTACAAAACTGAAGGACTCAACCCTATATAACCCAAACAAAATGTCTTCCCCAAAAGTGAAATTTCCCAAAAGAATCATGGAAAATCCCCAAGAAAAGAAGGCAGCAAGAGCCAGGGCAAGGACTGAGCAGTGGGTGATCAACTTGATCATTTATTAAAAGGCAGAAAAACTAGGCTTTGCTTGTCAGAGGCTGACTCTGGTTTTCCCCTCAGGAAAGCCTGTCGGAACCTGGTTGTAAAAAGCAAGGTTCCCTGCGGGAAACTACCTGAGAAGGTACAGGACCCACTGCTTCTTGGGTAATGCCTCAGGTAAGCTCTGTTTCCACGAGGAACAGGGAACTCCATGTCTAGGAGACATTGGAAAGAAAAGGCCACCTGGCTGCATGTGCTACCTCCTGCCCCTCTCACGATGACTGGAGCGAGAACTCACCTTGTCGGAACGTGCACTGGCTGGCAGGGATACGGGGAGTGTCCTGTCCAATCTAGGCCACCATCTACAAATATAAGCAAAATGCCAAACATTGCCAGATGCTTGAGGAAAATCACAAGCATGAGAGAATAGAATCTAAATTGATACAAGAAGCAGAAGAAAGCCTTAATTATGTATCGTGAGTCTCCTCAGAGAGTCAAAGTTCGCAGACCAATAACAGACAAGGAGAAAATATTTGAAAGTCATGTAATGAAAGGCTTATTTTCCGTGATATGCAAGGAGATTCTATAAATCAATAAATGAAAAAACAAACATCCTGATACAAAAATAGACAAAGGATAATAATGGGCCATTCATTGAAAAATTACAAGTGGTCTCTAAATGGAAATGCTCAGTTTCATTGTTAACTAAGGAAAGACAAATTAAATGAGATATATTTTTGTTTACCAAAGTGGCAAATTTAGAAGGTTGGTCACATACGTTTTTGGTGGAGATGTGCAAAAGCAGGAACTCACATGATGTGGGCGGCAAAGCTCTCTTTGGAAGGCAATTTGGCAATACCTATGAAAATTGTAAATGCGCCTGGCCTCTGACCTAGCAATTCTACCTTAAGTAATCCAACCTGCAGAAATATTTGCGTGTATGCACAGAGGTACACGTAGAAGAAAGTTTCTGGTCTCAGTCTTTTCAGGAGTAAAAAACAAAAGAATAGAAACCCGAATGTCCTACAAGACAGGCGCGTTTAAGCGGACACAATGGTAGACACAATGCTGTCATATTCTTTTTTGAGTGGCTAGTCTATATGTTCTGACACAGAAAGATTTCTACACTGTATGTATGTAGTAGAAAACAAAAACGTCACAACTAAATATATCTAGTGTGGCCGCATTTCTTTCATTCATTCAGCAAATGTGTTTAGCAATGTCTATGTGATGGGCCCTGGAATAGACGCTGGGGATTCCACATGGAAGGTAACCTTCTAGTGGGCATGCTAGACAATAAATACATACATACATACATAACAAGACAATTCAGATTGTGATGAGCCCCATGAAAGAATAAAGTGGGGGATGAAAGAGTGATTGGGGAAGAGGTTTCTCAGAAGAGGTGACATTTTTTAAAAATGTTTATTTATTTTGAGACAGAGGATGAGAGAGATGGAGTAAACGGGAACAGAGAGAGAGAGAGAGAGAGAGTCCTGAAGGTGTACTTGAAGAAATAATAGCTGAGAACTTCCCTGAACTGGGGAAGGAAAAAGGCATTGAAATCCAAGAGGCACAGAGAACTCCCTTCAGACGTAACTTGAATCGATCTTCTGCACGACATATCATAGTGAAACTGGCAAAATACAAGGATAAAGAGAAAATTCTGAAAGCAGCGAGGGATAAACGTGCTCTAACATATAAAGGGAGACCTATAAGACTCTTGACCAATCTCTCTTCTGAAACTTGGCAGGCCAGAAAGGAATGGCAGGAGATCTTCAATGTGATGGAGAGAGAGAGAGAGAGAGACAGAGAGAGAGAGAGAGAGAGAGAGAGAGAGAATCCCAAGCAGGTTCTGTGCTGTCAGGGCAGAGCCTGAGGTGGGGCTCTATCTCACGAACTGTGAGATCATGACCGGAGTTGAAATCAAGAGTCAGATGCTTAACCCACTGAGTCACCCAGGCGCCCTGAAGAGTTGACATTAAGAGACACTGAAGGATGGGAATGACCCAGCTCAGTTAGAGGACTTCCTCTTGGGCAGAGGGGAAAATAAGTGCAAAGACCTGGCAGAGGGGAAGGGCTTAGTATACTCAGGCAGGAGACAGAAGTTGCAGAGGGAAAGGAATCATGGTGTGAGAGAGAGGAGGTTGGAGAGGATGTGAGACACTGGTCCAAGAGCAGAGGGTTTGGAATCAGCCTTCGGAGCAGTGATGGTGCTGTCAGCTGAAAGCCGCAAGCAGGGGAGTGGATGGCGGGGAGGGATGACAAGTCACTGATGAGCCGGGGTACTGAAAGACCCCTGAGGTGCGTGCTGCCAGTAGCAAGAAAGAGAACAGGAGTCAAATGGAGAGGAAGACAGTAAGTGGGGAGATTAAATCCTCAATGAATAAAGTGCAGCAAGAAGGCGGCTAGTTGATGGCTGCATGGAGCGATGCCAAGGGGTAGAGAGAGCTGTCAAGACCTTCCAAAGTCATTTAGGTCTTTGAGAGAGAAGGAAGGTAGAATGGTTTGGCAAGAGCTCTGGCAGGCAAAGTGGACCTCCAGTCCCCTTCCCGCCCTCATGGACATGTTTTGGGATGCATAGAGAATGGTCTGGAATGATATCCACCGACCTAGAAATGTGGCTGCTTTGGGTGTGGAACTTTCTCTTTTGACTCATGCGCTTCTGTTTAGTTGGTTGGTTTGTTTTTAATAATGAGTGTCTATGCACACAAAAATTCATTTGTGGGTGTTTTAGGGGCGCCTGGGTGCCTCAGTGGGTTAAGCATCCGTCTCCTGACTTCGGCTCAGGTCACGATATCACAGTTCATGAGTTCGAGCCCTGCTTAGGATTCTGTCTCCCAATTGCTCTGCCCCTCTCCTCCTTGCTCTCTATCTCCCTCTCAAAATAAATAAAAGTAAACCTTAAAAAATGCATTTGTGAGGTTTTTAAGTAGTGAAAATGAAGGGTGGGATTAATGGTGGGGGGGAGGGGGAGCCAACATAAACATTATACAATCCCCAGCACAGCTATTAACAGAATAATTTTCACAGACAATGTGTCTCGGGGTATACAGGTTGGCATTACAGGGCTCCCCCAGATCCTATAAAATCAGCCACTAGACTTCTCTGATGGAGGAGTTATGCTCACCTTCCTATCACTGTTCTAATACCAGAAATGAGCAATAAGAAACCATAATGGGTCCAGAGGGGCCATTATAATTGATTGGATAGTCCAAGATATTCTCAAATTTTAAAAGGAGGTGTCATTATGAATTTATCATCCTAAAACTTATCTTGACAAGAGTAAAAAGAATGATCTCTTAAAGCTGATCATCAAAAACAGGAGAGTTTGTGAAATGTTGGGTTCTTCCCAGTCAGTCTCTATTTAAAGTGCAACTTCTTTGGGGGGCACCTGGGTGGCTCAGCTGGTTAAGTGTCTGACTTCGGCTCAGGTCATGGTCTGGCGGTTTGTGAGTTCAAGCCCCGTGTCGGGCTCTGTGCTTCCGATTCTGTGTCTCCCCCTCTCTCTCCCCCTCCCCTGTTCACGCTCTGTCTCTTAACAATAAATAAACATTAAAAAAAAAATTTTTTTTAAGTGCAATTTCTTTGGGTGTTTGCTCCTCCTCAATCCCCTATCTGCCCTCCTTTCTGGTGAGATTCCTTTCTTGCTTCCCAGAACATTGTAAGAACTGTCTGAAGCCACAGTCTTTGAGGAGATGCTGTGTCATGGCAGCATTTGTGGGTTTTAAATGGGGATGGTTCTTGCCTGCAGGTGGTTTACAGTCTAGCAATGTCCCTCAGGAGGAGGCTAACTCACCTGCTTCCAGAGTTACAAGGCCACTCTCAGCTTCTCCCCAAATGTAATGAATTAGGATCTTTGGGGGTGGGGCCTGGAAATCTACAGACTTTTAACAAGATTTTCCAGGTGATTTTTTTTTTTTTTTAAGTAGGCTTCATGTCCAGTGTGGAACCCAACACAAGGCTTAAACTCATGACCCTGAGATCAAGACCTGAGCTGAAATCAAAAGTCGGGGGCCAACCGACTGAGCCATCCAGGCACCCCCCCCACCAAGGTGTTTCTTTTCTGCTTAGTGAAGTTTGACAAATATTGATGTAGGGGCTTGACTGAAGTAATGAAGGGTCATTCCAGAGGCATAACCATCAACACACTTGCAGGTCATGAAATACCTTCCCTCCTTCTTCTTGGTCATGTAGCCTGACACATGCCATTCATGAAATTGAGTTATGCAGTTAATAAGTATAAAGATGTAAAAGAAACTGTCAGGCCAAACTTGTTGCATCGAAGTTACACTTTTTTTTTTTTTTAAAGTAAGCTAAACTGAAACACGGCACATCTATTATGTTGAGTTTTACGTGAAATAATGGATTTTCAATTCTTTTTTGAAGTCGAGAAGAGTCATCTCTCAAATCTTTGAATGTTCTGAACTCTGACATTTAATCTTTATACCCTGTAACCTGTCTCGAAGTCCAGTTGAAACCTGAAAAAACAATGCCAGATGTTCTCCGGTATACTCACTTACGATATTCGTCCCTCCTTAAAATAAGCCAAGAAACTTGAGGCATACGAGGCAGAATCAGATCTCAGCAATTACACAGCCTTGTTTGTGGAGCAAATGAAAAAAATCATTACATGTTTTATTGCACCTCAGAATCTATTTACAACTGCCTAGTCATTCTGAGTTTAGATTTTTCTTTGAAATGAAAAGCCCTGTAATAAAAAATAATAGAGAGGGATACTGTATTGGAAAACTAGTAATGGAACTGTAAAAAAGAAAAATAAATTGTACCATTGCTGTTCTTTAAGATTCACTCAATAGTCACTAAAAAACAAAATTTAGGATCCAGCCAACGTTCTAGACACTCAACAACAAGCAGTGAATGAAACCAAACAGGCATGTTTGTTCTTGTGGAGTTTTTATTCTGGTTGGGAAGGAGACAAATAAATAAATATAGAGAGCATCTTGTGGTGAGAGATGCTGTGAAGACGATTAAGGCAGGGCTAGAGGGTACAAAGTGGGAGAGGGTTTTGGGGGTTTCTTTTTCGCAGGGGGGAGGGTATAACTAATTTAGATGCAGTCAAGGGAGGCCAAGGTGATGTTTAAGCAGAAACCTGAAGAGAGGGAATAAGACAAGCAGCTAGACAGGGAGCAGGGCGGGGAGGCTGGAGGTGGGAGCATGTGGATATGTTCTGGCAGAGAGAACAGCAAGAGCAAAGGCCCTGAGGCAGAAGTGTGCTGGGTACATTTAAGGAACAGCGAGGAGGCCAGTGTGGCCAGAGTAGAGGAAGCGAGGGGAAAAGTAACACGGGGTGAAATCAGAAAGGTGACTGGGAATGTCAGCTCACATAGGACCTTGTAGATTTATTTTGATTTAGATTTTGATCAGAGCTGGAAAGCCATTGGAGGGTTTGAAGCAGAGAAGTGACCTGATGTGATTTATGATTTGTAGATGCAGAATGCTAAGAGGTCACAGGTGGAAGCAGAGAGGCTAATTAGGAGGCCACAGCAGGAATCCAGGTGAGAGGTGAGGACAGTTGACTGGGAAGGTAGCTGTGAAGGTGGTGAGACGTGCTTCCTCTTGGTTGTCAACAGAAGAGCTGACTGGGAAAAGATTTCTCTGTAAACACATGACCTGGAGCAAGCCCATGTTTACTGAGCCCCCTTCTGGTCAGGTGTGCCCTCTGCCCTGTCCGATTTAGCTCTTCACTAGTCCTTCCAAGAGAAGTCTCTGGGTAGAGAATCATGCTCATTCCCAACCATTCTTGCCAAGGGAAACAATGTCACCTCCAAAGACCTTTCACTGGGAAGACTCCATTGACTCTTCTACTCTCTATTCCTTGGGCTTGTAAAGGCAAAATCTCCTTGAGAAAAGAGCCTTGATGAAGACATGATATTTGAGTATATGAAAGGACAGAGAACTCAGTTCAGACAGCTGATTTACCTAGAATATTATTGACTGTGGCAAACTGTAGGAAAACTCTTTCCTAAAATCCCAGCGTCAGCATATTTGCAAAGGCTGTTAAATGAAACAGGTAGTCCTCCCAGGGATGCTTGTTTTAGCGAATACATCCCCTGGGGCACCTGGGTGGCTCAGTCTGTTAAGCGTTTGACTCCTGATTGCGGCTCAGGTCAAGATCCCACGGTTCGTGAGTTTGAGCCCTGCTCTGTGCTCTGTGCTGGCAAAGCGGAGCCTGCTTGAGATTCTCTCTCTTCCTCTCTCTGCCCCTTCCCCCCTCTCTGAATGAATGAATGAATGAATGAATGAATAAATAAATGCAAAAAAAAAATACACCCTCTGAAGACTGCTGTAAAGAAATAATCTCATGGTAGAACCTGAAGCATAGAGAGGACATGTTTGGGGCCAAGGTGGGAGTGAAAGGAGATATTCGATTTATATCATTAGGCAGCCGTCCACCTTCTCCGCTGATTCATTTATTCATTCGTTAACTCATTAATTGATCCATTCATTCATCCATCAGATTTACTGGATACCTACTATGTGCCAGGCATAGTTCTGAGCACCAGGGTACAGAGACTTAAAAAAAAAAAAAGCAAAACAAAACCAGATAATTCCAACTGTGAAGGAGTTTGCACAGCTGGGATGTCACCTGTTATTCTGTGTCCCAGCATGGATGTGCGTCCTCTGCAGGGCCCCAAAGCCACTGAACCCTGGCGGTCTCCTTCATCTGTCTTCACCCCCCCCAACAAGGCTTTCTCTCCAACACATGGGTCTACCACTGAAATCAGCTTCAGTGCACAGGGCACAGTGCACAGTGCATAGTGTGAAGCTTCAGCTTCACAGGGCAGTTTTAATCTTAATTCTTAAGTTCCAGTGGAAGGAATCAAAACTAGATGGAAAGAACTTTCTGATCCAGAGACTGCGCCCTGGAAAGCAGCTTGTGTATTCACTGGTTTAAAGTATTTTAAATAGGCCCACCACGTAAATATGAAGAGAAAAAATTCAGCATGCAAATACATACAGATAGAATGATCCCTATTTGGAAAAAAAAAAAGTATATTTATACATACACACACATGTGAAGAGAAAATACGGAAAGGAAACACAACTGAATGTTTCTTGGGTTACCTCAGGATAGTGGATTCACGGGAGAATTTTTGTGTTTCCTTTACCTTTTCTTCATTCCCCAAATTTCCCAAACTGAGTATTATTATTCAAAAGGAACTTTTTGTAAATTAGTTTTTAATTATTGCTACCGCTTATGGAGTGTCGTTTACTCAAACTTCAAAAAGCCTCTAGAGACCTTTGTAAAGCGGCTGGTAAAGTTCCTTGAATGCTCAGCGATGATCTTCAGCCCATCTTCATTTTACTGATGAGCAACTGAGCCTCAGGAAGGTAAACATCAGGTCCCAGGAGGCTCAGAATGAGAACGCATGCTCGGGGCAGCAATATCAGTGGTAAACCCTGAGCAGGACTAGAATGCATGCACCCATCACCCTTGCTAAGGTGCAGATTAGCACACGTGCCTGGTGCTGCTGGTCCACAGGCCACACAGGAGGAGGCAGGGTCTGGAGTCCGAGGCCTGTGTTAGGTTCCTGGCTCTATGACTGATTAGCTGGGAGGTGCCTTACCTCTCAGTGTCTCCGTTTCCTCATCTGTCAGTGAGTCACGAACGCTAGCGTCTACTTTGACAGGTGGTTATGAAAGTAAAATGAAAAGATGTTATCTGTGGAGCATTTAGCACGGTGCCTGGTCCACACGAGTGCTGAGTAAATGTTAGACATTTTTCACAAACCCAGTCCTCGTTCCCCGAGTTACACCATCCTTACTTCAATATCCGCCAGCCTTACTGGAATCTATCAATGCCTCTCTTATTCCAACTGCCCCAAGCACAGTCTCAACTCACCCACACATAGATGTAAATATTGTCTAAGGGGCCTCTGTTTGCAAGAAGGCCCAAGAAAATACTAGGTCTTTCTTTGCTACAGAAATTTACTTTGCACTTTTTTTTTAAAAGGTAAGCGATCTTTGGTTGAAATGTTTGCTTGGGGGCTGAGTATTAAAATTTATGTTCCTGAACCCACCAAAACAATTTTCTGTGAAAATTTCAGTTTTAAAAATTAGTGCAAAGAACCTTGAAGGAAGAAAAGGGGGGGGGGGGTCGGTTTGTTTGTTTCACAGATACTTCAAACGGTTTCCTCTTAACACAGATGGAAGGAGAGGGTGGTGACAGGGAGCAAAGAGCAAAGGGGGAGGAGAGAGTAGGGGGAAGTAAAGAAGACCCACGAAAGAAGCCCTGTTCCATTGACGCACTTTCTGCCTCATTATGTTAATTCTCTGAGATCCCCCAGCGTCAGAGGAGCAGAGCTTCCTAGGCGAATGCTGATTGTCTCACTTGCTCAGGTAAAGATCAACAAAGAGGAAGAGACTAATTAGGGTGGATCAGAGACAAGTCACCTGAATTTTGTTTTCCTCTTCTTTGCCCCCATAAAGGATGGATGAGGAGGGAAAGGTGGGACACTGCCTCCTGATGGTTACTGGAACGTGCCCACCTGGCCACGTGCTCAAGCCCAGCTCTTTTGTAAGTGATGACTGTCTCCAGGGTGACTGAATGGCTTAATTCTATTATCTGGCTGTTGGCTGTCAGTCTAGACAGAGTCTTGGCCAAAGCGTGGCAATGGCTGCGATGGAGATAAAGAAGAGCAAGGAGATTCCCAAGGTTTCCGGGGGCTTCCAGGGGCCTTTTCTTGGATTCCCTGAGGGTGGGATGTGGCTGCTGGCCTTCCTTGCTCCATAGGTCCACCCATGGGAGCCTGGCTTCAGGAAAGTCCTTCTCTGGCTATAGTTTGTTTTGTTCTGGTGGGGGGCATCAGGGACCCCTGAATTCTTTCCACAACACCACCCTTCTCGTACAGCACATTTAGGTCCCCCCACCGACTAGATGAACACAATACATAGCAGGGGCCCATAAATGCCCCATGATGACAGCACCAGAAAGCACTGTACAGTTCACAGAGCCCCACCCCATGTGACCTTGTTTGATCCTTAGGACAACCCGTGAGGTATGACTTAAGAGCATCATTTTATTTTTTTTTTTTAATTTTTTTTTTCAACGCTTTTTATTTATTTTTGGGACAGAGAGAGACAGAGCATGAACGGGGGAGGGGCAGAGAGAGAGGGAGACACAGAATCGGAAACAGGCTCCAGGCTCCGAGCCATCAGCCCAGAGCCTGACGCGGGGCTCGAACTCCCGGACCGCGAGATCGTGACCTGGCTGAAGTCGGACGCTTAACCGACTGCGCCACCCAGGCGCCCCAAGAGCATCATTTTATAATTGAGAAAACAAGGATCAAAGATTAGGTGACTGGACCCAATCCCACACAATGTGAAGTGTTGACTAATAGTGAGGCAACCAAGTACGAAATGGGAAGTAAATAATATATATCTAACACAGAATACATAAATGTTCCCCAACTGAACGGTGAAGTTTGGTGAGATTTACCTTCTGGTCAAGCTGAGGCTATTTTGGGCAAACAGCTTACTATTTATGCACCTCTGTGTACTTTTCCATCTGTGACTGGTTTGACAGCTGTTTGTTCATTCACTCATTCATTCATTTATTCATTCGACAAATATTTATTGATTGGCTGCTGGGTGAAACCCCAGAGGATGGGAAAGAAGACGCACTGACCACCAGAGCTTTGAAGGGGAGGCAGAAAGGGGAGGGATTCCAGAGAGGCTGTGAGAGTCTTTGAGAAGAATGTCCACAGGCTGTTCAGGAGGGTGGGGAGGACAGCCTTCCCCCCACCCCTCCCCCCACCGGGGAGTGGTGAGAATCTTCTGCTGCTGCTGGTGGGGACATGTGACTCTGGGTCCCCGCTTCGAAAGCTGCGTTTTGCGATCCCGTTTCTCTTGTTGGATTGTTCGAGGTTCAGCGCAAAGCATTCTACTCGGTTACGAGTTTGCACGTTCTTAGGGCTTGAAATTCAGCTGAGGAAAATTGCAGTCATTATTTCTTGTCATCTAGGGATAGCTGGGGAGGTTGGGCTCTGGAGTCAGTCCTGAGTTTAAATTCTGGCTCGGCCACCTAACATCTGTGTAACTGCTCACAGTTACTTACCTCTTTGTAAGACTACGTTTTCTCATCTGTAAGTGGGTGATAATAAATGCAGCTACCTTAAAGAGCTGTTGCAGATATTAAATGGAATCATGCAAGTAAAGCGCTTAAGACATAGTAAGCAATCCATACATTCCCCCCCCCCCACAAAAGATCATCTTTAGGAACTTTGGAGTGGAAATAGGTTATGTGAGGTTTTTGAGAGATCATCTTTTTCTTTTTAAATTTTTTAAAATATTTATTTATTTCTGAGACAGAGAGAGACAGAGCATGAGTAGGGGAGGGGCAGAGAGAGAGGGAGACACAGAATTCGAAGCAGGCTCCAGGCTCTGAGCTGTCAGCACAAAGCCCGACTCGGGGCTCGAACTCACAGACCGCAAGATCATGACCTGAGCCGAAGTCGGACGCTCAACTGACTGAGGCGCCCCGAAATCATCTTTTTCTTTTTAGTACCATCCAGGTATGTTAAAAGACAATTATACCTTTTTGATTTTTTGATATAGTTACCTTACCACTGTTTGCTATAATTTTGGTGTCCCTCCCCCACATTGGGTTCATGTATATATTTTTAAATCTATTTCAAAGATCTTACTGGCTTTTATGTAAATATAATAAATATTTCCAGGGTGAAAATTATCGCAGCTACCAAATTAAACATTTTGTATCTCTGGGGTGCCTGACTGGCTCAGTCAGAGGAGTGTGTGACTCTTGATCTCGGCGTTGTTGGTTTGAGCCCCATGTTGGGTGTAGAGATTACTAAAAATAAATAAACTTAAAAAAAAAACACTTTGTTATATCTGATATTTGAAGCAGAATGGAAAGGCAGGGGAAAAACCTCCTAGTGACTTGAGTGGCAAAGAAGTTTTGAGGAGTACACGCAGTTTATACAGCTATCTTTATTGTGTGCAGACATAAAACATGATGGGTCTCATGTTGAGCGTTCTGGGGGTTAGAAGGCTGTTTGCCAAATGTGATTTCACACCTTGGAGAGGACAGATGCTCATCTGAAAGGTTTCACTCAGAGGACTCACTGATGGCCGTGCCTCTTAAAGGTAGCCTTAATCATAGCCTTTAAAAAAGAGATCATATGGTCATTATGTTTGGGTATGTTTGGGTATATTTGGGACCAACTAACTCTCTTGATTCAAAAATGCTGAGAAAACCAAAACATTTCTTTTCTTTTCTTTTCTTTCTTTTTTTCTTTCTTTTTTTTTTTTTTTTTACAGAAACAGCAGAACAGATCCTTCCGGAAGCTACATGGTCTGTTAATATTGTTTTAGGACCAAGTAAGTGAAGCTATTTGGAAATCAATATTTAAACGTTCGTATGAAGTGAGCCATATGTCAAGTAAAATGGGACAAAAGGAGTAGAATCGTAAAAAAGAAAATACAGAATATCTGTTTATGGTGTTACTTCATATGTCTATTTCCCTCTAGGCAAAGTTTTTTATTATTGTTGATGTGATTCCTTTTATTCTGTTGTCAGTACCACCAGAGCAGGTAAGTAATAAATGATTCTGATTGTTGTTTTATATCCATATTGTACATCTTCCCCTGTAAATGCCTATTCATTTCGTGGATATGAAAGTGACAGAATAACATCAGTGAAAGTCTGAAAAAAGAAAAAGAAAAAAACAAAACCAGAAAACATCCTCTCAGTCTCCTAACACAACGACTGGTATTTCTGTGTTGATACTTCTGTGTAGTACTCTCGGTGATTTCCTGCCCAGGCTCTGCGGTCAGGGGGGTGGAGCTTGCGTCCCTCCTCCTCCTCCTCGTAACAGTGGTTTGACCTGTGCCAAATCGCTTCACTCTCTGTGCTCAGTCTCCTCACCTGCACAATAGAAATGCTAATAATAATGCCTACCTCTTGTGGTTAGCATGAGGATTAACCGGAACAGTAAATGGAAAACTCTTGCATGGGGCTTGACGTAGTGATTGCTCAATAAATGGTAGTTATTCGTGCTGTTACCATTATTTTCTCCTGTGGTCCTTACCATAACCCTGTGAAGTTAGAGAGTCAGTATTGGTGTTATCTCTCATAAGAGAACTGAGGATCTGAGAGGGTAAATGACATTCACAGTTCTGGTCCAGTGGTGTTTTTTAAGACAAATGTGAAATGGTACATGTTTCTGCTTCTCAAGAGATTCCTTTTAAGGGACGAGTTCGCTGCCTCCTGATGTGATGCAACGGGAGGTACAGTGTCACCTGTGACTTCCTCGACTATCTTGCCAAAAAGGTTTAACTGAAATGAATCACACCTTCCTATGACACCTCAAATTTACCAGGCATAGAAAGGGTAGAGGGGTTATATTAAATGGTATTATGAAGAAAAACAGTCAAGCAAATGCATAATGTGGAACATTCTACAATACAAACTGGCATGTCTTTTCAATGACTCAATGAAAATGCCACAAGGAAAAAAAGGGGAAAAGAGGTGCAACAGTTGGGGGATTGTTCTAAATTAAAAAGAGACAAAGCAGGGGTGCCTGGGTGGCTCAGTCAGTTAAGCCTCTGACTTCAGCTCAGGTCATGATCTCACGGTCCATGAGTTCGAGCCCCGCATGGGACTCTGCTCTCAGCACAGAGCCTGGTTCAGATCCTCTGTACTCCTCCTCTTTCTCTGCCCCTCCCCTGCTTGCATGTTTTCTCTCTCTCTTTCTCAAAAATAAATAAACATTAAAAAAAATGAAATGAAATCTATAAAAATAAAATAAAATAAATAAATAAAAGAGACAGAAGAAACAAAAGCAATTTAATGGTCTTTAATAGAATACTGATTTGAACCTAAAAGGAAATTGGAGCATTGAATATGTATGGAATATTTAGACAATAGCGGGGAACTATTGCTAGTTTTGTCAGGTGTGATAGTGGTATATGGTTATTTTTTGAAGAAGCATGTTGAAGGATTTAGGGGCAAATTGTCTTGCTGTCTGTCATTGTAAATGATATAGCAAAAAAAAAAAAGATAAAGTAAATATGACAAATATTATCAATTCTTGAATGTGAGTGGTATGGTGGGTATATGGGGATCTTTGCACTACTCTTTCTCTTTTTATGAATGTTTGAAATTTTTCCTAATAAAAAGTAAACAAATAAAACAGAAGGAGACTTTAGAAAGCAGAAGCTGTAGGGGCACCTGAGAGGCTCAGTCAGTTGAGCTTCCACCTCTTGATTTGGGCTCAGGTCATGATCTCACGGTTTGTGGGTTCCAGCCCCATGGTGGGTTCCATGCTGACAGCATGGAGTCTGCTTGGGATTCTCTCCCTCTGTCTTTCTGCCTCTTCTCAGCCCCTCTCCCACACACACTCTCTCTCTCTTTCTCAAAATAAATAACTAAACGTGTAAAAAAAAAAAAAAAAAAAGCAGAAGTATTAAAGTATTAAAGTTGTTCTGGAGTGCCTGGCTGGCTCAGTGGACAGAGCATGTAACTCTTGGTTTGTGGTGGTGACTTCAAGCCCCACATCAGGGGTGGAGTTAAACAAACAAACAAACAAACAAACAATCAAAGTTGTTTCAGAGACAGTACAGTACCACATCCAAATGTCCTCTCAGGGACAGTAACATACGGCACAGCTTTGCCTTCACATCTTACACAACTGGGAATTTCATGTATGTTTCATAAGGAAACATCCAAAAATCCTCTATTAAAAACAAAACAAAACAAAACAAAACAAAACAAAACAAAACAAAACCACCTTACACTCGTAAGGAAATCCTTGCTAGCCATTCCTATAGAGGGTCAAACCTGAATTATCTAGTTTGGGCCCTATATAACATTTAGATGTGCAATAAATAAACAACGGGATGCCTTCAATAATAGTGTGTTTATAATATAAACACACTGGAGCTGTATGCAGATTTTCTTTTTAAGAAGAGGATGGTTGGTGATTTGGGGAAAGATCAATCCATACACAGGGACAGAGCTAAGAAAAACCTATAGAATTGGAATTCCATATTCTGGGCTCTGGGCTTTCTAAGTCACTCATTTACAAATGAGACAGTTTGAGGAGAGTAAATGTATTCACCTCCAAGTTCATAAAATCTGTATTTTATTTTCAAACCAAGTTCAAAGGAATATCACAAGTTTTCATTTCATTCTCTAGCAGTTTCCAAAAATAACATCTTAAATATATACCTCTTAGACCAACCCACTAACCCAAGGATTTATTTTAAGCTAAGACACAACTGGAACAGAATAAACTCTAAATATTGGAATGTAAAACTCCTAATCTCCCCACCTATATTGCTCAAGGACACAGTGGTGCCAAGGAGTGACCCAGAGCTGTGCATAAGTGGCAATATTCGAGGGTTTCTGACTATAAATCTTTATGTAATTATATGAAAAAATTGTTTTCATAGACAAGTTATGGCTCTCAATCCCTGAATATAATAAAAATTTAGATCTCTAAGAAAAGGACAAATATCCCCTCAAATCGTGCAGTTCTAAATCTTGCCCCTAGAATGGACCTAAAAACCTGAGCCGATGTTGCAGAAAATGACTTTTTCAAACAAGAAGTGATTGTGATAGTTTTGTTGCTTCTGGGAGTCCAGTGTGCAAATCTTATAGGGGAAAATAATCATGTTAAGGAGCCTAAACATTTTCACCAACATTTTCCACACTTGCCCACACTGTGATTGACAGATTTCCCAGAGAGGTTCTTCGTGTTTTAAACTTCTTTGGAAATCCCAACCTGTCCACAGCCAGTTTTCTTTTAGATCTCTTCATTTAACACTTTTAAGAGGTTGGACTAACCATCCATCTAAAGAGAAAGGGAATTCCGTGTAATAGACACAAATCCTCTGAAACGACCCTTCACCTGACAGTTTTCCAAACAATTTAAGTGAAAGTGTCACATACTTGGGCCATTCTGACTCACTCATTTAGAGAGGAACATTTCTGGGCAAAACCCAGATGTTTTCTGACTTACTTGTTTGTTCATGCTCTTTTGGAGGCTCTTGCCACGGTAACGATCAATCAACAGGTGGTTACTCAGCTCCAAGAGCTTGGCATTGGGCTGGAGCTGGAATAGGGCAAGGGTCCTCCCCTCCCTTTGCTTACGCTTTCTTAACTGAAAGAAAACAATACAAAATAGTATATAACTGAGGTTTATCTGCATCTACTCTTCTAGTTTATTTATTTATTTTTTCGTCTAGTTTATTAACTCTGGAACAGCCAAAGAAAGTCTGCGGTCGCTGAATTGAGCCTCGAAAAATACATTAGATTCAACTGATGATAGCTACCATTTATTGGGCACGTGGGCCATGCCAGGCACCTGGACTAAGCATTTTACAGACATTTCTCACTTAACCTTCAAAAGATCCTATGAAGTGAGCTTTATTATTTCAGTTTTACATACGCAACAACAAAGGTTCAGCAGATTGAGGAATTTTCCAGAGGTCATGCTAGTAAGTGGCAGTGCAGGTATAGAAACAGGTCTGTTCAATCTCTTAACTGCCCTGAACCATGCTCGTCCCTTAGATGGGGAAGTAGGGAAGAATGAAGCAGTGGGAAAATGGGGCAAGGATGTTCTCCAACTTTCAGCCCAGGTTGGGAGACAACCTGTGGGAACCCAGTGCTGATGGGTGTAACCTCAGCCACAAAGCCAAAGTGGTCATGCCCCACCATTTTCCTGTTTTTCCTCTTCACCAAGATCTAAAAAGACTTCTCAAGGTGAGTAAAGTCAGGGATAAAGAAGGGGATATAGGAATCTCCACTTCTATTCTTACAATCACATTGGGCAAATATCTGTCACCATTGCACTGTAAGATTCAGGATTGCTTTCAATTCAGTGAGTAATTTAGGAAGCAAGAGGGGTGTGTATGTGTGTGTGTGTGTGTGTGTGTAGTAAATCTGGATCCAGTCTAATATACAATGTGGAATGGATATCAAAGATTCTGACACAGCCCAGAGCCACAGAAAGCAGTGCTGTGTAGACAGAACATGAGCATGCTTGCCTTCATAGGCGTTACCTCTGGCTTCTGTGGCCTCTGTCAGTTGCTCCATGTTTGAGGGGTAGACATGTAGATTCTATAAGTTTCCACAGTCCACTTGGATTCTTCCAAGGAAAAGGGCTTCATTCTGCTGCTAATTAGTTGCCTGATTTCCAAAAACTCATCTTGCATCTCTGGTGTTCAGTTGCCTCATCTGTCAATAGAACAGGGCACATCTCATGATCTCAGAGCTCTTCCAATTTGGAATTCTGTAACTCTGATGTCAACACTGTATTCCTTTCCACCCTTGGGGCCTGGGAGTCACTTTAGGCCTCACCCTCGGGTCACTTCCCCTGGGAACAGCCACACAGACTCCACATGCCTCAATAGACCGCTGGGTAGTGTAATCATACATATGTGAATGATGGAACATCACAGGAGGTGGGAAAAGGGAAAATAGTACTATTAGAGACAAGGATGGTTTTCTTTCCATACCTCAGTTAATTTTTTATTGTGTGTCTACTAAGTGCTAAGCATTGTACTACATAGTTCTAAGCAGACATAGTTTCTGCTATCACGGGACTTACATTCACAGAGTTTTAAACAGTGATTAATTAAAGTAAGCTCAGAGAATTAGGAATTTGGAGCTGCTTCCTTACGCCTGTACTCTTCAATAGCTTCCTCCCGGTTTCCCTGACTCCTTTCTCTCCTTTCTGGCTTTTCTATCAAACTAATCTTCTTAAAATACCCCTTAGGCTAAAATGTCTCTAATGTCTTTCCCTGGTACCTTTTTATCCTGTAATGAAATCCAGGCTTCTTAGCTCCCCATGAAGCCCCTCTGCAAAGTCAAGGTACCCACTTTTCATTCTTCTGTCATCCAATCAACTTTTCTGAGTCCTTCAACCAAACTAGCTTATTTGTGGGCTCCCCAATCACTTCTTGGGGTTTTCTGCTTCCCCATATATTTTTGTTCTTTTAAAGATTTAGTGGGTAGGCGTGCCTGGGTGGCTCAGTCAGTTAAGCGTCCAGCTTCAGCTCAGGTCATGAGTTCGCCGTTCATGAGTTCGAGCCCCGCGTCAGGCACTGTGCTGACAGCTCAGAGCCTGTAGCCTGCTTCTGATTCTGCGTCTCCCTCTCTCTCTCTGCCCCTCTTCCGCTCACACTCTGTGTCTTTCTCTCAAAAATAAATAAATATTTAAAAAAATTTTTAAAGATTTAGTGGTTAGATTTAAAATGTACTTGGGGTGCCTGGGTGGCTCAGTTGGTTAAGCATCCGACTTCAGCTCAGGTCACGATCTCACGGTCCGTGAGTTCGAGCCCCGCGTCGGGCTCTGGGCTGATGGCTCAGAACCTGGAGCCTGCTTCTGATTCTGTGTCTCTGTCTCTCTCTGACCCTCCCCCGCTCATGCTCTGTCTCTTTCTGTCTCAAAAATAAATAAACGTTAAAAAAAAAAATTAAAATGTACTAAAGTAATGCACACTTAATTTTAAGAAATAAAACAATACAGATATGAAATGTGTTAGTAATTTCTTCATCCCCCTCCATTTCATTCCCTCTGACAGAAGCACATTATTGTTTCTCTAAATTTAAAGAAAATCATACAAGTAATAAAGAAAACATCCATACACCCTTTACCCAGATTCACTAATTTGTAACATTTTGGCACATTGATTCTGTTCCCTCCCTCCCTCTCTCTCTCCACCTCCACCCCAACACACATTATTAATTTTTTTCTGAGTTATTTAAATAGTTTACACACATCATGCCTCTTTACCCCTTAATGTCCCAGTGTGTTTCCTAAAAACAAAAATATCCTCAGTATAATTATCAGTTTCAGGAAATTTAATGTTGATACAACACTTTTATCTAAATTCCATACTCTATTTTTTTCAATGGATTCAATTCTGTCTTTCACAAATTTTTTTTGCCCCATCCTGTACAGGATCTGGTCCAGGATCACATATTACATTTAACTCTCATGCTTCTTTAGTCTCCTTTAATCTGGAATCTTGTTTTTCTTTGTCCTTCATGCCAGTGACATTTCTGAAGAATGAAGTCCAATTTCATTATTTTATAAGTTTTTAATAATAAAATATTTTCTACTCTATGATTTATATATATTTATATTTTAATAATAAAGTATTTGGAGTCTGGTGTTTTCTCTCTCTTTTTATTTTTATTATTTTTTTAAAGTTTATTTATTTTTGAGACAGAGAGAGAGCATGGGTGCAACAGAGTGGGGGGAGGGGCAGAGAGAGGGGGACAGAGGATCCATGGAGGGCTGGGACTCACGAACCCTAAGATCATGACATGAGCCAAAGTCTGACCTGGCTTAACCAACTGAACCACCCGGGGCCCTTCTCTCTAACTTTTTAAATGTCATTTCCATCCCTGTGAATGCCTCTTTATCCACCCAAGTCCTACTTGTCCTTCAAGGCTTAGTTATAATTCCTTTTCCCCTGGCCCTTGCTGGAGGCCAGAGAGTACCTCTTAGACTTCTTTACATCTGCCAAGACACCCAGCACTGTTCTTAGTACACACAGGGCAATTAATAAATATTTGTTGATTAATTGATTTGTGGCTGAGACATGAGTACTGTCCTCTGCAAAGACAGAACTTTTCATGTAGGCTTAGCAAGTCAAGATTGGTATCTTTGCTGCCTCTTGCTTCTGGGGTTTTGCAATTATTGAGGTAAGTTTTGGATTCAAAACTGGATCCTTGGCTATAGATTTGGCTACACCATGGAACTGAGGGGGGAAATGATGTTTAAAAAGTTTCTCAATAGATAATTAACAGCATGAAATAAAAGTAATTTTCCCGACTATTTCATTCCTCCCAAATTTTAGTAAACTGAAAAAGTGGTAAGTTAAAAAATGTTTTTAATGGTTATTTTTGAGAGAGAGCGAGCGAGCGAGCGAGAGAGAGCGCGCGTGTGCGCGCGCACGTGCGCGAGTAGGGGAGGGGCAGAGAGAGAGGGAGACACAGAATCCAAAGCAGGCTCCAGGCTCTGAGCTGTCAGCATAGAGCCCGATGAGGGACTCAAACCCACGAACTGTGAGATCATGACCTGAGCCGAAGTTGGATGCTTAACGACTGAGCCATCCAGGTGCTCCATGAAAAAGTGGTAAGTTTTAAAAAAGGTTTCATAAATCAATGAACCAAAACTGGTTGAATTGTAATCCAGTATATTTCAATATAGTCTGTCCTTATGGTATCAATGTATAGGAGGTTGAAGAAGGCTGGTTTATTTAGAGAATAGGCTGTACAGAGGAGATTATAAATCATAAATTGAGAGAATGCTTTCCTACTAAGCGCTATCTATTTGTCAACATCATACAAACTTTTTGCCCTTGCCTGAGAAAGCACTAGACTCTTATCAAGTCTTGGTAAGTTTTGAAAATCACATGGTTGTTCAATGCCTCCATGTGGTAGAAAAAAATAATTTAGCTCTTTCCAGCTTCCTGTGATAGCAACCTTTAAGACCAGTAAAGTCTAACAATGCTTAGGGTCCTTCAAAGGGATCAGTGTTTTTTTAAAAAAAGGCCTGCAGAAAAATGGCCCAAATTGAAGATAAAAGCCCCAGATCTCATTAGGCTTCATGGAATTGACCCTTCTTTTCGAACCTTCCTTATCTTTCTGTATAAGAAATGGCATTTTTCAGGCAAAGGAGCGTCATAAAAGAAAACAAGTGGCCTGAAATCTGCAGTGAGTCCATCTTTTCAGAAAGTCTTTATAGAAATTCTTTTTAAATTCCAAACATAAGGTTTTTTTTTCTTTTGACAGAAAAAGGAAATCCTTTCTATCCAGCCACAAGGTAAGTTGAAAACCCCTTATTAACAAGTGTTAATTTGTTTGACGATTCTTTAGATATGAAATTGGCCAAAGAGAATGGTCAGCTTTATGAAAGACTTGAAGTTCAATTTAAGCAACAAGCCAAAAATAGGAGTGCTCAAAAGTTAGACAGGGTCTCTTTCTTTTGAATCAATGATATCATTTCACCTACTAGGGATCAGTCAGCACCTTGATCTTCAAGTGCTTCTACTTAAAAGTACTTAATACTCTAAAGATGGCTTGAAGAAGAGAGTTGGATTATTCTGAGAATCAGGAATAGGCATTAGTAAAAACTGAAGCCTACTTTCTCAAAGCTCGGGGATATCACAGTGTTGCACCACTTGGGCTTCGGTAACTGGATGCATCTTTTAAATGTAAATTGAGCATTCCTATCAAAGCATCCAATGTATATGTATGCATTTGCTTGTGTTAGCATAGCCAACCACAGAGCTGGGGTGGGGGGAGGGGAGGGCAGAGGGATATTTTCCAGGTGTACCTTTTGATTTCTTTAGAATAATACAGCATGAGAATGTATTACCTGTTTAAGATGCATCCATAAATATGAAATAAACAAACAAGAAGGATTTTTCTCAGAACGGAAGATGGGAACTTTGGTGGTGGTCATTATTTGGCTTAAGTAAATGTTCTAAAAGCAGTGATTCTTTAACTTGTTCCCATTTTTTCGCTTTCCCAATTGTCTTGATTGTTAATATGGTCTTGAAAATATTATCTGACTTTTTTTAAGATTTTATTTTTAAGTAATCTCTACTCCCAACGTGGGGCTTAAACCTACAACCCTGAGATCAGGAGTCACATACTCCACCAACTGAGCCAGCCAGGAGCCCATAGAGTTCTTTTATATTTAATACATATATTGTATATTAATATATATATTAATATATAATGTATACATTATATTTAATACATATGTTAATATATACTTTAATGTTTGTTTAAAATTTTTTTAATGTTTATTTATATTTGAAAGAGAGAATGAGAGACAGGGCACAAGTAGGGGAGGGGCAGAGAGAGAGAGGGAGACACAGAATCCAAAGCAGGCTCCAGGCTCTGAGCTTTCAGCACAGAGCCCAACAGGAGGCTCGAACTCCCGAACCGGTGAGGTCATGACCTGAGACGAAGTTGGATGCTTAACCAACTGAGCCACCCAGGTGCCCCAGTACACATTTTTTAACTGAGGCTTCCCCCTCTACCGCCGCCAACCACCCCCCGCCCCCAAATTGCCAAAAGTGACAAAATCATCTGCAGTCAGCATGAGCCATAAAGCACAATTTTGCCACCGACTTGCTGCATGACCTTGAACAAGACCTATAGGCTTTGTCTTAATTTCTTCACCTAGAACATGAGGAATTTGAACTTGATTATATCTTAGGCCCCTTCTAGTAAACAAAATTCTATTATTCCTTGACTCTTTCTTTCTCTTAGGAGGTTTTTTATATTTGTCATCAATTCTAAGTCCTAAAGACTCAATGTCCTAACAAATTCCTGAGAATTAGTATCAGGGTGGGATTATTAATAATTTACTTTGCATAACAGCTAACAAACCATCCTTATTTTAAATACACATTGTTTTTTCTAACAACTCTGCCAGTGGGTACAGCACAGGTAGTCTTTCTCTTTATAGATGATGTAACTGAGGCTCACAGAGGTCAATTTAACTCCTTAGGCCTTGTAGTTAATATGTAAAACTGGAAGGTTGCAAATGAACTTTTAGTTTTTTTATGATTCAGACAACTGTATATTTAAAATGAGCTGATGTAATGATTAGTCTTTGAGAGCAGTGAATTCTTTTCTAAACATTTTGGGGTTTTTAATTCCCCCTCAGTAGGTCATTCTCAAACCATAAAGCACTAGCCAGGGTTAGAGATAAGGACTAGTAACACAAAAGAGGGCTAGTATCCCTCTAGACTGGTGGTTGGGAAAACACTTATAGAGAAGGAGCCCTTCAATTACATGATTTATTTCCCCAGGGTCCAACCCAAGCATCAACAGTGAAACACCAACTATCGTTTTCAGGTTTTTTGGTTTTTTTCTTTAAATATTATTATATTTAGTATCCAAGTATATGATATATGCAAACAAAAAATAAAGAAAAAATTCACCCACTGTCCTAGCCATATCAATGAATCAAACATTTTATTTTCCTGTCTTCTCTGCCAGCTCTCTTCTTTAAAAAAATTTTTTTTAATGTTTATTTTTGAGAAAGACAGAGACACAGCACAAGCGGGGAAGGAGCAAGAGAGAGAGGGAGACACAGAATCGGAAACAGGCTCCAGGCTCTGAGCTGTCAGCACAGAGCCCGATGAGGGGCTCGAACTCACAAACCCTGAGATCATGACCTGAGCCAAAGCGGGACGCTCAACTGACTGAGCCACCCAGGCACCCCTCTCTTCTTTATACATATATGATTTTTTACTGGTTGTACTCATAGTGTGTACATGGATTTTAAAGTATCAGAAACTCAAGTTTTTGTAAGAGTAAGTCTCAATTTTAATAACTGTTTTTAGATTATTTCCTTCATCCCAACTCGGTTGGGATGAAAATTTCACGTTTGCTTATTGTTTTCCTCTGAATTTATGTATTTTTCATCAGAAGCACGAAATATATACAACCTGGTTTTAGAAAGATTTTTTTTGGTTGCCGTTTTCAAATAACACAGAACAGGGAATGTCATTTCAAAAACTATATCTATTCTACCAGGACTCCTGAAACCAAACACATGTGTGGGGATCTTTCAAAATTTCTATGTATTTGAGTGACTGAGGGATAGCTCTGTCTGAAGGTAGGAGGCTGGAGGCTGAAATGATGACTTACAAATTTTTCCCACATTTTGGACTTCTTGATTCTATGACAATTCCTGGTACATACAGGTTTCCTGGTAAGGGTTAAGAAGCATGCACATATTACTTTATGAATCATGATAAAGTTGGAGTTTTAAAGTTGAGGACTAGAAAGGCTTTAGGTGGGTGGTAAGAAGGCTTGTTTTCCAGGTTAGTGGATATGCCATAAGCTTTATCACCTTCTTGTGTTTCCCTGTGGTAACTGAAGTCACTGTTGCCATGATAAAGGACGGCAATTTGAATGAGATCTTTTAGAATGGCTCCTGGAAATCTGACATGGTGGTCTCCTTAAAGTACCAGACCTTATATATGTGGCATTGCATATACATCTTCAGTTTCCTTCAACTGAAATGACAGAAACGAATCATAATTTGAGGGCTTAATCTTTTTTTTGGAGGGGTGGCTTAACCTTAAAAAAATTAATCTTGGTAAAAATACTAAACAGGAATAGTTAAGAATTACTGAGTGCTTATTCTAAAGATACAAAGATTAGCTGAATAGCATTTGTATTGTTGAAGCAGGTACTGGAGTCCCAAAACTTTTGATTTAAAATTTCCAAAAAAATCAAACTTTCTATTTAAAGTAAGCTGACACCAAAAATTCTAAATCCAGTTTAATTCAGTAGTAAAGGGTTTATTCCCAGTGATTTCTCACATTTGTAAGCCTGTTACACGTTGGTTTTCCCTGTCATGAATCCTTTCCATCACTTTTATAAAACACCACCACTTTTTATAAAAAGTGACCAGAAGAATATAAAATTGTAAAATTGCACGTGCCTGAGCAGAAAACTCCTACTTTTGAGATTTTTTTTCACAGGCGTGCCTAAACCGACCTGTGCTCTCAGCAGGTAAATTGCCAGAGGGAGAAGCCAGTGTCAGCTCAAAGGAAAACCCTGTTGTGGGATTTCTTTTTTCCCCTTAAACCGATCACTTTTTAGGGGGCGTTTCCACTGCATTCTCTAGTCCAAAGTCCTTCCCACCAAATTACTACTTTCCCCACCAATTTGTCACCCCCCCCCCCTTTCCCAAAGCCCTTATTGGAAAGAACTTCCTCTCGTGGCCACCCTATTCCATACAGTTCCCAGCGCCCCCCATCTCGGAACGGCTTCCCCTCTCCAACCCAGGATCCAGGTCCCCAAGCCACTTGAGAGAAAATTCCCACCTCTCGCCCCCTTCCTTGGCGTCCCGAGGCGGCGGCGGTGTGGGGGAGTGGGTGGGGAGGGGCAGGGTTTCCCGGGGTCCCCTGTGTCCTCCTCGCGCCCCCCCGGAGGTGTGCAGGGGGAGGGGAGCGCGGGTGGGTGGGACCGGGCCGGGTGGGGGAGGGGTAAGGGCGAGGAGGAGGAGGAGGAGAAGGAGGAGGAGGAGTGTGTGCGAGCGTGTGTGGCTGGGGGAAGCCATTGCCTGTTTAATAGTTGCTGTTGCTGCACTTCCGCTTCTCTCCCAGCGAGAGAGAGACACGAGTGGCCAGGCCCAGCCGCAGCCGCAGCAGCAGCCGCCGCGGCGGCACGGAGGAGCCAGACACAAAGAGAGGTACGGGGATCCCCCCCGCCTCCCGCCGCCCCCCGGCCGCGTCGCCGGGCCTCGGGGACACCCCTCGCCGCCTCCCCGGACCCGCTCCGCCCGGACCGCCGGGCACGGGGCTGAGGGGGGGCGGAGAGGGGCCGAGGAGCCCCAGGGGTCCGGGGCCCGCCCGCGGGGGATGGGTAGGGACCCCGGGCCGCGTGGGGTGCGGGGGCCGCCCGCGTCGGGGGTGGGGGGGGCATTGTGGCTCGAACTGTCAGCGCTGCCCTGGGAGCCCCCCACTGGCCGCTGAGGGGGCCGGGAGCGGGGGAGGGGGAGGCGGGGGAGCCCCGTTTTCCCCAGGGGCGGGGGCCCGCGGGGATTAACCCCTCCGGGGCGGAAGGGCTCATTGTTATTCCTTCGCTGTGGAGGCCGAGCCCCCCCCCTCGCACCCTCGCCCCACCCCCACCAGGGGTGGCAGTCGGGCGTGTGCTCGGGACCCCCGCCCCAGCCCCTCAGCCCGAGCCGGGCGGCCGAGACACCGGCCTTCGGGGAGAGGCGTCGGGGCGCGGCGCCGGGGGGCCTCGGGCCTCGTCGTCCCTGCCCCCCCCGCCGGCCTCTCCCTTCCCCCACCGGGCACCCGCTCCCCGCCTCCGTCCCCCCGTTTCGGCTTCCTCTCTTACTCTTCTCCGCCCCTCCTCTCTTCCCGATCTCGCCGAACTCCACTCTTGGCCCCCGCTGTCTCGCTTTGGCCACCCGCCCTCCGCGACCCCCGAAAAGCCGACAGAAACAGCCCCGAGGCCGGCACACCGCCGGGACCTTCCCTCCTTGCCCCGCCGAGGCTCTCCGCGCCCCCGCCCTGCCCTCCTCCGGCTGCTCGGCATCTCCCCTCCCAGCCCCGAGGGGAGCCCCGGGGGGCGCGGGAGGGGCCGCTCGCCTTGCTCCGGACCGTTTTCCCACCGCGTCCCCCACTTGGGGCCAAAAATAAACAAGCAGCGTCCGATTTGCAAAAGCCTTAATGGGCCTGTAGACTTTGAGAAACGAGTGGAGGGCGGGGGGCAGCCGGGTGCACCCCTGGCCGAAGCCCTCCTGACAGCACCCGATTTCCTTATTTATACTGACTGCATGGTTTGTGTGTTTCTGTTTTGTTTCCCTCCCCTTGCAGGGGCTGTTTGCGGGGTGGGGTGGGGGGTTCGCTATGTCGGATGACGATTCGAGGGCCAGCACCAGCTCCTCCTCATCTTCGTCCTCTAACCAGCAAACCGAGAAAGAAACAAACACCCCCAAGAAGAAGGAGAGTAAAGTCAGCATGAGCAAAAACTCCAAACTCCTCTCTACCAGCGCCAAGAGGTACCGTACTCCACCCCCATCCCCCTAGGCTTCCTATTTTCCGAACTGCCTCTTGCTGCAATTGGTCTGTCTCCCAATGAGGGGTCGCTTGAATGCTCCTCATGGTTTGTGTGTTCTTAAAAATGAAAAAAGGGTCTTGGAAGTTTTAATTATTTTACTCTATTGCTTCTGTTTTTTTTTTTTTTTTCTTTTAATCGTTGTCCACGTGCAGCTGTTGTGGCTTGCCTCTCCCATTTCTGGCTGAAGTTTGTAAGAATCCTTGTTACTTTTATTAGTGACCCCCAAATCTGATTTCAGATTACTTGTCCTGTTAATCACTAGCTTGTGACCCTTGTCAAGGCTGTCATCCTACTTAATTACTAATACCTGCCCGGACGATTCTATCAAAATGAATTCTATTACCATCTTGTCTCCTCACCTGTTGCACGTATGATCTTTTTTTGAGTAGAGCTTTCTTCACAAACTGCATAAGGAATAAATAATTCCTATTAATGGAGTAAAAAATTTAATAGGTGGAGACAGATGTTTTCAGATGGAATTTAAAGAGGTTCTTCTGATTGGGAGAGTTGAGGCAATAAATAATGTAAAATGGGTATTCTAGGTTATTTGGGGGACTTTTTTTTTCTCTTCTAAAACTTCCAATTTGCCAGATTTTAGGGAGACTCATTTTTTTCCATGCTATTTTCTCTCTTATGCTGTAAAAATCTTTGGTTCTTTTTCCAAGCTGAAGCCAACCAGTGACTCTTCTTTACTCTTTTCCTCTTAATGTCTCTAGAAGAAGCTACTTTTTTTTTACCTCGAGCATCCTTCAATAATATTCTCTGATCCCCATGACCCTTAAAATAATCTATAGCATATTCCTGGGAACCCGTGTGCCCTTTCATAAATCCTGCTGCTCTCAGGTGGACAGTCATTAAACTTTAAAGTGGCAAACCAGAAAGATAGTAAGGAATACAAATGGTGGGTTAAATAGGGGTATCTTTCTTAAAGGAATGTAAAATAAAATGGAATATGAGTCTTTAGATCTCTCCACTGAGTAGTGAGCCTGTGGAACTCAGAGTTTGAAAGTTTGTTCTTTCTCCCAGAAATCTGAAAAGTTGGTGAAGTGCTTTGGTGACCTAATCATGGGGGGGAGGGCGAAAGAGTGATTTTAGCTTAAATAGTGTAGAGGTCTAGGGTTAAATGGCAAAATTGCCTTAGCAAGATTGTTCTTACTTTCAGAGTGGTGGTTTGAGTGCAGGTCAGCTTCCCAGGAGTCCTAACTGGCCCTCACTGATGAGCCCGTGCTGGTTCTCCCAGAACCTGTCATCTACCCTGCCCACTTTAGATGGGGCTTTCCTTAATCTCCCCAACTTCCTACCCCTTTCCACCCCCATCTGCAGTAGCTGTGCTCCCTGATCCATGCTGGAGCAGCTTTTGACCTGACCTAAGGCAGGATATTTGCTTTAGGTCATTAGTATTTTTTGTGCACCAGGATATCCCTGGCACACATGAATATATTTGGGGGTAAAAGCACAGGTGTCAGATAAAAAATAGCCTCCTTTGTGTCAGCAAATTACTGAGGTGTATTTTTCATTAGACACAACTTGTCCATTTATTCTAAGTAAGTTAAGTTTTTTGGAATTGCCTGGGAAAGAGATAGTAGGTATTTAAAAAAAAAAAAAGGTGAAAAGCTACAAAGGGTTATTTTACCTGTAAAGTTAACATCAATTTTAGCTCCCTGGACATCTTGCTGAGGGAGTGTTAAAGCAGAGCTAAGATTAATAGTAGAGGCAAAAAATGGAGAGGAACAGTGTATTCAGGAAAAAATAAGGGGGAAATTAATGTTAGTAGGACCCTGTAGAAGCTGCTCTGTGAAATACATTGACTTGGAAGGTGAGTGTTGCCCGTGGACTTGGAAGGGGCACTATAGCAGGAGAGAGAATAAAAAAGAAGCCTGAATTGGCAGACGTAAAGTTACTTAACTACATATTTGATGGAAAGTGGTTTCGTTTCTAGTCCACAGGTAGAGGAAATGCCCCCACTGAGAGTGGTCTGGACAAGAATTATTCTGTGGAACATATATATGAGTTACTTCACAAATCTTGTGCCAGTAATTCTGGAAATGGTGCAAATGTTTGTTGTGGGGGTGAATTGGTAAAGCTGTTGGTATTATGCTTTTTAGGTATTAAAGAAGTAACTATTCAGTAAATATTTTATGGTAGAGTTGGTATTGACAAGGAGAAGTGAGGTCAGTAGGTATTTTTATACAAGTTGTGCTCAGGTGGAGGTTATTTTTGCGTATATACCTAGGTCTTAACATACAGTCATTTCAATAGACACAGATAAAGAATCAGGAAGCTGGAATTTCAAAGTTTTAGTCTAACATACAACGAGTCAAACAGTAGGGGTGTTAGGGAAGGTCTCAGAACTGAAATGCTTATTGGTAGCAAAAGAACTTAGCAGGACGCAGATAAGTAGCTGTCCCTAAAGACAGTGAGCAAACAGCTTCCTAAAACTGACCAGATTTGTAGGGGACAGGAAATGTCCTCCAATAGGAAGGTTTAAAGAACTTCCCCAATCACCACCCTTAATTTCTCTTTACTCACACTTGGAAAAAACACTACCTTCTAAAACCTATTCTCCATTGCATCTAGCCAGCTCAGAAAACCTTTGGAAAGAGAAAAGTTATTCATTGTGATTTCTGATCGCCTTTAGAATGTGTGTTTAGTTTTTTATTACTGTGCTGCCTCCGTGTGATTCTTAAGTTGTAACATAGCTCTTTAGGGTTTTATGTGATAGGAGCAGGAAAGGTTATAAAAATAGAAGGCACCATTTAGTAGATGGAAGACACTTAAAGGCCTCAAACTTTGTCGTATTAATTGATGCTCTAAGCACCTAGGTAAGCAGAAGACAAAGGCCAGGGCTTGGTGTGAACTGCCTGGTGGCGTCGGCCTAGGAGTGGGGGATGGGGCTCTTTGTGAAGTCGTGCGTTGGTGAGGAGATAGAAGGGGGGGGGGCGGGGGCGGAGGGGTCCCGGGTTCCGTGTCCGTGGTGGGATGGAGAAGGAAGGGGACAGACCTAAGGAAAATTAGAGGATGTCCGGGAAAAAGCAGGTCCGGAAAGGGGGAGCCGAGAGTGCGAGCGGTGTGCGGGACAGAGGCCGGGTGCACCTGTGCGGGCCGCCTGCTGGTGTCTGGCCTAGCTGGAGGGGTCGGCGGGGGTGTTAGCGCCCTAGGCTGCGCGCGCGGCGTCGGGGCTGGAGATCCCGGGACGCGGTGGAGGCGAGCCAGGGAGTCGCGGAGAGCCCCGGCGCGGGCTCTCCCCACCCCTGGCCCGCAACTTCACCCGCTGGGCTGGGGTGCGCCGCCCGAGTCGTCGGGCGCGCGGGGACTAGGGGCGGGAAGCCCGGGGGGGCGGCGGCCCGGGGCGGCCCAGCGGAGAGGGCGGCCTTGTGGCGCACGGCCTGCGTCGCGCCGGCACCCCCGCGACGCGGGGCAGGTCAGTCAGGGCCCGAGGGGCCTCGCGGGGAGCGGCCATGTTGGCTTCGTCACTGAGAACGCGGGGCGGCCTGGCGGGGGCGCCCTGCCAGGGCGGGCCGGAGGGCGCTCGAGGTGCCCGGGTGACCCGGGCAGAGACCGGGGAGGGCGGGTGGGGGGAGACGGGCGGGCGGGGGCGAGCCCTTCCCACCCGCGCGGCGGCTTGCGTTTGTCGGTCCAGGGGAGAAGACGTGCAGCGCAGAAGTGAATGTGTCCCGGCACATTCTAATGCAACTTAGAAAACGAGTCGGCGAGTGAGAAGCTTTACAATTATTTCCTAAATGGAAAACCCCGAGAAAAATAACTGCTTTACTGTGCGAGGCAAGACTGGAACCGAAACATTTTAGATGATCACAAGAGACCCCGGACCGCCAGCTCACTGCGGTGGGAAAAAAGTTTTTTCTAAACTACGGACCTGAAGCTTTTGATGTGTACTTTCCTCCTCCCTCAGTAGAACCCAGTTATCATGGCAGGCAGTTAGAACACAACCCAGTTATCTGCCAGACCTGTGCATTACCGGTGGGAGGCTACCAACGCCTTCATGTTTCTTGTGTTTCTCTCTCACTTCCCTGACTCCAGGATTCAGAAGGAACTGGCAGACATCACTTTAGACCCTCCACCTAACTGCAGGTGAGCTTCCTTTCACATTTTTTTCTTTTTAAAATTCTTCTAATCTTTATCTTGGGAGTTTTCTTTTTGTTATTAAAAATTTCTGCTTTTATTTTTTGGTTAATGCTTATTTTGGTGCTACCATCAAGTAACCGCTGCAATTGATTAACCTGAGAGTAATGTTTTGATGAGTCTCTGACAGTTTCAGTGCTATGCTGAAGAGAAGTAATGGATTTATCTGGCGTGAACGCTTTTACGTATATAAAACAGAACTGTAAAATGAATTTAAAGATGTACATTTGCCTAATGGTGGATTTTGGATATGTCATTAAGGATGATGTAAAACCTTTTTAGATACTCAGGTACATTTTGTTTTAGAAAATTGCTTTGCTGTCGCAATCTGTTATTCAAGCTCTCTATTAAGCTAATATAGCATAGAGTTAAATCTCACAGTGGATCCTCAAACTTATTTCATTGTATATACAAATTTTGTGTTGGACTTTGGCAGGCCAGGAAATAATTTGCGGCTTTGATTAAAAAGGTTTTTTTAAAAAATTTGATAGATTTAACTCTTTGGTAGGGGTGTTTTTTCTCAAAATTGCTTCAGACTATATACGTATGTGTGTTTTAGTTTCAAAACAATTTGATATCAGCTTTTCAGAGCCTTGTTAGTCACTTCATGTTATTTAGAATAGCCGTTGTGATACTGTTGAGGTAAGGTGGAAGACTTGAATTTTATTAAATCAACAGTGACTTGAGGAAGGACTTATTATATCTTGTAGTAGAGTCATGTATTTAAGGGGGATTAATTCAATTCTATTATTCCCATAGTTTAAAAAATTAAGTATAACAATCTAATTCTCAGCTCTCAGGATTAGTACTGGAATAGGATGTGACATTTCAGTAGTGTTCTCAACTTAAAGGTAGAAGTAGAAATTACCAACAAGAAAATATTCAGTGGCCACACACAGTTTAAAAGAAGTATGTGGAGATATTCAAGTTGAAAAACTAAATGGAATATTTTGCTTATTAATGCTGAACTTTCTAATGTATGGTTAATGGAAACTTTAATATTGGCATTTTGGTTGTATATGTTCTTAATGTTGGTCAGGTGTGGGATATTTGGTAAAATTTTGTCCTGTTAGTAAAGAAAGTCGTGACTCTTAAACTGTTTGTAACTGAACTACTTATTTATTCTTAACACTTTCTCTCACGGCTTTTAAGAATCTTTTCACACTGTTGAGAAAGTGGAGAAATGGGTAAGGGTTAGGGCTGTGACATCTTTTTATTTTAGTGGAACCATTGTTCAGATTGAAGCCTAAAGTTCCCTTTGGTTGGTTGTGTTGAATCCTTGGGCATTCCCCATGGTAGATGTGTGCTGTTGTGGTTACTGCTCCTGTTTGGTATCATGTCTCTTCCAAGTGTGTGTGTTTCTTGTGAGTTCAGACGACTTTAGCTGATGAAATTACAAGGTTTTTAAAGCATGATTTCAAAACTAATAACATTTATCAAAACATAATGGATTTCTGGGGCGCCTGGGTGGCCTAGTCGGTTAAGCTGAGACCCAGGTCGTGATCTCACGGTTCGTGGGTTCGAGAGTCGTGTCGGGCTCTGTGCTGACAGCTTGGAGCCTAGAGACTGCTTTGGATTCTGTGTGTCCCTCTCTTTCTGTTCCTCCCCTGCTAGTGGCCTGTCTCTCAAAAATAAAGATTAAAATTGTTTAAAAAAAAAAACCAAACAAACATAATGGCTTTGTAAGCAATTTGAGGGTTTTTGTGGGATTAATAACTTTTAAAACATAGATATACTTTAGTTTCACACCATTTTAGCTGAGTTCCTGTGTGATTTGTGCTGCTGAACATGTAGAAATCCATCCTAATTACCCCTTTACGGTGAAACCTGTGAGTGTTGCGGGTACTCTGGTGAAGCACCAAACAGGATGACTATTTTATGAAAAAAAATTTGCTGAATTTCATAGAAAACGCCGGCAACTTTAATTTGTGAGAGAATGTATATTATGTTGACTTTTAAGAATAAAGGTGGCTTTATTTCCTGAAAAACTTTTTTAGAGTGGCTGCTTCTGTTATATGAATTACGGTTTTTCCTTTGTCTTGGCTTACTAGAGTTAGTGACTAAATGTTACACAGTAGTCTCAATATTCAGCTACTTGAAATGAATTTGGTTTTGTTTTTGTGTTGGTACCTTATGGGATTGAAGTATTTAATATTTTAATGTACATTATTTGAGATGGAAAATGATAATTTAGTTTGGGGATACTTTTTGAAGTTAAAAATACGTGAATTAAATGACCTTGAATGCATGTGTTTATTTTTAATAAATTTTTCCAATAATTACTCTCAGCATGAGAGCTCAATAGCTTGGTTCTTCTGAAATTGTGGTTTCATCAACTATAAATTATATTTTGAGTGAGTTAAACAATTGACTTTCAATTAATGTGTGAGTGAGGGGCAGAGAAGACAGAGGGGCAGAGGATCCGAAGCAGGCTTTGTGCTGACAGCAGAGCCTGATGCGGGGCTGGAACTCACAAACTGTGAGATCGTGATCTGAGCCGAAATCAAGAATCAGATCTTAACCAGATGCTTAACTGACCGAGCCACCCAGGCGCTCCTCAATTGATGTATCTTGTATATTAATCCTTTATAGGACTCCCTTTCTTCAGTCAGTATTCAGCCTGTGGTTTTAAATTTAAACCATATTTATTAAAATATAGCAGTGGCAGAAAGTAATCTCTGCAATAATCAACTGTGTATTGAGATCAGTGGAAGAATTGCTTCCCTTGAAGGTGCACTGCTTGCATTCCAGTAATTTTTAGCACTTTACTTGGCAAACTTCAAAGTTACTGAACTTAAACTTGTGTGAAATGCAATTGCTAAATATGTTGTAATGTGTGAGCACATAAAGTTAAATCCTCAATGTTGTATATTGTGTCAAGTAGATTTTTTTTTTTTTTTACAACACTGCAGATTATATTCAGTGTCCAGGTGAGAAGTATTTTAACTGAATATTTAAAAATTTCTCTATGTTGCTGTATAAATCAAATTCTTTGGTATTTCTGAACTATTTGGTTGTTTTTTTTTTATTTATTTTTTTTTTTTAAATTTTTTTTTTTTTCAAAGTTTATTTATTTTTGGGACAGAGAGAGACAGAGCATGAACGGGGGAGGGGCAGAGAGAGAGGGAGACACAGAAACGGAAACAGGCTCCAGGCTCTGAGCCGTCAGCCCAGAGCCCGACGCGGGGCTCGAACTCACGGACCGCGAGATCGTGACCTGGCTGAAGTCGGACGCTTAACCGACTGCGCCACCCAGGCGCCCCTTGGTTGTTTTTATATATACAGATGAAGTAATGGTCTCCGAACTCATGTATTGTGCATTTGGTTGGATTTTTTTCCCCTGCAGTTTGTCTGTCTGTTTAGGAAAAAATACTGTCTTAAGTACTGTAATGATTTCTTAAAGCATGCCCTATTTTGGATTGTAAAATTATGCCTTTTATTTTTTTGAGTTTTAAATGAAATTATGCCTTTCAGATAGCTGGTGAACTCTGGGCCACTAGAGTCAGTTTTGCACCTGCTGTTCATAGCCTAGGTCTCAAGCTTTGCTGAATTGACTAGTTACAGCTATATAATCTGTAGACATTAATGTCTGTAAACAGTATGGTTACATATAATAAATGAAATTTTGTCCAAGTCCTTTAAACTTCAGATTTTATTTTAAGAAAATACTGGTGTTTTGAGTAAACTATTCATACAGCGACTTGAAACTTAAAAATTCAGATTCTTTTAGAGCCAGTATGTTAAGATAAAATGTCTTCAAGAAGTCATTAAGCATTTCAAGCATGGTGAAGAATAAAAAAATAGGTTTTTGTTTTATATAACTTTATTGCATTTTGATGATTATTTTTGTGTTTCTTAAATATGTAAGCCCAACTAAGTAGATATTTTTATTTTTGAGAGAACTATGTAATCAGATACAGTTGATTTTATTTTATTTTTTAATTTTTTTTAATGTTTATTTTTGAGGGAGGGAGGGAGGCAGGGAGAGGGGCAGAGAGAGAGAGAGAGAGACAGAACCTGAAGCAGGCTCCAGGCTCTGGGCTGTCAGTACAGGGCGGGGCCCATCGAGGGGCTCAAACTCTGGAAAGGTGAGATCATGACCTGAGCCGAAGTCTGATGCTTAACTGGCTGAGCCACCTTAGGGGCCCCCAGATACAGTTGATTTTGAAGTTTTACAGCTAAACCTTACCTTTTAAAAGATAATTTTAAAGTTAAAGTGAAGAGCATGTAAAAAATATAATGCAGTTGTTGGAAGAGGTTAACATTTTTTTAACCTTTTTTCTCATTTACTAAAACGGCCGACCATCTGACTTGCCTAACTCCTAGTATTGTAAAGTTCAAATGAGATTAGAGTTGTCTGTATGTATTGTTAGAGTTGCCCATTTAGCTCCTTTTAATAGCTCATATTTTTCTCTTTACTAACATTGCCTTTTATTGCTTGCATTTTAAGTACAGTTTTAAGCCATTATACAACAACATAAGAGTGAATGTTTTTGGAAAGTTGAGATGTAGAAGTTGTGTAGTAAAACGTGAAAAATTCTCCTCATGATCTGTTCTGATGCTACCCCTTTGCACAGAGATGCTCCGTACTCCAAGCTAGCTTGCACTTTGTGTGTATCCTTCTGGATAGTTTCAGAGAATTTACTGAATATTGTGGTATTTCTCTGGTTTTACAAAATCTGGGTTTGGTGGTAATAATGAGATGTCAATTTAGAAATCCCAGGCTGCTAACCTTGGAATGAAGAGATCTTTTTCTTGCAATAGTCAAGGCCTCTACATCTTGTCCAAGTTCAGCATGCTTTAAATGGTTGTTTGGGTGTAAGAAATGGTTTCAGCAGAAGTCATCCTTTACAAAATCCTGTATCTCACCTGAAAAAACTCTTTTTATGTATCTTTCATTCATTTGGTGTTACTAAATGCATTAAAGCTAAATGTGACCAGCATCTGAACAAGTTTTCATTTGGAGAGTTACCAGTTAAGTGTGCTTGCCTTTAAGTGCATAAAGGCAGTATTGAAAAATAGTGAGAACCAGGAGACTGGAGTGTCAAGACAATCAAAATAGCCTCTGAACCAGGGTCAGGTTCCTGGAAATTAAGATCATTAGCTGGGGCCTTGAGAAGGTAGGAAGGAAGGAAGTCTATCCAGAAGTGAATTGCTTACTAAGGGAGTAGGAACTTTTGTGGCTGTTGTGTTTACCAAAAGACCCTGTGTCTGGATTGTAAAACTATACTGCTGTTGTTCCTCAGAAAGCTAACCAGAATTATCATATGACCCAGCAGTTACACTCCTAGGTATATACCTGATTGAAACAGGATTGAAAACAGGGAGTCACGCAGATTCTTGTCAGTCAGTGTTTATAGCTGTTCATAATAGCCCCAAAGGGGAAACAACCCAAGTATCCATCAATAGATGAATACATAAACAGAATGGGGCATTTGCAATGGAATATTATTCAGACATAAAAGAGAATGAAGTTCTGCTATGTGCTACAGTATGAATGAACCTTGAAAATGTTACACTAAATAAAATAAGCCAGACACAAAAGGACAAATACTGTGATTGCAGTTACATAAAATACCTAGAATAGATAACTTCATAGAGACAGAAGATGAGAGGTTTTCAGGGCTGGTGTGGGGGAAGGGGAAAATGAGGAATTATTTCTTAATTGGCATAGAATTTCTTTTTGGGGTGATGAAAATTTTGGAAATAGTGGTGATGATTGTACCACATTGTGAATATAATTAATGGCCTCGAGTCTTACCCTTAAAAATGGTTAAAATGGCATAGTTTTTTAAAGTGTTTATTTTTGAGAGGGAGAGAGAGAGAGCAAGCAGAAGAGCGGCAGAGAGGGAGATAGAGGGTCTGAAGCAGGTTCTGGGCTGATGGCAGAGAGCCCAGTGTGGACTCAAAATCACAAACTGTGAGATCATTACCTGGGCTGAAGTTGGATGCTTAACCAACTGAGCCAGCCAGGCACCCCTAAGATGGCAAATTTTACACATTTTACCACAAAAGAGTTAGGAAAACCCCTGTACCAGTGTTAAAATGTATCTTGAGTGTTAAAAATGCTTATAGCTTACAAGGCACATTTCAGTTTTTAGGGATTCTTGTGAAAGATACTAGTATTAAATACTTGTCACTTACCTTGAGTCCCTGTTACACATGAAAGCTGCCTTCAAGGAGTTCATTGTCTAGTAAAGGTGGTAAGAAATGCATGTACAGATTTTGGATAGTACTTGGAAACATGAATATTATTTGGGAAGTAGTAAATGCACAGTATGTGTTATGAAGGTTCAGAGCAGCGAGAGATTGCTTTGACCTGGGTGTGAGAAGTAGTGTCTGCAGCACTTCGAGATCTGGGAAAGCTTCATGGAGGAAATGAAAAGTGGGGTAGAAGAGTAAGAGGCATCTGTAGCAGAGGAAAGGCCAAGAGGGCGCCGTTGGGCAATAGTGAAACCTACGACTAGAGAGGAAAGAGTGGGAGAATAAGCAGTAAGAGATAAAGTTTATGTTCCTCAGGGTCAGGCTGAGGCTTTGAATATCATTATACAGTTACTGGAGAATCTTTGAAACTCTTGAGCTGGAAGTATAATCCAGTTAGAGCTGAGTGTCTGGAAAGACACAAAGCAAGGATTGAGTGGAGTTGGGTGGGAACCGAAAGACTTGGGAGAGCTGCAGTAGTCCAGGAGGGAGACCAGGTTAGCAGGGAGGCAGGCAGCAGCATCGAAGTGGAGAGGAAAGAGAGATGCAAAGCAGTAGGATCTGGAGAACTCCGTCACTGATTTTAGAGATGCAGGACTTGAAAGGAGTCAGAGCTTCTCTGGGTATTGGGGGAAATTGTGGTGCCATTAACAGAAATCAGTAAGGCTGAAGATGAACTGGTTTGAGAAAACAGAGGGATTAGATAGATCCTCCTTCCAGGGTTTAAATATTTGTCTCGTTGACCGAACACAATGCTCAGTGTATTGCTGCCACTTAGTAGGCTCAGTAAATATTTGCAATTTGATCATATATTTAAGTTTATTATTAATTGGTCTTTGAACTCTCACATCTACCTGGTCTAAGATTAGATTAGATTAGACAGATGGATTATAAACTTCTGAAAAGGCAGGAAGCATGATTTTTCTCTTTGATTCTGATCTTATGTGTTTTTTTCCCCCAACTTTCTTAGTTTACAGAATTTCAAAGCTTATAGAAAAGCTGAAAGAATAATACAGGAACACCCATCTAAGCCATCATCTGTTAAAATTTCACCACATTTGCTTTGTCTCTCTTTTAAAAATGTCTAAATATTTATTTTGCAGAACCTTTTGGAAGTGTGCTGCAGGCATCATGACACATCCATGTGTTTAGGGTACATGCATTGAACCTGAGGTGGGCTGGCAGGGATGCTGAGGCTGGAACTGGCTTTGGGGGAGTACATGTTAGATTTGAAAGTTTGGATGATGGTTGAAGTATGCCTGATGGCCAAGGGGAAGAGAATTGAGAATTGTGCCGTGTGGGATGTCTACAAAGGAAGGATGAGGGGAAATAACAAGGACCTGGAGAAAAAAGAAGCAATGTAGGAAGTGAGCTGCAAGCTCTAGGGGAGGTCAAGGAAATTTTTTCATTAGCCTTTAAAGTGTAGAGTTAAGAGTGTGCTCTCTAGGCTGAGAAGAAGAAGTAGAAAAAAAAAATGAAAATGGCAAGGAGGGAGATACTGTAATGTTTTTAAAACATGATTGTAGAGAAGATGTGATATGTGATAGATATGTGATAGATATGTGACATGTGATAGAATATAGAACTGAGATCATAAGTGGAAAGCATATATTTAGAAAGGTCGGAAGCCTGGAACTTTATGATAGAGTGACAGTTTCTAGAGGATTGGAAGCATTTTTTCGTCCTTGAATAACACTCCAGCTACTTGCATAGAACAGAAGGAAGCAACGTCTGTCCCCAGTGTTCTTTGGTTCTTTCTGGATAGACTTTAAGTTCCTTGAGAGCAGGAATTCTGTCTTTGTCATCCCTACCTTGTCCAAGAAAGAGTAGATAAACAGTACATATTTGTTAAATTAAAACACCGACACAAAAACCTAATTTGAGTCTGAAGGCTTAATGGAATGTCTTCATTACCCTCTTCAGAAAATAATGGAAAGAGCTGTGGAAATTGCTGTCACATTTTACAGCTGTCTGTTGCTGGCAGTCTTTCTGAGTTGGCACTCGAGCAGTTTTGGCAATTTTCACCTTCTCGGAATCACGGAGGAGCTCTGGACCACAGTGTTCTACAAAAGACAGGATCAGTGCTGTGGGCTAGATTGAGAAGACGTATAAAGAAAATACCAGTACCTTCGATTACCATGTTTTGACTTGATAAGATTAGTGTTTGCCAACAAGTGAGCGTGGGTTTAGGGGTGCTAAGTAAATTGGACTTCCTAGTGATGTTCCCCCAAATCCTAAAGCTATTCCAGATAGTTACGTTAGAGATGCTGGCACCCGCCTGAGACATCTGACACATTCCCCATCATCAGTGGAGTGAAACAGGGTTTCATAATAAGCCCATTCTTATTCAGCCTCTCTTAATGCAGCCATGCTGTAAAGTGAAACAAAAGACCTAGTAACTAGTGTCAGAATATGGCTCTAATCCTCTGGGAAACTTCCTATTCTATGGGTTGAGAAGCTCATCAAAGCTCTTTGCTTGAAAATTGTAATCCAGGAATTGCTGTATGCTCGTGGTTTTTTTTCTTGTAACATACATGCAAGTGATTATGGATTACTTTGTAGAGTCTGTGCTGCACTGCACTGCATAGATGATAAACCTGTGGAAGGCAAGGTGGTGTCTCAGCCCAGTCAGTAAAGGCTTAGGAAGCCAACAGTTTTCGTATGCAGAACGTAATTGAAAGTTGTCACTGGGTTTTGTTACTTGGGGTAGCATACTATTCACTAATATGTCAATTAACAAAGTAGTCAGAAACAATTCTGTCTGCTTTCTTCTTTTTTTTCCTGTCTGCTTTCTAAAGAACCTGAATAGGACAGAGGGAAATGCCAGGCCACAATAAAGGGACTGTAGTATGAAATTCTTAAATAGCACTCAACATTGCATTTGCTACAGGTGTCACATCTGACTTATCTCTAGTACTGACTTGTGTCAGCATTAAATTTTATTTTTTATTATTTTTTTATTAAAAGTTTTTAACATGTTTTAGAGAGAGAGAGAGAGTGCGCGCGCAAGCAAGCAAGGGTGACGCAGAGAGAGAAGGAGACACAGAATCGGAAGCAGGCTCTAGTCTCTGAGCCGTCAGCCCAGAGCCTGATGTGGAGCTCGAACTCCAGAACAATGAGATCATGACCTGAGCCGAAGTCAAGTGCTCAACTGACTGGGCCACCCAGGTGCCCTTTTTATTTTTTAAGTTTATTTATTTTTGAGAGAGAAAGCATGAGTGGGGGAGGGGCAGAGAGAGAAAATCCCAAGCAGGCTCCTTACTGTCAGCATGGAGCCCAATGCAAGGCTCGAATCCACGAACCATAGAGATCATGACCTGAGCCGAAGCTGGACGCTTAAGCAAATGAGCCACCCAGGCGCCCCTAAGTTTTAAATAGTAATAATTGATGGCGGCTCAGTAGGGTTGACCAGTATTGAAATGATGATCATTATGTGTAATACCAGGACACTGGGTATTTGTATCTATTTTAATTCATGGAAAATTGATGTGGGATAGATCTTAATAAGTTCTGTAAGAAAAGACATAGAAGCACATTTTCAGATAGGAACAGAGCAGTTTAGAATGATTTTACTTAGAAGTTTTAGATAGGATACAGGTCAAAAGGTCAGGATTGGGGTGCCAGGGTGGCTTAGGTGGTAGAGTGTCTGACTCTGGATTTTGGCTCAGGTCGTGATCCCAGGGTTGTGGGATCGAACCCTACATTGAGTTCCTCACTGAGTGTGGAGCCTGCTTAAGTTTCTTTATCTCTCCCTCTGTCCCTCTCCCCTACTTACGCTCTCTCTCCCTGAAATAAAAAAAAGTCAAGATTATAATCAGGAAGCAGTGTTGTACAAGAGTGACAACAGCCTGAGTAAATCAGGTCATATTCATTTAAGATATTAGAGTCCTCTGTGCTATGTAGGTGACTAAAACAGACCTGGCCTCTGATTTGTGGAATTTGAGTTTCATTTTATTTTATTTACTTATTTTTATTTTTATTTATTTATTTTTCTTATATACGTAAAAAAATTTTTTTTTAATTTACATCCAAGTTAGCATATACCGCAACCATGATTTCTGGAGTAGATTCCTTAATGCCCCTTACCCATTTAGCCCATTCCCCCCCCCCCACAACCCCTCCAGTAACCCTCTGTTCTCCATATTTATGAGTTTCTTATGTTTTGTCCCCCTCCCTGTTTTTATTTTATTTTTGCTTCCCGTCCCTTTTGTTCATCTGTCCTGTGTCTTCAAGTCCTCATATGAGTGAAGTCATATGATATTTGTCTTTCTCTGACTAATTTCACTTAGCATAATGCCCTCTGGTTTCATCCACATGGTTGCAAATGGCAACATTTCATTCTTTTTGATTGCCGAGTAATATTCCATTGTGTGTGTGGAATATGTGTGTGTGTGTGTGTGTGGAAGATGCGAAGACCACATCTTTATCCATTCATCCATCGATGGACATTTGGGCTCTTTCCATACTTTGGCTATTGTTGATAGTGCTGCTATAAACATTGGGGTGCATGTGCCCCTTCAAAACAGCACACCTGTATCCCTTGGATAAATACCTAGTAGTGCAGTTGCTGAGTCGTAGGGTAGTTCTATTTTTAATTTTTTGAGGAACCTCCATACTGTTTTTACAGAGTGGCTGCACCAGTTTGTGTTCCCACCAGCAGTGCGAAAGAGATCCTCTTTCTCCGCATCCTCGCCAACATCTGAGGATGTTGCCTGAGTTGTTAATGTTAGCCATTCTGACAGGTGTGAGGTGGTATCTCATTGTGGCTTTGATTTGTATTTCCTGGATGATGAGTGATATTGAATATTTTTTCATGTGTCGGTTGGCCATCTGGATGTCTTCTTTGGAGAAGTGTCTGTTCATGTCTTTTGCTCATTTCTTCACTGTATTTGTTTTTTGGGTATTGAGTTTGATAACTTCTTTATAGATTTCGGATACTAACCCTTTATCTGATATGTCGTTTGCAAATATCTTCTCCCATTCTGTCGGTTGCCTTTTAGTTTTGCTGATTGTTTCCTTCACTGTGCAGAAGCTTCTTATTTTGATGAGGTCCCAATAGTTTATGTTTGCTTTTGTTTCCCTTGCTTCTGGAGACATGTTGAGTAAGAAGTTGCTGCGGCCAAGATCAAAGAGGTTTTTGCCTGCTTTCTCCTCAAGCATTTTGATGGCTTCCTGTCTTACATTTAGGTCCTTCATCCATTTTGAATTTATTTTTGTGTATGGTGTAAGAAAGTGGTCCAGGTTCATTCTTCTGCATGTCGCTGTCCAGTTTTCCCAGCACCACTTGCTGAAGAGACTGTATTCCATTAGATATTCTTTCCTGCTTTGTAGGGGATACATTTGTGGGTCCATTTCTGGGTTCTCTATTCTGTTCCATTGATCTGAGTGTTTTTGTGCCAGTACCATATTGTCTTGATGATTACAGCTTGAAGTCCGGTATTACTGTTTTTATTTAGTGGTTTTTTTTTGAGGGGGGGAGGGTGGAGAGAGAGAGGGAGACCCAGAATGTGAAGCAGGCTCCAGGCTCTGAGCTGTCCGCACAGAGCCTGATGTGCGGCTCAAACCCATGAACTGTGAGATCGTGACCTGAGCTGAAGTCGGAGGCTCAACTGACTGAGACACCCAGGCACCCCTACTTACTTATTTTTAAAATCACTTTCTGTAATATGTCAATACGTATGTAAATACATGAGGCTCGAAAGCAAGAAAGCACTCAGTCCCCGAGTTGGTAGTTTAGGGGAAATTCATGACAACGAGCCTTTCCAGTCTCCCAGGAAAAGAAGGGGTTGAGAGGACACAATTATCACTAGGCCTCTGGTGAACTCAGTGCTGCGGCCACACATGGCCTAGTTCTTCACCAAGTTTGGAAAGTACTAATTGTCCTGGTCCTGCTCCTACTCCTACACGTGGCCTCCAGCTTCCAGAATGGCCTCTTCCTTTAGTTCTGTGGCATTTTCACTTGGGAGAAGACTGCTTACCCTGTTGTGGTGTCAGAGTTCTGGAGGACTTGTCATCTAATAGGATGATGAAGGGAGATCTCGTTAGTACCTTGCCATTTGCTTTCCACCTGTGGTACTTAGAACCTCAAGATCGGGGCACCTGGGTGGCTCAGTTGGTTGAGTATCCATCTCTTGATTTTGGCTTAGGTCATGATCTCGCAGTTCATGAGATATAATCCTTTTTTGGGCTTCCTCCTGACCTGTGAAGCCTCCTTGGTATTCTTTCTCCCGCTCTCTGCCCCTCCCTGACTTGTGCTCGCGCATGCGCATGCATGTGTGAGTGCGCAAGCTCTCTAAGTAAATAAACATTAGAAAGAAAAAAAAAAACTTAATGGTCGAGGAGTCTCAGGGTCTCTCAAGGGCTCGTCTGAGCCCTGGCTGGCCATGGGGATTTCTGAGGGCTGTCCTGCTTCCTCCTTGGAGCACACCTCCTCTCCCTCTGGCTCTAGGATGGCATCTGGTTCTCAAGGGAAAACTGGGTACCCAGAGGCATGTCCAGTTCAGAAGATGAAATTGCCTCTAAGGGCAGAACAGGCTCTGGGGGAAGATTTGATTTGGGGGCTTCAGTCTCAAATACTTCACTCAGCTGTTTCACCACTGGGCTTGGGGTCTCTCTGCTGCTGGTCTTCAAGGTGTCTGCAAGGCTGAGGATAGGAGAGCAGGGATCTGATCAGAACCTTCCAACTGCTCCCCTGTTGGTAGGTTTGGCTGTGGAGAGCTCTCCGCCTGGATGGGAGTGTGTAGGATGCTGACACTAGGTAAATGGGAATCTGCCTCCAGGGCCAGAAGCTTGTGCAGTGGAGGTCGTGCTGGAGTGACTGGGGTGCTCTTTGCAGAGCCCCGCCTGGGGCAAGGAAGGGATGCTGGGCCCCTACCCCTCTTTTGGGTGCCCAGCAGCTGGAGCCTCATCTGACACAGCCCATGCTGTTTCAAACTTCCCTGAAACTTGAATTTTAGTAGGCAGTACAGACAGTAACCGGCAGAAGGATAGATAACTACAAGTTGAGTCAGCTTGTAAGAGAAATTAACAGTGCATTGGTGGAGAATAATTGGGGTAGGGAGGTTACTTGGAGAAGGTTTTAAAAACATATTTAGGCAAAGATCTGAAAAATGAGAAGGAAGGAGGAGTCCTTGTGAAAAGTACAGGAAGAACATCCCAGACTGAAACACAAACACGGAGGCCCTGAGATGGGGAGAACCATGTGATGCAGGATCATGTAGACCAAGATAGAGAGTTTGGATTTTCATTTTAAGAAGAGTGGGAAGGGGGCGCCTGGGTGGCGCAGTCGGTTAAGCGTCCGACTTCAGCCAGGTCACGATCTCGCGGTCCATGAGTTCGAGCCCCGCATCGGGCTCTGGGCTGATGGCTCAGAGCCTGGAGCCTGTTTCCGATTCTGTGTCTCCCTCTCTCTCTGCCCCTCCCCCGTTCATGCTCTGTCTCTCTCTGTCCCAAAAATAAATAAAACGTTGAAAAAAAAAAAATTAAAAAAAAAAAATAATAAAATAAAATAAAAAAAAAAAAAAGAAGAGTGGGAAGCCATTCAAGGTTGTGAAGCAAGAAAGTGACATTATTTCAGTAGTGATTTTCCTACCCTACTTGCTGTGTGGAAGATCACTGGGGAGGAAGGCACAAGTGGAAGAAAGGAGAGCAGAAAGGAGGGTATTAGTGTATTCTAGGCAACTGGTGATGGCAGTTCGTATTAAGATGGTGGCAGTGAAGATGGGATTAGATCACCTGGACCTGTTGATGGATGGATTGCATGTGGGAGATGAGAGAAAGGACCAAGAATGGCTCCAAGTTTCTGTGGTCTTCGATGATGGCCTCATTTTACTGAGAGGAACAAGACTGGAATAGGATCTCTATGTGTTTGGGGATGAGGACAGCATAGAAAATGAGTCTTTGGGGCGCCTGGGTGGCTCGGTCAGTTAAATGTCTGACTCTTGATCTCCACTCAGGTCATGATCTCACAGTTTGTGGGCTCGAGCCCCACGTTGGGCTCTGTTCTGACAACACAGAGCCTGCTTGGGATTCTGTCTCTCCCTCTCTGCCCCTTCCCCACTCAACTTCTCTCTGTCTCTTTCTCTCAAAATAAGTAAATAAACTTAAAAAAAAAAAGTGTTCTAACATTTCTGGGGGGGGGGGAAGAAAAAATGAGTCCTTCTTTGTGGATATGTTAGGTTTCAGGTAGATACTAATGAGGCATCCAAATGAAGGTGTCAAATAGAAGTTAGATATAAGAGGGGCACCTGGATGGCTCAGTCGGTTGAGCGACTGACTTCGGTTCAGGTCATGATCCGCGGTCTGTGAGTTCGAGCCCCACATCGGGCTCTGTGCTGGCAGCTCAGAGCCTGGAACCTGCTTAGGATTCTGTGTCTCCCTCTCTCTCTGCCCCTCCCCTGCTCATGCTCTCTCTCTCTCTCCCTCTCTCTCTCTCTCTCTGTCAAAAATAAATAAATATTAAAAAAATTTTAAAAAGTTAGATATAAGTAATTGGAACTTAGAGGAATATTTTGAACTCAAGATAGACACATAAGCTTGAGCTACATGTACATTTGGGAGACGTTCAATATATAGAAGCTCTTATCTGGGGAATGCCTCAAGCTCACCTAGAGAAGAAAGGTGTAGTGGGAAGAGGGCCCGGGATGCAGACTTAAACCTGTAGCATTTAGAGGTTGTATGGCCTGAAGGAGAAGCGAGCAAAGGGGACTGAGAGCAGGAAAATCGAGAGCGTAGTGAGTGGAAAGCATTTTGAGGTAGAGTGGTCATCAGCTCTGAAATAACACTGTGAGGTCAGGAAAGATGAGCAAGTAACCTGGATTTCACAATTTCAAATTTTTGGTGACCTTTACAAGACAGATCTAATGTAAGAGATGTGACACAAAAGAGGGGATGATTTTCAAGAAGGAAAAGATGTCTGTGTTTTTCTTTCCAGTTAGAAGATTTCATGGTGTTTATTCAGGGGAGGTACATTAGTATTATCAGATTTTTATACTTTAGGGCAGAACTTTTTTTAACATCATGTAATTATTTTCCTTGGGAGAGTGCTTCTCATTTTTGGTGTATTCTCAAATGATTTTTGAGGTTTGGGGCGGGGAAGGTTCCTCTCCCCACCCCACTAGAAAAAAGTTAACTTCCTATTTTAGTAGATTCAAGTTCTTTGTGATCTTTATGGCTTCCATTGTAGTATGGATATCATATGTAAGTAGTGCTGGGTCCGTATATCACATGTTGATGAATACCTTTGGCAGGGCTTATTTTGAAACTACTAGGGAGTGGATTAATTGGAAAATCAGTAAATTGCTGCTGCCATCCTTAAATTTTTTTTACACGCTTTGATTTGTGTCGACCTTTTGTATACTTGTGGATGCATGAGAACGAGTGGGTACATGTGTATACTTTTAACACAGTGTAAATTGTTCATCATACTCAATTTTTTCATCCTTTTAAGATTGGCTGTTTTGTTCAAGCTTTACATTGAACTTACCTGGAATTCTTAAAGCATCATCGTATAAGCATCCTCATTCCAATCATTTACCAACCACATTTTATTTCTTATTTTGTTTTATATTATCCAGGTAGTCTTGGTCCTGTGTAACATGATAATTAAAGTTGTCCCTTTTTCTGAGAATGGTCTTCTAAGACACATACTTGTAAAGTACACATAGGAAGCCAGGGAACAGTAGGACAACTAGAGTCATTGTTAAATGTGGGTGGTAATAGTTTCATATAAGAAAATGTCATGATGGAAATGTTTATCTTAGGACTTCTCATTAGAACAGTATGTGTACAAAGTAGCTTGTGTGTAAAAATTCAGATGCCAGATTCCCATTCAAATTTGGGTGTGAGGGGTTTGGGGGAAGTGATAACGGTAGACATTCTAAGTGGTCTAGTTGTGGTGTCCTTTTACTCATGTCATCACAAAAATTACCAGTCAAGTACTTTACTACACTTTTAGTCTTAAAAACATAGTATATCTCATTGACGTTAGCTTTGTTTAAAAGTGGGTTCTTAGCGTTATGATTGATACTTTTCACATTTTCTAACCATTAGACGTTCTCTTCTAGTGTGCTTGTACAGTAAATGAGTATTTGGAGGAGAAATTATTTGTGGTGTGTCTTATTCAGATAACTTTGACAAATTTCTAAATTAAAATCGATGACCTAGAGAAATGGTTTTTATTTGTATAACATGAAGCTTCAGGCTCAATTCCTGGTACTGGAGGTCGCTGGGCAAGATGAAGGCAGCCTGATTGTGCTGCTTGGTGAGGTCAGTGACTCGGACTGTCTTACAGAGGGATACAGAGTTCTGGGAGCATTGAGGGTAGACTTCAGAAGTTTTCGGGATTGGAAGACATTCTTAAAGTTCAGATTGTTAGTTGGGATCACACAAGCGTTAGTAGGCACTGCCAGAGGGAATCAGATGATAACGTGTGGAGCCACAAGTGTTTGGCTACATAGGGAGTTTGTTCCGCCAAAAACGTAAGTTTCTCCTTCCTCCTCTATGGGAATACATCTCAGCTTTTCAAGGTAACTTATTGGAATTGGCTTTATAAAATTTTATTTCTTAGTAGACTTTGCTGGAGCACATTTATCCTAAAGAAAGAGATGTTGAATTGGTATACATCAAAGACTGTAAAAGAAAACATTTGTTTTATAACAAGCACCCAGGAGGATATTCTTCTAAACATGAAAGATAACTTTCCTCTAACCTAAGTAAATATTTCAAACCAAATGTATGTTAAGTGATTATAGTAATGTGTGAGCAGAGACTAGCAGTAAAGATAGCAATATCATACATTACTTAATAGTATGTGATACTTCTTTGGCTTTGGTCCTTTTTCTGAGCGATTGTTTCTATGAGAGTCCTCAGGATGCATAGATTCATTTTTCAGCTAGACTGGTAGCCTTCCCAGAAAATGTTTCTTCTCTGTAGTTCAGTATCCTGAGATGTTTTCACATCTGAAATGTTTATTACATAGTAAACACTGTCAAGTGATATGGACCAGTCCTAAAATAAACCATATGCTGAGGACACAATTCTTGTTAGAACTGAAATTTGAAATTGGTTTCTGTTTTCTCTGGCAATACTGCTAGATTCTATGTAGATGCAGGGGGTTTTACTACTACTTTTACTGCAGCAATTTTACATTTATGTATATTGGGAGGAAATTCTATATTGTAGTACCTGCAAGTTAAAACACTGTGACTGTGGGGGGGGGGGGGTGGGGGAAGCTATTAAGATCTTGGAGTCCAAATTAATGTTTGTGATGGAAATTTTATAGCTAAATGGATTGGCTGCTCCCTTCTCTGTACTCTTCTCTTGTGTCCTAATTATTACGTGGTGTGTATTGATAAACAAATTTTTATCCATTCTCCATTCTGTTGCTAGATTACTGCTATGTTCTTCTTTTTCCAGAGCCGTTCTTGAAACCTTTCTACATGGGTGTTTGTTACAGTCCAACTCTCACTGCTTTCCAAAGACTTAGACTCCCCAGCCTTTTCAGTAAGCCCCTCCAAAACCGTTGTCTTCAGTTCTGAAGCTTCTCTGATCTCTGGCAAGCCTCTGTCTACTGTAGTGTGTGGTTGGAGGATGATAACATATACACATTGTCTTTGACCTGGAGATTCATAAAAAGAAATCCTATCTTGAGGCGCTTGGGTGGCTTAGTCGGTTGGATGTCTGACTTCAGCTCAGGTCGTGATCTCACGGTCGGTGAGTTTGAGACCCCCGTCGGGCTCTGTGCTGACAGCTCAGAGCCTGGAGCCTGTTTCAGATTCTGTGTCTCCCTCTCTCTCTGCCCCTCCCCCCCATGCTCTGTCTCTGTCTCTCTCAAAAATAAATAAACATTAAAAATTAAAAAACAAAAAAGATGCTGTCTTGTTTAAGGGGGTAAGTCAAATCTCAGGATACCTAATGACATTACTGCAGGCTTAATTTGCATTTTCCTTTCTGGATAAAATCTTTGTCAGTTCACTCTTGCATTTTTGGCTTTCTTACACCCAGGTGTGCCCCCTTCCCTTACTGCCCCTTCTAGAAAAAAAGGATTAACCACTTGGGTGAAGTTTTCTCAGAAATTTCTTCTGGACATACTCACTTGAGTCAAAAAAAACCAGATAGTTTATAGACACTTGACTTTTTGAGGGAGAGATACAATTGGGTACATCCAGACTGTATCTATGAATTGTTACTGGCCTAACTTTGAAGGTATGATTCATTCTGTAACAGGTATTTATATGGAGTCTAGTAGGGCACTAATTATGTTCCTCGAATGAGTTTTTAAAATATATAACCTACTGAACACACATTATTTGCATCATGAGAATTGTCTGTACTTATTAATAACAACAGATTTTTGTTTGTTCCAGCTAAGTCTTCGTACTAGTTTTGCAAGTGTATTGAGGCCTGGCAGGGTTATCTGTGACTCAGCCGGGGTGGGCGGGGCAGTCTCCTACCGGCTCCATCTGTGTTCTCTGCCTGTTTAACTGTGAGCCAGGCTGAGTAGTACCCATCATTGAGCGGACTGCCAATACTTAGGTCTCTGCCTGACCTGGCCTGTTCCATCGTAGAGCCCTTTGACTTAAGATATAGCTGTAACCAGCTGCTCCTCACCATATTCAGTTCATTCTAACATTTACTGAGCATTTCCGGTTGTGCCAGGTCCTGAAGATAGAGCAGTAAAAAAGACAATGTCCCTTTCCTAATGGCCCTTACATTCATATGGAGGGAGGGACGATTTAAAAATGTACGAAAGTAATTTCAGTACTAAGGAATTAAAACAGGGTAATGGCATAGTGAGCGACTAAGCTGATTGGGTCACTGTTTTAGGGAGATGGCCATGAATGATGACCAGGACGTAGGCATGAGAAAAACATTTTAGGCAGAAAGACAGAAAATAGGTGCTGCATGGGGGAAGGCCAGCGTGGCTGGATGTTGTGCATAAGGATGAAAGTGGTAGGAGATGAGGTAGGCAAGAGTCAGATGATATTAATTTCAGTAGAAAGCCATTGGAGAGTTTTAAGTAAAGGAATGATATACCACCACACTTAGCCTGTACTTGAATATTTCACATAAAACTTCCAACTTGTAAAAAGCTTTTGGAGATATTCTTTGTAAATATCTTTTTTTTTTTTAACGTTTATTTATTTTTGAGACAGAGAGAGACAGAGCATGAACGGGGGAGGGTCAGAGAGAGGGAGACACAGAATCTGAAACAGGCTCTGAGCTCTGAGCTGTCAGCACAGAGCCCGACGCGGGGCTTGAACTCAAGGACCGCGAGATCATCCCCTGAGCTGAAGTCGGCTGCTTAACCGACTGAGCCACCCAGGCGCCCCTGTAAATGTCTTTTTTTAATGGACAGATTTACTGACATTTTCTTACGTAGAGTTTCTTTTACGTCTGGATATAATTGATATGTCTTCATACCCATTATGTCTAGATATCTGTATCTATTATATCTAGAAATTGTATAAAATTTAGAGACCTGCTACCCCAAATTTGTGTCTAAACCAGTGAAGGGAAGTAGAACAGTACTTAGCGCATAATGGATGGGTGAAAGTACTAATGCTCTGTAATGCACACATAGCGTTCAGAGCCAAGAAAAGCAGCTTGTCAGTCGTTTTTGTAATCTCCACCTGGCTTCCTCATTGTCCATTTGACATGCAGATAGCCTCAGTAGGCCAGTGTGGAAGCATCAAGAGTTAGGCCTTGTATCTCTTTAAAAGCAGGAACAGCAAATGAGAGCTTGAGGAAGCAATGAAGAACCCTCAGTCTGGGAGGCAGCTTGCCAGATTTCTTCTAGTCCCCACATGGTTATCTGTGATACTGAAAAGCTTTATCTGTGCATTGGGAAGTCCCAAATCTTTGTGATATGACCATATAGAGAGAATGCTTTCCAGTTTCTTTGATTTGGTAAATGCTTTTATGGAATAATAATTTTGTCATAATTTTTAGTTACAGTAGCCGAGATATTTGGAGTAAAGGGGACATGTAGGCCAGACACAGGTTAAGGCTATAAAACAGATTGATAGTGATATAAACATTTTTAGATGTGTATTTGAAATTTCAGTTAGAAAAAACCAAAACAAAAAACAAATTCTGTTACTGCAACTCTTTTGATTAGTTTTTATGCTATAAAATGACTTATAAAATGAAATGTAATTCCACGGTATCTTAATAAACAATTACAGGGGGTTTGGGGTTACAATGATAAGAAATTCAATCATTTCATGATGAAGGTAATTTTTCTTACTGAAAGACCCGTTTTTTTGTGATTATTTTTTCCCCTGAGCTAATAATAAACAGCTAAGAGAGAGGCCCCTAGGAAAATTGTTTTTCACTTATCCATTATAGAAAAAAATTACACATGTCATTCTCAGAATTCTTGAGGGGACGAAATTTCAGTGCAAACATGATGTAGGAGTTTACTTAAAGGGAAACAGCACCAATAATACAAAATAATCAAAATGCAAAAAAACTTTAATTTGAATTAGACTTTGAAATGAATTTTGGTAATTATATTGTAAAATGATATGAATATGTTCAGTACTCTGGGTATTCACTTTATACAAAATGCTGAATAATGGAAAGCCTGATTTGTGATATTTTGGACAACTCTTTAGACTTACAGTACAAATCTTAGCTTCTTTTTGCTTCATATTCTGTGTTGTAGAGATTCTAAAAATAGAATAAAACTTTAATAAAAATGATAGCAGCTAACCTTATGTGAATATGATTGTTCTCATTTTACAGATAAGGAAAAGAGAAGCTTAAAATGGTTAATTAAGTAGCTTGCCTAAGGGCACTCTGCTCTTGAGTGGTGAAGCTGGTACTTAGATCCTGGCCTTCAAAGCCTTTATGCCTAACCATGATACTCTACTGCCTCTTATAGTACCTCTGTGAATTGTAGGCCTTACATGAGTTGTTTATTGCTTGTTAAATTTTATTCAGCAGAAATGTATGTAAATTTTAAAAAGTAAGGGGCACCTAGGTGGCTCAGTCGGTTGAACAGGCAACTTTTGATTTTGGCTCAGGTCCGTAATCCCAGGATTGTGGGGTTGAGCCCTGTCAGGCTCCTCACTGAGCATGGAGCCTGTTTAAGATATTCATTCATTCTTTCTCCCCCTCTCCCATCCTCTCCCCCTCTCTCCCTCCCTCTCTCTCTCCCTCTCTCCCTCCCTCCCTCCCTCTCTCTCTTCCTCTCCCTTTCCCTCCCTCTGCCCCTCTCCCCAGCTCGAGAGCACGCTCTCTACAAAAAACAAAACAAAACAAACAAAAAAACTCTTTAAAAAGGTAGGCTTATTTCACAACGTAGCTACTGAGTTGCTGATGCTGTTTCATCAGGCTGGCCATTTACTTCTACATGTTCTCCGGCGTAGGTTTGATCATCATGGTATTCCTCTTTAAAAAATTTCAGGCCTCCAGTTGCCTTTAGAATGAAGTGTCTGAAATTTCCTTTTATGAGATATAAACTTCTTAACAACCTGATTCTAGTCTACTGTATTCCTATCTTATTGTTTAACCTCCCATTATATACTATATTCCGTCTACTCCTTGGAATATTCCGTCTCCCAGTTTCTATCCTTATTATTCTTCAAGACTCAGATGAAACTGATTCTCTCCAAACTGTCTCTCATCTGTGTCTCATGACATGTACTTCTTTATAACATTTACCTATTCATTTATAGTCATTTGTGTCTGTCACTGCAACAGATTAAGTTCTTTAAAACGTGATTGTTCTATTTCTTGCACCCAACATCAGGAGATAACCTAAAAAATTTGAAGGATTACTGAAACAAATTACAGTATTTGATTAGTACAGTAGTTGTGTAAATGTTATCAGGGCAGTTCTTTAGATGTTAACGTCAGTCACTGAGAAGGTATAGTCAAGTTGAAGTGACTAAACCATAGAGTCAGTTTTAATTTCTTGTTGGTAAAAAAAAACCAAAACCATTTCTGTTCTTTTATGTTAAATATAATATTTATCCTTAAGATTTTAAATATAGGTTTAATTTTTAAGAAAATACAGTATGTATACCTAGTGATTTAAAATTTAGATCAGCTTTACAAAATGAGAAAATGGGATCTTTATTTAGATATTTGCTTATGTTAGTTGAAACATTTGCTAGTAAAGGCAATGGAATTGCTGTGTTATAGATAGACATAAGTTACTTTTGCAATAAAATATTAGAGTAATAGCTACCATCAGGAAAAAAGACTTGAAAATTTTTGACCGAAATTGTAAGTTGAACATTTATGTATCTGCGTGCATAGTACTGAATTAGAATGTGTGGAGATAGAAAAGTGTCATAGATGCTCTCAACATAGAATGTCAAAGAGTGAACAAGACACTGTACATTAAAGCTTATTAGTGACTAAGATACAAATTTATGATTTTTATTATTTTCTTTCATCTAAACTTTTTGTCATGTGATTGCTATGACTTCCAGTCCTGTCCCTGTCCCAGCACTCATGTGAAGAGAGAAAAGCCCACTTATAACTGGGGTTTACTAGTGGTTGGAGGGAGGGGAAGAGAGGTTAGTGAATTTGCCTGGGGGTGGGTTGGGGTGGGAGAATAAAAACCCTCCAGCAATTATGGCAAGCCCAAGAAAGGGTTTGGGAGTAGCAGCCCCTGCCTCTTTTCCTTGAGGTGAAATGTGGGAAAGAAGTAAAATGGGGGAGGGTTTATACAGATTGAGGGAGCAAAAGGGAAAGGTTAGAGGCCTTTGGAAGATCTGAACTGAGCTAATGAGAGAAGGCAAAGGAAAAAGAACTGAAGAGAGGAAAAGGGTCTAGAGAGAGCTTACATATTTCTTGAGGTTAGAAATGGGGTTGTGTGTGTGTTTCTCCCCCCAGGCAGGCTTAATTTGGTACCTTGTACAGATAAGAAGTATCTGAAAGAGAAACAGAAAAGGAAAGGAGATACCTCTCCTCCAGAGAGTTTGAGACCGTTAGCGTGGATTGGTTGGCTCTGCTGGTCCTGGGTTCCTAAGACAGCAGCCCCCCAGAGTTTGCCATTGTTTCAAAATGTCTGTAGAGAGGCCCTGGCGTTTGTTAGAATATTAACATGCTACATGTTCTCCTTCTTTCTCATTTCCTTTTTATTACTTAGCTTGCTACACACCTGGAATTTTGGCTCCAGAATAATTTAAAAGATAATTTTGCCAAGAAAATATCTTTGGAAAAAAATCATGCCTGTAAATTCTTTTAAAACTACTCCCTGGGCCTTTGGAGGACCCTCTATTTCTTCTTTTTAAATTTTTTTTTAATTATTATTTTTTTTTAATGTTTATTTTTGAGAGAGAGGGAGACACCAAGTCTGAAGCAGGCTTCAGGCTCTGAGCTATCAGCACAGAGCCTGATGAGGGGCTCAAACTTGCGAACCAGGAGATCATGACCTGAGCCAAAGTCAGATGCTCAACTGACTGAGCCACCCAGGTACCCTTCTTTTTTTTTTAGTGTTTATTTATTTTGAGAGAGAGGGAGTGCGTGCGCATGTGAGGAGGGGCGGGGGGAGAGAGAGAGAGAATGAGAATGAGAATGAATCCCAAGCAGGCTCCATCCATGCTGTCAGATCAGGGCCTGACTTGGGGCTTGGTCTCACAAACCGTGAGATTGTGATCTGAGCCAAAATCAAGAGTTGGACACTCAACTGACTGAGCCACGCAGGCACCCCTCTTTTTTTTTTTTTTAATTGAGGTATAATTGGTATATTCTGTTAGTCAGGTGTACAACATAGTGATTCAGCGTTCATGTAGTTGACCCTTGAAAAACACAGGTCTGAACTGTTGTGGGTCCACTCAAATGTGTGTGTGTGTGTGTGTGTGTGTGTGTGTGTGTGTGTTTACTGTACTGGTAAATGTATTTTCTTGTTCTTATGATACTCTTTTATGTTTACTTTTGAGAGAGAGAGCATGAGTGGGGGACAGGCAGAGAGGGAGACAGAGACCGAAGCAGGCTCGAGGCTCTGAGCCATCAGCACAGTCTAACACAAGGCTTGAACCCATGAACAGTGAGATGATGACCTGAGCCGAAGTCAGACACTTAACTGACTGAGTCACCCAGGCGCCCCTTCCTTATGAGATTCTTAATAACATGTTCTTTTCTCTAGATTACTTTATTTGTGAGACTACAGTATATAATACATGGAAATGTACAAAATAGGTGTTAAGCAACTGTTGAGGTTATCAGCAAGGCTTCCAGTTAACAGTAGGCTATTAGTAGTTAAGTTTTGGGAAAGTGAAAATTTATATGTGGATTTTCAGTTGTGTGTGGGAGTGGGGAGGTAGATATCCCTCACCCTTATGTTTAAGGGTCAACTCTGTTAAATGATCACCACCGTAGGTAGTTACCATCTTCCCACCATGACAATTCATTACAGAATTTTTTTTCCAGGTACCTCTTTGAGGGCTATGTTCAAAACTTGCTCACCTACTATTTGTTAGTTTATCTGTTTGGTAGCCATAAAAATACCTACATTGACTACCCTACTGGGAAGTCAGCAGAACCAAAAAAACTCTTTGCTCCAAGGAGACGTCATCTCTACTTTATTCAGTTTCTATTACACCTAGTACCGCTGGGCTCGACAGACAGCACCTCAAGCATGTGTTGACAGTGCTTTTATGCTGTTCTGCAATCTACAAAGATATGAGATATAACGAAATCACCTTACATCTGATCCTTTAATTGCTCTTGCATCTTTCTTTACCGTTTCCTATTCTCAGTTGTCCTAAATTCATCTCAGTTGCTATTTCATGGAAAGATGTTAAGTTAGTGTATTTAAGAATTGCCTGAGAACTTTCAAAAAGCATAAATTACAATGAAACATCCACCTGTAAGGGAATTAATAAATTACTGAATCTTCATACACTGATTTTAGTTGTGTGTGTGTTAGTATACTTTGCATATACTTTGAATGATACAATGACTATATTTTAAGAAATGTTTATTTTTACAATATCTGTGTGTGTGTGTGTGTGTGTGTGTGTGTGTGTTTATATATTATTGTCTCTTGGTGTCACTGTCTTTAACCCCTTTAAGAGCAGAACCCATAGAGATGGACACATATCCCAGTCTTCTGTGCAGTGGATGTTGTTACATGACTAAGTTTGAGTTAAAAAGATGTGAAGAGAAATGATGCATGTAACTTCCAGGTCATGTCCTTCAAAAGGAAGCTCTGTATACTGAAATTTCCTTTCCCACTGCTGAGAGTTTGTGACAGTGTGAACAGAGGTAGAGGCCATATGATGAGAATTGAGGACCACCTTGGCAGAGCATCTCTGGATGTCCTCCCTGTTCTGAGCCACGTGTGCCTTCCTGGAGATAAACATAGATCTTTATCAAGCAGCTGAATTTATAGGGTTTTTGTTTTAGAACATCTTAGCCCATTACCTCAGAATACAACATGATATCTATAATTTCTTATGGAACAGAAAATCATTAAATTAGCACCTACAAGAAATGCCATTCCTTGAATAATAAAAACAGCAATCAATATTCCTCTCTACCCCATGCCTGGTCCCAAGGTAGGTGATGGAGATGCTGTTGAAGTGAGAAAAATTGCTCTCTTGAAGCTCCAGACATTTTTTTTTAATAATGAGATATAATTGGGGCGCCTGGGTGGCGCAGTCAGTTAAGCGTCCTACTTCAGCCAGGTCACGAACTCGCGGTCCGTGAGTTCGAGCCCTGCGTCAGGCTCTGGGCTGATGGCTCAGAGCCTGGAGCCTGTTTCCGATTCTGTGTCTCCCTCTCTCTCTGCCCCTCCCCCGTTCATGCTCTGTCTCTCTCTGTCCCAAAAATAAATAAACGTTGAAAAAAAAAATTCTTTAAAAAAAATAAAAATAAAAAATAATGAGATATAATTGATGTAACATTAGTTTCAGATGTATAGCATAATGATTCAATATTTGTATTACATTGTGGAATGATCACATAAATCTAGTAGCATCCATCACCACTTGGTTATAAATATTTTTGTGTGTGATTGGAACTTCTAAGATCTGCTTTTTTAGCAACTTTTGTTTACATAACATGGTATTGTTAACTGAGTCACTGTGCTATTACATTACCAGGGCTGACTTATTTTATAACTGAAGTTTGTACCTTTTAACTTCCCACCCCCTGCCTCTGGCAACCACTAGTGAGTTCAATTTTGTTTTTTTTAATTCCACATGTAAGTAAGATCAAATGGTACTTGTCTTTCTCTGACTTAGTTCTCTCAGTATATAATGCCCTTAAGGTCCACTAATTGTTGTTGCCCATGGCAAGATTTCATTCTTTATTATAATTGAATAATATTTCTTTTTTTTTTTTTTTTTAACATTTATTTAATTTGAGAGAGAGCTTGCCAGGCAGGGACAGAGACAGAATTCACAGCAGGCTCTGTGCTGTTAGCACAGAGCTCAGCACGGGGCTTGATCCCATGAACGGTGAGACCTGAGCTGAAATCAAAAGTGGGACGCTTAACCGACTGAGCCATCTAGGTCCCCCGGATAATACTTCATTGTACACACACACACACACACACACACACACACACACACCATTTTCTTTATCCGTTTGTCCTGTGATGGACACCGTGTTTCTGTGTCTTGGCTGTTACAAATAGCACTGCAGTGAACACGTGGTACAGATATCTTTTTTGAGGTAGTGTTTCCGTTTTCTTTGCATAAATCTTCCATGTGTTGGCTATTGTAAACAATGCTACGGTGAACATACGTCTTTTCAGAGTGGTGTTTTCATTTTCTTTGGATAAATACGCAGAAGTGGAATTCCTGGATCATATGATTCTTTAATTTTAATATTTTAAGAAACCTCCATACTGTTTTCCACGGTGGTGCACCAGTTTGCATTCCCACCCACAGTGTACAAGGTAGAAGCCTCTATTTCTTAAATGCTTGATCTTAAGTGCTGGATCTCTGGGCCACGCTTGGTCCTCATTCAGTAATAAGCCTTTCAGGATGATGTTCAAATCTATTCTAAATCCTTTATATGAAGTCTCCTAATATCTCCTTGATAGGACCATTGATAGGTATAGAGAGTCTTGGTCATTATCATATAAATAGGTTTAGGATTGGGTGCCTGGGTGGTTCAGTGGGTTAAGTGTCCAACTTTGGCTCAGGTCATGATCTCGTGGTTTGCGAGTTCAAGCGCCACGTTGGGCTCTGTGCTGACAGCTCAGAGCCTGGATCCCGCTTCGGATTCTCTGTCTCCCTCTCTGTCTGTTCCTCCCCCACTCGCACTCTGTCTCACTGTCTCTCTCCAAAAAGTAAGAAAAAAAATTTTTTTAATAAGTTTAGGATTCGCAAATGTCGGCCTTCTTTGTCCAATCCCCATTATACATAAAAATCAAAATCACAAATAATGGAGAATTGTAATGTTTATAACAGCAGTTTTTCTTGACAAGCTGAAATCTGTTGAATCTAAAAACATGCAAAAATCTTTCGGTTTAGAAAAGCAGAACAGAGTAAGGAGCACTGTGAGTGAATTTTGGAGTGGGGCAGCTTTGGGTTTTGGACATACGGAAGCTCTTCCTGAGAGACCAGCGCAGTGCTTGGAGCAGTGGGTTAGCTGCTGCTTTTTCTCGTGCCCTTACTTGTGACCTCTTCTCCATTCACCGAGATGCCTGCGAGCTTATCTTCTCCATTCACTCGCTGCCTGCCAGTGATGGTTGCTCTCTCTCCCTGTGTCCTGCAGTAGGGAATGGGTGGAGCCAGATGACTGCTCACAGTTGGAGCACCTAAGTCCCAGCGTTAGATCCCCCGCGGAGGTGTTGGTCATGGAACCACAAAAGCAGTAATAGCGAACTCCCAACTTCTGGGCTGTTCCTGTGGGTCAGGCTTTGTTATAAGGGCTTTAAATGTAGAAACTGATGTAAAATTTAAACCATTCCTATTAGTGGGTAGTACTCTCACCATTTTACAGTGATGAAATCCGGTCATAGGTGAGATATATAGCTAGTAAATGGAAGAATTCAGAGAGGATCCCAGCCAGTCTTGCTCTTCGAGGGCCTGTGGCTCTCAACCCCCTGCTATGGGGAGAGTTAGGGAGTTTATAGTCTGATAGCACTTTTGTTATTAAGTAAGACGATGTTGCAAGTAACAGAACTGTAATTCTAACTCATTTAAATAAGAAGAGGAGATCATTATAAGGGTATCCAAGGATGTGACTGATCACTCAGAACTGAAATGTTCTGGGTACCAGAAACAGCAGAAGCCAGGGATTTCTCTCTCCTGTTTCTATCTGCAAGTATGTATTATTTTTCTCACAATGCAGACTGCTGCTAGCTGTGCCCCACAGCCTGACTGGAGGAAAAGGCAGTTACCGGAGAGGGACAACCAACTTTTTTTTTTTTTTTTGCCGGTTCTAAAATTTCTGGGTATGGGGCCAGTTAGTAAGTTAGTACACCTTGATAGATTTCTAGACCAACCCCAGCTAGTTTGGTAACTAAAGTAAAAGGGTCCAAATGATACTAGTGTTGATAGTTACTTTAACAAAATAGATATTGGTTTCTGATAGAAGAAACCTATTCACTTAGCTTTTAATTACTGGCTGTTTGATTTTCTTCAGTACTTTAAGCTGTGTGAGAGTATACACCATGCCAGCCACCTAGCACAGTGCTTGGAAAATGGCAGCTGCTCAAATGTTTACCGAATAAATGAAGGAATAAATGAATAATTTTCCTCAAGAAGGAATACTTAGAAAAGTAGAATTCAGTTTTCTGGTCATTGTCCAAGAAATAGCATAGATACAAATAGTCTGTTGGAATAAAACCTACATTTTTTAGCAAGGAGAAGGGACTGTATTTTTCCTGTGGTGTGGAAACCTATAAGGGAAAATATAAAATATTAAAGTTAATTTTAACCATATAGTACGACATCTCCTTTTGTTGTTTTGCTTTCTTTCCTCCCCTTTTTCCTCAATGTCTTATGTTTGTCTTTCAGAACTTCCTTTATGTATAACTCCTTTATCAGCAGAGTATAAAATGTAGGTTTTTTTAAGTTTTTTTTTTTTTAAAGTTTATTTATTTTGAGAGAGAGCGAGAGAGAAGAGAACAAGCGGGGTAGGGGCTTTGAACTCATGAACCATGAGATCATGACCTGAGCCAAAGTTGGATGGACACTCAGCTGACTGAGCCACCCAGGTGCCCCTATTTTGTATTTTTAAAATATAAGTTCTGTGCTTCTTGTTCCTAACCTAGAAAAATGAATGGTATATGGTGTGTGCCTTCCTTGAATGTGAACCATTCAATAGTCATATATAAGAAAGTGAGAATTTAATAGACTATCCCACTGGGGAAGATTTGTTTCCTAGACACCTTTGGAAGCAGCTACATTAATGAATTTAATTTGGTTTATTATTTTAGATAATAAATTGTTTTCCCCCATTTTTAGAATATTAATATAGAGTTAGGTTGGAAGATACAAATAAACAGTGATTCAGAAAGCCACATGAGGTCTGAAAGCCATCCTGAAGCAGTACTTAACAAAGGATTAAATTTAATGCATTAGAGAGTATGTTGGAAAGCAATGACAACATTAGCAAAGCAGGAGGGAGAGTAATTTATTGTATTTTCAGCAGATTTTGTTGTTTGTATAAAGAAAATTATAGGCATGACAAGAAGAAAGAAGTTGTTTAAGATGCCAGAAGTTTTATATCCAAAAACTTAACTTTTGATAGATGACTTAACAAATTAACTCTTGGTCCACATGCAGACATTTTTTGAAATGTCCTAGGGTAAGGCCTTTACAACTTCTTCATGAGCCCCACAACCTTCATTATTACGTAGTTGTGCAGTTATCTTTGCTATAATAAAAGCTCGATTTTGAGTATCACAAATGTGAATTCAGATCTTAACTCTCATTCTGACTCCTACTGCTACTGTGGCTGCTGCTGCTGCGACCTTGGGCAGATCCCTTCACCACTCCCTGTATTTCCTCATCTGATTAGGGATAATAACCCTCATCAGATTCTTCCAGCAGTCTAGTATTTGTCACCATTTAGGGCAATTTTTCTGAAACACATTAAATTATTGTTTCTCACCCCCTATTCTTCCTGTCTATGTCCAGATCCTCTGCAGCAGGTCCCATCTTCCCATAGCTCTTCTTTTTTATTTTATTTTATTTTATTTTATTTTATTTTATTTTATTTTAATTTTATTTTTTAATTTTTTAATTTTTATTTTTTTTAATATGAAATTTATTGTCAAATTGGTTTCCACACAACACCCAGTGCTCATTCCAACAGGTGCCCTCCTCAATGCCCATCACCTACCCTCCCCATAGCTCTTCTTTGTTTACCACAGTGTCCTGTTCCCTTTGAGATTAGAAATTGGATCTTTGTTTTCCTACAGGTTTACTCTGTAAATGTTTTTTAGATTAAAATATATAATGGGAGCTTCCACTTAGGGGAAGATTTCTTTAAATATGATAAACTCAGTTTGGGAGCAGGCAATAATGTTTAGATACAGTTATTGGTTTTACATTTCTTTATAAAGTCATCTTTGATTGCTGCCCAGTCTCTTAAAGTCTTTAAAAAAGTAATGTACGGTCCCTTTTCTCTTCTCTTAAGTTAATGGAATTTCTTTTTAAAATTAAAAGGACTTTATATTGAATTTTAAGACTTGGGGTATTCCCTGTAATGTATACAAATCAGAGTGAGGAATCACTGCACCAACTGATCATATTTAAAATTCAGAAAAAGAACAGAAGACTGGACTGGTTGTACAGTGTCTTAGCCTTTTTAAGGTTTTGCATATTGAGTTATTTAGTTGAAATAATCACTTACAGCAGTCTTGCAATACGTGTTTTATGTTTAGTGCAGTGGTTCTAGACCTTGATTGCTGTTTCAATTATATGTAGTTTAAAAAAAATAACAGATGCCAGAGCCCACCCCATTGAATCATCTGCAGGGGAATCTCCGGCATCTGCATTAAAATAAAATGCAGAGGCCAGGGAAGTAATGCGTGTTTTGCATATTGTATACTTCTGGTCAATTGCTGTTTTTTATGACATCATCATAAATTATTAAAGAAGACAAAACAGTCATTCAATTTTAGAAACTTTAATTTTCCAGATTTTTAGAAGGAAAATCTCAGGGTCAAAATAAGTATAGTTTTGAAGAACTTTGGTGAATTGCGACTGCATTAAATTTCAGTGTGTTCTGTGCATAATCTTCAGAAATCCTCAAAATAAAAGGTTCATTTCAACATGTAATGGCTTTATACTTAAAGGCATTAGGAAGAAAGGGAGGGAAGGGCTCAGCATCTGTTTCTTCTGAGTTTTAAGCTATTTCTAATACCTCTTTTCAGCTGCTGCTTTTATGATTTAGTTGTGTAGGAAATACCAGATAGATATCTCAGAAAAAACTTTTGAGCTTTTACTACAGATGCTGAGGTTACTTTTTACGTTACATGGGCCTTCTGGAATAAGAGCTATTTAGGATATAGGTGAAATACGTGGAAACAGTCAAGAACTAAAGCATTTCAAAGTCTTGTGAATTCACAAGTGTTTCAAGCACAATTTTTATACCTAAAGTAAATAGGAATATCCAAAATGAATATTCAGGTAATAAAATTAGCAATTCATTCATGGAATTTAGGCAACAGCTGATTTAGAGTACTACATAAAAAATAGGTTCTCGTTTCACTTATTGCTTACAAGTTTTCAACTATAATGCATTCACTCGTTTAACATCAGATATCTTTCACATGTCAGGAACTGTACTGGGGGATATGTGTAAACAAGACAGACTAGGGGTGCCTGGATGGCTCAGTCGGTTAAGCATCCGACTTCGGCTCAGGTCATGATCTCACGGTTCATGGGTCCAGCCCCCACGTCGAGCCTGGAGCCTGTTGTGGATTCTGTCTCCCTCTCTGCCTCACCCCCACCTGCGTGCACGTGTTCTCCCTCCCTCCCCCTCTCTCTCTCAAAAATGAATAAATGTTAAAAACAAAACAAACTCCAAAAACAAGACAGACTATGTCCAGTCCTTATTGGAGCTCTTAGTCTGGGAGAGCAAGAGATTTTAAACAAATAAAGGGACTCTACATGTTACTCTGAAAACTACAAAGTGCTTCTGTTCTGGTCAAAGGCAGTTCTCTGGTTCTTTCTCCAAAAGAGCAGTATTGGCTTTTCTTGGAAATTTTAGAGCTGAAAGGGAACTTAGATTTACTTCACTTCTTCATTTTATAGATGAGAACACTCAGATTTAGGGAGGTGACGTGACTTTCATAAAATGGCACAGCTGAAGACTGGTATGGTTGGGGATAGAACACCAGTCTTCTGATTACTGCCCATGCAAGAGTAAGTGACATGTGACAAACAAGATCATGCACAGAATCTATTCATTGATCTGCTTTATGTTGTCTTTGCGCTAGATTGCTGAGATTACTCAAAATGAAGAAGATAAAGTTTTATAATTAAGTAGTTCACATTCTAGAGTAAAAGGCAGTTTTGGAAAGAAAAACATCTGTGAGGGAGTTACTTGTTTGTTACTTGTTTAGTGTATGGATTAAGATGACAGGTCCTGGGGACGCCTAGGGTGACTCAGTCAGTTGAGCATCTGACTTCAGGTCATGATCTCCTGGTTAGTGAGTTTGAGCCCCACGTTGGGCTCGTTGCTGTCAGTGCAGAGCCTGCTTCACATCCTCTGTCGGTCCCCTTCCCCATCTCATGCTCTCTCTCTTTCTCAACAATAAATAAACATTAAAAAAAGTGATAACACGTCCTGGAATCAGATGGAGTTAAGAGTCACAGCTCTCTCCTTAATAGATAAGTAAATTTGAGAGGACCACAAATCTTTACCTCAGTTTTCTTATCTGTAAACGGGGTTAAGAATGCTTACCTTGGGGAGCCTGAGTGGCTCAGTTGGTTAAGCCCCCAGCTCTTGATTTCAGCTCAGGTCATGATCTCACAGTTTGTGGGTTTGAACCCCATGTTCGAACTCTTACAGTGCAGAGTTTGCTTGGGATTCTCTCCCTCCCCATCCACCCCTCTATTTATGTGCATGCTCTCTCTGTCTCAAGTACATAAGCTTAAAAAAAAAGCGTCATTATAAAATATGTGTGTGTGTGTGTGTGTATACATATATATAAATAAAATAACTTGGAGGAACAATGCCCTCATCGTTGTAAGTACTCCATACCTAATAACTGTTATTACTGTAAAAAGCATTCTTCAAAAAAAAATTACACTATTATTTTCTCCTTCTGTTTTACATATGAGGAGGTTGAAGCATGAAGAAGTAAATTAATTTGTCCATGATCACACAGCTAGAAAGTTTGGGAGCCAGGATTTAAAAGCAGGTGCTCTGTTTAGATTTAGGGGGCTGAGCCAGAGAGTGTATTTCAAACCTACTACCAGTTCTAGGAAAGCTCTCAAAATTCTAAGCATCCCAAGATATTGGTGTCAGACAGATAGTAAAATGTTAATTATAAAATATTTGTTGGTATATTGCTTTCTTCTCAAGAAAGGAGGGACTAAATTTTGGAATGTTGCCCACTACCTCTAAGGCCAACTTACTCTGTATTTTTGTTTTTAGCATTGGCTGATCCTACCTTGAAATTTAAAGCTTAAATATGATTTGAGTGAAAATTGTTTGATAAGCACCATTTTTATCAACCTTAATTTTTTGAAGAACTTTGAGCATAGAGGGAATTAAGCAATATGTGATGTATACTGTCTTTTTTTTCTTTCTTTTTTAAAAATTTTTTTAACATTTATTTATCATTGAGAGACAGAGAGACACAGAGCATGAGCAGGGGAGGGGTGGGGAGACGGGGAGACACAGAATCTGAAGCAGGCTCCAGGCTCCGAGCTGTCAGCGCAGAGCCTGATGTGGGGCTCGAACTCACAAACCATGAGATCATGACCTGAGCCAAAGTCAGTCGCCTAACCAACTGAGCCACCCAGGTGCCCCTTTTTTTTCTTTTTTTATGAAAGAGTGAGAGAGAGTGTGAGCAAGCAGGGGAGGGGCAGAGGGAAAGAGAGAGAGGATCTTATGCAAGCTCCAACGTGGGACTTGATCCCAGGACCAGACTGTGAGATCAGTGCCTGAGCTGACATCAGGAGTTGGATGCTTAACCAGCTGAGCCACCCAGGCACTCCACTATATACTTTAAAGAGAAGATAGACTCTGGTAATTTGGAGAATTGGAAATCTTTATGATTTTGTTGGAAATTTCCCCTTCTGGGGCACCTGGGTGGCTCAGTCAGTTAAGCGTCTGACTTCAGCTCAGGTCATGATCTCCCAGTTCATGAGTTCAAGCCCTGAGTCGGGCTGTCTACTGACAGCTCAGAGCCTGGAGCCTGCTTTGGATTCTCTCTCTCTCTCTCTCTCTCTCTCTCTCTCTCTCTCGGCCCCTCCCCTGCTCATTCATTCTCTCCCCTTCCCTCTCCCTCTCCTAAAAATAAATAAAACATTTAAAAAAATTTTTTAAGTTGCCCTTTCCTTGTTATTTATTCTATAAGTTGATAGCTTTTGTTTTGTTTTTATTTTTTTTTTAAGTTTATTTATTTTGAGAGAGAGAGAGAGAGAGAGAGAGAGAGAGAGAGAGAGAGAGAGAGAGACAGCACGAGCAGGGAAGGGGCAGAGAGAGAGAGGGAGAATCCCAAGCAGGCTCACGGGGCTCAAGCTCACGAACTGTGAGATCATGACCTGAGCTGAAACCAGGAGTTGGACGATTAACCGAATGAGCCACCCAGGTGCCCCTCAAGTTGATAGTTTTAAGTTCCTGTAGGAGAAGCTTTTCATACTGATTAGTGATTTGTTAAGTGATAGCTGGTACGTGCCTTTTTAAATATTTAATATGGGTTTTGTTGTTTTTTTAAGCAGCGTGTAGTTGGGACTTGTTCTTTTCCAATCTGGCAGTCGGTCTTTAAACTGGAATGTTTCAGTCATTTACATTTAATGTTACTGTTGATGTGATTAGATTTAAATTTTCTGTCTCTACTATTTGTTTCTGTCTGTTCCATCTGTTCTTTATACCCTGTTTCCTTTTTTCACACTTTTTTTGGGGTTCAGGTTTGTATAGTCCTTTTTGTTTTATTGGATTAGTAACTATAACTTTTGTTTTTTTAGTAGTTGGTATAGAGTTTATAGAATACGTCTTTGGCCTATCGTACCTTCAAGTAATATTATGCCCCTTCCTTATAGTACAGGATCCTTCAACATTTCTTTCTCTCAGCCAAGGTGCTTTTGTTGTCATAAATTTTATTTCTGTGTTTTAAACACTACAGTATTTTGTTACTGTTTTTGTTTTAAACACTTAATCTTTTTTTTTTTTTTAAGTTTTATTAATTTAAGAGAGCGAGTGAGCACAAGTGGGGCAGGGGCAGAGGGAGAGAGAGAGAACCCCAAGCTGGCCCCTCGCAGAGCCCAGTGCAGGGCTCAACCTTGCCAACCAGCAGATCATGACCTGAACCTAAATCAAGACTCTGATGCTTAACTGACTGAGCCATCCACCCCTTAAACATTTATCTTTTAAAGAGATTTAAGAAATAAATAAAAATTTATGTTTCTTTAAATTTAATACTACTTCTGGTGTTCTTTATTCTTTTATGTAATTCCATATATATATACACACCTCAGTTTGTTCCACTTGAGAGACTGCCTTGGATATTTCTTATAATCAGGTTTGGTGATGAATTCTTTCAGTTTTGTATGCCTGAAAATTTTTTTTAATTTTACTTTTGGTTTTGAAACATTTTTGCTGGGTATAAAATTCTAGGATGACAATTTTTTTCTTTCAGTACTTAAAGATGTTGCTTAACTGTCCTCTGGCTTAGATTGTTTGCTGGGAGAAGACTGTGTGTGGGGGGGGGGGAGGGAGGAAGACAGAGGGTGCAAGTGAGTGAAGGGCAGAGAGAGGGAGGGAGAAGGAGGTCTCGTGTTTTACTTGTGCTCACCTGTTGTGGGACTTGAACTCACAAACTGTGTGTGTAAGAAAGAGAGAGAAGCGGGGCTCATGTTTTACTCATGTTCACCTGATGTGGGATTTGAACTCTAAAACTGTGAGATCATGACCTGAACCAAAGTCGCACACTTAACCATCTGAGCCACCCAGGCGCCTCCTTCATGTATTTTTTCTGTCCTTCTCCCTTTGTATGTTTAGGCTGTTTGAAGTTGTTCCACAGCTCACTGATGCTCAGTTCCAACCTTTTTTTTTTGTCTGTTTTATTTTGAGTAATTTCTGTTCTGTATTTCATGTTTATTCATCTTTTTTTTGCAGTGTGTAACATACTGTTAATCCCATCCAGTGTATTTTTCACCTCAGATGTTGTATTTTTCATCTAAAGGTTTGATTTGGGTGTTTTTATAATATCCGTGACTATACCTAACACACTCAGGCGTTTATCATTTTGAACTTAACTAATAGTTACAACAGCAGTTTACTTTATTGTTTCTGGATCTTTTTATGTTGATCGGTTTTTCTCCTCACATTTTTAAATTCCTTTCTATATCTGGGAATTTTTTATTGAATACCATACCTTGTGAATCTTGGTGTTGACTAATGTTTGAATTTTTATTTTATGGGGTTTTTTTTTTTTTAGAGGAATTTAGCTGATTTTTTAAAAAAAAAGTATTCTGAAAGAGCGAGCAGTGGAGGGGCAGAGAGAGAGGGAGAGAGAAAATCCCAAGCAGGCTCTGTGCTGTCAGCATGGAGCCTGACACAAGGCCCGAACCCATGAACTGTGAAACCCGTGACCTGAGCCAAAACCAAGAGTTGGAAGCTTAAGCAGCTGAGCTGCCCAGGTGCCCCTGTATTTTTACATATATTCTTGAGCTTTGCAGTTAAGTTCAGATGGATTTAAGTTACTTGGAAATAGTCTGATTCTTTTGAGACCTGCTTTTAAGCTTTGTTAAGAGTGATCAGAACAGTAATGAAAGTTAACTTTTCACGTCTCCTGAGGCAGTACCAATCTGAGTATTTTACCCGATGCCCTGGGAATAGTTAGATTTTTCTTCTCTAACAAGTAAGAACACAAACTATTCTTAACCCTGAGGTAGCCCTGGAACTTGTTCTCTCTCTTCCTGCTGGGTATTCTTTCCCTGGCATTGGATAGTGTTGTGTCTTCTCATGCATGTACTGATCAGTACTTAGCCAGATACTTTGGGGGGGGACCCTTTAAGATCTCTGGAGTCCTCTTGTTGTGCTGCCATTTTAATGTTATTTATTTATTTATTTATTTATTTATTTATTTATTTTTAAAATTTATTTTTTTAAGCAGACTTCATGCCCAGCGCAGAGCCCACCAGTGGGCTTGATCTCACGGCCCTGAGCTCAAGACCTGAGCATGAGATCTAGAGTGGGAGCAGCTGCACAACTGACTGTGCCACCCAGGCACCCTTATGCAACTCTTGCTTTTCCAGTACTTGTGAGCTCTAGGCACTGTGGTCGCCCTTCCCTGTACTGCAGGGGCAATTGTAGGTCTCCCTGTGTTTTGGTTTTCTTTCTCAGTAATCACTGGCCCGAGTTGAGCTTCTTCATGGCCACTGTCTACAGACTATTGTTTTATGTATTTTGGGTTTTTAAACTTTTTTTTTAATGTTTATGTATCCTTGACAGAGAGAGAGAGAGAGAGACAGAGCATGAGGGGGGGAGGGGCAGAGAGAGAGGGAGACATAGAATCCGAAGCAGGTTCCAGGCTCTGAGCTGCCAGCACAGAGCCCGACGTGGGGCTCGAACTCACAGGCCTCGAGATCATGACCTGAGCCGAAGTCGGACGCTCAACCGACTGAGCCACCCAGGCGCCCCTACGTTTTGAGTTTTTATGGTTTCTTTTTATTTTGTTGTTTTAAGGTAGTAAGGTAAATTTGTTCCCCGTTATTCCATCTTGGCCAGAAGCTGAAATAACTAAAAAGACCCATGACATTTTTTTGTAAATAAAAATCAGTCATTAGCAAACAGTATTTTTGTGTTATTCTAGCTTTTATACATTTATAATGATAATATTTACTTTTAGAAATGTTGGCAAACTGAAAAGATTGAAAGGATATAAGGAGTTACTGGATTCTTGCTATAATGAGTGTGGGCAGGAATTAAACTCAAATGTTTATGTTTCACATTTTATGTGCTATAAATAAGATTTTATTTAAAATTCGTGTTGACATTTGGTGACTGATAACTATTTGTGGCCATATCAACTGCACTTTGTAGTTAGAATTTTTAATCGTTTTAGTCTTGATTTTTTTTTTTTAATCCCTCTACTCATACTGGTTTAGGATTAGGTGTGTGTTGAGTACATATTCTAATATGATAGAGGTCAAGCCACATTAAAAGAATATATTGTGTTTGTTGATTATAGTAGGGTTTAAATGGCTACATTGCTACAGATTACATTTCTACTTCAAATTTCTGTTGGATTTGGACATCTATTTTAAATCTAATAATTTTTTCATTTCTAAAAATTGCCTTTTCTAAACCAATGCCATTCAGTTCTGGGATTCTGGAGCCACCATTTGTAGTCACCATTAACCAAAAAAGCCATATGACTGAGACTTTTGAACACAGTGTTGCCCTGTACCATTCTGACACAAATTTGAAATCTTACGGGTTGGTGAGTGAAAATACCACATGCAGCTGCAAGTCCCAGTTTTCTGTCATTGTCCTGGATCTTTTTGGTTTGTGAAAATGGGTTTGGGTGATAGTGGTTTGGAGTTCTGGTAGGAGAGGAGTGAGGTGTGTGGTGAGGGGGTGCTGGTGGAAAGTAAAAAACAATGTAACTTTTAGTTTGACTTAGTTAAATGGGTGGTAAATCTCACATTTCATAGGCTTTATGTTAGGATCAGGTAAGAAGGTACATTTGAACTGTTTCATGGCCCACTGAGGTTTTTTTGGTCTTGCGGTGCTTTTTTAGAATAGATCTTTTCATTTCAATTGTCTTATATCTCCTTTAAATATTCCCAAATTCTTTTATAATAATTTGAGACGGGCAAATGATGTTTTAGGCCACCTTTTGTTACATAAACTGAATTCAGAGCTTGAGGAAATAAATGTGAGTCTATTCTTATATATAGTTCTGTATCAAAATCTAATAGCAGATTTGTGATATGAAATCTCATTACCATGAGTTACAATTGTATTTTTAGATTTTTAAAATTCTGACCTTTTAGGTTATACATAAGATGTTACACTTTTTGAGAGAATGGAAATTCCTCATTTTAGAGCACTAAATGGGATAGACATTTTATAACTTCGACTCTTCTGGAATAGATACTCACATGCTCATATTTCCTTATTTGATATCTAACTTTGACCTCTGAGGAGAGCAGTGCCTTATTTTATTTAAGTGAGAACCATATAAAAGTATAGTTATGGTATAAGTTTACTATCTACTGTTATTGTATTGTTTATATACTGTTCATATAAAAGTACATATATATAGGGGCACCTGGGTGGCTCAGTCGGTTAAACATCTAACTTTGGCTCAGGTCATGATCTCACGGTTCATGAGTTCGAGCCCTGTGTTGGGGCTGTGCTGACAGCTCAGAGCCTGGAGACTGCTTCGAATTCTGTGACTCCCTCTCTGTCCCTCCCCTGCTCACGTACTCTCTCTCTCTCTCTCTCAAAAATAAACATTAAAAAAATTTTTTAAATAGCATATATAATACCATTTACTAGCGTAATATACCACAGTATATACACTATATATTCTATATAAATGAATATTTAGAAATATATCTTATAGTAGTATATAGTATGATCTAAAGCTGTTTTTCTGGCAAGAACATAGTTTGAAGACAACTTCCTTCAGATTTCTAAGATTAAAAATTTTTTTTTAACGTTTTATTTATTTTTGAGACAGGGAGAGACAGAGCATGAACAGGCAGGGGAGGGTCAGAGAGAGGGCGACACAGAATCTGAAACAGGCTCCAGGCTCTGAGCTGTCAGCACAGAGCCCGACGTGGGGCTTGAACTCACGGACCGCGAGATCATGACCTGAGCCGAAGTCGGCCGCTTAACCGACTGAGCCACCCAGGTGCCCCCAGATTTCTAAGATTAAAATTGACTTTGGGAAGCCATCTATCGCGTCAGACTAGGTTTTTGTTTGGGGGTAAAGAGAGGGACAGGGGAGGTTACCATAATACCTTGATTTGGTCTGTGTAATTATGAGGTTGATACCAGTCTTGTTAACTACAGGATATGCAATTCTGCTAAATATTTATTTATGGACATTCTGAACTGTGCACAGCATTGTGCCGTTAATAAAAAAATGAGAGGGCCACTGAATTGCACAACTCTCTGGAGCACCATTCACATAATGACCCTATAAATTTTCTCAGTTTTTTTTTTTTTTTTAAGTTTATTTATTTTGAGAGAAAGAAAGTGAGCCGGGGAGGGACAGAGAGAGGGGGAGAGAGAATCCCAAGCAGGCTCTACACTCTCAGCACGGAGCCCGATGCGGATCCCGAACTCACGAACGTGACCTGAGCTGAAGTTGGACACTTAACCGACTGAGCCACCAGGCACCCCAACGCATAGTCTCCTTTCAATAAATGAGAGCTATAATGATTTACTGCGTATCTTCTCCGCTCTTCCCTTCCACAGTCATTTTTACCTCTGCTTCCTGTTAGGTTATTTGGTCTTAAATCAGCATCTTTCCACTTTCCCTAGAGCATTCATGTCATTAGCACCTTGTACATCTTCCATGCCACAGTCACCTTTAATAAATATGTGGCATTTACAACGGTGGACAATCTGGATGACTCTCATATCTATCTCCAACCATCCTCCACTGCTCTCTGGAGTCAGTGTTGTCAACCAAACACTGGAACTTAACAACAAAACATGTCTAAAGCCTAGTTCCCTCACCCAAATGCTTTTCTTGTGTTTATCTCTTTAATGGTTATCGTAATGCCATCTTTAGCATGGTTTCTGGTTGTACCAATTCAAGATGTCTTCTTGATATTTCTTTCACTGTTTATAATTTTTTTATGCTTAGGGCTCTTTTAATGTTAGATGTAAAACTGGAGTATATAAAAATAATCAGTGGTAGAGCTGTGTGTGTGTGTGTGTGTGTGTGTGTGTGTGTGGCTGAAAGGAGGGGGGTCTCTCCAAGGCTACAGTGGCTAGCTTGGTGTTTGTTAGTGGTACCTCTACCAAAAAATAAAAATTGAGACTGTGTAAACCAGCTTCCTTTTTCTCCTTTTTCCTACTTATTCCATTTTATCCTCATTTTCCATTCCAATTAACCCCCAAAGCACTCATTCTAATGTGTTTCTATACGTTATTTATATGTATTCTTTCCAGTGTATTTAGTGTATTTGTATTTTTAACTTCTAGAAGTGATGTTATCTCATTTTGTTTCCCACTTTTTTACTCAACACTGTGTTTTAAGCTCTCCCTGTTGCTCTGCAAAAGTCTAATTCATTGCTGTGAACTGCTACACAATATTCCATGAGGTATACATCTATTCTGTCTGCAGAAGTCTGGGCTGCTTCCAGCTCTCCATCACCACTGGCAAAGCAACAGGGAGTATTCTAGCATATATTCTTTTATGGACCTCTAAGAATTTAGCCAGATTTTAGGGAGTCATAGAGTGCACCTAAGTTTAATTTTATTTAAGTTGTGCCACATACTTCTCCAGAATGGTTGTATTCTTCTCTGTGCCTACTAGTTGCAGGGCATGAGAGTTCTTGTATCCCTCTATCTCCTTAGCACGGTCTCATGTTCAACTTTTTATCATTCTGTAGGTATAAAGTGGTATCTTATAATTTGATTTGTATTTCTTGGATTATACCGCTTGTTATGGTAGTCTCTTATACTTGTTAGATTCTTATGTATCCTATTCTGTATATTGCCTAATCAGATCATTTGCCTACTGTTTCTACCAAAGTTCTATTTGGATATGTTACATGTTTGTTTTAGATTTTGCATATATCTTCTCCCTCTCTGACCACTATCTGCTAAGCTTATAGTGTATAGGTAGATGGTATTAATTCTTTGTTATAAATTTAATTCAATTCCAATCTAAATTCCAGTTGGGTTTTATTTTTTGAGGCAACTCTATAAACCATTTCCAAATCTAGGTCTGGAGAATGTGTTCGGGAACAGCTAGGTCAGTCTTAAAAAAAGAAGAGTAAGTTAAGAGGGAGTGATTGTTGCATTACCAGATGAGAAGTTGTGTCCCAGTAGTACACTTTTTATTGCCCTGGCCTTGTAGTGAGATAGACAAATGAGGTAGATTTCAAGTGCTCAGAGATACACACATGTTAATTTGGATTTTAATATATTACCATGGTACCAGTAAAACAGTGGGGGAAAGGATACATTGTTTAATAGATGGTGTAGGGAAACTGACTCACTAATGTGGAGGTATTCCTACCCTATGTGGAGGATTCCTACTCTAATGACCATATATGAAGAAAGTTCTAGATAGATTAAAGGTCTCCATGTGAAAGGTAAACTACAAAGTTAAAAAAGAAAACGGTGTCTTTGGTAGGGGAGGTTTGATGGTAAAAAAGAAAATGTGACCCATAGGCTAGGAAGGACTTTTTAAGCATATCTTCAAAAACACAAATCTTAAGGTAAAATGAAATTAATTTATCACATGAAATTAAAGTGTTCTGCGGTGCCTGGGTGGCTCAGTTGGTTAAGTGTCTGACTTAGGCTCAGGTCATGATCTCGCGGTCTGTGAGTTCGAGCCCCGCGTCGGGCTCTGTGCTGACCGCTCAGAGCCTGGAGCCTGCTTCAGATTCTGTGTCTCCCTCTCTCTCTGCCCCTCCCCCACTTACCCTCTGTCTCTCTCTCTCTCTCTCAAAAATAAACATTAAAACAAAAAAAAAAGAAAATACTGTTTTCTTTCAACTTTACCAGTTACTGAAGAAATGTAAAATTTGCCATCCTTGGCTTGTTGCCTGAACAAAACAAGCAGTGGGCCTGATTTGCCCCATGTGAGTCATAGTTTACCAGCCCTGCTCCAGAATGTCCCTTAGTTAAGTGAAGTTTGAAAATCAGTGCTCCAGATTATCTGATATAATTGTTCTCTGTGTAATTTTGGGAAATTTCTTGATTTATAATAAAAAACTTCCAGTACTTACAAGAGAAAGTAGTTCTCGATGATCAAGAAGAATGATTAAATAAATGTCTTACGGTCTAATGTAACATTTGACTTTTTAATTGCTTAAATATGTTCAAGAATGGATAATGAAAAGGGAAGCTGGAGTATTTAAGTTATATTTACTATATCCTGAAAAATACCACTTAAGATGGAATTGTTAGAGTTGAAAGATAGAAGTGGCCTTTTTTTTTCTATTTAAGGTAACAGTAGTGCAGTGTCTGCTTGTTGCTGCTGCTGTTGTTTTGTTTTTTTCTTTTACATTGATTTATCGGGATGAACAAATAACTACCAATTTGAAATACTCTGAGGGCAGGGGCCAGGTGTGCTGTGTGAGGTCAAAATGTTAGTCATGTTTTATACCCTTCTTGGTACTTCCAAAGGAGGAATTTGCTATAAAAGATTGTCATACTTTTTTTCCCTAAGTTGATGGAATGGTTCTCCTGATTGATGTTCCAAGAAGCGTAAAGTTCTTTTCCCTTTGGTCCATTAGTAGAGGGACCATATAATTATCATTGGTAATTATGCCAGGACCGTAGGCATAAAGCAGGATTTTGGGCAGACCAGGATGTGTAGTCACTTCGTTCACCAAGCACATACAATACTAATTAACATAAAGGTTGGTGAGTCTTTTAATTTCCTACATGAAAAGAAGACATCCAGTAAATTAGTGTCATGTTTCAGTAGAACATGATGTCAAAATAAGCACTTTCAAAGAAAGTAAGGGTGGTGATAAATATTAGTAGGATGATTACAACTGAAATGAAGTTTGTTTTTACCTTAATATTTTATTTTTTTAATTTTTTTTCATGTTTATTTATTTTTGAGACAGAGAGAGACAGCATGAATGGGGGAGGGGCAGAGAGTGAGGGAGACACAGAATCGGAAGCAGGCTCCAGGCTCTGAGCCATCAGCCCAGAGCCCGACGCGGGGCTCGAACTCACGAACTGTGAGATCATGACCTGAGCTGAAGTCGGACGCTCAACCGACTGAGCCACCAAGGCGCCCCTACCTTAATATTTTAAAAATGTATTTCATACATCTGTATGTGTTTGGGTATGTGTACATGTAATTTTTTAAAGTTTTATTTTGGGGGCACCCAGGTGGCTCAGTCAGTTGAGCATCCTCTTGATCTTGTCTCAGGTCACAAGCCCTGTGTCGGGCTCCTTGCTGAGTGAGTGTGGAACCTGCTTAAGATTCTCCCCTCTTCCCCTCTCCCCTGCTCACACGCTCTCTCTCTCTCTCTCTCTCTAAAATAAAAACTAAAGGGGCTCCTGGGTGGCTCAGTCAGTTAAGCATCTGACTTGGGCTTGGGTCATGGTGTTCTTATTGGTGAGTTTGAGCCCCGCGTCAGGCTCAGTGCTGACAGCTCAGAGCCTGGACCTTACTTCGGATTCTATGTCTCCTTCTCTCTCTTCCCATTTCCTGCTTGTGCGCCCTCTCTCTCTCTCGCTCTCTCTCTCTCGCTCTCTCTCTCTCGCTCTCAAAAATAAAAATAAACGCTAAAAAAAAAAAATTAAAAAAATAAATTTTTAGAACTAGTGATGGCACATGATAGACAATTCAAACAGTAGAAAAGGGTAAAGAGAGGGGCGCCTGGGTGGCTCAGTCGGTTAAGCGTCCTACTTCGGCTCAGGTCACGATCTCACGGTCCGTGAGTTCGAGCCCCGCGTCGGGCTCTGGGCTGATGGCTCAGAGCCTGGAGCCTGCTTCCGATTCTGTGTCTCCCTCTCTCTCTCTGCCCCTTCCCAGTTCATGCTCTGTCTCTCTCTGTCCCAAAAATAAATAAACGTTAAAAAAAAATTAAAAAAAAAAAAAAAAAAAAAAGAAAAGGGTAAAGAGAAAAATAAGTTTTCCTGTTTCCAGCCTGAAAGGCAATTGCTGTTGTCAATTTGCTGTGCAAGTTACTTTAGGTATATTTAATCTGTAGAAACACAGACACACACCCCATCCTCCCCTACCTCCATTTTTCTATCAACACAGTTTGTAATATGTTAGAGACACTGTTCCACACCTTGCTTTTTTAACTTAAGGTATCTTGAACTTTTCCTTCTGTTTTTTTACAACAGGCCTTTATAGTAGTATCATGATTTATACGTGAAGAAACTCAAGCTCAGACTTTAAAATTTGTTTTAAGGGGCACCTGGGTGGCTCAGTCAGTTAAAGTATCTGACTTCAGCTCAGCCATGATCTCACGGTTTGTGAGTTCAAGCCCTGCATCAGGATCTGTGTTGACAGCTCAGAGTCTGGAGCCTGTTTCGGATTCTGTGTCTCTCTCTCTCTGTGCCCCTCCCCAGCTCGTGTTCTCTCTCTCTCTCAATAATAAATAAACTTAAAAAATTATTTAAAAAAAACTTGTTTTAAGATAATGTATATTAAGTATTTAGCCAAGCAGATACTTAATAAAATGTTAGGTCTCATCATGTTCTCTTGCCCAAGTATATCTTTATCCTTACAGAGCTCAGAGGAGGGTAATCACAACACATCTTCAAGAAAAATAACAGGACAGTTAATTAAATGCCCAAATATGTGACAAGATCACTAACTGCCCTGTCAGGTCACACATGAGAGAAATAAAAGTGCAGTCAGAGAAAATTTTATAGACCTTTAGGAAGATTGGGGAAGGATTTAAATGGAAGGCCAAAAGGGGATGACATTTTGAGGAACTGCAAAACTGTTTTCCATAGTGGATACACTATTTTGTGTTTCCATCTAGCCAACACTTGTTATTATCTGTGTTTGATTATAGCCAGCTAGTGAGTGCAAAGTGGTGTCTCATTATAGCTTTGATTTGCGTTTTTCTAATAGCTATGATGTTGAGCATCTTTTTATGTGCTTATTAGCTATTGTATATCTTCTTCGCAGGAATGTCTGTATCCTTTGCCCATTTGAAATTTTGCTTTGTCTTTTTATGACTGAGATTGAAAAATTCTTTATATTCCATATAAAAGTCCCTTTCAGGAACATGATTTGCAAATATTTTCTACCATTCTGTGTGTTGTCATTTAAAAAAAAATTTTTTTTAATGTTTGTTTTTGAAAGAGAGAGGGAGACACAGAATCTGAAGCAGGCTCCAGGCTCTGTGCTGTCTGTACGGAGCCCGACACGGGACTTGAACTCACGAACCGTGAGGTCATGACCTGAGCCAAAGTCAGTCATGTAATTGACTGAGCCACCCAGGCGCCCCTGTCTCTTCATTTTTTTTGACGGTATTGTTTGCAGCCCAAAAGTTTGTGATTTTGATGAAGTCCCAATTTATCTATTTTTTCTTCTGTTGCATGTGCTTTTTTGGAGTTGTAGCTGAGATACCATTATCTGACCCCAAATCACAAATATTTGCTCCTGTTTTCTTCTAAGAGTTTTATACTTTTAGTTCTTACATTTAAGTCAGTGATCTACTTTGAGTTAGTTTTTGTGCGTGGTATGAGGAATGGATCCAGCTTCCCTTCATTCTTTAGCATGTGGCTTCCTGGGCCAGCACCATTTGGTTTCCCCACTCAGTTGCCTTGGCAGTCTTGTTGACAGTCAGTTTACCTTAAGTGTGGGGGTTTATCAAAAGCAAAAATGAACTACTGGGACCTCATCAAAATAAAAAGCTTGTGCACAGTGAAGGAAACAGCAAAACTAAAAGGCAACCGACAGAATGGGAGAAGATATTTGCAATGGACATATCAGATAAAGGGTTAGTGTCCAAAATCTATAAAGAACTTATCAAACTCAACACCCAAAAAACAAATAATCTAGTGAAGAAATGGGCAAAAGACATGAATAGACACTTCTCCAAAGACATCCAGATGGCCAACCGACACATGAAAAAATGCTTAACATCACGCATCATCAGGGAAATACAAATCAAACCCACAATGAGATACCACCTTACATCTGTCAGAATGGCTAACATTAACAACTCAGGCAACATCCTCAGATGTTGGCGAGGATGCAGAGAAAGAGGATCTCTTTTGCATTGTTGGTGAGAATGCAAGCTGGTGCAGCCACTCTGGAAAACAGTATGGAGGTTCCTCAAAAAATTAAAAATACAAGGCCGCCTGGGTGGCTCAGTCAGTTAGGCGTCCGACTTTGGCTCAGGTCATGATCTCACAGTCCATGAGTTCGAACCCCGCGTCAGGCTCTGTGCTGACAGCTCAGAGCCTGGAGCCTGTTTCAGATTCTGTGTCTCCCTCTCTCTCTGACCCTCCCCCGTTCATGTTCTGTCTCTGTCTCAGAAACGAATAAACGTTTAAAAAAAAAAATTAAAAAATTAAAAATAGAACTACCCTACAACCCAGTAATTGCACTACTAGGTATGTATCCAAGGGATACAGGTGCGCTGTTTTGAAGGGACATATACACCCCAATGTTTATAGCAGCACTATCAATAGCCAAAGTATGCAAAGAGCCCAAATTTCCATCAATGGGTGAATGGATAAAGAAGATGTGATATATATATACAATGGAGTTTTACTTGGCAATCAAAAAGAATGAAATCTTGCCATTTGCAACTATGTGGATGGAACCAGAGGGTATTATGCTAAGTGAAATTAGAGAAAGACAAATATCATATGACTTCACTCATATGAGGACTTTAAGTTACAAAACAGATGAACATAAGGGAAGGGAAACAAAAATAATATAAAAACAGGGAGGGGGACAAAACATAAGAGACTCTTAAATATGGAGAACAAACAGGCTGTGGGAGGGGGGCATGGGCTAAATGGGTAAGGGGCACTAAGGAATCTACTCCTGAAATCACTGTTGCACTGTATGCTAGCTAATTTGGATGTAAATTAAAAAAAAATAAAAATAAAAAAAAGTAAGTAAATGAGTGTGGGGGTTTATTTCTCTCAGTTCTCTCCCATTGAACTGTATGTATAGCCTTAGGCTAGTACCACACTGCCTTAGTGTCTGTAGCTTTGTAGTAAGTTTTGAAACTGAGACATATGAGTCTTCAAACTTAACTCTTTTTTGAGATCGTTTTGGCAATTCTGGGTCCCTGCATTTTCATATAAACTTTAGCATCTGCTCATCAATTTCTGTAAAAAAAAAATCCAGCTGGAATTTTTATAGGGATTGCATTGAGTCTGTGGAACAATTTGGGAGCTACTTCTATCTTCATACTGAATTTTGATCTGAAAACCTGAGATGTCATTTCAGTTCTATTTAGATCTTGTTTAATTTCTTTCACTGCTGTTTTGTAGTTTCCAGTGTACACATTTTGCACTTCTTTGTTCTTTGTGATGGAATTATAAATGGAATTAAAATTTTTTTTATTTTGCCATTATTCATTGGTAAAATGGTAAATGTGGTAAAATCAGCCTTTTTCTTTTCTAATGTTTATTCATTTTTGAAAGAGAGAAAGAATGCGAGTTGGTGAGGGGCAGAGAGGGAGACCAGTAATGCCAAGAAGCCTACATGCTGTTAGCACAGAGCCTGACTCAAGGCTTGAACTCATGAATTCATGAGATCATGACCTGAGCCAAAACCAAGAGTCAGAGGCTTAACCAACTGAGCCATCCAGGTGCCTCTATAGTCAGCTTTTATATATTTTGATTTGTACCCTAAAACCTTTCTCAGCTCCTTTATTAGTCTAATAGTTTTTTAGTGGATCACTTAGGATTTTCTCTCTACAAGATCATGTTATCTGTAAATAGAGATGGCTTTACTTCTTTTCCGATCTGAATGCTTTTTACTTCATTTTCTTGTCTAATTGTATTGGCTAGAACTTCCAGTACAGTTTTGAAGAGAAGTAGCAACAGTGGACATGTTCGTCTTGATCTTGGGGGGAGAGCACTCAGTGTCTCACCCATAACATACGATGTCAGATGTGGGTTTCTCAATACTGTCTTTTTAAGAGCTAATCTAATTTTTTTAATATTTATTCTTTTTTTGAGAGAGACTGAATGCAAGCAGGAGAGGGGCAGAGAGAGACGGAGACGCAGGATCTAGAGTGGGCTTCAGGCTCCAAGCTGTCCGCACAGAGCCCGACACGGGGCTTGAACTCACAAACTGTGAGATCATGACCTGAGCCGAAGTCGGCCACTTAACCTACTGAGCCACCCAGGTGCCCCTAAACTTTTCCATTTTTATGAAGTTCAGTTTGTTGGCTTTTTTCTTGTATAGTTCATACTTTTCTTGTCCTAGGAATTCTTTTCCTACCTCATGATTATAAAGATTTTCCCCTGTGCTTTCTTCTTGAAGTTTTACAATGTTAACTATTAAATTTCAGTCTGTTACACATTTGTGTTCATGATTCTGCTTTTAAGATTAAATGGGTAGAGTAGAGTTGGCAGGGGAAAGGAAGCATTTGTCAGTGTAACTACTTGTTTCTTGATAAGGAGTAAGTTATTGAGAAAAACTGCATGTAAACCTGTAGTAGTCCTGCTTTGTATAAGTTTTGCATTTGATAGTCTGTCAGTGCTCCTCAGAAATCTCTGGTGGTAGTTTTTGAGGAACACTACCCCATGGCCAACATAGTTATTTGTTCACCTAACATCCCATTAGGGTATCAACACCCCTCATTTTATAATGACCCTTTCATTCCATCAAGAGTCTCCCCTGGGGTGCCTGGGTGGCTCAGTCAGTTGAGCGTCCACCTCTTGATTTCAGCTCAGGTCATGATCCCAGCATTGTGAGTTCGAGCCCCATGTCAGGCTCTGCACCGAGCATGGAGCTTGCTTGAGATTCTCTCTCTTTTCGCCTCCGTCTTTCCCCCACCCCCACTCAATGTGCCTCTCTCTAAAAAAAAAAAAAAAAAAAAAAAGTCTCTCCTGACTCCAAGAGTGGTACATGACTCAAGCCCAGCCCACCAGAGCTTCTAACAACAGTGATCATTTTCAAGCAGTGTATTTAACCTAATGGCAGTAGTATTGAGGAGGGCTCTTCAAAAAGGGAAGGAAAAGCTACCCTTTTCCTGAGGTAGCTGTGCGTTGTGTATGAGTCTTAAATTCCTCATGTCTGTCTTTTCTAAGCCATCATGTATGGATAGCCAACCCATAGTTGAGATGGTGAGCTCTTAATGACACTATTTATTCCTTTCGGCCCTCCCTTGGTGTTTTTTAAATTATGTGGGCCAATAAATCCTTCTTTGGGCTCAGGCTTATTTATGGTAGGTATCTGCGCTTCTAACTGAAAAGATCCTAACTAGTAAGTTATTAACCTTCTCAATTAAAGGTCTACATAGGAATTTCAAGTAAGTTAGGATCTATTTCATTAATAGCTAGTAAAAGAATAATAACTTTTATGTGTGTTCTGTGGAAGGAAGCAGCACCTTGTGGCTTTTACAAAAGCTAGGAAATTCTGTTAAATACCTAGGATCATGATACTGCTTTTAAATGAGATTTACTAAGAAGTAAATTTTTAAATGCCTCCTTTTAATGAATATGTGGATTAATTACTCCTCTAACTTCTTGGTGTTATTTTATGGGAGAGTTAAATGCATGATAGAGGCTTCACATTTATGAAAGCAAATTGTTCTCTGAACAGGTTAGGATTTTCAAGTATAATTTTTATTACTTTAGAGTAATTATTTGTGAGACTATAGCTGTGAAATTAAATTGAGGAATATTTTTTCAACTCACAGATTCACAGAGCAGGTATGTATCTAATACAGAAATATAGAATTCACTGTGTAGTGGTGAAATTAAAGCATTCTTAAAACAGTCTGGGCTTAAAAAGGTAGATCTCTAAAATGTCTCTTAGTAAGGGTTACAAATTTGCAGTCTTCTGTAGGAAGCACTTCTACGATTCTTACAAGTTTATGTTTTTAAATTTTAAATTTTATTAAATCAGTACATACCTTAGTAATTGATATGATTTTAATGTTTTTATTTGATGTCCGTATAATACCTTCGTTAGCTTTCTGGAATTTTGCCATATTAATTTGATCTTTAAAATGAAAAGATTAACTTGATTATTAGAAAGCCAAAATGTAGCTTTAGATTTCTGTGATAGCTGTTATTAATACTCAAGCCATCATTACTTCTCTGGAACATTTAGCACTTATTGCTTTAAAAATAATTGCGTGGGTTAAATAGTGCTGTAGGGCTCAAAGCCACTTTACTTGCTTTGCTTTTTCACAGTTCAGTGAGGTGGTGTGAGGATATTACTGGCTACACTTTCCACATGAGGAAACTGAGGGCTGAACTGGAATTTATTTGTACGCTGTTCTTATTTTTAGGTTCCTTGTGTGTTTAGTTTTATCATACTATTAAGTGTACTTTGAAAGGTTTTGAAAGCATTATGACCCTTTCTTAAAACAGATTTCAGGGAAATGAAGCATTTAAAACGTCACAGCCTTATTCCTCCATCTGGAGTATGGTTTGAAAGTCACTGCTTTGTAGCAGACATTATTTTTCTAGTGCATTGTCAAGGTCTAATAACTGTTTAGATGGTAAGCTAAGATTACCTACTAAACTTGTATCAGATTCTGACTTTGCCTTCTCCCTTTCTCCTTCCATTGTCCCTTAAGGCCACTCTGGACCTCACACATATCCAAACCCTCCCATGAAATGCAGCTCTCTCTTTTTATTAATTTTTTTTTTTTTTTTTAAAGCAAGGGAGAGAAAACGTGAGAAGGGGAAGCGCAGTGAGAGAGGGAAAGAATCCCAAACAGGCTTTGTGCTGTCAGCGCAGAGCTCGATGCAGGACTCGATCCCACAAACTGTGAGATCATGGCCTGAGCAGAAGGGGCAGGGATTTGTCCCTGTGCTCTGACAGATTAATAGGGAGAGGCTTTAAAAAGGGGAGAGGGAAGTTCAGAGGTACAAGGGGAATTAAGCTGAAAATCAGAGAATTAAGGTCATGATTGGCAAGTTTTAGGAAGTGTTCTTGATAAAAAGGCTGATGAAGGAAGTCAGAAGTGCCATTTGATTTTGAGATTGGAAGGTCATTGGTACCTTTAAGAGAACAGTTGATTGGAATATTGAGGTAAAGCAGGATTGAATCTCAGGTGCAAGGGTTTGTATGTAGATAGAAGCAGAAAGTTACGTCTAAAAGGCAGGAGAAAGCTGGACTGGCAGCTTGAAGGGGTAGAGGTATTTGGGAGTGTATTTAGGAGGAGACTGTGTTTAGTTTTGTTTCTCTTTGCATGGCAGAGTTTGAACTTTTTATAACCAAATGTTTGATTCATTGATAAAGTGGGAGAGGACTTTGGTGGACCACATTTGTCTTGGAAAGATGTACATCTAAAATGAAGGGGGGAAAGAAGGAAAAAGGAATTGAAGATAGAAATTTTCATGTGGGAGAATTGAAGTTTGAGGGAGGAAGGGATGCCAAGGTAAATAAAATGACACATTCTGTGTTTTAAGACGTTCTTTCCAAAACGTGTACCTTGTTGGTTGCCCATCAGACTGGAGATGTGTACCAGCCAAGACAAAGTTACACCGGATTTATTTAGGAAATAGTTTGGCACAAAGAGGTTTCACTGCACCTGCCACTTGGGAGGAACTTGTCTCTCATCAGTGCGGTGTCTGGTGAGAGAGTCAGGACCCACTTGTGGTTTGGAAGCAACTTGTGACCCTTCTCTGCACATGGAAGCTGCCGCTAGTGTGTGTTCCTCTCAGGGACGGGTCTGCGTGCTAGAGGGGCCAGTGGGATGTGGGAGGGTGGCAGCAGCCTTGCCTGGGTTCTCTGGAGAGAGGCTGGGAGCCTGAGGACACTTGAGAGGTGCTGGGCTAGCTGAGCCCCAGACTTGGGACCAGTCTTTTTCTCTGTGGAAATGCTGGGGCAGATATCACCCAGGGCTACAGGCAAAAGCTGTTAGTACAGTAATAAATTTGGAATCTCAACCCACAGGGGGCTGATACAGGGTTGCTAATTTTATTTTGTCTTGCAAGGACGTTGAAAACAAAATCACCATCTACTGTCATCAGCAGTTCACAAAAGGAAGGATAATTTTATCACAAAATAGGAAGACCTTGATCATCAAAACAGACAGGACTTTTTATTAAATAAATTAAAGTTTATGAAAAGCAAATACTGTACCCTTTTCCCCTGATTCTTTACATTTTGGTGGAAGCTTGGTTTTGGACTTGTAAGAATCACTGACCTACTTCACTAAGGCTGTTCATTTTGGGAAATGTGTTCTAAATACTTGTCCTCTTTTCTCCCACTTCACCTCACAAGTGAAAGAAAGGGAGCTCTTGTGGTTGAAAGCTGGCATGTTTGCACGCGTGTGCAAGAGGGAAGGGAAGAAAGAGGATTTCCCATATGTTCATTTTGGCCCATTTTGAAGCCACCCTCACTGGAGTTCACACCTGTTCCACTTCCCTTTTATCCTTCTAACAATCCGCCTTGTATTCTAATCAATTGTTGTTGACCCTCATCTTAGAGGGGAGTTTTAGGAGGATAGTTAGTAACTTGTACCGTGTTTGTGAATCTTGTAAGAATTTTCTACATAGCGTAATGTTGAACAGAAGTGTAAGTGGATTTTTTTAATTGGCTTATTGTAGTATCATAAAACACGTGTAGATTTATTTTATATGCTACTTTCACTCTTCCGTGTCCATCAGCCACAACCGCCAGAGCCACTGAAATTTTCCTTTACTTTCCTTCGAGGAGGTGATTCTTCTCCAGAACCATGTCCTGTGTGTACATTTTGTACAAAGCAGATGTGTAAGTGTCCCTTGAAGTGAAGGATGGCTCTAACATTATTCTTGCTGACGGACGAAGGCTTTTTGCTCTACCAGACTGGAACTCAGGCGCATTCCTGTGTCAGCCTGCCCGCTCTAGCAGCTGTCTGCTCCTTGGCTTCCGGGTGCTTTCACCTTGGCCGCGCGGATGAACGTTCTGTCCTCTGATCAGGTTTCTGGGGGGTTGGTGCTGCAGCTGCTCCTCCTCCGTGCTGGTGACTGTGCCTCACCGACGGTGTTGTTTTGCTAAACAAATCTTGACCGCTCTGATTTTGTTTTATCACTTTGGCCCTGTCTTAGTTAGTACGCCTCCTCGTGGCTCTGTGTGGTGCACAGTGTAAGCGCACGTTAACAAAACACTAAAATGGCTAAATATTGACAATGCTTTTAGTTAACTAAATTCTGGTAGAGGTGTAATTAGTGGTTAAAAATCCACTGGATTTTAGTGGCTCGCCTGAGTTTATATTGGAATTCATTTTACCTCATGCTTATGTGTCGTTGAATGTGCTTGTTTGTGAGTCTTTATAAACTGTGAGCCCTGGTTCTTTTTTTTCCTTTTCTTTTCTTTTCTTTTCTTTTCTTTTCTCTTCTCTTCTCTTCTCTTCTCTTCTCTTCTCTTCTCTCTTCTCTCTTCTCTCTTCTCTCTTCTCTCCCCTCTCTCCCCTCTCTCCCCTTGGTTCTTTTTTTTCCTTTTCTCTTCTCTTCTCTTCTCTTCTCTTCTCTTCTCTTCTCTTCTCTCTTCTCTCTTCTCTCTTCTCTCTTCTCTCTTCTCTTCTCTCCCCTCACTCCCCTCTCTCCCCTCTCTCCCCTCTCTCCCCTCTCTCCCCTTGGTTCTTTTTTTTCCTTTTCTTTTCTCTTCTCTTCTCTTCTCTTCTCTTCTCTTCTCTTCTCTTCTCTTCTCTTCTCTTCTCTTCTCTCTTCTCTCTTCTCTCTTCTCTCTTCTCTTCTCTCCCCTCTCTCCCCTTGGTTCTTTTTTTTCCTTTTCTCTTCTCTTCTCTTCTCTTCTCTTCTCTTCTCTCCCCCCTCCCCCCCTCCCCCCCCTCCCCCCTCTCCCCCCTCTCCCCTCTCCTCTTCTCTTTTCCTTTTCAGCCCTGGTTCTTAAAAGAAGCACAATCCCAGGGACACCTGGGTGGCTCAGGAGGTTAAGCATCTGACTTCGGCTTACTTCATGATTCCACAGTTCATGGGTTTGAGCCCCGCTTCAGATTTTGTGTCTCCCTCTCTCTTTGCCCCTCCCCCACTCATGTGCACGCACACTCTCTCAAAAATAAACAACAAAAAAAAAAAAAAGAAAGAAAGAAAGAAAGAGAAAGAAAAGAAAGAAACAGCACCACTCAACCAAGCTGACAGATAAACCGATTGGGAGATATGTTTCTTTCCAAAATACTTCCATCTTTATTTGCTATAAGGCCTAAATCCATTTAAATAAAGCCATAAACCTATTTAAATGGTGTTTTTCAAAAGAATATTAAGCCTAATATTTTTAACCTCTTAAAGAAACCTAGACAGTACCTAAAATAGCATGTACATTATATTTTTTAACTACTGCATATAACAACAAATACCAGTTAAGCATATAACTAATGATAAATATTTTCTGGACTAAAATTGGGGTAGTCAGTTTGATAGTTTTTTGTCATGTTAATACTATGTTAAACGTGCAAGATTATGTACATAAGCTCACATTTTGTTTATTTAGCAAATGAAAACTAAGTGCTACATGTATGGTGCTGTTTGGCATATCTGGTTGACGATACTGCTGGGAGATTAGCCAGGCCACGGAGAGACCCCTCTGGTCTCTTCCTGCGCATCGAGAATTGGATGTAGGCATCTTATTTGTGTATGTATTGATGTCAGAAGATCTTTATTGATAACCCTGGAGGATTGTTACCGTGAAGTACTTATGATTTCCTCCTGGATAATTTTGTTTTTACTGTCCCTGCTCTAATAATCCAGGTTGTTGGATTTCTATAGTACCCTAATTAGGCTCTCTGCCTCAGGCATTGAAGATTGCGTTTGTAGTTTCCTATTTCTGAATAGGTTGATGTTTTTGGTGTTTAGAGTTGTCTACTTTTTTTTACATTTACTTTTGAGAGGCATAGAGTGTGAGCAGGGGAAGGGCAGAGGGAGAGGGAGACACAGTATCCGAAGCAGGCTCCATCCTCTGAGCTGTCAGCACAGAGCTGCCCGACATAGGGCTCAAACCCACGTACTGTGAGATCATTATCTGAGCTGGTCGGATGCTTAACTGACTGAGCCACTCAGGCGCCCCTAAAGTTGTCTACTTCTTAAAACAGTGACTGTTTCTTCGCTTCACTCCTGTAGGTGCAAAGCTGCTAAAATCTAAATGGTTTGGTAGGCATTTAAGGCCCTTTGTGATTTATTCCCATTTAGTCTTTCCAGTTCCATTTTCAGCTACATTCTTGCAGAAGACACCCATGTCTGTAACAGAAAAATTGTGTGTTTTCTCTATTTTTTTAACCTTTTTTCTACTTTTTTGGGGGAGATTTCAACTTTACCCTTCATTGTATTTTTGAAAAATTTTTTGTTCATGGTGTAATTGAAGTATTGTTGATAAAATGTTAATTGCAGATGTAGATTAGTGATTCCAGTTCTATACATTATGTAGTGTTTACTGTAAATGTAGTTACCATACGAAGTTATTAAAATATTATTGAATATATTCCCTTTGCTGCACTTATCTCTGTTACTTGTCTTATAACTGGAAGTTTGTACCTTTTAATCCCCTTTGCCTATTTTGCCTATCCTCTACTCCCCTCCCTGTGGCAACTACCAGTTTTTTTTTCTTTTCTTCTGTATCTATGAGTCTGTTTTCTGTTGGTTCACTCATTTGCTTTGTTTTTAAAGATTTCACATATAAGTAAAATCATACAATAATTGTCTTTCTCAGTCTGACTTATTTCACTTGGTGTAATACCCCCTAGGTCCATCTGTGTTGCCACAGATGGCAAGATTGCATTCTTTTTTATGGCCGAGTAATATTCCGGTGTGTGTGTGTGTGTATGTGTGTGTGTGTGTACGTACACACACACTCTTTTATATATATACCACTTCTTTATCCGTTCATCTGTCAGTGGACACTTAGGTTCTTTCTGTTTCTTGGCTGTTGTAAATAATGCTTCAGTAAACATTGGGGTACATGTATCTTTTCAAATTAGTGCTTTCTTTTTCTCTGGTAGATACCCAGAAGGGGAATTACTGGATCATTGAGTATTTCTAATTTTTGAGGAACCTCCATACTGTTTTCCACAGCGGTCACACCAGTGTACATTCTCACTTACAGTGCAGAAGAGTTTCCTTTTCTACATCCTTGCCAACACTTGTTATTTCTTGTCTTTTTGATGATAGACATTTGACTGGGGTGAGGTTGTATCTCATTGTGCTTTTGATTTGCATTTCCCTGATGATGAGTGATACTGAGCATCTTTTCATGTCTCTGTTAGCCCATCTCTCCGTCTTTGGAGAAATATCTATTCAGGTCCTCCGCTCATTTTCAAATCAGATTATTCATTTTTTTGGTATTGATTTGTATGCATTCGTAAGTAATTTGGCTATTAACCCCTTTGGATAATCATTTGCAAATGTCTTCTCATTCTGCAGTTTGCCTTTTCATTTTGATAGTTTCCTTCGCTGTGTAGAAGCTTTGTATTTTGGTGTAGTTATATATATATATACATATATGTACATACACATATATATACATATATGTGTATGTATATACATGTATATATACATATATGTATATGTATATATATATGTATATACATACACATATATATTTTTTATTATTATTTATTTTTATTAATTTTTGCATTTGTTTCCTTTGCCTGGGGAGACATATCCAGAAAAATGTTGCTAAGGCTGACGTCCAAGAGATTACTGCCTATGTTTTCTTTGAGGAGTTTTATGGTTTGTTTCTGATCCTTACAGTTAGGTCTTTAATCCATTTTGAGTTTATTTTTGTGTATGGTGTAAGAAAGTGGTCCAGTTTCATTCTTTTGCATGTAGCTGTCCAGTTTTCCCAACACCATTTATTGACAAGACTTTCTTTCCCCATTGTATATGCTTGCCTCCTTTGTTGTAGATTAATTCACCCGTGGGTTTATTTCGGGGTTCTCTATTCTGTTCCATTGATCTATGTGTATATTTTTGTCCCGGTACCATATTGTTTTTGTTACTACAGCTTTGGAATATAGTTTGAAATCTGGGACTATGATACCTCCAGCTTTGTTCTTCTTTCTCAAGATTGCTTTGGCTATCCACAATCTTTTGTGTTCTCGTACAAATTTTAGGATTATTTGTTCTAGCTCTGTGAAAAATACTCTTGATATGTTGATAGGGATTGCATTGAATCTGTATATTGCTTTGGGTAGTATGGGCATTTTAGCAGTATTCTTCCAGTCCAGGAGCATTGTGTGTTTTTCTATTTGTGTCATCTTCAATTTCTTTCATCAGTGTCTTATAGTTTTCAGAGTATAGGTCTTTTCACCTCATCGGTTAAATTTACTCCTGATATTTCATTATTTTTGGTATAATTGTAAAAGAGATTTTTTCCTAAGTTCTTTTTCTGCTACTTCATTATTAGTGTATAGACGTGCAGTAGATTTTTATGTATTTACTAATTTTGTATCCTGCAGCTTTACTAAATTCATTTATTCTGTGACGGTTTTTTGGTGGAGTCCGTAGGGTATTGTATATATAGTATTATGCCATCTGTGGGTAGTCCGTTTTACTTCTTTCTTAACAATTGGATTCTTTTTATTTCTTTTTCTTCTCTAATTTCTGTGGCGAGGACTTTAGTACTATGTTGAATAAAATGGTGAGAGTGGATATCGAGACCCTCATCTTTTTCCTGATCTTAGAGAAAAAGCTTTCAGTTGTTCACCATTCAGTATGATGTTAGCTGTAGGTTTGTCACACGTGGCCTTTATTATGTTGAAATATGTTTGCTTTCATTTTTAGTTGCTAAAAGTTCCTCTCCCCCCCCCCCCATTCTATTGAGATATAATTATAACATTGTATTCGTTTAAGGTGTAGAACATAATGATTTATGTATATATTGCATAATGACTTTACCACAATAAATTTAGTTAACATCTATCACCAGACATTGAATTTTTGTGTGTGTCAAGAGAACTTTTAAGATCTACTCTGGTAGCAGCTTTCAAATATGTGATACAGTGTTAACTGTTGCCACCATGCTGTGTATTATATCCCTGGAACTTCTTTATCTTACACCTGGAAGTTTGTACCTTTTGGCCACCTTCACCCACCCCCCTTCATCCCACTTCACCCCCACCTCCTCTTCTTTTCTGAATACTGTTTTGTTTTGGCCATATTCTTGTTTCATTAGTGCAGTATCTTCTGTCTCTCTGGATATTAGTAATTCAGTTTATTTTAAAATCTTCTTTGTAATTTGTTTTCTCTAATTGACTGTCTTGTAGTTTGTTTTGATCTTTGCTGTTTTAGAGAAGAACCATGTTTCTTGGTTATCTGTTACATAGGGGGCCTTTAATATAAGTTTATTGAGATCTTTCCTCTGAGCTGTTAACATTCCCTAAAGGAGACTGACTGCCTAGAGGGTGAAGGCCAGGCTTTGTTCTGGGCGCTGAGGAAGAAAACTGGGGATCTTATTGTTGGGCATGCGTAAGCTCATTGTCAGTACAGCACCTCTGCCCTCATCCATATTAATGTCCCCTGGTTCAGAGACCCCGGTTTTAAACCTCTCCAGAAAATAAACCCCAGTCTGGCAGGATTTCTATTGCTGTGTAACAACCCGCCACAACTTTAGCAGTTCAAAACAATACCCACATTTAGAATGTACAGTTCACATGGGCTAGGAGTTGGGGTACAGCTTAGACCTCTGTTCAGCGTCTTTTCAGGGCCAAAGTGAAGGAACCAGCTAGCCTGTGTGCTCATCTGTCGCTCAGGGTTCTCTTCTGAGCTAATGTAGTTGTGACATAGAGTTGCTTTCCCTGCAGCTGTAGGACTGAAGTCAGTTGCTCTTAGGGGCCCTGGCAGTTCTCTGGCCCTCTCCACGGGCAATGTGTATCATAGCCGCTTGCTCCCTTCTCTCTCACTCTGTGGTCAGCTACGACTGAGTCTTCTAGAACATAACAGTTTACAGAAAACGTAACCTGATTCAGGGTGTGGGGTCCTATCAACTTTGCCTTTTTCTGTTGGTGAGAAGCAAGTTACAGCTTCCGCCCACGCTCACATGGGGATGATTTAGGGGGGAGATCATCATGCTGCCCATCCAAAAATTCTGCCTGTCACACAGGGTCTTGGAATTGGACTTTTCACCAGTCCTTATTTTAGAACCTTCCCCTTCCTGATTCTCAGCTCCCACAGCACCATAAATTCCTGTCTTTGGGAGGGTTCTATGGTGTATCTGGCTTGATTTTGGCTTTCTTCACCACCAGTTTATGTCTCGGTGTCTTCAGTGTGTTGGATGTTGTGTCCTTTAACCATTTGCTCGTTTGCCTCCTAGCTTCTGAACTCGTGTTGATATTGTCTCCTTTCCTTTTCTTCTCATCTTTGTGGGTTTATGCCTTAAAGAAAATATCTTCAATGTCGTGTCAGAGTTTGCAGAAGGAGTAAAAAAAAAAAAAAGTTGGCATATGTATTCAATCTGTCATGTTTATGTATGTGTTTGGAGATAGTTGTCTTTCCCCTCTGGTCCAATACTTAAATCAGGGTTGGGTTTTGTTGTTGTTGTTGTTGTTGTTGTTGTTGTTCTAAGAAGGGGGAAAAATCAGAGATTAAAGTTTCCCCACTTACTTCATTATTCGTATCCTCTTTTTTAACCTTATTTTCCAAGCATGCCTGTGGGCTGTTAGCCACATTTTGTACCCCTCAGCCAGACTCCTCACCTGAGGCTGGGAACAACTGCCCCCTCCTCTCTTCATCAGAACTTTTCTTGCCTTTTGGCTTTTCCCATAAACCTTACCCTGAATAGGTGTATACCTTAGCTGTTCTTGGCGAGCGTTTTTCATGTTTTACAAGCCAGAATGATAGCTGGTCAGTGGCCACTGGAGAACGTCATGTGTGTCTGCTTACCAGTGCTAGGAGTAGACTTGTTAGACTTGGGCAGCCGGGAGATGTCACATGGGGGTGCTCCACCTTGGGCCTCTTTAGCAGCTGCTGCAGCACCTAGCTTTGTTAAAACCGCTATCTCTTGGGGCGCCTGGGTGGCGCAGTCGGTTAAGCGTCCGACTTCAGCCAGGTCACGATCTCGCGGTCCGGGAGTTCGAGCCCCGCGTCAGGCTCTGGGCTGATGGCTCAGAGCCTGGAGCCTGTTTCCGATTCTGTGGCTCCCTCTCTCTCTGCCCCTCCCCCGTTCATGCTCTGTCTCTCTCTGTCCCAAAAATAAATAAACGTTGAAAAAAAAAAAAAAACCGCTGTCTCCACTCCTCAGCTAGAAGGGTGTGTGTAGACAGCAGGACGGAGATTTGGTGAGGAGATTTAGCAGGGAACAAGGGGCCAGGGCAGACCCTCCCCTCCAAGCGTAGCCTGCATTTGACACACAGGGCATAGCCTCCCTCATTCACACTCTCAGCCCTTTGCAAATATAAACAGCCTTCTCTTTTCTCTCCTGGCCAGCTGGGGCCAAGAAAGAAGGCAGTGACTCTCCAAGTGCAGTAAATAGCTCTCCTCACCTCCTGACCCTGTGATTTCCTGGTGGTTCTGAGCTGTAGATCCTGCGATGGAGAGGGAGGGAACCAAGAGGTTGCAGAGGCCTCGGCTTCACAGAGCATTGAGCAGTGGGTGATATTGTATCCTCACGCAGGGGTTGACCTCCATTTCAGTGCAGGTCATTCCAGTGATGGCTGGACCTCCCAGTGCCACTGTGGACTAGAACGGAATGGAGTGGAGTGGACCACCGTGACTTACTAGCTGGGGAAGTTGGTGTCCTGTTTTATACCTCCTTTTTTAGCCTGTTTTTTTTCTCTTAGCAAACACTTGGTATTCGGTGGATATGTCTGCCGAGTAGGCTAATCAGATTCCTCTGCCTTGTTTTGAAAAATATTTGTATGCTGTTGTTGGAGTAAACGAGCCCCTTTTTTAAAAAGTTTGTTCTTTTTTTAATCGTGTTTCTTGTTCTTTTTGCAGTTTAAGAGCATAACATTTGGGCTCTTACTCAGTTGAACTGATGCTTGTTTCCCAAAACCCATCTTTGGTTTTCATTAAGCTTGGGGTTCTCATCATTTTTGCAGTTATCACATTATAATTAAATCCCCTCTCTTCCACACTAAGTCGTACTCTGTGTGGTATGTATTTTCAGTTAATTCATTTCTACAAAAAAAACTGAATCAATTTTTAAGAAGTTTTAATAACACCTCTTAGCAGGTCACAAGATTTTCTTGTTCCTGTTTAATCCCAGCTTCCATCCAAATGTAAAAGAGAAATGGAATAATGAGGTGGGAAAGGCGGAATAGTAAATGTGATTAAACAAAATTGGTGGGGAGTCCAAAGGCAGATAATATTATTGGAAGCTCTATGGATGTATTGGAAAAAAATCTCACTATAGGAAAGCCTGGATTGTATTGGCTAGAAGTGTGATTTCCTAGCTTTAGGACTTTGTACAAACATATCACAACCTCCTGAATGTTTCCTCATCTTTAAAATTGAAATATTGTTACCTCTCCTGATATAAAGGATTTGGGTAAAGATTAAAAAATTCATTTGTTTAAAAAAAATAGTTGTTTTTTTTTTCGGGGCGCCTGGGTGGCTCAGTCGGTTAAACATCCGACTTCAGCTCAGGTCACTATCTCGCGGTCCGTGAGTTCGAGCTCCACGTCGGGCTCTGGGCTGATGGCTCAGAGCCTGGAGCCTGCTTCCGGTTCTGTGTCTCCCTCTCTCTCTGCCCCTCCCCCGTTCATGCTCTGTCTCTCTCTGTCTCAAAAATAAATAAACGTTAAAAAAATAATTAAAAAAAAATAGTTTTTTTGATGTTTATCTATCTTTGAGACAGAGGGAGACAGCACGAGTGGGGGAGGGGCAGAGAGAGAGGGAGACACAGAATCCGAAGCCGGCTCCAGGCTCTGAGCCGTCAGCACAGAGCCTGATGTGGGGCTTGAACCCACGAACCGTGAGATCATGACCTGAGCCGGACGCTCAACTAACTGAGCCACCCAGGCACCCCTAAAAAATTCATTTATGAAACAACTATTAAAAATGATTTATTTCTCTGGGGTGCCTCAGTGGCTCAGTCGGTTAAGCATCCAACTTCAGTTCAGGGGCATGATCTCGCCGTTCACAAGTTTGAGCCCCGTGCAGGACTCTGCTGACAGCTCAGAGCCTGGAGCTTGCTTCGGATTCTCTGTCCTCCTCTCCTCTGCCCTTCCCCCACTCACACTCTGTCTCTCTCTGTCTCTCAAAAATGAATAAATGTTATAAAAAAAAAAAAAGATTGATTTCTCTGCAAATTTCTCTGCTTTATCTACTTTTTTAAAAAGTTTATTTTGAGGGGCGCCTGGGTGGCTCAGTCGGTTGGGCGGCTGACTTTGGCTCAGGTCATGATCTCGCGGTCCGTGAGTTCGAGCCCCGCGTCGGGCTCTGTGCTGACCGCTCAGAGCCTGGAGCCTGTTTCAGATTCTGTGTCTCCCTCTCTCTGACCTTCCCCCGTTCATGCTCTGTCTCTCTCTGTCTCAAAAATAAATAAACATTAAAAAAAAAAAAAGTTTATTTTGAGACAGAGAGGAGGTGAGTGTGCGCACAAGTGGAGGAAGAGTAGAGAGAGAGGAAATCCTAAGCAGACTCCATGCTGTCATCATGGGGCTGGAACTCACGAACCATGAGATCATGACCTGAGCTGAAATCAAGAGTTGGATGTTTAAACTGACGTGAGTCACCCAGGCACCTCTGCTTTATCTACTTTTAAGGCACAATTTACCTACAGTTAAATTCACCCACATCAAATCTTTTCATGTTTTAACTATTAGATAAATTGACTATTAGATATCTAGACTATTTAGATAAATTGAACAGATCATCTTAGCAAACAGTTGGTATTCTGTCTGCTGAGTAGGCTTTCAGATCCCTCTGCCTTGTTTGTATGCTGTCGTTGGAGTAAACTTGAGCCCCCTTGATTTACACTGTTGGAGGATTTGCAGTCTCTTCCTGGATTCAGTCTGTCTCTCAGCACCATATCTGGGAGCATGGTAGAAAAGGAGGTTAGGAAAGAGAATCTGAATTGAAGAGAGACAGGAGGAAGTGGCAGGACAGGGCGATAGTCAGTAGAAGCTTTTATATGGTAGTAGGGCCCAAACTGTCCTTTAATGTGGCCACAGGACACCTTAAACCCCATATAGTTACTAGTGGCTTTCACAGGGCTGTAAGTTGGGGACGGGAGCAGTATTGCATTGTATACTATTGTATGGTTGTACCACAGTTTAACCTATCTCCTATTGATAATTTAGCTCATTGCAGAGATTTTTGCATTATATGTAAGGTTCTTATAAATATCCTTATAGCCTTGTGCAAGTGTCTACTTATTTCTTTGGAGTAAGTTTTGAGAAGCAGAATTTCTGTGTCAAAGGGTATTTATATTTATATGTTTTATATTTGAATACATTATACCTAATCACAATCTAAGATTACTAATTTACTCTCCCACCACCAGTGGAAGAGAATGCCTATTTCATCACACAGTTAGACACCAAAGATTTTCAGTCTTTTACATTTTTGCCAGTCTGATAGGTAAATGTGCCTCTGTGTTTAATTTGCATTTCTTTGAGTCTGAGTAAGATTGAGAATTTGCTAACTGGCCATACAAGTTTCTTTTGAGGAATGCCCACGTCCTTTATCTATTTTTGTTAGTCTGTTTAAAGTTTTTTCATAGTCAAGATATTAACCTTTAATCATGTACTGCAGTTGTCTTTTCTCTACCCTTTTGTAATCTCTTTGTCTTCCTCTTACAGATTTTCAGTTTTTATGTAATCATATCTGTTCATCTTTTCCTTTGTGTGTGTTTCACTTCAGTGGTGTCTCAGCTTTGCTTTCCCCAGAAGGAGACCCTTAAGTTGAGAATTCTAATACAAGTAGGTTTTTAGTGGTATAAGGAACAGAAGTAGTGATGGGAAATAAAACAAGGTAGGAAAGACGGTCAGTAAAGGATGCCTTTTATTTTATTTTTTTTTTTAATTTTTTTTTTCAACGTTTATTTATTTTTGGGACAGAGAGAGACAGAGCATGAACGGGGGAGGGGCAGAGAGAGAGGGAGACACAGAATCGGAAACAGGCTCCAGGCTCTGAGCCGTCAGCACAGAGCCCGACGCGGGGCTCGAACTCACAGACCGCAAGATCGTGACCTGGCTGAAGTCGGACGCTTAACCGACTGCGCCACCCAGGCGCCCCAAAGGATGCCTTTTATTAAGCCAGGTTCCCACAGTGAAAGTTGCCTAAGGTGAACTCTGGGGAACTGGATAAAGCCCTTGCCTCAGAATTGTCCCACCCCACCATCAGCTGTTGGTTGAAGGCTCTTCTTGGGGAGTGTTCCCATTCTTTATTGCTGCCTTACAGAACGCCCTAAACTAAGTGGTGTAAAATAGCAACCACCATTTATCATAACCTCTGGTATATTTGAGGGCTGACTAGGGCTGGGCTCTCATGCATTTACACAGGCTGGGCCCGGAATTATCTGAAAGCTTCTTTACTCCCATTTCTGGTACCTTGGGTGGAGAAGACTTAAATGACTAAGGGCTAGAACACCTGGGGCTTCTCATTCATCTCTCACTTTTCATTTAGTCTTTCCACATGGTCTCTCATATAGGTAGTCTTCAGGGTAGTCCGACTTCTTACATGGTATTTAGGGTTTCCAAGGTGTGGGGACTTGGGGGGACAGGGTGATGAATAGCTTCTAGTTCCTGTTTAAAACTTTGTTTTGTTTTTTAATATCTGATGGGAATAAGAGTAGAACACTTTTTAAAATCGTTGGCTAGTTATGCTAATATTGTTTTAAAATAACCTGCCCAGCCATTCTCAAACCTTTTTTGTTTCAGGACCCCATCGTGTACTCTTAAAAATGATGGGCGCCTAAGAGCTTTTGTTGATACTGTTAATTATTATGGATTTTTACTGTATTCAAAATGAAAGCTGAAACATTAAAAAGATTTATAATTTGGGGCACCTGGGTGGCTCAGTTGGTCGAGCATCCAACTCGATTTTGACTCTGGTCATGATTCATGGTCGTGGGATTGAGCCCCACATCGGGCTATGCACTGAGCGTGGATCCTGCTTGGGATTCTCTCTCCCCACCCCGCCCCTCTCCCCCGCTAGCAGGGTCTCTCTAAAATATATATATATTTCATTTTAAAATAACAAAAACAAGGGCGCCTGGGTGGTTCAGTCGATTAAGCGTCCAACTCTTGATTTTGGCTCAGGTCATAATCTCACACTTAGTGGGTTCCAGCATCAGGCTCTGCACAAACAGCACCAAGCCTGCTTGGGATATTCATTCATTCATTCATTCATTCATTCCCTCCCTCCCTCCCTCCCTCCCTGCCCCTTGCACACGGCACTCACTGGCTCTCTCAAAATAAAGAAACTTAAAAAAAAATAAGCATGTTAACATTTTTTAATGAAAATAGCTTGTTTTCCAAAACTAAAACACTTAGAAGAGTGGCACTATTTCACATATTTGCAAATTGCTCTAATGTCTGACTTAAGACAGCTGGATTTTCTTATCTGCTTCTGCATTATCTGCTCTCATATCTCATATAGTCTCAAGAAAACTTCGCAGTACAAATGTGAGAGAAGGAGTTAAAAAGGCAAGTACTGTTTAGAATTATGAAAATAGTTTTGACCTGTGGGCTTGCTGAAAGGGTCTTAGAATTGCTGATGTCACCTTTCCTGGATGTGAATACCAGCTCTAGCACAAAACGTCTTTATCCTCCAAATCCATGTGAGTTCTGTACTGAGGGAAGTTGTAGGGAGCTGAACCTAGGATGAGAGACCCTTGCTTGGGGTGTCTACTCAAATCCCTGGAAGGACGATGCAGCTTGAGGACGAAGAATCTGTAAAATTGCTAGAATTGAGAGATTGGCAGGGAGGTTCCAAGCTGATTGGGCAGTGCAAGAAGGTGTTCTGAGATGCCCTCATAAACAGGTTAACCATATAACATCCAAATTGGAATATTTTTAGGAGCAAAATGGGGCAGTAAAAAAACCTTAATTTTTTGTATTAAATAAAAGCTTTATCAAATAACAAAATAGGGAATTCATACCACATATTAAATGACCCCAAAAATCACCGCAGCAAGGTAGTGCAAGCAGCTTTCTCTGCTCTATGGCAGGATGTTGAACCTCTGTTTCTTGTGCATTTACATTTGTCACTTCTCACCTTTCTGCCTAACCACACACACCACCCTCTGCTTGCCTCACCTGCAGTCTGAGATTGGTAGCAGTTGCAGTATGGAGGCTGTGCAGGTGAGTGTCAGTGACTAGGAAACCTTCGATGGTCATTTCATGGTCAAAGACACGTTCTAGAATCATCTTAGAATTGAGTTAAAACCTGATAAATTCATTTTTGAGAATTTTGGTATCCCTTAAATAGCTTTCCTTGGGACACTGTTGCTTTTGAGAATCAGCACTAAATGTGTGCAGTGTTTATTTAAGTGTTACCACCTGTACCATATTCCCTCCAAAAGTCTACACAAGAGATTCTGTTTTCCCCCATTACTCACTTACCACAGTACAACCAACGATCATTCCAATAGAAGAGTTGGTTGTGCTTTGTAGGCCCTGTGAACTGATTAGTGTAAGAACCAGACACTAATAATTGATTTCTATTTACTCATTTAGATACCAGTTTTATATTCACTAATATAAGCATTGTGCTAAAAAATCAGGACTCTGCCGCTTGACTCTAAGGCAGATAACCTGCTCTGGATTATGTTAGTGGCAGTAGAGGAGTAATCACCATAGCCTTACACTTGACTCTATTCCGACCCTCTTTTTCTAACTTCTCTGGGGAAAGAGCAAATTAGAATTGTTCTTAGGGGATGCCTGGGTGGCTCAGTCAGTTAAGCATCCAACTCTTGATCTCAGCTCAGGTCTTAATTCCAGGGTCATGAGTTCAAGCCTCATATTGGGCTCCATGCTGGGTGTGAAGCCTACTTTAAAAAAAAAAAAAAGGAATTGTTCTTAAGCTTGTGTAGCTTCTATATAACCTAGTATAGGAAAAATAATTTTTGAGACAAAAGAGATACCGATCTCTTAGTTAATTCTCTCTAATCATTTCTATGGGCCTTTCTCTACCCTTCCCTGCCCCTGTTTCTTTTAGGCCCTTGACATTTGACTAGTTTGCATTTCACTTGCTTGGTACCTTACCCCCCACTTGTATATCTTGTATATCAATAGTCCAGAAGTTAAAGTGGGATTCTTAGCTTAGTTACCAAACACTCTCATTACTCAGCCATCCCTCCTTACTAGTAAGGACCCATTGATGTCCAGTTTTCTAGGCCTGCTGTTTCACTATCCCTATTGTTGTCTCTTGAAAGTAGTTTTCATTTTAAAATTGTGTCCTTACTCTGTGCACATCTAATTTTTTTTTTTTAAAGATTGGATTGTAGATTTCCAGAAGGCTGGATTATTTTCTAAAGCAACAACATATAAGGTAAAACTACAATTGAATGGCTAGCTGAGTAAGAGCTTTTGTGGTGTTTTGTTATTTTACCTAATTGGAAACACTGTTGTGTAATTCTAAACAGTGGTACATATTTTGGCCAGCTAATTAAATAATGTTAATTACTGGGGCGCCTGAGTGGCTCAGTTGGTTAAGCATCTGACGTTGGCTCAGGTCATGATCTCACGGTTTGTGAGTTCGAGCCCCACGTCAGGCTCTGGGCTGACTGCTCAGAGCCTAGAGCCCACTTCAGATTCTGTGTGTCTCCTTCTGTCTCCTTCTCCACTGATTGCACTCTGTCTCTCGCATTGTCTCAAAAATAAACATTAAAAACAAATTAAAAAAAAAAAATAGTCCCATATAGTATGTGTAGAAAATTACTGTTCTCTAGAGACTTAAAATCTGATCTAAGAGAGATGATATATCCACATGGCTGTAGCAGTTTGTGTAAAATACCTACAACTATGTTCTTTCTGGTTTGGAACACATTTCAAAAATGCACTCTAGGTCTTCCATAGGCCGAAAATCAGCCTTGTGTTTCTTGAAAAGTTGCATCAAATCCCTTTGAAGGTATATCCCCTTTCTTCTGGAGGAAGACAGCACACACCATTTCCTTAATGTTGTTATAATACGATTTGGAGGGACTTTGTGGGAATGCCACTGTTTGTGAACACGGATCATGTTGTTTTAGGTCTAGAGTGTCTGAGCCAGTTTTCCTCCCATTTGTAGGGAAATGTAACCCCCTAATTTGGGCCCACTCTGTTCCAAAGTAACTGTTTAGATACACTGGATACCACTGATGTGAATTCTTATCTAGGCACCAGCTGTTTTGGGGAGTCCTTTAGGTCGGCCCTTGAACTGTAAGTCCTTTCCACAGAATGGTGACCTACCTGAATGGTACCTCCCTAGCAGTACCACCTTGTAGGAGGAGGCCTCTCTTTGTTATTAGAGTGGCTGACTCACTTTTCAGTAGCCATGTCACTTCACCAAGCCATGTAACTAATCTGTTAGTCACCTTACTGAGGTTTTCTGATTTTTCAAGTTGCTCCTGCTACTCACTTCTAGGTGACAGATGGCTACCGTTTTCTGAAGGGATGGGAGGACAAGAAGCTTTTTACTTTTTATAAAATGTCCTCTCTATGTGCTATGTAGATGTCTTGGCGAAGACAGCTTTCGTTCCCTGGAGAGCGTGTCTGTTGGGTGATGATTGTGGGAGAGGAGGATTCCTTCAGGTAGATTGCAGCATTCATAGTATTTTCTCATACTCTCTTTGAATTTATTAGCAGAATTAAGAATGGATTTTGAATAGTATGTTGTAGGGAATATAGATTTGATTGTGGGTCCCTTCCTATAAGCATTTCCTAAGTTCTCTGGTTACTGTTTTTATAGTCTTAACACAACTAAGCTTTACCAGGGTTGATACTTGTATCTTACTGCAAAGAATTATAGGCAGTGAAGGAGAGAGCTAGATAATGTAAATGGTAATTTAAATCTAGAAGTTTAAAAGGTAGAGTTGGTATTCATTTGCCACTTAATGTCTTCTATAGCTAGCTTTGCAAATTCTGATGTATTAGGTGTGGGGGGGAGTCTAAGTCTATCTACTTTTCTAACAAACTTCCAGAGGATGCTGATGTTATTTTTATTCTGTCCAGGGACCATACTTTGAGTAACAAGAGTATAGAACAGTTAGGGCATATGCAAATGTAACTTTTAATAACAATAACCCTGTATATTGAATGTTTTTTCTGTACCAGGCACAGAGCAGTAAAAGAAAGATAAGAGGATTGGCACTAGATAGAGTCTGACAACAGGGATTAAAACTGTGAAGCTCTCTTACCTTTACTAGCTCAACCAACCTTGAGCCAATTTCTCTAAGGCAGAATTCTCATCCTTGGAATTAATGACATTTTGGGGTTGAGGGAATTCTTTGGTGTAGAAGGCTGTCTGGTACTTTGGGTAATGTTTACTTAGCAGCACTCCTGGCCTCGACCCCCTAGGTACCAGTAGCACACTCCCTCCGAGTTGTGACATCTAAAAAGATCTCCAGACATTGCCAGATGTCTCCCTGGGGGACAAAATCATCCTCTGTTGAGAACTGCTCTAAGGCTACAATTATAATGTGTGAATTGCGGGGATTTTAGGCTATTAATACACCTTCTATAAGCAACCGGTTTGCTTTATTGTGAAGCTTCTACAAAGACAAGACATGGACTAGCCAATCAACTGTATTTGCCAGTGCTTTATTTTTAGGAAGCATTAGTCATTGTACCGTGGGAAACTGTCAGAGATTACTTGGGATTTTTAGGTGGGTAGAATGAGCTTCTAACTGAATTCATCATGAGTTCCTACTTTTTTTGAAATATGCTGGCACGTTTGCTAACTTGTCCCATTTTTACTTCATGCTGTTGCCATTCAAGTGTTTGTAGTGTACTTCTTATCTTTTCATCTTCCCAACCTCTTACTCTCAACATTTTCCCCTAGGATATGAGAGCAGATAACCAAGGTTTTTAGAATTAAGCCTAAAATAAGACCTGAATTATGGCTTCTGTGTTTGTAAACAAGGGTCATCTCTCCCAATAATAATGTGAAAAACTGATCAGCACTGTGAAAAGCACTGATTATAATTTCACCTTGCTTCCAGGATGTTCTTTAAAAATTGAAATGCATCTTCAGTTGCTGTTGAAATGGAAGAGCAGTAGTCTATATAGTAAGTTAGTATTGAGGATGGGAATGGGGGAGGACATAAAAAACATGATTTTAAAACAAAACAAGGGGAGCTTGGGTGGCTCAGTTAGTTAAGCGTCTGACTCTTGATTTCAGGTCAGGTCATAATTTCGTGGTCTTGAGATTGAGCCCCGCCATTAGGCTTTGCCTTCGGTGTGGAGTCTGCTTGGGATTCTGTCCTTGCCCCTTCCCCACTCTCTCTCTCAAAATAAATACACATCAAAGAAAAAAAAAATGAAGCTTAAACATTAGCTTATGTGATTGCCTTAAGTCAGTCCAGAGAGCACATCAAATTATACATAAGACCGCTCTAATGACATTTTTTTCTAATTGGGTTTATTTTTTAAGGTTAAATGGCTTGTATTGATTGATTCCATTTTATGCTGTTCAAATTCTGTTAAATTACCAATTTAGTCTTTATAAGGCACAAGAACTATGATCTGTAGCTGCCTTGTCCCATGGTCACTAGAGGGAACATGGGTTTCAAGGATCAAGGGAAAGGCCGGTGGAGATGAGAGTCCTTGTCATTGAGTTACTTACTCAAGGGGTATGGTGCCCATCAGTCAGCAGGCACCTGTACTGTCACAAGAGTGTTATGATTCATGACAATCCCTGCCACTAACATGAATGTGTCTGACGTCAGAAACCATTACAGAAATAAGAAAATACTGTGTCAAGAGTAGAAACGACTATTTTTCTTTTTTTAAAGTAAGCTCTATACCCAATATGGAGCTTGAACTCACAACCCTGAGATCAAGGGTCGTGAGCTCTACCGACTGAGCCAGCCAGGCACCCCGATTATATTCCTCAAAATGTTTGCAACAGCTCTATTTATTTTGACTAGAAGGAAAAAAAGACTGAATCAAGGGCAGAATTTTTTTTTCTTTTTGCCTCATATAAAAGTGTTTCTGTTACAAATGAACATTAATTTTCTAACAATCTGAAAGGCATGGTCTCCTTTCACCTTCTCAGTCTCAGCCTCATGCCAAGATTCTAATCACAGTTATGTTGCAACATGTTCAGACAGGGACCTGTATTTTTTGTTTCCATCTCACCTTAATTTCAACTCCATCTCCCATACTTTCTAATTACTTAAATTGATTAATAATTTAAATCACGTGCCATTCTCAAGGGCAGTTCAACCAGTGTTAGAAACTGAAGTCCTATTTCTTATTGTGGAACTAAATAGTATCTTACAAGGGTGGGGACACAAGGTTGATAAAAGAATATACTGACCTGAGGGTAAAGCTAGTTAGTCATTTTATAGAGAAAAGGGTGGGGTGCTGGAACAGACCTTTCCCTGTACACGTGTCTCACGCATTCTCTTGCTCCCAGTTCTCCTTCACAGTGGCCCTCTGAGAGTTGTAAACCACTCTCTCTACTGTATGTAGGTCTCTCTACCCACCTTCCAGACCAGCAGGCCTAACTTTTCAAGTGAGAACCTGGAGGGGAAAAAAAAAGGCAAAGGACTTGCAGGCCCCTGTAATTTTTGTTTCATTCTATGGTTAATAAAATGCTTATGACAAAAAGTTACATGAATGCCTCCAGTAACAGCTTTAAAGTAAGTATCTAAGGTGTTTATTTAGGCAGCAATGCTTCGTCCTTCCAGTGGATGCTCAGATCCTTCACTAGACCCACCAAGTCCCCTGGTTGAGGACCTAGAGGTTAGGGATCCATACTTGTTTAGTCTTCTCCAGGGTTCCTGTTGCATGCTTTACCATTTTATGGTATAAGTAAATATGGGGAAAGGGATAAATTAACATCTCAACTGTAATATTTAGAGAACCTGATTATAGAATTTTATATATTGAAATGCAAATTGAGTAACTTGTCATTGGATACATTGTCATTCTTGTGCTCCTCCCACTCAACATGGTTTATAATGTAAAAAGGACTGCAATCCATCGGACTCCTTTTAGGGTAAGATTATGGAAATAGAGCAAGGAACAAGAACCCCCGTCAGTGGGTCAGAAATGAAACTTTGCGCTTAAAATGGTCATCAGAAATTACTAGCTATGAACAAAAACAAGTAATATTTCACTAATTTAATTCTGTGTGCTGAAAAGTGTTTCTTTTTAAAGTATCATTTACATTTTTTATGATGTATTGAGGAGAGGGTTGAGAATTGAGGAATTTCTTGTTTATCCACAGCCTAAGTAGGCTTAGAATGGTTTAAACATTCTTTATCATTCCATTTACTTGACCTAAGGCTGATGGGTTTGTTGCAGTCCAGAATCAGACTGTCTGAAAGACACTTCTGTTTGGTGGAGGGAATCCACACATTAAAACAAAAAGGAAGAGAAGAGGTCATCTTTTTTCCTTAAATATCCTCTAAAATTTGGATGGTGCCATACTATCTGCTTACCTTTTGATGTATTATTTCACAGTGCTGGTCCCAAAGGCGATAACATCTATGAATGGAGATCAACCATTCTAGGGCCTCCAGGATCCGTGTATGAGGGGGGTGTATTCTTCCTTGATATCACTTTTACACCTGAATACCCCTTCAAGCCTCCAAAGGTAAGAATTTCCTGATTTATATTCACGTTTACATATTCCCATGAGAAACTATTGAAGTGTTTAAAATTGAGTTTTAATCACAAAAGAGATTTCTGTTGTATCTTAATGAATCTCTAAGTACATTAGGGTGGACACAAAACACTGCAGGGGTGGGGGGCAGCTTCGCCACTTGGCAGAGACCATTTCTAGAAGTATGTGCTTTGTTTTGATGGTGCTTAAAATCCTGCTGTTTATAGTGACATAGCAACTCAGAATTAATCCCGTTTTCCACTCAACAGAAAAGAAGTTACTGTCAAAGTATCCATGTTTCTCGTCCTTTTTTGGTCTCGTCACATTCTTAATCTCCAGGCTTCAGTTTTCTCATCTAGGATCCTATCTCCCGTGACACTCTATAATCTATGATTCTCATTTACTAAATGATAATTTTTACTTTGGAATTAGGAAACCAAAAAAAAAAGCAATCCAGGCTCCCATGGCTTGTGTTGATTTGTCTACTGCTGTGATCCTTGCCCAATTCTGGCTCCTCACCTGTTGAGACTCCATTATAGTGAATTCTGTGACCTAGGTAGACAGGCTATCTGCAGGATATAATGTAAAAGTCAGAAAAAACAGAAGTAAATCTCATCTTCAGTTTTCTTAACAGCCTTTACAGCGAAGAATTTTGTTTATGTTCCCACTATGTTGTCCCTCAGTTTGAATTTATTATACAAAGCTTACTTTGAGGCCATGTAGTACTACCAGCTAACACAAGAGGTCAGCAAACAGCTATTTCAAACTTGAAAAGTTAGGAAAATATTTAAAACAGTGAAACTGCTGAAGATGAATTTGAAAAATACTGAAATTACCTTTTTGTTGATTAACTTTTGACCTGACTGTGATTGTATCAGTGAACACTCTAATCTCAGATTTATTAGTCTTTTAATGTATCTTCTCAGCTTTAAACTCTTTATTCATCTTTTTAAAAACTAAATGTCTGTTTCTTTAAAAAATTTTTAATTAGGGCCACTCAACTGAAAAAGTAATTTAGTAAAAATTTTCATTCTTTGCTGTTTAAATTTTAACACGGTTTTATTTTTTAGGTCACATTTCGGACAAGAATCTATCACTGTAATATTAACAGCCAAGGAGTTATTTGCTTGGACATATTAAAAGATAATTGGAGTCCAGCACTAACCATTTCTAAAGTTCTTCTTTCTATCTGCTCCCTTCTTACAGACTGTAATCCTGGTAAGGTTAATAATTATTTTTTTATTGTTTTTCTTCCTCACCTGAAAAATACTTGTTTTTGATAAAGTTTAAAGAGCTTTCAAGGGACAAAAACTGATCTTTTTTCAAAAAATGTTTAATGTTTATTTATTTTTGAGAGAGACAGCATGAGCAGGGGAGGGGCAGAGAGAGAGGGAGACACTGAATCCAAAGTAGGCTGTCAGCATATAACCCCATGCGGGGCTCGAACTCACAAACTGTGAGAGCCCAAGCCAAAATCAAAAGCTTAACCTGCTGAGCCACTCAGGCACCCCTGATTTGTTTTTTCAAAGAAAGTTTTAATCAAGAGAAGTTCAGTCTAGGGGCCCCTGGGTGGTTCAGTTGGTTAGGCCACCGACTTCAGCTCAGGTCATGATCTCACAGTTTGTGAGTTCGAGCCCCGCGTCAGGTTCTGTGCTTACAGCTCAGAGCCTGGAGCCTGCTTTGGATTCTGTGTCTCTCCCTCTCTCTGTCCCCTCCCCTGCTCACACTCTGTGCGTCTCCTGTCTCTCAATAATAAATAAACGTTAAAAAAATTAAAAAAAAAAAAAAGTTCAGTCTAATAGTGGAAAAAGGCAACCCTTCTATGCTGTAGGAATGAGGCATTTTAAAATTAAGATTTATATAAGTTTGCCTTTGATTTTCACATTTTTCATACAGTTCTCTTAAACTACATACTTTTAAATGTTGAGTCACCTGCCTCACCTCTCCTGTGCCTTTTGGTTCACTGAGTTCACTTGCTCCATAGCTGGTGTTCGATTTTGAAAGTGATACTTTGCTTAAATAATTCTTATCAGACTGATTTGGGTGGGTGGGGGGAGGGGCTTAATTTCCTTCTATTATTAAAGATTCTATTTAGGTTTCAGAGCAACATTACACTTACTTGTTGAGGTCCAGGTTGTGACCTGGCACCCTGGTTTTTTCTGGGTAACTAGTGTTACACTGCAACAGCCCAGAGGACCACAGTATTGCCCTGAAGGAACAGTCAAGTGAACACAGCTGGATGTTCGTCTTAACCTTGAACTTTCCAGTTTTTATTGACCTTCCCCTAACACATAAGAGCAAAAGCACTTCCAATTAGGTGGTGGTTGTTGGGAGAAAAATACAAGGAACTAAGAAGGTAAAGCCACACCGGTACTAAAAGCCTGAGCATTCTGTTTTGTTAAGAAGTCCCCTCCCCCCGCTCCACCCCCGCAATAACGGCTTTTAGAAGAAGTACCCAGGATGATGGAATGGCATTTCAAAACTGTGTATTTGTTTCCAAGCTGTCACTAATTTATTTGCTAAATTTTAAAACTTTCTTTCCCTTTCTCCAAAGTAATCTACATTCTTTTCTTCCAGCTGACCCTTTGGTGGGAAGTATTGCCACTCAGTATATGACCAACAGAGCAGAACATGACAGAATGGCCAGACAGTGGACCAAGAGATACGCTACATAAATTGGGTCTTCACAATTCTTACATTATTTGTCTGTCACAGAGAGAGCTGCTTATGATTTTGAAGGGGTGGGGGAGGGTGGGAGTTGGTAAAGAGTAGGGTATTTCTATAACAGATATTATTCAGTCTTATTTCCTAAGATTTTGTTGTAACTTAAGGTATCTTGCTACAGTAGACAGAATTGGTAATAGCAACTTCTAAAACTGTCATTAGTTCTGCAATATTAGCTGAAATGTAGTACAGAGAATAGACATTTGGGTTCAGTTGCTTGTAGTCTGTAAATTTAAAATAGCTTAATTTTGTACAGGTTATACACATGGCCATTTATGTAAAGTCCTTCCAAGACTACACATTTTTTGTTCAAAAAAATTGGAATTTGTTTTTCCTTCTTGGGAGGGAACATCGATATTTAACAGTTTTTAGAGACTGTCATCTCATATATATAAAATGGATATGTGGCTATAAGACACCATATAGGAAATGAGTAGTTATGTATTTTATTTTATATACCAATCTACTTTATTGTGACAAGATGAGAGGTTTGAATCACGACTTGTGAAAACCTGTAGTAAAATACCTTAAGCTGTTAACTGTAAGGTGTGGAATAGGAGTTGCTCAGTGGATTGGTTATATGTTGTGGACTGCTTAAGTCTGCATTTGTTACTGTGCTAATAAACAATATTAAAACCACCACCTAACACTGCTGTATTCATTTACTTTATCTTGTCTGTCTGTGGTTTGCAGACTTTGTAAGTTTGTTTATCTCGAAGAGGGGTAGGGGTGGGAGAGAGAATCCCAAGCAGGCTCCATGTTGTCAGAGCAGCACCCAAAGTGGTGCTTCATCTCAAGGACTGTGAGATCGCGATTTGAGCCAAGATCAAGAGTCGGACACTTAACCAACTGAGCTACTCAGGCACCCCACGCAGATTCAAGAGCTTTGCTACTAAACAACCTACAAGGAACACAGACTGCATCATTACCAAGGACCTAGGTTAGGATTGGTATGCTGTCAGCCTTGCGAGATAGATTTTTGCGTGGGCGGGGGGAAGGGGGGTGGTGTTTTAGAAAAGGTTAATTGAACCCCCCCCCATCTTTTGAAGATGGATCCTCATGGCTAACTTAATGCGGCTCCCTTAGAGGGCAGTTTGGTACCGAAGTGTACATACATCCAGCAGTTGTTTCTCTGCATCTACTGCAGAGAAATGCTATTTTTAAGTCATTGTAAAAGTATCCATCTATGTAAAAATACATAGGAAAACGAGAAAATCAGCTTTACTGGGAAAGAAAACAGGCAATGACTAAACCATTATCTGAATAATTTTTTGGCAAAAAAAAAACAAAACACATTTGTGATAAGGAATTTTAACTAAGTAGCAACACTAGCTGATTTACAAGTTTTGTATCTTTTATATGCAGTTCTTGGCTTGAACTCACAGAAATGAACCAACTGACTTTAAATTCACTGAGCCCAGCCTTAGAAGTATTCCACTTAAGAAGTTACAGTTCATGGGTATCTGGCTGGCTGTCAGTAGAGCATGAGACTTGATCTTGGGGTCTTTGGCTTGTGAGTTCAAGCCCCACAGTGGGGATAGTTTTTTTTTTTTTTTTTTAAGTTACAGTTTACTAGATGTGTTAATGCTGAACAGCTTATTTCATATTTTACATTTTTTTTGTTTTTGTTTTTTAAGTTTACTTAGAAGAACAAGGGAGCATGGGAGGGGCAGAAAGAGAAGGAAAGGGAATTCCAAGCAGGCTCTGCGCTGCCAGGGTGGAACCCCACGCAGGGCTTGAACTCAAAAACCATGACATCATGACCTGAGCCAAAATCAAGAGTTGGACCCTCAACCCACTGAACCACTCAGGTGCGCCCCTCATATTTTACATTGAAATCAAATAGCTGCTTTCCCAGTCAAAACAATAGCTTGCTTCCTACTTTTAAAATTAGTTACAATATTGCCAACTTGCAAAATACAGTTAGTCCCAATGCTCGGATATTGCCAGAATTTTCAAAGAATAACACAGCACACATTCAGCTATCTAACCAGAAGACTACCTGCAGTCCAATATTTTTATGATACATTCTATTCCACATGACTAAGTATCCAGGGCATGACTGCAGAAGGGACAGCATTACTTGTGGAAAATGGAAGCTTGAGTGTCCTTAAGTGCTTATTAGCAGTTTTCTAAAGAAAGAGCAAACACTTTAAAAATACTTACACCACCCCCTACCTCAAGTCATGCTAAACATATAATTTGAACAAAGCTAAATCACAGGTAGGTTTTGTTCCATTCAGCAAGGTCTCCACAAGATAAGATTTAGTTTAACACCCAAGTTTACTGTTTGATCTAAAAATGTCATTTTATATTTCTAGACATTAGAAGATTAATGACCTTAAAAACAAAGTTCTGTTTGAGCTAAGAAGTGTGCATAAAGTTACACAGAAAAATGGCTTCTGAAACAAGTTAGGGGTAGCGGAGCTACTCCTATCTGCATACTACCCAAACTTTATTTTTCTACTGTTTTGACAAGTGCAACAAAAATATAAATACAAAGGTGCTAATTTCAGGGACAAGTTTCAAGCAATGACAATGCAAATATTTCCTATCAGACAATAAACTTAGTCCAAATGATTTAATTATAACCTAAAGTGCATTAAATTAATTCCTTAAAGGTTGCCTAAGAGCCAAAGGTAGATAAATGGCCTATTTTAAATATGTTCACAAACACTTAAAGGCAATCACTATCCAACAATTGTAGCATTATTGATTTTTAGTTCTCAGAGCTAGAGTTCCCTTTGTTTTTCCTCCCAGGCAAAGGAAAGCTTGATTTGCTCTGGGGCTGGGAAAGTTTGCTGGCTAACAGAGTGAATGGTTCAATCAGAGTTTTCCGATCCGTAACCGTTACCTCCCACAGTCGCACTTTCTCACTTCTTGCCCATTGCTGTGCCACCTCAGCATCTACTTGTCTCTGCTCAGAAAGGTCGATTTTGTTTCCTAACACAACAATCGCTACCTGAAAGGAAAATATTAAGATTACACTTTGCCAACATGTGTTGCCAGACAAAAGAGAGAAATCAAGAAAACTCCCACTGAACAGAATGCTTCTTCAAAACATCCTCAGATGTGACTTGAATCATCAAGTTAGTCAGGTATTAACCTCACTCTGCCTTAATACATTTTGGTTAAAAATGCAGATGCTCTACAGCCTGCCAACTACGAAACGTTTTAAAGGAACAGTGGGTGAAAGTTACTCAAGTCAGGTATGAATGGAAGCTAGACTTGGGGATATTACTATCTAAAATCCAGGGGCACCTCGGTGGATCAGTCCGTTGAGTGTCTGACTTCAGCTCAGGTCATGATCTCACAGTTGGTGAGTTCAAGCCCCTCAGGCTCTCTGCTGTCCATGTAGAGCCCACTTCGGATCCTCTGACCTCTCTCTCTGCCCCTCACCCACGTTGTCTCTCTCCCTCTCTCAAAAGTAAACATTAAAAATAAATTTTAAAAATACAGGTAATAATTTGAAATGTGTCTGCATTTCAGTGGTTATACCTGCTGTTTAGGAAATCAGCATTACATGTTTTAAAAACTATGGACTCTTGGAGCTGTGAGAGTTCACCCCTAGAACCTAAATTCCATGAGAACAGGAACTGTTATTCTGTTCATATTCCTGATCTTAGACAAGTGCCTGATGCAAGCACTAAATAATCTGTTGAATATATGGACCAATGGGAGCATTTTACACTAAATGTAAGGCAATCAATCATGCACTTAAGCTTTTTTTTTTTTTTTTAATTTTTTTTTCAACGTTTATTTATTTTTTATTTTTTTTATTTTTTTTTTTTTTTAAATTTTTTCAACGTTTTTTATTTATTTTTGAGACAGAGAGAGACAGAGCATGAACAGGGGAGGGGCAGAGAGAGAGGGAGACACAGAATCGGAAACAGGCTCCAGGCTCTGAGCCATCAGCCCAGAGCCCGACGCGGGGCTCGAACTCACGGACCGCGAGATCGTGACCTGGCTGAAGTCGGACGCTTAACCGACTGCGCCACCCAGGCGCCCCAACGTTTATTTATTTTTGGGACAGAGAGAGACAGAGCATGAACGGGGGAGGGGCAGAGAGAGAGGGAGACACAGAATCGGAAACAGGCTCCAGGCTCCGAGCCATCAGCCCAGAGCCTGACGCGGGGCTCGAACTCACGGACCGCGAGATCGTGACCTGGCTGAAGTCGGACGCTTAACTGACTGCACCACCCAGGCGCCCCATAAGCTTTAAATGCTTAATGCACACCATGCAATTTCAGACCACCAGTACACAGCAGTCGCAAAGCAGTCAAAGCACAGTGGGGAGGGGAAGGGAGATGATACCCAATTTTCAGAACCTTGACTGTAAAGACAATAAAGATAATGAAAGGTAGAAGAGGAGCAGTAAGAATTGTTAGAGAAGGTACCTCTAAGGAACAGCTTTGAACTAGGACATTTAAGCCACTGCTGTGTTTCTGCCTCAAAGCTGAGTGGGCTCCCTGCGCTCCAGTTAGACTATGCCTTCCTGGTAGGATGGAACAGCAGGACCTAGAGCTTTGGGGTTTTGGCAAGTCTCCTACTCTTTCATTTCTCAACAGGGTCTGTCCCTTCAGGCCCTTCTGTCATTCTTCATCACCCAGATTTTCATCTTCACATGTATCTCCTAGTCTGACCTCCCATCTCCCTCTCCTGTCCAGTTGTAGAAACTGTTGCATGTCGCCCCGGATTTTAACGAAGTCTCCTTCCTCCACTCCCATCTCTGCTTTCAGTGTTCCCGTCACCCTGCCTACTTGAAACAGTACTCTCACCACCATGGGGGGCACAGGGGATGTAAAGGGTATCCTCCTTATCCCTCACTGCTGTCTCCAATAAAGTCCTTCCCGAAGAACCCCGAAAGTGAAGGCTGGTGTTACTAGTCTGTACTATCGACTGCCTGTTTCCCACCCCCACCTTGTTGCTACTCATTACAGAACTGGCCCATTGTCACTCCCACACTTTTATCGTAATTCCTAGTGACTCACTAGCCACATGGATGACCCTTCCAGTAACCTTCTCTCTCCATTCCTTGACTTCTCCAAATAGCCTAACCATCCTCCTGACTTTGGCCATCCACTCCTCTACACATCCTAGCTCTTGCCATTATAATCACTCCCCTTCGTGGTCTTTAATTCCAGGAATCCCAATCCCACTCTACCTTTCTAGTTCGTGCCTTACACCCTAACTGCAACAATCCTAAACACCAGAAGGATCTACAGTCCACTGGCTCTCCTACCTTTATCACTGTTCTTCAACCCTTCTCCTGTCCTCAGTTCCCGGCCCAGCTTACATCATCATCCCATCGTATTCTCTTGGTCACCAACCCCCATCCGAAATGTAACTTTTTTAAAGTTTTTTTTTTTTAATGTTTTATTTATTTTTGAGAGAAACAGAGAGAGAAGGGGAGGGGCAGAGAAAAAGGGAGACAGAGCACGAGCAGGGGAGGGGCAGAGAGAGGGGGACACACAGAATCCAAAACAGGCTCCAGGCTCTGAACTGTCAGCACAGAGCCCAATGCGAGGCTCAAACTCACAAGCCATGAGATCATGACCTGAGCCGAAGTCGGATGCTCAACCGACTGAGCCACCCAGACGCCCCTAAATGTAACTCTTAACTGAACTGTGCCTATACCACATGGAGAGAAAAAGCAGCTCTGCTGACTGGTCCCAATTCAAAACCACTGACTTCAAGTGAGCTGGTGTTCTCTAGTAAATATATTAATATTCCATCCATATATTCTGCAACTAGACAACAGCTCCTACCTTGGCTCTCTTCTCCAACCTCCAACATCTCTGCCTTCCCACACCTTACTCTCAGCTGATGTCTATACTATTTCAGTAAGAAGATAGAAGCAATTAAAGGAACTTTCACTTGCATCCACCAACACATCTAATAACCTACCATCTAGACTCCATCCTCTTTACCCTGGACAAGATGTCACTACAGCAAATAACCCCCTCTCCTATATCATCCATTTTCTCCTCTCTATTGAAGCATTCCATTGGCATATGAACACTAGCTCTCATCTGGGGAGGGGGGAAAAAGCCCTCTTTTACACATCCTTCTCCAGCTCCTCTGTTCCCCTTTATAGGACAAGATATTTACCCTTGACTAAAAATTCTCAAAGAGCTATCTTTGCTGTGTCCAGTTCTTATATCCAGTCCAATCAAACTTCATCTGTTTTGCTGTAACTGTTAAGACGTCCCAACTTAACTAAAGCATGGCCACTTCTGTGTCTTCAGCTTTTCTGACCTGTCTGCACCATGACATAGTTTGATCACTCCCTACTTTTTGTTTATTTTGTTTACTACTTATTTTGAGAGAGGGAGAGCGTGAACTGGGGAGGGGCAGAGAGACGGAGACAGAATCACAAGCAGAGTCCCAAGCAGGCTCTGCGCTGTCAGTGCAGAGCCTGAAGCAGGGCCTGAACTCCTGACGATGAGTTCATGACCTGAGCCGAGATCAAGAGTTGGACACTTAACTGACTGAGACACCCAGGCAACCCTCCGTACTTTTTAAAGTGCTGACGTTCCCTTGCCTTCTGAGACATCATATCTCTTGGTTTTTCTATCTCACTGGCCACTTCTTAGACTCCTTTGTTGGTTTCTTCTCAACTCTCCAACTGGTAACTGTTTTAAGTGCTCCAGAACAATTACATTTCGCAAAACTTGCATCTCACCTTGTCCCCTATGTCGTCTACTGTCAACACAGCAGCCAAAGTGAATATTTTAAAACAAGTCAAAAGATGGGGCGCCTGGGTGGCGCAGTCGGTTAAGCGTCCGACTTCAGCCAGGTCACGATCTCGCGGTCCGTGGGTTCGAGCCCCGCGTCAGGTGCTGGGCTGATGGCTCAGAGCCTGGAGCCTGTTTCCAATTCTGTGTCTCCCTCTCTCTCTGCCCCTCCCCCGTTCATGCTCTGTCTCTCTCTGTCCCAAAAATAAACGTTGAAAAAAAAAAATTAAAAAAAAAATAAAACAAGTCAAAAGATGCTTAGCCTTCCTTATTCATATTAAGGAAAATGAAATAAAGTAACGTCTTTACCCAGAAGTTTTTTTTTTTTTTTAAGTTTATTTATTTTGAGAGAGAGAAAGAGAGAGCAAATATCCCAAGCAGGATCTGCACTATCAGTGGCACAGGGCTCAAACTCATGAACTGTGAGATCATGACTTGAGCTGAAATCAAGAGTTAGATGCTTGACTGACTGAGCCACCCAGTGCCTCTCACCCAGAAGATTCACAGGATCCACAAGCACACACTGTTGTCAAGACTGCAAAACCGGCATTTTCATACCATTGATATGGAAAGTCATTTAGCAACGTATCTTTTGATTCAAGAGCTCCATTTCAGCTGATCTTACAACTATACCCTAAAGCGTACAAACTAATAAACGTGAGACATTGTTCACTGTACCATAGTTCATAATAGCAAATGATTATAAAATAGCCCAAGTGTCCACCAATTTCGAACTGGTTAAATAAGTATGATCTATCACACAATGAGTATCCATCAGTTTAAAAAAAAAAAAAAGGAATCTTGAGTACTGAGATGGAAAGGACTCCAAGATACATCACATGAAAAATGCAAGGTGCAGAACATTATGCTATCTTTGGTGTAAGAAGGTCGGGGAGAGGATTATATGTATATTCCTATTTACTTGTATTTATATAAAGAAACGTTGAGGGGCACCTGGGTGGCTCAGTGGGTTAAGCATCTGACTTCAGCTCAGGTCTGCTCTCATGGTCTGTGAGTTTGAGCCCTGCATGAGGCTCTGTGCTGACAACTCAGAGCCTGGAGCCTGCTTCAGATTTGTGTCTCCCTCTCTCTCTCTCTGTCCCTCCCCCGCTCACACTCTGTTTCTCTCTCTCTCAAAAATAAACAATGAAACATTAAAAAAAGAAAGAAAAAAAGAAATGCTAGAAGGAAGCCCCAAAACAAGTGGTAAAATACTTAAAAAGCATACTTGAGGGATGCCTGGCTGGCTCAGTGGAGCATGCGACTCTTGATCTCGGGGTCATGAGTTCAAGCCACACATTGGGCATAGAGTTTACAATGAATGAATGAATGAATGAATGAATGAAGAGCATGCTTGAGATAAAGGAACTTGATGATTGAGGACAGAAGTGGGAAACTAGAGCTCACAATGACCCTTTTTATAGATCATTTTTATTTCTGAACCATGAGCAAACGTGACCTATTCAATTTTTTAAATCAAACATGAAAATAAATAAATGCAACCTAAGCGAGATAGGTCTTTCCTTTGCTCAAAACCAGTGGCTTGTGACGCAAAGTGTTGCCCTCATCTCCTCCCATACTCCTCCTAGCCCACTCTGGCCTCACAGCTGTTCCTGAACATGACATGCAAACTTCTCCAGACCCTAGCACCAGCTAGTGCCTCCACCTGGAGCACTCCTCCTCCAGATGGGCTTGGCTTCCTCTCTCACTTCCTTCAAATCTCTGCTAAAAGTCACCTTATCAGGGAGGCCTTCCCAGATCACCTTACAGAAAATAGTACCCTTGCATCCCGCTCACTGTCTTTCTCCCACTCCCAAATCAGAAGTTTTATGGGAACAGGAACTCTGTTTTACTGCCTATTGTATTCCCTGCGCCTTACCTAAAACAATGCCAGGCACACAGTAGTTGTTCAATAAGCATTCACTGAATGAATGTCTTGTTTTAAGTTTATTTGAGACAGAGGTAGTGCCAGTGGGGGAGGGGCAGAGAGAGAGGAAGACAGAGAATCCCAGGCAGGCTCACACTGTCAGCCAGCGCAGAGGCCAAGCCAGAGCCCAAAAGGCAGGGGGCTCAAACTCACAAGACCCTGAGATCATGACCTGAGCTGAAACCAAGAGTCAGATCTTTAACCGACTGTACCACGCAGGTGCCCCTGTATGTGTTTCTTAAAGCTCCCTAACAACCATCTGAGAAAGGTACTATTATTATCCCTATTTTATGGTTAAGGAAACTGAAGCAGTAAGTTGAGAAGCAGAGCCAAGATTCAAGTATCAAATAGGAGTGCACATTGAGCCACTCTTTCAACTTTCGGAGGGCAGGGAGGAGAATATGAAGGATACCGCAGAAAAAAAGTAACAATTTATCTGTTTATTTTTTTTTTCAACGTTTATTTTTTTATTTTTGGGACAGAGAGAGACAGAGCATGAACGGGGGAGGGGCAGAGAGAGAGGGAGACACAGAATCGGAAACAGGCTCCAGGCTCCGAGCCATCAGCCCAGAGCCTGACGCGGGGCTCGAACTCACGGACCGTGAGATCGTGACCTGGCTGAAGTCGGACGCTTAACCGACTGCGCCACCCAGGCGCCCCCAATTTATCTGTTTAGATGGGAAAAATGGGAAACAGGTGTGAGGACAGCATTCATTAGATGCCTCTATGTCTTTTGAAAACTGAACCTAGTGATTATGATCTATTCACAAAGCAAGTAAGTATTCAAAACAATAAAACATTAACCCAGATGTCCTTCAACAAGTGAATGGTTAAACAAACTTTGGTACATAAACACCCTGGAACATCACTCAGCAAGAAGAAGGAATGAACTACTTACTGATACATGCAATAACTTGGACGACCCTCCACGAGAACTATGCTGAGTGAAAAAGGCTGATACCAAAAAGTTACATACATATCATTCCATCTACGTTAACACTCTTAAAATGACAAGGTTATAGAAATGGAAAACAGATTAGTCAGGGATTAAGAGGGGGTGGGGATGGGAAGAAAGTGGGTGTGACAAAAAAGGATAACGGGAGGGATCCTTGCAGTGATGCAAACGTTCTGTATCTTGACTGCATAAACGGTAACTAGTTTTTGGGAATGCAAGCTGGTGCAGCCACTCTGGAAAATAGTATGGAGGTTCCTCAAAAAACTAAAAGTAGAACTACCCTACGACCCAGCAATTGCACTACGAGGTATTTATCCAAGGGATACAGGTGTGCTGTTTCGAAGGGACACATGCACCCCCATGTTTATAGCAGTACTATCAGCAGTAGCCAAAGTATGGAAAGAGCCCATATGTCCGTCGACAGATGAATGGATAAAGGTGTGGTATATACATATACAATGGAGTATTACTCAGCAATCAAAAAGAATGAAATCTTGCCATTCGCAACTACGTGGATGGAACTGGAGGGTATTATGCTAAGTGCAAATAGTCAGAGAAAGACAAAAATCGTATGACTTCACTCATATGAGGACTTTAAGAGACAAAACAGATGAACATAAGGGAAGGGAAACAAAAATAATATAAGAACAGGGAGGGGAACAAAACAGAAGAGACTCATAAATAGGAGAACAAACAGGGTTACTGGAGGGGGTGTGGGAGGGGGGATGGGCTAAATGGGTAAGGGGCACTAAGGAATCTACTCCTGAAATCACTGTTGCACTATATGCTAGCTAATTTGGATGTAAATTTTAAAACATAAATAAATGAAATTAAAATTAAATAAATAAATGCTAACTAGTTTTATACAACATTAGCATTAGGGGAACTGTGTCAGGGATCTCTATTATTTTGGGGTTTTTTTGTTTTCAATTTTTTTAAATGTGTATTTATTTTTGAGAGAGAGAGCACAAACGGGGGAGAGGCAGAGAGAGAGAGGGAGACACAGAATCTGAAGGAGGCTCTAGGCTCTGAGTTGTCAGCACAGAGCTTGACATGGGGCTCGAACTCACGGACCACAATCATGACCTGAGCTGAAGTTGGATGCTCAGCTGACTAAGCCACCCAGATGCCCTGGATCTCTATTATTTCTTAAAATTTCTAGGTTAAGAACATCTAGCCAGTGCTGCTAACATTATATGGTTCCTTAGATGATAAGGAGTCAGCTAAGTGAAGTTATGGAGAAAAATCTATCTGCAGATAAGAGTTCCAGGGAGGGGAACCAGCAACTGATTAACAAGGACTTAACAGAGAAACAAAATCATCATGTTGAAAAAAACAAAAAGTAGACCAGTGTCCCCGGAGTGCAGTAACAGGAACAAAATGATTAAAGATGAAAAGGATACACGTAAGCCAGACCTTGGTAAGGATCTTATTCTAAACGGTAAATGAGTAGAATCCAATCTTTTTTTTTCCATTTCTTTCTTCTTCCTCTTTTTTTTGTTTTGTTTTGTTTTAGTGTTTTTTTCTTTTTGTAAGGCAGAAAACAAGAATCCTATTTAGCCAATGAGACAAAGAGAGCCCTAGGAAACAGTGATTCCAAACAATATGAAGTGAACTATGTAGTACTTGAGATATAGTGTCACTAAAATTCAGCCTGCACACAGTAACATGCAAAAGCAGAAAGTCAAATGCAGGTCCTGAATGAACTCATTTAATCCTGTATTTTCTGGGCTAAGAAAAAATATTATGACGATTACAGATACTATGAATACAATTTTATGCTATTAGAATATTTTAACTGCCCAAATGTCCAAGCTACAATTTAAATAGTACTGCAATTAATTCATAGTTAACATTTTTAACAAAACTACTTACCTCTTTTTTGTCTTTAAACTTATCAATTTCTTTCTTCAGAAGCTCCACTCTTTGAAAGGATTCAAGGTTATTCACACTGTACACAAGAACAAAGCCATCAGCAAATGAAAAATAATGCTTTGGTAGCTCCACACCTTCCTGTAAGCCTCTGGTATCATAAAGATGTAACTGTTCCTTTACTCCCCGATCCGTTTCCACTGAAGCCATATATACATCTTCCATCGTTTCACAATCTTCCATTCCTAGGATTAAAAACAAATTACTCTTTTATTGAACCACTATACTGTATACCTGAAATTAACAAAACATGAAGTCCAATATACCTCAATAAAGAAAAAATTATTCTTTTTGGATAACTCAGTACCAATTGTTGGGTATTTTCTTATACTTTTATTAGTTGGCTTTCTAGAAGTTTCCCTATTTACTATATGTAAGAATCATATTTCCATTTACTAACTTCTTTAAAAGTAAAAGGTAGTTGTTATACTGAATGGACAAAGAGGTATTAAAAAATATTTCTTCTGTATAGAAATATAAGTAGAAATAAAAATTTGGCAATGACATTATTCTATATTTTAATTTTTTTAATTTAAATTTAAATTTATTTTTTTAAAATTTACATCCAAATTAGTTAGCATATAGTGTGACAATGATTTCAGGATCAGATTCCTTAGTGTCTCTTACCCATTTAGCCCATCCCCCCTCCCACACCCCCTCCAGTAACCATTTGTTCTCCTATTTATGAGTCTCTTCTGTTTTGTCCCCCTGTTTTTATATTATTTTTGTTTCCCTTCCCTTATGTTCATCTGTTTTGTCTCTTAAAGTCCTCCTATCAGTGAAGTCATATGCCTTTTGTCTTTCTCTAATTTCACTTAGCATAATACCCTCCAGTTCCATCCATGTAGTTGCAAATGGCAACATTTCATTCTTTTTGATTGCCAAGTAATACTCCATGTATATATATACCACACCTTCTTTATCCATTCATCCATCGATGGACATATGGGCTCTTTCCATACTTTGGCTATTGCTGATAGTGCTGCTATAAACATGGGGGCATATGTGTCCCTTCGGAACAGCACACCTGTATCCCTTGGATAAATACCTCGTAGTGCAATTGCTGGATCGTAGGGTAGTTCTATTTTTAGTTTTTTGAGGAACCTCCATACTGTTTTCCAGAGTGGCTGCACCAGCTAGCATTCCCATATATTTATTTTTAACTTTTATTTATTTTAGAGAAAGAGAATGTTGGGGGGGTGGGGAGAGAGGGAGAGAGAGAGAGAGAGAAAGAGAGAGAACAAACCCCAGGCAGGCTCCACACTCAGTATGGAGCCTGATATGGAGCTCAATTCCACAACCCTGGGATCATGACCTGAGCCAAAATCAAGAGTTGGATGCTCAACAGACTGAACCACCCAGGTGCCCCACAAAATGCTTATTTATTTTTGAGAGAGAGACAGAGCACGAACAGGGGAGGGGCAGAGAAAGAAGAGACATAGAATCTGAAGCAGGCTCCAGGCTCCAAGCTGTCAGCACAGAGCCTGACGCAGGGATCAAACCCATAAACCTCGAGATTATGACCTGAGCCAAAGTTGGATGCTTAACCAACTGAGCCACCCAGGTGCCCCCACAATTACATATTTTTAAAAAGTAACTGTTACCAAAGAACTTAGTACCAAAATTGGAGAATTTAAATGATGATTTTATTTATTTAAAAAAATTTTTTTTCAATGTTTCTTTTTGAGAACGAGAGAGACAAAGCATGAGCCGGGATAGAGAGAGGGAGACACAGAATCCGAAGCAGGCTCCAGGCTCTGAGCCATCAGCACGAACTCACGAACTGCAAGATCATGACCTAAGCCAAAGTCAGTTGCTTAACCGACTGAGCCACCCAGGTGCCCCTAAATGCTGATTTTAAAAGTAGCTTGAACAACTAAGTAGCTCCATTTTCTTCCCCATCAGAGCCAAAGACTGGACCTGGGGTAACTGTGCTGCCTTTTTTCTGTAAAACTTCCAGTATTTCCAGGGTCTGTTTAAGGGACTCAAAAATTGACATGTCTAGTCTAGGCCTGAGCACCAGGCTGTTGTTCCCAAATATGGAGTGGGCATTTATATGTGAACGTTATGCAAGTACTTCAAACTAACAAAACTTCTCTTTCCTCCCCATACCTGTTCCTCCTCCTTGCTTTCTTCCCTTGATCCCCATCCACCTGGGCAGTCTTCAGAGTTCTCACTGACCAAGGAAAGTGGGTGAAAGTTATTAAAAAAAAATTAGCCACTCTCTGCCTAAACACCTGCTTAATCCGTTGCCTCCTTCATTCCCATTGGTTTATCTTCACCTGAACTACTAAGCTCAATAAACACCTGGTAAAAGACCTTGTATCCTTCCTAGACTTCACTGAAATGTCTAATCTGTGGACCTTTTCCTGATTATCCCCTTCCCAACTTTCTGCTTCTGCTGGGTCTTGTGATTTTATACTTAAATCTTTCCTTATCTGTCTCCTCAAAAGCTCAGAGAGTGTAAACTCTTTCAAAGCCAGGACTGGGGCTAATCTGTCTTTATAGCTCTGAGGACGAACAAAATTGACTTATAGAAAGCCCTTAGTAAATGCTTGCTGAATGAATGAATGAACTCATTTCATAACTGATGTCCTACTTTCTGTTCTCTTCTGGCCTGAGTGATCCATTCATTCATTCATTTTTTAAATGTTTTATTTTTTGAGAGAGAGAGAGGGAGAGAGCAAGAGCGCACATGCATAAGTGGGGGAAGGGCAGAGAGAGGGGGACAGAGGATCTGAAGCGGACTCTGCACTGACAGGCTGACAGCAACGAGCCCAATGCAGGCTCAAACTCATGAACCATGAGATCATGACCTGAGCTGAAGTCGGATGCTCAACGTACTGGGCCATCCAGGTGCCCTAATCATTTATTTATTTTTAAGTAGGCTTCACACCCAACATGAACCTTGAACTCCCAACCCTGAAATCAAGAGTCCAATGTTCTACTGAATGAGCCAGTACCCCTGGCCTGAGTGATCCTTTTAAAATGCAATTTCCTTCACTCCATTTGTGCAAGTTTTGTCTCTTCCAGTAGCCTAGGACATCCTTGAGAGAAACGAACCATTCTGTATACACAGCGAGTATTCAAGAATCATTTGTTGATAAGGGAATTAAGGGAAGATTAATACTTTGTATGTTAATGAATAGTAGAAAGGCTTATAGGGTAGGTATGGTAGGGTCCAAGGAACTATCTTCATATTTAAATATGAACTATATCCATAAATAAAATCATGTAGATAACATCCTATACCAATAAAACATACATACATTATAGACATATCCTGGAAATATTGCTGGTTCCATTCCAGACCAATAAATAAAGTTGGTATCACAGTGGTGCCTGGGTGGCTCAGTTGGTTAAGCTCAGTCTTGGTTTCAGCTTAGGTCAATGATGTCACAGTTTCAGGAGTTCTGCCCTGCATTGGGCTCTGTGATGACACCATGGAGCCTGCTTGGGATTCTCAGTCTCTCTCTCTGCCCCTCCCCAACTCTCTCTCAAAATAAATAAATCAACTTAAAATAAAAATTTGAAGGGAAGGGCACCTCGGTGGCTCAGTCAGTTACACGTCCGACTTCAGCTCAGGTCATGATCTCGCGGTTCGTGGGTTCGAGCCCCACATCAGGCTCTGTGCTGACAGCTCAGAGCCTGGAGACTATTTCAGATTATGTGTCTCCCTCTCTCTGCCCCTCCCCTGCTAGCGCTTTCTGTCTCAAAAATAAATAAACATTAAAAAAATTTGAAGGGAAAAAAACAAAGTGAGTATCACAACAAAGTCAGTCTCATTAATTTTTTGGATTCCCCAGGGCATATAAAAGTTCTGTTACATTATTGTGTGAACCAGACTAATGCCATCTTGGACAAATCTACCACGACCATTCTGTGATCTGAAGCCTTCTAGAGCAGTCTCCCTACCTCATTCTTTCTTTTTGCTGAGCCACACGCTTCACACCTAAGTACACCCTTGGGTCATAACAACCTGGATCTGCTCTGGAGACATAGTTCTCAAAACATTTCTTCCCAGGTGGTCTCCCAGCCTGTACTCCTCAGCCTTTAGGACTATAAAAGCAGGTCTTATGGAAGGTGGAGATGCAGAAATCTCTTTGTCTTAGAGCCACCCAAGAGGGACTACTCTTCAGAAGTCCCTTTAATAAACCATTTTTTGTCAAGCTGGACTTGTTGGCCTTTTTCTTCGGTCTTATGGCTCCTCTAGCCTTTGGAGATCATTTTGCATATACTTCCCTTTCATAGAACAATTGGCAAGCCAGCCAGGAGCAGCTCAGAGACTGAAACATGGGCAAGGAATGAAGTTTTTGTTGGGGGAAACCCTGGGGTGGGCAACCACATCGACGTGGGAAGGCATAATTGGTTTGCTTGATGCCTGTGGACTGTTGCAGGAGTACAGGGACACCCTGAAAACGCCAAATGGATTAGAGCTATTAGAAAGTCACATGACCCACTGAGGTAAGGAAGGCCACCAAGCAGTGGCTGTGGGTGGGTTGGCCACTCCTCTGGGTCCTTCGGGGTGGCCAACAATGCCTAGCTAGTGGCAGAAAGGAAATAAGGCAGTTGGAAAAAGAATTACAATTGGAAAAGGAAAGGAGACTATCCACATCCCTTTTGGCTTCTAACTTGGTAGATAATATCTAAACCCAGGATACACAAATCAAGACTTCACTGTTATCACTTTGTGTGTCTTATGGGGCATAAAATGCAGTGACCTAAGATTATAGCCATCATTTGAAGCCAGACTGGGATGCTACACCACGGAACTCATGGGAAACATTTTTGTATGCCAGTAACGTAGGATGTGTTTTCAGTAGAAGGTATGAGAAATGGAGACGCTTTTTTGTTGGGGAATAAAAAAGTAATTTTGTCCTAAAAAGCATCTAATGGTCTCAAGAGAAAAAAATGACAAAATCAGAATGTTGAAAGTTGTAGAAGGTTTGTGGAAAAGAATATTTGACAAGGAATTGTGTGGTCAAGCTAAGACTAAAATGAATTTAATTATCAAAAGCTGGTGCAAGATTAGAATTTGGTTTTCTCGCTGTTAAAAGGACATACAAATATTGTGGCACCTGGGCGGCTTAGTCGGTTAAGTGTCCAACTCTTGATCTCTGCTCAGGTCTTGATCTCAGGGTCTTGATCTCAGATTTGTGAGTTCAAGTCCCAAATTGGGCTTCATGCTCAGCCCATGAAGCTGAATGAATAAATAAATAGACATACAAATCTTAAGTGTCTTCTCCAAATATAAGTGGAAAAAGCTTAAGCCATCTAGACAGGTTACCTTACCTTATTCTATCTACCAAAAAATAAATTTAGCTCCTACATTTATGAGTGAGTTTTGTACCTATTTCATGACAGTCATTTTAAAACAGAAGCTATAAAGTCTCTGTGTGTGTTCACATGTATCTGTATGTATGTGTTATGTGCTATTTTCCCCCTCTGGATAGTATTGCTAAAATTTGTTTTAAAAAAAAGTTTTAAGTTAGTTGGCTTAATTACAACAGGCATATCCTCAGAGTTTTCAACATCAAACAATTTAAATAATCAAATTTACTAGTTAAGTTCATGTTTATCTACTGTAGTTTGTCAGCAAAAATGACTTAGAATGATGGTTGATTTTGTCTGATGTCTCATGAAATTTTCACAGGTAATCTAGACATAATTGGTAAGAACAGACAGACTGAGTAGATAAAAAAAATTTTAGGTAGGGGTGCCTGGGTGGTTCAGTTGGTCAAGTATCCAACTTTTGATCTCGGCTCTCATGATCTCACAGTTCGTGGGTTTGAGCCCTGTGTTGGGCTCTGCACTGACAACAGGGAGCCTGCTTGGGATTTTGTCTCTCACTCTCTCTGACCCTCCCCCGCTTGCTCGCTCTCTCAAAATAAATGAATAAACTTAAGAAAAAAAAGGTTTTAGGTAAACTTTTTAATTAGTTTCCCAAATCCAATTGGTACCTTGAAACCTTAAAGTTTTGCTAAGTGATGAATTAAGTTAATTTCATCAAATATCTAGATCATTTGCTAATAAAATAATGAAACATTACTAAACACAGGTTTACCTACTTCTGGCTTATTCCAGAGGAACTAAAAGATGTGTTAATGCTATATTGAAAAGCTTAAAAGGCACAAGCTTCCAGAAATTATAAAATCATAAATTTAAATTTATATCATAAATTTAAAGAATGCTGGTATAACAGCTCACAATTGCTTACTTCTTAAGTTTTTATTAGAAATTAAGGTTTCTGAGGGTTAAAGATTCTAAATAATATGTAATTAAAGTTATCAGAAATAAGAAGGTAGGGGCACCTGGGTGGCTCAGTCGGCTAAGCATCTGACTTCAGCTCAGGTCATGATCTCACAATTTGAGAGTTCGAGTTCCCCATCAGGCTCTGCTGACAGCTTGGAGCCTGCTTCAGATTCTGTGTCTCCCTGTCTCTCTCTCTGCCCCTCCCCTGCTCACACTGTCTCTCCCTCCCTCCCTCTCTCTCTCTCTCTAAAACAAATAAACATTAAAAAAATAAATGAAAAAAAATAAGGTTAATCTAAAACAAAGGCACCATTAGGGTAACCCAAAAGCAAACGTGGCATGACCTACAGGCAGTGGGCATAAACTGAGAAAAGACTCCCAACCAAATGACGTTCTAGTGGCTTTATGGAAGAAATTTACTCCTGCTGAGCAATTTAGGCCACTGCCCTCCATGCCACCTCTGGAAGAAAAAAAAAAAAAAAAAACCTAAGCCATAGATGACTTTTTAAAATTTATTTATTTACTTATTTTGAGAAAGAGAGCATACCCATGCACTCACTCCCAGGAGAGGGGCACAAAGAGAGAATCCCAAGCAAGCTCCACACTGTCAGTGTGGAGCCTGATGCAAGGCTCAAACTCACAACAGTGAGATCATGACCTGGGCCAAAATCAAGAGTCGGATGGTCAAATTACTGAGCCACCCAGGTGTTCGGCCACAGGTGACTTCTTACAGGGGCTGGGAACACCCCTGCCTGAGAGACCAGGGTTGGGACCAAGATTGCTTCCATGTGAGAGCCTAGGGGGCAACCAGAGGCCCCAAGTATAGTTCACAACTTCGTGGACACCAAAAAATAAGCAAAAAGCCATGGCCTCAGTGGATATCAGAGCAGAATGCACCCTAATTTGTGGCAATCCAGAATGTCACTCAGGAACCTAGGCAGTCACTGATAATCATAGAGGGAAAAGTGTAAGGGTGATGGGCACAAGAGTGCGCTTGAGAATAAAAGCACAACTGCTCCGTATGAGGTTTTCAATTTTGCAATCAATACTGGAGACCAGATTCGGCATAGATATTCTCCTGGGAAAAAACACTACAAAACTCCGTAGGAGAATTTCACTTTCAAATTAGGGTAATTGAAACTGTCTTAAAGGGATATTCAAATTGGGATCCTGTGTTACCCCCTCCCCAAGTTGTCAATGTAAAGCAATACTGGTTGTTAGGAGGATTTGAGGATATATCTACCACTAAATAATCAAGCCAGCACGAAATCCCTATTATAGGGCTGTATGGCTTGTGAAGAAACCAGATGGCACCTAGAGAATGACCACTGATTATAAAGAACTAAATACATGCTGCTATCCCTAATATTACCCAAATCGCTGAATGGTATATGGTGTAGGCTCTTACCATATGGCTTTGGATTCAGCCAACACTTTTTTTGGTTGTTTATTTTTAAATGTTATACCTGAGAGAGAGACAGACAGACAGACAGCACAAGTGGGGGAGGGGCAGACAGAGAGAGGGAGACACAGAATCGTAAGCAGGCTCTAGGCTCTGAGCTGTCAGTACAGAGCCCGACAAGGGGCTTGAACCCATGAACTGTGAGATCATGACCTAAGCCAAAGTCAGATGCTTAATCAGACTGAGCCACTCAGGCACCCCTATTTATTTTTTAGACAGAGAGAGAGAGAGAGAGAGAGAGAGATCACACAAGTGGGGGAGAGGCAGAGAGAAGGAGAGACAGAATCCTAAGCAGACTCCACACATCAGCGCAGAGCCCGATGTAGGGGTCCAACTCACAAACCACGAGATCATGACCTGAGCCGAGATCAAGAGTCAGATACTTAACCAAATGCAGCAGTCAGGTGCCCTAGCCAACACTTTTAGTATTCCTTCACATCCCGAGTCACATGGGACGGTTGACGATGGGCATTCCAGGTATTGCCACAAGGATATTTGCACAGCCCCACTATCTGTCATGGTAGGACTGCTCATATTTTGTCTTTATATCGACCACTATTCACAGTTAAAAGGTTTCATTGTATCAATGATGTCACTCTAACTTCTGAAAACTTCTGTTAGTCTTACTGAACAATCTCTATACTCATGTGAACAAGCAAGGATGTGCCATCAATCCACAGAAAAAGTATAAGGCCCTGGACCAGCAGTAAAGTTCTGGCAGGTTACTTGGTCAGGTTAAGGCTTCTTATACTGGGCTCTGTGATTGACAAGATTCAATAATTTCCCATCTCTAAGACATTAAGCAACTGCAAGTGTTCCCAGTGGGGTACTGGAGGGCCTCTAGCCCAATTTAGCAAAATGCCTGCACTCTCTATACCATCTGGTAAAAAAGGAAGCCCACTGGCTTCGGGTAGAACATCAAGCTGGCTTTGACCAAGCTCTTAGTTGTTCAAGCATAGGCCACAAGAAATTACTTTACTAGTATTTCCATGACCCTAAATGTGACCACTAAATGGGATGAGTTGGGCATTTTGGCAGCATGGGAAGTTAACCGTTGAACTTTGGGTCACAACTCTGCAAGGGAATAAAGATACAATATCTTCCTATTGAACAACAAGTATGGGGGGGGTCTATAAGGCCCTTCAGCAAGTGGAGCCCTTAACTGCCACTCTTCCAGTAACTGTCCAACTGGGTTGCCTATAAAGGGAGGCTAGATGGTACATTCACAAGAATGAAACTGCCATAACACAAGCCCCTACATTGCAAAAATGGCATGCTTACCTACAACAACAGAGTGTCCACCCCACTGGTCCCCTAGGAGCTGAATTACATGGTATCTTGGAGCCAGTAGAATATGAAACCTTTAATGATCCCCCAAGAGCCTCCTACAGAGAGACCGCCAGACAAGTAAAGGAAAGCACAAAACTTATTCCTGAAGCTGTTTAGTGTATGGGTGGCTCCCCTACAAGGAATCCCAGTCACTGAGCTACAGTAGCAATCCAACCCGACTGATACTATCCTGTTTGAGACTGGAGATAATAAAGGCAGCCAAAGGGCTGAACTGAGAGCTGCCTGGATGGTATGTATGCATGAATCTTGACCCCTTACCCTCTGCATGGATAGCCGGGTTGTCTATAAAGGCCCAATGAGCTCGGGATGAATGGAAAATTTTATAGAAACCATTATAGGGGGGGTTATGGAAGGATATGTGGAATATAGGACCCTGCTGCCTCCCAAACTATTTTCCATGTCTCAGCACATAGGCCTGTCTCACCCACTAGGAATACTGAGGCAGACACCTCAGCAAAAACCAGGGGCCTTACCTCCATACAAAGTTCAGAATTGGCCCTATGTATTTATAAACACACTGGGCATTGCAGTGCTAAGGTGGGTTGGAACCTAGCAAAGGGAGCTGGCATGCCCCTTTGCTATATTGACATACTAGCAGCCATCAGTAACTGACTGATATGCTCCCATGAGACCTAGGACAGTTCCACACACAGGACACATACATCATGTGATCCAAGTGGTTTTAGACTGCCAAATTGGTTATATTAGCCGTCTACCCATGAATCAAGGGAAAAACAACACTCTAATTTGTGTGGATACAGCCACTGGACTCAGGTAAGCCCTTCCCTATAAAAGGGCCAATCAAAATGCCACCATCAGGGGCGCCTGGGTGGCTCAGTCGGTTGAGTGTCTGAACTCAGCTCAGGTCATGATCTGCACTGTAAGTTGGAGCCCCCACATTAGGCTCACCGCTGTCAGCAGAGAGCCCACTTTGGATCCCTCCCTCTCTCTGCCCCTCCCACGCTCACACTCTCTCTCAAAAATAAAAAATAAACATTTTTTTTAATGCCACCATCAATGCCCTAGAACTCAGTGTCATGTACAGATATCCTCGAAGGATAGATTGTGATAGGGGAACACATTTCACTGGACATGATATGTAGGACTGGGCTCATGAAAATATACATTGAAAAGATGCTCAACATCGCTCCTCATCAGGGAAATTCAAATCAAAACCACACTGAGATACCACCTCACGCCAGTCAGAGTGGCTAAAATGAACAAATCAGGAGACTATAGATGCTGGAGAGGATGTGGAGAAACAAGAACCCTCTTGCACTGTTGGTGGGAATACTGGTGCAGCCGCTCTGGAAAACAGTGTGGAGGTTCCTCAAAAAATTAAAAATGCACCTACCCTTTGACCCAGCAATAGCACTACTACGAATTTACCCAAGGGATACAGGAATACTGATGCACAGGGGCACATGTACCCCAATGTTTACAGCAACACTTTCAACAATAGCCAACTTATGGAAAGAGCCTAAATGTCCATCAACTGATGAATGGATAAGAAGTTGTGGTTTATATACACAATGGAATACTACTTGGCAATGAGAAAGAATGAAATATGGCCTCTTGTAGCAACGTGGATGGAACTGCAGAGTGTTATGCTAAGTGAAATAAGTCATACAGAGAAAGACAGATACCTTATGTTTTCACTCTTATGTGGATCATGAGAAACTTAACAGAAGACCATGGGAGAGGGGAAGGGGGGGATAAAGAGAGGGAGGGAGGCAAACCATAAGAGACTCTTAAAATCTGATACTGAGAGTTGATGGGGGGTGGGAGGGAGGGGAGGGTGGGTGATGGGCACTGAGGAGGGCACCTGTTGGAATGAGCACTGGGTGTTGTATGTAAACCAATTTGACAATAAATTTCATATTTAAAAATAAATAAATAAATTAGGTTAAAAAAATATATATATATACATTGGTGGTTTCATTTACCCTACAATCCACATACCACCAGGCTAACTGAAAGAAGAATGGCTTTTTTTTTAAGTAGGCTCCATGCCTGGCACAGAGCCTAACACAAGGCTTAAACTCACAACCCTTAGATCAAGACCTGGCCGAAATCGAGAGTCAGACGGTCAGATGCTTAAGTGACTGAGCCACCCAGGCACCCCTCGAATGGCCTTCTTAAAGCTCAACTCAGAACTCTCTTACAGATACCACAGTTGCATGGATGGACAAGCCTTTCCAGAAGCCACACACTTGTTAAATTTGACAGAGACTAGCTGTAGCACCACCCCAGACTCATGGTTAGGTACCAAAACCAGCATGCCTAGGGCTAGTGCCATCCAGAAAATGAGGCCTGAGAGGCTGGTTGCTGAGTTCACAGCAGCCCAGAGACAACTGTGGCTCCAGACTGCTCAGCCCATCCTCCTGGGCAAAGGGACACTTGAACGGGGTTAGAATGACAACTTTCCCCAGAATGGATAGGCTATTTCTTATTAGAGTGTGAGAAATGTCTCAGACAGCTGAAGCGGTCCCTGCTGATCCTACTGGAGCTGGGGCCAAAACAGTCAATATAACAAATTCCAGACAGGCACTCTAGTTAGCTACCTAACATGGTTGTTTGCAGCACCTTGAATTTTACATGTACAGATAGACTCTTTGGCCCTTGGGCAACATGTCTGATAGGTCCCTCCCGTTCATGCACCTCAGGCCACCTCTGTGCTCCTGACAAAGGGCAAAGGTACTAGAATCTTCTCAATAGAGGGAGAGGATCTCCCCAGACAAGTACCTACTAAACATTTATTCTTTTATCCTTAGCCTGCTGCTTCTCTTGTTCTGGTGAAGGAAACCCTTTTCTACAATGGACATGGACATACATGGACAGTTTACAATGGGATTCATGCTATATATGTGGTTTGCTCCCCTTTCATAGGTCTCTTCTGTTGCTGTTTGCTGCTGTGGTTTAGGTCTTCAACTTGAACACAGTCTGGTAAAGGAACCTACTGCCAAGAGCCCCTCTCTGATGGCTCAGGGAATACTGCAAAAGAGGTGGGCATGGGAGATTATAAGAGCCAGACTGGAGAGGCGCAAGGTGTGAACCAAATTAACACCATCTTGGACAAATCTGCCATGATGACTGCTCTGTGATCTGAAGCCTTCTTAAGCACAGTCCTCCCCACCTCCCACGCACACTTTTTCTGTTTAACCATATCCTTGGGGCTAACGTCCTTGATCTACTCTGGAGATACTACTATGATTCTCAAACATTTCTTCCCAGGTGGTCTCCCAGCCTGTACTCCTCAGCCGCTAGGGCTGTAAAAGCAGGTCTTATGGGAGGTGGGGTTGCAGAGACCTACTTGTAGCTACCCAAGACACATTTCTGTCTGTTAGTCCCTTTAGTAAACAATTTCTTGTCAAGCTGAACTTGTTGGCCTTTTTCTTCAGTCTTCTGTCTCCTTTGGCCTTTGGAGATCATTGTGCATTTACAGTTCTCTCCCTTTCAGAGAACTGTACAATGGTCAATTAAGCGTGCAATAGCATTATGTCTAAAAAAAATTTACACTTTAAAAAATACTTTCTTGCTAAAAAATGCTAACCATCACCATTACAGCTCAGGGAGCTGTAATCTTTTTGCTGGTGGAGTGTTTTGCCTCAATGTTTATGGCTGCTGACTGATCAGTGTGCTAAAGGCTGGGGTGGCTGTGACAATTTCTTGAAATAAGACAACAATGAAGTATACCACATCAAATGACTCTTCCTTTCACAGAGAGTTTTTCTGTAGCATGCGATGCTGTTTGATAGCATTTTACCCACAGCAGAACTTCTTACAAAAATTGGAGTCAGTCTGGGGCACCTGGCTAGCCCAGTTGGTAGAGCATGCGACTCTTGATCGCAGGATTGTAGGTTCGAGCCCCATGTTGGGTATAGAGATTACATAAAAATAAAATCTTAAAAAAAAAAAAAAAGACACACACACACACACACACACACACACACACACACACAAATTGGAGTCATTCCCCTCAAACCTTGTTTTTAAGCTGTGTTTTGTTTTTAAAATTTTAACACTTATTTTTGAAGGGGAGAGAGAGAGACAGACAGACAGACAGATAGTACATGAGTGGGGGAGGGACAGAGAGAGAGGGAGATACAGAATCCAAAGCAGGCTCCAAGCTGTCCGCATGGAGCCTGACACAGGACTCGAACTACGAGCTGTGAGATCATGACCTGAGCCGAAGTGGGACACACAACCGACTGAGCTACCCAGGCGCCCCTGTTTTTGTTTGTTTAGTAATCTCTACACCCAATGTGGGGCTAAACCCACAATGCTCAGATCAAAAGTCACACACTCTTCCAAATGAGCCAGCCAGGTGCCCCCCTGCTGCTGCTTGTATCAGCTCAGTTTATGTGATACTCTTAAATCCTTTGTTGTTATTTCAACAATCTTCACAGCACATTCACAGAAGTAGATTCTATCTCAAGAAACCACTTTCTTTGCTCATTCAGAAGAAGCAAATTCTCATCAGCAAAGTTTTACCATGAGATTGCAACAATTCAGCCCCATCTTCAGGTTCCACTTCTAATTCTAGTTCTCTTGCTCTATCACATCCAGAGTTACTTCTCCCACTGAAGTCTTAAACCCCTCAAAGGCATTCTTGAGGGTTGGAATCAACTTCTTCCAAACTCCTGTTAAAGTTGGTATTTTGACCTCTTCCCATGAATCATAAATGTTCTTAATGGCATTTAGAATGGTAAATCCTTTCCAGAAAGTTTCAACCTATACTCTGCCCGGATCCATCAGAGGAATCATGACCTATGGTAGCTATAACCTTACAAAATAAATATATTTCTTAAATAGTAAGACTTAAAAGTCAAAATGACTCCTTGATCCATGGGCTACAGGATGAATGTTGTATTAGCAGGTATAAAAGCATTAATCTTGTTGTACATTTCCATCAGATCTCTTGGGTGACTAGTCAATGAATAGTCAATGAATAATATTTTAAAAGGAGTCTTTATTTTCTGAGCAGTAGGTCTCAACAGTGAACTTAAAATACTCAGTAAACCATGTTGTAAACAGATATGCTCTCATCTAGGCTTTGTTTTTCCATTTAGAGATTACAAGCAGAGTAGATTTAGCCTAATTCTTAAGGGCCCTAGGATTTTCAGAATGGTCAATGAACACTGGCTTCAACATAAAGGCCCCAGCCACATTAGTCCCTAATGAGAGTCAACCTGTCCTTTGAAACTTTGAAGTCAGGCATTGACTTCTCTCTAGCTATGAAACTCCTAGACGGCATCTTCTCCCAACGTAGGGCTGTTTCATCTACACTGAAAATCTATTGTTTATTTTTTTTTAATTTTTTTCATGTTTATTTATTTTTGACAGAGAGAGAGAGACAGAGCATGAGTGGGGGAGGGGCAGAGAGAGAGGGAGACACAGAATCCGAAGCAGGCTCCAGGATCTGGGCTGTCAGCAGAGCCCTACACGGGGCTCAGACTCACAAACCGTGAGATCATGACCTAAGCCGAAGTCAGACGCTCAACCGACTGAGCCACCTAGGTGCCCCTGAAAATCTATTGTTTAGTGTAGCCACCTTCATTAGTTACCTTAGCAAGATCTTCTGGATAATTTGCTACAGCTTCTACAACCACACTTGATACTTCACTTTGTACTTTTATGTTATAAAGATGGCTTCTTTAACTTCTTGAACCAACAACCTCTGCTAGCTTCAAACTTTTCTTCTGCAGCCCCCTCACCTTTTCTGTCTTCACAGAATTGAAGAGTTAGGGCTTTGCTCTGTATTAGGCTTTGGCTTAAGGGAATGCTGTACGGCTACTTTGATCTTCTATCCAGACCACTAAAACTTTCCCCATATCAGCACTAAGGCAATCAGTGTGTTCACTGAAGCAGCAGGTTTTTTTTTTCCACGTTTACTTTTGAGAGAGACAGAGTATGAACACGAGAAGGGGAGGTGAAAAGGGGGAGTCAGAATCTGAAGCAGCCTCCAGGTTCTGAGCTGTCAGCACAGAGCCTGATGCGGGGATAGAACTCACAAGCTATGAGATCATGACCTGAGCTGAAGTTGGACACTCAACCAACTGAGCCACCCAGGCACCCCAGCACTTTTTTTTAAAGTTTACTTATTTTGAGAAGAAAGAGAGTGCAGAGGAGGGGCAGAGAGAGAGAGAGAGAGAGAGAGAGAGAGAGAGAAGAGTAGGAGGAGGAGGAGGAGGAGAGAAAATCCCAAGCAGGCTCCACCCTGTCAGTGCAAAGCCCAACACAGAGCTCAGTCCCAAGAACCTTTGAGATTATTACCTGAACCGGGATCAAGACTTGGGATGCTTAACCAACTGAGGCATCAAGGCGCCCCTGGAGCAGCACTTTTAATTTTTTTCAAGAACTTTCCTTTGCATTCATAATCTGACTAACTAGTGCAAGAGGTCTAGCTTTCAGCCTATCTCGGCTACCGCATACCTTCCTCACTCAGCTTCATCATTTCTAGCTTTTAATTTAAAGTGACAGATGTGCAACTCTTCCTTTCATATGAACACTTGGAGACCACTGTAGGGTTATTAAGTGGCCTAATTTCAATGGTGTTGTGTCTCAGAGAATAGGGAAGTCTGAGGAGAGGGCGAGAGATGGGGTAACAGCCTATTTGGTGGAACAGTCAGACCAGACCACACACAACACTTATCTATTTAGTTCACTGTCTTATATGGGCACAGTTCATGATGCACCAAAACAATTATAATAATAACATCAAACACCACTGATTGTACATCAAGATAACAAAAATAATAATAATGAAAAAGTTTGAACTATTGTGAGAATTACCAAAATGTGACACACAGACACAAAGCGAGCAAATGCTGTTGGAAAAAATGGCACCGATGGACTTGCTCAGGGTCACTACAAACCTTAAATTTGTAAACAACACAGTATCAGCAGAACATGCCATCATAAAATGAGGTATGCTTGTATAGGTTTTTGAAAACTCTTGCTATAGTTTTCCTAAACAACCTAAATACTGTTGAATGATTTGTTAAAGGTTCCTTACATAAAATATCTGTAAGTATTAAATAAAAAATCCATCAAGTATTAGATTGAAAGGAACATCAAATAATGATAAACGGATTGGAACAGGAGAAACCAAATACTTTTATTGCTATCATTATTTTTTTCTTAGTTTATTTATTTATTTTGGGAGAGAGAGAAAGCTCAAGGGGAAAGGGGCAAAGAGAGAGAGAGAGGGAGACACAGAATCCTAAACAGGTTCCACACCACCAGTGCAGAGCCTGATGCGGGGCTGGAACTCACAAACTGAGAGCATGACCTGAGCCGAAGTCAGACGCTTACCTAAGCCACCCAGGCATCCCACTATAATTCTTTATATTAAGGAATGTGTTTAAAGTTTAATAAGGAAAAATTATTCATAGCTTAGAGTATATGTACAATCCTGTGATAAATTAAGCTACCTTAGGGAAATTAAAGGTTATTCTATTAAGACACAAACTTATTGGGCTTTGATTATAAAAAAATTGGGGCGCCTGGGTGGCGCAGTTGGTTAAGCGTCCGACTTCAGCCAGGTCACGATCTCGCGGTCCGTGAGTTCGAGCCCCGCGTCAGGCTCTGGGCTGATGGCTCAGAGCCTGGAGCCTGTTTCCGATTCTGTGTCTGCCTCTCTCTCTGCCCCTCGCCCGTTCATGCTCTGTCTCTCTCTGTCCCAAAAATAAATAAACGTTGAAAAAAAAAATTAAAAAAAAAAAAATTTAACGGCAAACTTACCCAGACTTTTGTCATGGTGGATGTTTTATCCACCAAAAGTCAGGCTGGTCCTCCTCCCCCACCCTCCACCTTCAAATTTAAGCCTTTTAATATTTTGTACGTTATAAATCAACTGAAGCCATAGCTCTTCCATCCACTCGATCTCCTCTCCCACTCTATGCTACTGAGCAACTACCCCTCCCCCCACACCAGCAGAAGACTAAGGGAGCAATCTCTGGAGAAGGTGAAACAGAGTATGCCTGGACTGTAGGATAGAGGGTATTAGTTCCATAGTGAAAACGGGGCAGTTGAGTAACATGCTCCCTTTACTCCCAAAATATTGGCAGCCAGGTCTTCATTCTTTAGGTACAAGAATAGGGCCAGTAAAAAAGGAAAATACCTAAATATACTAATATCCAGGGTTCCCCGAGCAAATGCGCCACCCAGATCACCTTATAGTGAAGCTCCAAGTCATAAACCCTATCCACACACTTAGAGCTTTCATTTAGCTTTTTAGTTCTCCATTCTTAATTAAGAGCAGATAACCAAGAATTACCAGACACTCCAGGAAAAAAAGACCAAAAATCAGAAAAGAGCGCCCTAGGGGTGCCTGGGTGGCTCAGGCAGTTGGGTGTCTGACTGTGGCTTAGGTCATGATCTCGGTTTGTGGGTTCAAGCCCTGTGTTGGGCTCTGTGCTGACAGCTGGGAACCTACAGCCTGCTTCAGATTCTGTGTTTCCCTCTCTCTCTGCCACTCCCCAACTTTTGAGTGTTTTCTTTCTCTTTCTCAAAAGTAAACAGAAAGAAAGAAAGAAAGAAAGAAAGAAAGAAAGAAAGAAAGAGCAGAACACCTTAGAGGGAAAAGACTATGCAAAGAAAACAAAAACACTACCCAGTATTTACTAAAAGGGATAAGACAGGGCATCCATGAAATAAGAACAGGATTCTAAGAAGTGCAAATTCAACAGAAGGGCTGCAATATAAAGATGAGGAATATTCAAAAAGTGAAACAAAATATTGAGAGATGGAAGACAGAAGAGAAACTTAAAAGTTAGAGAACTAGTCCGGAAGGTCCAGCATCCAAAAGAGAGTTCCAGAAAAGAGAACAAATACATAGAGGAGGGAAAGCCTCCAAAAATAATTCAGAACTTAAGAACATTCATTTCCATGTTGCAAGTACCCACTGAGTGCCCAGTACCATTGGTGAAAGGTAATTTGATACACCACTGTGAATTTCACAACACAAAAAAAGGGCCACAAAAGCTTCCACATCCAAAGTGTCAAGAATCACAATGGCTCCCAACTTCTCAAAAGCAACACTGGAAGCAAGAAGAGAATCTGGCAAAATTGAAAACACACATCCTCTATGAACCAGCAATTTCACTCCTACATATATAAGCCAGGAACTGTCTACATAATAGCTGGGATAAGTGTACCAGACTGTTTATAATAGCATTATTTCTAATAGCCCCAAACTAGAATTAATCAAAATATTCACCAAAATAGAAGAGATAAATTTAGGGATACTCATATAATAAAATACCGTAATTTATGAAGTTTAAACTACAGCTACCTACAACAGTACGGATGTATCTTACAAATATAACGCTGAGCAAAAGAAGACAAAAACTGAAGAATTGTATACAGTATGATTCCACTGACAAAGTGAACAACTGGCAAAAATAAACTATATCATTTAGTGATACATATATAGATGGAAAAACTATAAAGAAAATAAGGGAATGATTAACCAAAAGTCAAGGGAAGGGCTGAGTTGTGACTGGAGAGAGAAACATGGGCAGCTACTGAAGTGCCTCAATATTCTACTTTTTGACCTGCATGGAGATTACAAAGATTTGTTTTAGGGGCGCCTGGGTGGCGCAGTAGGTTAAGCGTCCGACTTCAGCCAGGTCACGATCTCGCGGTCCATGAGTTCGAGCCCCGCGTCAGGCTCTGGGCTGATGGCTCGGAGCCTGGAGCCTGTTTCCGATTCTGTGTCTCCCTCTCTCTCTGCCCCTCCCCCGTTCATGCTCTGTCTCTCTCTGTCCCAAAAAAAAAAAAAAAAAAAAAAAAGTTGAAAAAAAAAATTAAAAAAAAAAAAAAAAGATTTGTTTTATAATTATTAAGCCATACATATGTTTTATGAATTGTTCTATGTGTATGATGAATTTTATAATAAAAGAAGAAAGATGATAATGGAGCAATGCTTGCAAAATTCTGAATGGAAATTATTCTCAGTTTGGAATTCTATATCCATCAAAATTATAATTTTGAGAGTAAAAGGCATCTTCAAACATATGAAGACTAAAAAAATGTATCATGTATGTTTCCTCAGGTAACTATTTGAAGAGGCTTTCCATCAATGTTAGCGCATAATCATCAAGAGGAAGATATCAGATCGAGAAAACAGACCCTAACACAGAGGTACAGGAAATCACACGGACAACAGTAAATATCATTATTCAGAAGCCCCAGGATTACTACCATGTACCAGGCATAGAGGGCATTTTAAGGGCTGTCATGACCTGATGCTCCGTTCCTTTGTACAACCTCTAAAACCCATAAAAAGTCCTGAAAGATATGCTTCACCAAAACGGCATAAACCCAAAGAAGATGACAAGATACCTAAGAAACAGGAACTCAAACCCAGGAAGAAAGAAAGGTAAAGAAAAGCTCCACAGTGATAGCTGTGTAATAGGCCTGGATAAGAGGATCACTAGCTCCTGGAAGGATATGGCCAAGGGGAGAAAAAGAGAATATCTGGTATAGCTGACTTTGTAAAAACTGAGAAATATGTATACATGTAGAAGAATTAGCAAAAAGTATAAACAAAACTAAAGAAATAACAAAGCAAATATTAGCCTCCAGAATAACAAAAACAAAGAAACAATCATAGTACAGAACATTGCTCAGCTAAGAATATTTACATGTGCCAGCAGCTCTTGAACTATGGTCTAAGATCACTTGATGTCTCCTTTCAGGGAATCCATGTGGGCAAAACTATTTTCGTAATGATCTAAGACATTTTTCTTTTCCACTGTGTTGACATTTGCACTGATGATGCAAAAGCAATGGTAGATAAAACTGCTGGCACCTTAATACAAATCAAGGAAGAGCACCAACTGGATTAGTTGTATTTTTCACCACATTTGCACTTTGGGAAAAAAAAGCCAATTTCACTTACGAATGCCGTTCATGAAGCATTAAAAATTACTGACTTTATTAAATCTCAATCCTTGAGTATACATACTTACATTTTTTAATATTCCATGGGATTAATGGGAGTGTGCATAAAGTATTTCTGCATAATGAATTGTGGTAATTGTCTGGAGGAAAAGCTCTTGGGTTTGAGCGGCAAACTGAAGTAGCCACCTTTTTTTTTTTTTTTTTTTTTTTTTTTTAAAAGACGAAATGACAGGGGCACCAGGGTGGCTCAGTTAGTTAAGCAACTGACTCTTGATTTTGGCTAAGGTCATGATCCCAGGGTCCTGGGACTGAGCCCTGCATCAGGCTCTGTGCGTGGAGCCTGCTTAAGATTCTTGCGCTCTCTCTCTCTCTCTCTCTGCCCTTCTCCCCTGCTCGTGTGCTCTCTCTCTTAAATAAAAAAAGAAGAAGAAGAACAAGAAGAATAAGAGGAAAGAAGAAGAAAGAAGAAGAAGAAGGAATGACAGGAAAACTATGTTATTTGGGGGTATTTAATAGACATTTTCTCAAAAATGAATTAAGGAAGGGGCACCTGGGTGACTCAGGCTGAGTGACTGACTCTTGATTTCAGCTCGGGTTCAAGCCCCAAGTCAGGCTCTGCACTGACAGGATGGAGCCTTCTTGGGATTCTCTCTCTCTCTCTACCCCTGCCCCCAAAAATAAACATTTTTTTTAATAATTAAAAAAATGAATTAAGGGAGCCTATGGTTTTCAAGGAAAATAACTGACACTATTTGTTGTCAATGATGAAATGTGAGCTTTCAAGAAAGTGAAAATAAGAACTGTATCTATCCCCATGAACTCAGTAGCTTCCCAGTGCTGATAAGACTGGTGATGATATTAATAAATGTTACCTGGAAGATCCGCTTATCTCAGTCAGCCAGCATTTTTCAAATGGCCCATTTACGATGTTAAAAAACCACTGTTGGGTAAAAATCCCATTCGTTGGGGTGCCTGGGTGGCTCAGTCAGTTAACTGTCTGACTTCAGCTCAGGTCATGATCTCACAGTCTGTGAGCCCCCACGGCAGGCCCTGTGCTGCTGGAGCCTGCTTCCGATTCTGTGTCTCCCTCTCTCTCTGCCCCTCCCCCACTCATGCTCTCTGTCTCAAAAATAATAAAAACATTAAAAAAAAATTTTTTTAATTCCATTCATAGTCCAAGATAGATCAATGAGATTTTAATGTAAGAGTGGGGATAGTTCACTGATGTGGTTTCAGATTCCATATCGCAATAACCTTTGAGTAACCACCACATGTTGAGTTTTAGTGAAATACCAAAAAAGAATATCCACGATAATCTGGAAAGGCTATTAACATACTACCTCTTCCAATGATTTATCTGTATGAGGCCAGGTTTTCTTCATATATTTCAACTAAAAAAAACATACCACAACTGATTAAATACAAAAGCTAGTAGACATAATCCAGCTGCCTTCTAGTAAGCTGGACATTAGATTTTCAAAAAATGTTAATCAGGGGCGCCTGGGTGGCTCAGTCGGTTAAGCGTCCGACTTCGGCTCAGGTCGTGATCTCACGGTCCGTGAGTTCGAGCCCCGCGTCAGACTCTGTGCTGACAGCTCGGAACCTGGAGCCTGCTTCTGATTCTGTGTCTCCCTCTCTCTCTGACCCTCCCCCCATTCATGCTCTGTCTCTCTCTGTGTCAAAAATAAACGTTAAAAAAAATTTTTAAAAAAATGTAAATCAATGCTCATCCTCACACCAAATTTTTGAAATATAATTTTTCATAAAAATGTTATCTTAGCATGTAATAAATGTATTATCTAAGAAATTTTAAAATTTCTCAGTTTTATTTCTAACACAGTAAAAATATTGAATAAAACCTAAACAAAACCTGTTTGGGGTTTTTTTTTTTTTTTAAATGTTTGTTTATTCTTGAGACAGAGACAGGGTGTGAACAGGGGAGGGGCAGAGAGAGAGGGAGACACAGAATCTGAAACAGACTCCAGGCTCTGAGCTGTCAGCACAGAGCCTGACGCGGGGCTGGAACTCACGAACTGTAAGATCATGACCTGAGCCGAAGTCGGACGCTCAACTGAGTCACCCAGACGCCCCCCGTTTGGGGTTTTAAGAGGGTCAAGGGATTTTCTCCACCAGACATAATTTATTTTGGCACAGGCATAAATTAGAATCAGGAGGTAATAGTGCAGCATTTGTGGCAGGAGAGATTCTGAAACCAAAGGGTTTCAGAACTGCTGGCACCAGCATCCTAACAAAACCAAAATTGTTAAATATTATTTTGGGAAGGTAGAAGAGAAGCAGAGCTCATCAAAATGGTTAATAAAAGTACGATAGAAATGTGCTCTGGGGCACCTGGGGGGCTCAGTTGGTTGAGTGTCCAACTCTCAATTTCAACTCAGGTCATGATCCCAGGGTTGTGGAATTGAGCCCCACATCAGGCTCTGAGTATGGAGCCTGCTTAAGATTCTCTTTCTTTCTCTCTCTCTCTCCACCCCCCTCCCCTGTTTGCATGTGCTTGCTGTCTAAATTTAAAAAAAGTTTTTTTAATTAAAATAAAAAATGAAATAAAAAAAGCCAGGGATACTGTCCTTTTCACCTCTGTACCCTCACAAAGCCTCATCACAGCCGTATTTAGTAATCATTTAACTCAATGAATGCGTAAATGAATGATATAACCCAATTCACAAAATTAGGTCATATTAGAGCAAACAGCTATTTCTCCCATTTTTACAACTTATACAACAGTACTGGGAAGTCATGTTTGAAACCTGAATGAGAGATCATTCAGTCTGTTCTCAAGTCAGTGATTCTATGACTCTGAGACAACTATTCATTACGTAAATACACAGGAAACCACATATATAAAAGGTTACACACACACACATTTGTTTTCTTAACTGTTGTAACTTACAGCAAATACTCTTGAATTTCAATAACTAAGATTTTTTTTCTCTCCCCTATTTACCCCCATTCCCCTGGCTTTCAATCTCTGTTGACTTCTACTACCCTTTACGTCCTTCTGGATTACACCTCACTTTCGTGTACCATCATGCACCTTTAGGTTAGCATGACCAACAAAAGACACCGAGCAGTTCCAAGAACCTACAGAGAAACCAGACAAAAAAAGTCTTACCAATAGTATGATTCCCATAAAGGAGCTGCTCCAAAATTGCTGTTTTCCCCACAGATAACAAGCCACAAACCACAACCTTGCAGCCCTTTCCCATCTTCTCTCAGGATGTCACTGTGAAGAGAAGAGAAGATCTGTGAAACTGTACACTGTTCAAATCCTTTTTCTTTCTATGTTTAAATAAGTCATACACACAGAGGGGGGAATTTCAAAAATAAAAAAAAATATATATATACAGTAAAGCATATGCTTCCAAACCCCACTCCTAGTCTGCCATTTGCTCCTTTAGAACAATCAGTTACCAGTTTCTTAAATATTTTTGCAGAGCTAATCTAGATAAACACAAGAATACATATAGATATAAATACATGTATATTTTTTTTAAAAACACACATTTTATACAAAGAATACTTCAACATTGATTATGTCTACAGGAATCTGAGTCAAATCCTAGATGAAACCAGTTCTTGAAAGATACTTCCTGCTCATCAAGATTTACCTGGAAAAATCAACATTTAAGCAAAACTTTAAGGAGACAGGAAGACAAAAATTTGGATAGAGAATGATCCTAATTTTTTAGAGAAACATTAATGCTATTAAGTTCATCAATTTTTATGAAGAGAGTGAGAAACTGGATTTTGGTAGCCACTTGGTCATACTACTTTTTGAGTCACACTTCTTAATGCTAGAAAAATTGCTCAGGCACTTTAAACCAGAAAGAAAGTGAAAACTCCTTTCTCCTAGCTTCTTAACATATCCAAGGAACGGCAAGACCAGGTAATATTTTCTTCATTCTCCTCAAAGCTTTGATTTCCCAGAAGTCAAGGCATCAGAAGCCAGGGCAGAAAGGGAAAAAAAAAAAGTTCACTGAATACAACAGAGTAACTTGAGAAAGGAATTAAAATTTCCACACTGCCTTCTGCCATCTCCACCACCTTATTTCCCCCAATTCTCTTCTTAAGAAGTACAGAACATGCAGTAACTCAGACTAAAAGGGATGCCACGACTCCTTCAAGGCAGAAACAACTACGCCAAGAAAGTACAGGTGAGCATTCAAAGGGTTGCCAGGTACCTTTCTGCATGTGCATGTGTGTTGTGCATCACTATCGTGTGTGTGTGTGTTATTGTTGTTGTTGTTGTTGTGTTTTACCAACACAATATTAAGCAACAAATATTAAGCAACAAATGAACTTCCTATAACTCTTCTCTATTTTCTCAAGTCTATAATACTTTATGACCCAAATCAGCCACGACACTAATCTGCTGACAGGAACAATTTTAATGCTACGATTATTGTAGCACTGTAATAACACAGCACTCATTTCCAGAGCAGTCCATTACATTTTACTGGTAGAGAAATAATCATCACTTACGTAATGCAACCGTTATTTCCTAGGTGGCATGCTTGGGATCCTTCCAAATCTTCCCAAGAATATTTATCACTTGTTTCCACAAGAACTATGTCTCTTAAGGGACTTTTTTTTTTTAATGTTTATTTATTGGGGGGGGAGGGGATGAGAGGGGGAGGGACAAAGAGAGAAGGACACAGAGAATCCCAAGCAGGCTCCGTGCTGTCAGTGCAGAGTCTGACGTGGGGCTTGAATTTAACAGCCCACGATCAAGAACTGCGTGCTCTACCAAGGTAGTCAGCCAGACGCCCCTCTTTTTTATAAATATATTTTCAACAAAACTGCAATAGAAAAATTCTCAGCCTTTATTTGTAATTGGAGAGCTTTGTGTAATATAGATAATCTACGGTAGGTATCTGCTATGTCAGCAACTATGGCCTATTGTAAAACATTTTTTACACATACCTCTAAATTTATGATTAATCTAATGTCATCTCATTTATCATAGGATTCTACACTTTCTGTATATTGTGGTCTCCTCTAAGTTATGATGCCACTGAATCTTTAACGTTTTTTAAAAAAGGTTTTTAGTGATAATAGTGAAAATTTAAAGGGAGTTGCCACTTGACCACATGTCACCAAAAGGATAAAAAATAAATCTGACAGAGGATAAGAAAAATGATGGCACTATCTCTACAACAATTCTGTTGTCAGAAAAGGTTGCTGTTGGAATCTAAATTCTAATTTTTCTATTATTATTTCTCTTCCTCTAAAAATGTCTCAGTCCCAGCAGAATTTCTAAATACCAATACTTACCTTCTCTCCTCTTCCTGTTCAATATGAAAATGTCCCTTTACCACACATTATATCAACCTTCAAACAAATACAAGTTGTTTAAAAGGGCAGGTACATACTGTAGTTAAGTGAACCAGGCAGTTAAAAGGAAAAAAAAATTATTAATAGCAACAGACCTCCCCACCCATCCCCCCCACAACACACACACTCCGTAAAATGGAGGCTAATCCAAGTTCTGGGGACTGTATCAAACTGGGAAAATGCTGAAACCAACAGAATCCTGAGAAATTCAGAAATTAAATATATGAGTCTTTGGAAATGGTTTTAATATATCTGCTTTAATTTTTTTTAATGTTTATTTTTGAGAGAGAAAAAGAGCATTAGTGGGGGAGGGGCAGAAAGAGAGAGGCAGAAAGCAGGCTCCAGACTCTGAGCTGTCAGCACAGAGCCCCACGAGGTGCTCAAACTCAAGAACCAGGAGATCATGACCTGAGCCAAATTCAGACACTTAAGTGACCGAGCCACCCAGGTGCCCCAATATATCTGCTTTAAAAGTGGCATACTACAATTGTACTTTGATCACTCATTGATATTAGGATTAATGGATGAAGTGTGTTAAAAATACCCATTAGTTTGAATTTCTGTGTGTGTGTGTGTGTGTGTGTGTGTGTGTGTAAATAAACTGGGGAAGTTGTTTAGGTATATCAGAGAATCTCCATCAAGGGCAAACAGTACAAATAACTGAATAGAGGTTACTCAAACACTAGGTATGGATTTTAAGATATTTTACAAGGAAGGAAACAAGATAAAACAGAGTAAACCATGTTAAATATATCATACCATGAGAAACAAAACAAAGATGAAAGAATAGATGTCATTAATCAAAGCATAGCTGAAACATTCTAAGTTCTTCAAGTGACCTGCTACCATCAAGTATGAACTTATAAAACAAAATAACATTAGTATTTAATGTAAGGCTTTGAACAAATAACATTAAACATTCACACAAAAACGATTTTCTATATATGATCATGATGGTGGGGACTTACATTACATGTATGGAAGTGGTTCTCACACTTTTATATACTCAGATTTACAAATGAAAAACTACTAGCAGCTTAGTTCTTTAAGTATTATAATGTATCACAATTCCCAAACATAATAAATATGCACCATTTCCTTCCAACACAAAAAGGAGGTCATCTGCAGTACCCTGAATGGGCAGTAAATCACATGAATAGATCCTGGGGGTGGCCAAGCTTCCTTTGTAAATATAGCTTTCAAGTGTTTGAAAGGCTCCAGAGTAGATGGATGACCATTAAGGTTCCTTTCAACACTCTGAAGCTATGACAGCAGAAATTGCTTACCCAGAAACTGCATCTGAGATTATTAATACTGAGATTAGTACAAAAGCACTAGTTAGAACTACTTGGTACAGTCCACACCCTAAGTAACTGCTGGACAATAAAATTCAGTCTGTGACCTATTCATCTTCATCTGATACATACGACTGGAGAGAACATGCTTAACAGGGAAAATTCAATGCAGTCTTAACTACATATTGCTTTGCTTTCCAGGCTAATCAATAATGTTGCTAGAGAATAAAAACATGACCTGATCCATTCCTGTGTAAAACACTGAGCTTGGTCAATATTCCCTTTAAAGAGCTGTCAGAAACCACCGCCCCAAACTGTCAGTACTTACATTTTTCTAGAGAAATCATTCTACTTTTATAAGTAAAACACAAGTTTTTTCATGCTACCAAAATAATATTAATACTGAAACAAGATCATAGATGTTATAGATCATATTATGAAGCTTCATGTAGGGAAAGCATCTACACTGTGTATTTATTTATCTATGCAAACATCATGTACTGTGTGCAACACTTTTACTTACCCACATATGAAAGCATTTCACATAAACATACATTAAAGTTTTGTAAACAATATTGCAAATAAAATATAATAAGCAGATTCCAGCCTTCCATTCTTTTATTCATTCAGTAAATATTTACTGAAGTCTTACCAAAATGCCAGGCATGAGGGACAAACTAGGGGGCAAAACCAGAAATGATACCTGCCCTCAGGAATCTCAAAATCAATTGGAAAATACCAGTCCAAATCTTGCAAAACTGCTAGGAAACAAATTAAGAAACAAAACTGCAAAAGCTAATTTGGAAATTAGCGATTACTCGCATTGCCAGAACTTCTTTCCAAATGATTCAACCAACTTTGTAGTCTAACATGGTGCTCAAATTCATGACCAGGAGATCAAGGGTCACATGCTCTACAGACTGAGTCCTTTTTTATTTTTTAATTAAAATTTTTTTATAATCAGTCATTCTTTTTTTTTAGTTTATTTATTTTGAGAGAGAGAGAGACAGAGAGAGAGACAGAGAGAGAGAGAAAGTACATGTCATTAAGGGGCAGAGAGATGGGGGGGAAGAGAGAGAAAAAGAGAATCCCAAGCCGTCTCCTCCCTCTCAGCAGAGAGCCTAAAGCTGGGCTCAAACCCAGCAACCGTGAGATCACGACCTGAGCCAAAGTCAGATGCTTAACTAATGAGCCACCCAGGCCCTTATAATCAGTCATTCTTGACTCATTTTTCTCACACCCCACATCTGCTCCATCAGTAAATCCTCTACCTTTGAAACACATCCTGCGCTGGACTACTTACCACCTCCACCACTCATCAGTGGTCAGAGGCACTATCTTCCCTTACCTGGTCTCTCAATGATGCCTAGGTCATAATCCCCAACACCTGCGAGTATTTTATTTTACACAGTAGAAGGTACTTTGTGGCTGTGATTAAATTAAGAGCCTCAAAATGGGAGATTATCCTGGATTATCTAGGTGGACCCAGTATAATCACATGTGTCTTTTAACAGGGAGAGAAGTTTGTCAGAGAGAAACAAAGATATGAAGATTCTAGGGGCGCCTGGGTGGCTCAGTCGGTTAAGCGGCCGACTTCGGCTCAAGTCGTGATCTCGAGGTCTGTGAGTTCCAGCCCTGCGTCGGGCTCTGTGCTGACAGCTCAGAGCCTGGAGCCTGTTTCAGATTCCGTGTCTCCCTCTCTCTGACCCTCCCCTGTTCATGCTCTGTCTCTGTCTCAAAAATAAATAAAACGTTAAAAAAAAAATTTAAAAAAAAGATATGAAGATTGTATCCTGCTGGCTTTGAAAATGAAGGGGTCAGGAGCCAAAGAATGCAGGTGGCCTCTAAAAACTGGAAAGCTTAGGCAAATGGATTCTCCCCTAGTTTCTCTAAAAGGAACACAGCAGGGCACCTGGGTGGCTCAGTCCCTTAAGCCCTGACTCTTGATCTCAGCTCAGGTCATAATCTCACGGGGTTGTGAGACAGAGCCCTGGGCGACTGAGCCCCTGCATTGGCTCTGTGCCAACAGTGTGGAGCCTGCCTGGGATTCTCTTTTGTCCTCACTCTCTGACCCTCCCCCACTCATGCACGCCCTCTCAAAATAAATAAATGAACTTAAAAAAAAAAAATACATAAAAGGAACGCAGCAATCTGATTTTAGCCTACGGAGATATCTGACCTGTGTAAGAGAACAAATTTGTGTTGTCTTAGCCAGTATATTTTCTGTAATCAGCACAAGGAAACTAATACAACCTCCTAGTCTCTCTGCTTCAACTTTTTCCCCTCTTTTGGCCTCAGAGCTGCAATCCAAATAATCCTTTAAAAAATGTAAATCACAAGAAGTCACCCGTTTGCTTGAAATCTTCCAATACTTTTTGGGTGCCTGGCTGGCTCAGTCAAAAGAACATGTGACTCTTCATCTTCAGCTCCTGAGTTCCAGCCCCATGTTGGGTGCAGAGATGAATAAACTCAAAATCTTCCAATAGTTTTTGAATTCAGACAGTGTGAAAACCCAAAGTCCTCCTAAGAACCTTCACCTCATATCATAGGCTAGTTTCCCTTGTGGCAGATTGCTGTTTTTGTATGAATCCAGGCATACTCTAGCCTCCAGCACTTTTCCTTTTGATTAAAATCAGTCCTTACATCTCTAAGGCTTACATCCTTCAGGTCTTTTTTCCCAAATGTTATTTCTCAGGAAGACTTATCCTGAATATTCCTTCCAAAAATTTTGACGCCCACACTCACTATCCCTTCCCTCCCTTAAATGTTTCGGGGCGCCTGGGTGGCGCAGTCGGTTAAGCGTCCGACTTCAGCCAGGTCACGATCTCGCGCTCCGGGAGTTCGAGCCCCGCGTCAGGCTCTGGACTGATGGCTCGGAGCCTGTTTCCGATTCTGTGTCTCCCTCTCTCTCTGCACCTCCCCCGTTCATGCTCTGTCTCTCTCTGTCCCCAAAAAAAAAAATGTTTCTTTAGTACCTATCACCAAATATAATACATATCTGATTTACGTTTATTGTCCATTTCCAAGAAAGCTAGAATTTTCACGTTGACTACTGCTGCATCCCCAGAAGCTGGGACACTACCTGGCACGTATTAACCATTCATCAATATTTGCTGACTGAATCAATGATCCATGTGAGGATTCTTGGAATGGTAAAGCTACGATTAATAAACAAACAAACAAAAAGGTAATAAGGGGGGGAAATAACCCAAACAGGTATTAAAAGGTAAACTACGTGACTGCATCAAAAATGAAAATATTCTGGAGACGCAAAAAACTGGTAAACAATTTTTCAACAAAGAACGCAGCAAAATGCATTTTCTCGGCATTTCTTCCCGAAACGCTCGCACCTGCCAAGCAGGTCATACTATTTTGGGCAAAAATAAATATTTTGCCTTTCTATAAAAACTATGATTCTGACGTAGCAAATCTGGGAGAAAGTCGGTAGAGAGGAAAGGCACGGTCATGGAAAGGCGCCCAGCCGCCAGTGCTCCCCTCCCTAGCCCCCCAGTTCCCCACCCTCCCACAGTCTTTAGGGCAAAATCCCTCCGAACCGGGGCCTGCGGAGGCTGAAGCCCGAAGGCGAGGCGCGCGCCCCCACCCGCGAAGCCCTGACACCCCGAACGTCTTATTTGGTGGCTGGGGCAGCGTCGTGGGGGTCTGCTACAGAGCCTCGGGCAGCGTCGCGAGGGTCTGTCACACAGCCTCCGGGCTCAGACTAGAGGGAAAAGGGGCACGGACAGCGCCGCACTGGGGAATTCGCCCCGGATCTCAAGTGGAAAGCCTACGGTGCGTGAGGCGGTCCCTCGGACCTCAAGGCACAGACCTGTACACCTCCGCAGACTCCAAAAGCAGCGGCGCTCCGACAGCGCGGCTCCACCACTGGCTTCGGCCACCAGAGCCCCGCCCCCAACTTGCCTCCTCCCGGCTGCAGCACGGTCACGGACGCTCGCCGGCAGAGGCCCAGCCACCCACTCTTGCCCTTTGAGCTGCCCCTGCCTCTCAAACTCACCCCCTGAGGAACAGGGGGCGGGACAATAGGGGAGGCTGCGCCCAATCCCGACCGAACTCCGCCCACTAGGCTCGCTGCTGGAACTACATGTCCCATAAGGCCACAGCTTTTCACCGGAAAGAGGCTCGCCGATGTAGGGGAGGAGCCCAAAAAGGACTGTGGGAGAAAGGCTCTTTCCTTTCCGTCTGGCGGCAGCCATCAGGTAGGCTGTGTTGGTGGTATTCGCTGTTTCATCCGCCGCTGATCTCCCTTCGACTCGGCCATCCAGACTCGGGGACCCTGCGTCCTCGGAGCTCCTCCTGTCTTCTGTGTGGCGCGAGTTCGATCAGGATGCGGGGCTGCGCGGGCGTGGAGAGGCGGCCCCCGGAATGGGCTGGGGCGATGATGTGATGGCGGCGCGAATTCGAGCGGGGCCTGGAGCGTGAAGGGAAAGGAAGCATGGGGCTGAGGGATGGGAGGCCGGGCCTAGAGGGTCTTAAAGCGAGGTCTGCGGGTTGGGTGGAGTAAGGGCTTTTTCCTCAAGAGTTAACCTTGGAGGCAGCGGCTGTAGCACTTTTTCCCTGTCGTGTCTGCGAGCTCTCTTTGCAGGCCAAGCCCTCGGGGACGCCGCCTGCCGCATCCCTCAGCCCCCATCAATGCCCAAGTCTAATGCCATTCATGTGTCCAACAAAAACGTACCGATTGCCTCTCTGCGCTGCTCCGTGCTGGGGTCGCAGAGGTGACAGCGCTGCTTTCCTTGGGCGCGGAAGTGGGGGTTGGGCTGGCTAGCCTTTGCATTTCTTGCATAGCCATTTTCAGCCTCCGTGGTTCCCTTCTGGCCGGTGGGGAACTAAGATGGACGCAATCTTGCCATATTTTAAATGCATGATGTTTTTTAGTTCAAAGGTAAGCCAAGATGGGCGCTTACAAGTACATCCAGGAACTATGGAGGAAGAAGCAGTCCGACGTAATGCGCTTTCTTCTCAGGGTGCGCTGCTGGCAGTATCGCCAGCTTTCTGCGCTCCACAGGGCCCCCCGCCCAACCAGGCCCGATAAAGCGCGCAGACTGGGTTACAAGGCCAAGCAAGGTGAGCGGACTCCGCGTGGATGCTTAAATAAAGTTTGTTCTTGGGGAAATTCTAGAAACCGGTAATTAGAGGTATATGCCCCAGTGCCTTCCATCACTTAAGGCTTTGTTGGTAACTGCCTTCGGCTTAGCAAAAAGCCCGGAGGTTGCTGACGGGTAAACCCTGGACAGAGTCGTCTAAAGTAGCGAGAGTGTCTTAGATTACAAATCTGTAGGAGTCTGGACTGAAGCAAAACAACAGCATAAAGTGGGAATGAGAAGTTAATCTCCCTGTGTGATCAGCGTAGAGTACTTTGAAAAACCCTGGAATGTGTTCATTTTTAGAATAAGTCTTAGATGGGTATTTGTTTTACTTTCATCGGATACATATGCGGCTTATGATCTGAAATATATTTGATGTTGCAGCATTTAGTGGCAAGTCATGGAGTCTTCCATTCTTACGTCTTTTACAAGGCCACTGTAAATTTGTTTGTACAGGTTATGTCATATATCGGATTCGTGTGCGACGTGGTGGCCGCAAACGCCCAGTTCCTAAGGGTGCTACCTATGGCAAGCCTGTCCATCACGGTGTCAACCAGCTGAAGTTTGCCCGAAGCCTCCAGTCTGTTGCAGAGGTAAGTGATCTTTTAGTAGCAGTTGTATCGATCACCTGGAGATGGTGGAGGACTCTGATTGATAACTTGAGCCCCGTTGTGTTTAAAACGCGGTTTGTGATTTTTACTTGTCTTGGTAAAGTGTTGCTGTCCCAAGAGTCTTTGTTACTAACCCGTCTTTGTGTATAACGGAAAGTGTTTTATGATTAGCGTGAACCTTGGAACCTGAGCTTTTGAAGGGCGGTAAACTTTTGTCTTAAAGAGCACATTTCCCAGATGCGTATAAGCTGTGCATTTATTGATATGGCTAATTTTCTATGTTCCGGTCATAAGTTGTCTTTCTCGGTTAGTAAATGAAGCTGTATTCTGTCCCAGAGGTTGACCAAACAAGGGCTTCGTTGCCCTCTGTAAGCTAAAAATGTTTTGTTTTTGTTTTTGTTTTTTTAATTTTTTTTTTCAACGTTTACTTATTTTTGGGACAGAGAGAGACAGAGCATGAACGGGCGAGGGGCAGAGAGAGAGGGAGACACAGAATCGGAAACAGGCTCCAGGCTCCGAGCCATCAGCCCAGAGCCCGACGCGGGGCTCGAACTCCCGGACCGCAAGATCGTGACCTGGCTGAAGTTGGACGCTTAACCGACTGCGCCACCCAGGCGCCCCTGTTTTATTTTTGTTTTTAAAAGAAAAGGCAAAAACGACTTACACTCAAGAGACCATTGTGGCCTGCGAAGCCTAAAATAATAGGCTAAATATTACCTTTCACATGAAAGGTTTGCTGATCCCTCAGTTGTGTTAGGAAAAGATAAGGTTCCTCAATTTTGTTGGCCATATATCGGAGAGGGGGATAATAGACAACGGTTTCAAATCAATCCTAAGAATGTTTACATGGGTTATTTTAGTAAGTCTTCCTTATACTTTGGGTCCTAGCCTCTGGGGAGATGCTTAGTAAAATACTTGAGTGCTTAAGTGAACGGCCTATGTCTTTGTCTAGTGTGTAAATTAAAGAGACTTCTTCCTCATTTCCTACTATGGGAAATGGAAGGCTGACCTTGGGTCTTTTTTTCCTATTCTAGGAGCGAGCTGGACGCCACTGTGGGGCTCTGAGAGTCTTGAATTCTTACTGGGTTGGCGAAGATTCCACATACAAATTCTTTGAGGTTATCCTTATCGATCCATTCCATAAAGCTATCAGAAGAAATCCTGACACCCAGTGGATCACCAAACCAGTCCACAAGCACAGGGAGATGCGAGGGCTGACATCTGCAGGCCGCAAGAGCCGTGGCCTCGGAAAGGGTCACAAGTTCCACCACACTATTGGTGGTTCTCGCCGTGCGGCTTGGAGAAGACGCAATACTCTCCAGCTCCACCGTTACCGTTAATACAAGTAATGTTTGTAAAATTCTTACCTAATAAACAATTTAGGACAGTCATGTCTGCTTAAAAGTGTTCTTTAATTTGTCTGTTAAAATTAGTTGTCTGCAGATTGTTCCATGAATGCATTGTCAAATTATGAAAGTTAAAGTGCAATAATGTTTGAAGACTATAAGTGATGGTGTATCTTGTTTCTAATAAGATAAACACTTGTGTCTTTTGCTTTATCTTATTAGGGAGTTTATATGTCAGTGTTTAAATGCTGTTTGGTATAATAGGTGTAAAATAAATTCTGTAAAAGTGGAATGCAGAAGCTAGCCATGTAGATTTGTTGGTGCATGTAATGAAACCTACAGCTTCATTGGGGTGATGTTATGCTCTGCTGGTTTACTCTCAAATGTTTGTTCTTAGGGGGTTGGTAAGAACAAGCTTTTTAAATTGGATTTTGCTTGGAAACGTGAAGAATATCCTAATCTTTTATCATGATGATATGCAGAAAAATGTTAACTGGGAACCACATTTTTAGGTTGAGTCCAATATCCGATTCATGTAACTGCTGCTTCTGAAAGAATAGTTAAAAATGCCACCATTTTTAGGTGAATTGAATAAACCTGTTGCAAGAGGATTTTCTTAGAAATGAAAATAAATCCTGCTTAACCAAAGCAAAATTGCCTTGGTCTACACAGTACCATTGAGTGAGTATCACATAAAAGGTGGAGGCTCCTGGTTCTATTCCTTGACTCCATGGGATCTGTAGAATACCGAATTTCCTACAAAGCAGTCAGTAATGGTATTTACACTGATTTACGTTAAAACTGATGGAAATTGAACATTGGGTAAATGAGAAGACTTTACCTTGAGATTTGTAAGCTAGTAACCCATCTAATGCTAGGATTGGGAAACTGGTGGCCATCATAACCTTTTAAGTGTGAGGGTAAAAAAGTTGGCTTAGATCAGAGTTTTAAATGCTTTATCATTTAAATGGTGTTAATTGGTGTTCGTGACCATTTTGAACCCATTAGCAAAGTATGTTCTCTTGGGTTAACCCATCTTCCCCACTCCCACAGGCTACTGAGAAAAGTCCTGTAGTTGGTGTCAGTACAAGTTTATAGTTTACAATCTCATCCTTAATGTGTTTTCCACAGTCCCTTCTCATCTTTGCTCTAACCCCTCAAAATCCTTGTCATTCCATAAACTCGCCAAGCCATCATTTATGCCCAGCTTGATGTTAAGCATACCACCACATTCTTGTCTTCCAGTAGATGAAGTTTGTTTCCCAGGGTGAGCTTGAGTGTGTAGCAAATAAAGAGGAATTGCCCCAGTTCTAAGTTTGCTGATGTAATCTAGTATGATTTCAAAATCTAATTGCTGGTTGTCTTCGAACCAGTTTTTATTTTTTTTCAAGGGTTTAAGGCTGAGGTGATTTCCAGAAAAACGGCTTAAAACCCCTTTAGATCTGAATTTTTTTCACTCAGAAAGATCCTAAACCATACCTAACTTTATGTGTAGAGGTGGTTTGACTAAAGGAATAAACGTTTATTAAACTAACAAATGGACCTGTTATCTTTTGTCACCTAATAATACACTAAAAAGGAAGCCAAGTACCGTAACCTACCAAAAATTGTAATGGCAGAAACAGTCAATTTGAGAGGAAATAAAATGTATAGTATTTAGTCTTGAGAATTTTTTTCTCTTGGTTCTTTGGTCCTTGCATGAATTAGAAAAACATTTTTAAAAATGTTTTTTAAACTCGATGCTAATTTGGGAAGGAGAGGGAGGGTTCAAGCTAAAAATTGGTGTGACAATCTCTAAAAAGGGCTGGCTTCTATTTTACTATGCTACAGTTTTCTTTCCATACTGTACCTAGAAGGATCTTGTTAAGTGTCATTCCAGTGCTGGAAGCTGAAGTCCTTATAGAAAGTTTCCATGATCTTCCTACTCTTCGCACTATTGGACTGCTGTGCAACTGCTGTCTTCCTTTGGTATTGCAGCTTCCGTGTTCTTTAGAGAAGCCAAGCACTCTCCTAAAGCCTTTATGATGAGAAAACTCCCAGGTACTAAATGTCACCTTAGAGGCTTTCCCTGACCAACAAGCTGTTCCTGTTGGCTTTAATATTCCTAGATCAGTGTGATTAAAACATACCCAAATCAATTACAATTTCCTTTAGAAATAGAGCAATTGGTTTCTCAACCCTGCAAGTGCAGGCACTAATAACTCCCTTTTGCTAATGGACACACTGAGACTGAAAGCTGAAGCAACTTGTCAAGGTCACACAGTGGCAGTCTGAATTCATACCCTCCCAATAAACTTAAAATTTTGAATAGGTAATATATTGGCATGACTAAAAATTCAAAACGTACAATAGGGTCTGCAGTAAAATTTTCCCCCCTCAGTTCCCCTTCTGGAGGCAATGCGATCGGTTTTGTTGGTTGGTTTGTTTTATCAGGAGATTCACATACTTTTTTTTATCCAAATATTAAAATGTTCTACATATTGGGGATTTTTTTCATTTAGTTGTGTATCACAGTGCCTATTCTGTGTCACTTCATGAAGAGCTTCCTTATACTTTTTTATGACTGCATGGTATTCCACTGTATGGATACGTCATAATTTGATGCAACCCCTTCTGATGAACATTCAAGATTTCCAATCCACCCCTTTTACAAAAGTTTGCATATATCTTAGTTCATCTATAGGATAAATTCCTATAAGTGGAATTGGCAGAGATTCTGCTCTGATAGGCAAAATAGTATTGTTATCTAGCTTCATTTTTGAACTTCTGAGTGTGGCAAAGGCAACACCATAGCCTTTTTTATTTTCCCCTGGACACACACCTAGATTGTGTTTTCCTGATCCTTTATACATTTAGGTAGGAGCCTAACGACTTATTCTTGCCAGCATAATGGGAACACAAGTGACATATTACTTCCTCCAAGGCAGTCAAGGGTTGCTATGCCAGAAGAGACCAGTGATCCAAATAGCTACAAGATGGAAGAAAGCTATTCAACCCTTATCAGACCGGGCAAGTGAGAAAACTTTGTTTTAAGCTGTTAGTTGTGTTCTTTTTATTTTTTTTTTTAAGTTTTTTTATTTATTACTTATTTTTGAGAAAGGGTGCGAGCAGGGGAGGGGCTGAGAGAAAGGGAGAATCTCAAGCAGGCTCCATGCTGTCAGCGTAGAGCCCAACGTCAGGTTCAAACTCCCTAAATTAAGAGCGTGACATGAGCCAAAATCAAGAATCAGATGCGCTCAACTGACTGAGCCACCCAGGCACCCCTTAGTTGTATTCATTTGTATGGCAGCCTAGCTTGACCTTAACTAATTTAGTAAGTAAAGTCAAACTAGTATTTGTATGTCTAAGAGTCTCATGTTTGCTTTACAGTGACCTTTCATTATAATCCTTTGTCCATTTTTCTATCAGAATCCATACACTCTAAGTACCATGCTGTATTAAATGGAGGGTGGCTACTACCTCATTTTTACTAACCATAACTTCTCTGCTCTTAAGATTCTTATACCTGGACCACTTTCTTACACTGTACACAAAAGCAAACTCAAAATGGATTAAAGACCTATATGTGAGACCTGAAACCATGAAAATTGTAGAAGAGAGCACAGGCAGTGATTTCTCTGACATTGGCCATAGCAAAATTTATCTACTCAGGCAAGGGAGACAAAGGCAAAAATAAACTGGTACTACAGCAAAAGAAAAACAAAAAACAAAAACTGCGCAGCAAAAGAAATAATCAGCAAAACTAAAAGACAACCTGTGGAATGGAAGAAGTTATTTCCAAATGATATATTGAATAAGGAGTTAGTATCTAAAATATATAAAGAACTTAACATCAAAAAACAAAATAATCCAATTAAAAATGGGCAGAAGACATGAACAAACATTTCTCCAAAGGACACAGACATATAGCCAAAAGACACATGAAAAGATGCTCAGCATCACTCATTATCAAGTAAATGCAAATCGAAACCACAATGAGATACCTCCTCATATCTATCAGAATGGCTAAAATAAAAAACAGAAAGCAAGAAGGGTTGAGGAGGATGTGGAAAAAAGGGAACCCTCATGCACTGCCGGTGGGAATGCAAACTGATGCAGCAAACTGGTGGAAAATAGTATAGAGGTCCTCAAACACTTAAAATAAAAAATGCAATTACCATATGATCCAGAAATTCCACTCCTGAGTATTTACCTAAAGAAAAACGAAAATGCTAATTTTCGTATATGCACTGCTATGTTTATTGCAGCATTATTTACAATAGCCAAGTTAGGGAAGCAACCCAAGTGTCCATTGATGGATAAAGAAGGGGTGGTGTATAAATAAACACAATAGAATATTATTAGGCCATAAAAAAGAATGAAATCTTTCCATTTGCAACCACACGGATAGAGCTAGAGGGTATAATGCTAAGTGAAATAAGTCAGAGAAAGACAAATACCGTGTGATTTTACTCATATGTAGAATTTAAGACATAAAACAAATGAAATAAAAAAGAGAGAGAGAGAGGCAAACCAAGAAACAGACTCTTAACTATAGAGAACAAATTTGTGGTTACCAGAGGGAATGGGTGAAATAGATGAAGGGAATTAAGAGTACACTTCTCATGATGAGTACTGAGTAATGTATAGAATTGTTGAATCACGATGTTGTACATCTGAAACTAACATAGCACTGCATGTTAACTATACTGGAATTAACATAAAAAAACAAAAACAAAAGCCACTGACTTATTTATTTTTTTCTTAAAAAACTTTTTTTAATGTTTATTTATTTTTGAGAGAGAGAGACAGAGTGCAAGCAGGAGAGGGACAGAGAGAGAGAGAGAGAGACACAGAATCCGAAGTAGGCTCTAGGCTCCGAAGTGTCAGCACAGAGCCAGATGCAAGGCTTGAACTCAAGAGCCTTGAGATCATGACCTGAGCTGAAGTAGGATGCTTAACCGACTGAGCCCCCCAGGCACCCCGCCACTGACTTTTTTAATAAAATAAAAGTTTAATCTCAAGGGCTTGTAGATTTGGAACAATTTCTTCTTTTTTTTTTTTTTAATATGTATTTATTTTTGAGAGAGAGAGCATGTGAGGGGGTGGGGGGGGCAGCGAGAGAGGGGGACAGAGGATCTGAAGCAGGCCCTGTGCTGGCAGCAGCAAGCCTGACATGGGGCTTGAACTCATAAACCTTGAGATCATGACCTAAGCTGAAGTCAGACACTTAACCAACCGAGCAACCTACGTGCCCCAAATTTGGAACAATTTCCAAGTGGGATTGGGTTAGCTAGACTATTCAAAATTCCCTTGACCTTCTCGTAGTGGTCACCACTGCCACCACCATGACCTCCTCTTAATACTCTGTAGTGTAGCTGGGACCAGGGGAAACTATTTAAAGAGGATTTTAGAAGAATTGAGAAGGTAACAGGAAGGAAAAAACTAGGCACACATCCAGCTAGATAATCTAGTTTTGGGAGTGCCTGTTTGGCTCAGTTGGAAGAGCATGCGACTCTTGATCTCAAGGTTGTGAGTCTGAGCCTCACAGTGGATGTAGAGATTACTAAAAATAAGTAAATAAATAAACAAAAAAATTATGTAATGTTTAAAAACAATAGGTAATCTAGTTTTTACTGTTTGGGACTCACTCTGATGCCTCAGGCAAGCTTCTTAGTCTCTCTTGTGCTTGTATCTCCTATTATAAACATGAGAGAGGATGCTGTGCGTTAGTGGAGTAATAGTTAAAGACAAGGTTGCTGGAGTACAATTGCTGGAGTTCAAACTCCTGTACTCCCATCTCCTGGCAGAAATCATTTGGAGCAAGACAGTGGCTTCAAGTTCATATGTAAAATGGGTAAAACAATAAATCCAGACTTCTGTCAGTATTTTTCCTATCCTACCTGGGGGAAGGAGTACTCTGAGGGTCTTGATGTCTAGTTCAGACTTTTTAGAGAGAAATATTTCTGTAGTGGAACACAGGGATCTACCAGCTCATGATGGTTTGAGTGACATTTCTCTTAAGAGCCAATTTCCTGCTCTCTAATTCTCCATTTCCCCAAGCAACCGCTTAATCAATAATTTGGTGTTCCAACTGGGCCAGGAATAGCTCTTTCTCTGCAGACCCTAAGTCCGGATTGTCAGTTTATATATCACTCCTATAAATGGTCTTAATTGAATACTATTAGTGTTCATTAACCCTCAAGTCCCTAATAATTCCTTAGTGAACTAATAACATTAAGTTTCTGAATATATAAACTATATTTAATTCCAATGTATGTCATATTTGATTTGTATATAAAAATAAATCCTGTTGCTTCCTGACATGATGCAGGAAAAAAAAATTTTTTTTTTTAATTTTAGAGAAAGAGAGCGAGCGGGGGAGAGAAGCAGAGGGAGAGAGAGAGAGAGAGAGAGAGAGAGAGAGAATCCCAAGCGTGGAGCCCAATGTAGGGCTCAATCCCATGATCCCAGGATCATGACCTGATCAGAAATCAAGAGTGAGATACTCAACCTAATGAACCATACAGGTGCCCCTAGAAAAAAAAATTTTTTTAATTAAAAAAAATTAGTGTTTATTTATTTTTGAGAGAGAGAGAGAGAGAGAGAGAGAGAGAGAGCGAGCGTGAGCACTAGTGGGGGAGGGGCAGAGATAGAGGGAGACACAGAATCCAAAGCAGACTCCAGGCTCTGAACTGTCAGCACAGAGCCCGACGTGGGGCTCAAACTCACTAACCATGAGATCATTACCTGAGTCAAAGTCAGATGTTTAAACACCTGAGCCATCCAGGTGCTCCTAGAAAAAAATTTTATACTATTTTTTTTTTCCTAGAGATGTTGTAATTTGAGATAATGATACGTATAGAAACCGACTCCAAATCAGGGATTCCTGTGCTGGTGGTTTATCGCAGAAGTCCTTTTAGGGGAATACTGGCGAGTATTCAGAGTTTGTTCCAACTCCCGGCAAAGAAACGGGGCTTTCACATTCCTTGTATTAGTTGGGCTTCAGGTCACCTGAGGAGAGTGTGAACTCCCAGGCACTGGAATGTAAACTAGCAGGCAAGTGGCACCTGTAGTTCAAGGACACAGGTGCAGGCCCTTAGACACAAAAGCACTCAGCCGAGGAGGGCGGGCGACATAGAAGTAAAAACATCTGAAGTGTTCTGGCTGAGCACTGACGTCTGTCTCACAAAATTACAGCGATTTCATGATCTTCTCTCTAGTTTTTTTTTTTTCTCCTGAACGCATTTTCATTATCAATAATTTCTTCAGCCAACATTTCAAGTATAATAAAATCAAGGAACAATTTTGCATGAGTTACTTAGCCCTCAATGTTTTGGAACTGTTCTTAAAACGTAACCAGTTTTAGATAAATATTTAAATGTGGTGTTCCAAAATACATTTGTGCTTTTAGAGGAGGCATAATTACTTAATTATATGTAGTATCTTCTATATACAATGATTTTCTTTATATATATGTGTGTGTGTGTATATATATATATATATATAAACGTTTATTCATTTTTTGAGAGATGGAGAGAGACACAGAGTGAGCGGGGGAGGGGCAGAGAAAGGGAGACACAGAATCCAAAGCAGGCTCCAGGCTCTGAGCTGTCAGCACAGAGCCTGAAGCGGGGCTCAAACTCACAAACCTGTGAGAACATGACCTGAGCTGAAATTGGCCGCTTAACTGACTGAGCCACCCAGGCGCCCCTGATATTCTTCTTTTTTTTAAGTTTTATTTATTTAAGTAATCTCTACACCCAGTGTGGGGCTCAAACTCATGACCCTGAGATCAAGCATTTCATGCTCTTCCAACTGAGCCTGCCAGCTGCCCCCAATGATTTTCTAATAACTAAATATTGTAATTTCTAGGCCAAGGATGTTTCAAAATTTTCACATATCTTAAAAAATAAATGAGAGCGTTCTTAACAAGCTTACCCTAAATCACTTTTAATTTTAATTAGTAAACATGTGTTTGACTTATTGGCTATTCAGGTGTTCAGAGTATTGCAAGGAATAGCAACTTTAACATTTTCACATCATTTAAAGGCATGTTTAAAATGTACATTAGGGGCGCCTGGGTGGCGCAGTCGGATAAGCGTCCGACTTCAGCCAGGTCACGATCTCGCGGTCCGTGAGTTCGAGCCCCGCGTCGGGCTCTGGGCTGATGGCTCAGAGCCTGGAGCCTGTTTCCAATTCTGTGTTTCCCTCTCTCTCTGCCCCTCCCCCGTTCATGCTCTGTCTCTCTCTGTCCCAAAAATAAAATAAAAACGTTGAAAAAAAAATTAAAAAAAAAAAAATAAAATGTACATTAAAATTAACTCTAAAAATCACCTTCTAGACTATCTATACAAATTATTTCTATTTTTTAAGTGTTTTTTTAAATTTTTTTTAATGTTTATTTATTTTTGAGACAGAGAGAGACACAGCATGAGCAGGGAAGGGGCAGAGAGAGAGGGAGACACAGAATGTGAAGCAGGCTCCAGGCTCTGAGCTGTCAGCACAGAGCCCGACGCGGGGCTCGAACTTACAAACTGTGAGATCATGACCTGAGCTGAAGTCGGATGCTTAACCGACTGAGCCACCCAGGCGCTCCTCTATTTTTTTTAAGTTTATTTATTTTGAGAGAGTGCAAATGAGGAAGGGGCAGAGAGAATCTCAAGCAGCCTCTGCAACCTGGTGTGGGGTTTGAACTCACAAACTGTGAGATCATGACCTGAGCTGAAGTCAGTTGCTTAATTGACTGAGCTATCCAGGTGCCCCAAATTATTTCTATTTTTAAGCATGCTTAGAATGTGTGGGTCTCTCTCTCTTTTTTTTTTAATGTTTATTTATTTATTTTGAGAGAGAGAGAGAGAGAGCACGAGCAGGGGAGGGGCAGAGAGAAAGGGAGAGAGAATCCGAGGCAGGGAAGGCAGAACTCGACGTGGGGCTCGAGCCCACAGACTGTGAGATCATGACCAAACTGAAATCAAGAGTCAGACACTTAATCAGCTGAGCCACCCAGGCCCCCCCACCGTGGGACTCTTTTTCTTTAAAGTAATCACAGGGTGATTTGGTGGCTCAATCAGTTAAGCCTCTGACTCCTGATTTTGACTCATGTCATGATCTCACGGTTTGTGAGTCTGAGCCCCCCATTGGGCTCTGCACTGACAGTGTGGAGACTGCTTGGGATTTTCTCTCTCCCTCACTCTCTGCCTCTCCCCAGCTCTCAGTCTCTCTCTCTCTCTCTGTCAAAATAAATAAATAAACTTAAAAAAAATAATCTCTTCACCCAACGTGGGGCTCAAACTCACAACCCCAAGATCAAGGGTCATATGCTCTACTTACTGAGCCAGCCAGGTGCCCTGTACTTTCAAACTTCTTTAAACATAATGCTAACAAGCAAAAAGTCTTTTTTTTTTTTTGTAATTACAGAAAATTGAAAAACACAAAACATTAAAAAAAAATTTTTTTTTTAATGTTTATTTTTGAGAGAGACAGAGACAGAATGAGAGTGGGTTAGGGTCAGAGAGAGAGGGAGACACAGAATCTGAAACAGGCTCCAGGCTCCGAACTGTCAGCACAGAGCCTGATGCGGGATTCGAACTCACGAGCTATGAGATCATGACCTGACCGGAAGTCAGACGCTCAACCCACTGAGCCACGCAGGCACCCCGAAAACATTTTTTTTTTTGTAATTACAGAAAATTTGAAAACACAAAACATTTAAAAAATTACCTGAATTCCACCACTTAGAACCATGTTATCATTTTGGTTTCTTATTTTTGAGTTTTGTTTTGTTTCATTAAAAAAGTCATAGAGGGGGGCGCCTGGGTGGCTCAGCCGGTTAAGCGTCCGACTTCAACTCAGGTCACAATCTCGCGGTCCATGGGTTCGAGCCTCGCATTGGGCTCTGTGCTGACAGCTTGGAGCCCGGAGCCTGTTTCAGATTCTGTGTCTCCCTCTCTCTCTGACCCTCCCCTGTTCATGCTCTGTCTCTCTCTGTCTCAAAAATAAATAAACATTGGGGCGCCTGGGCGGCTCAGTAGGTTAAGCGGCCGACTTCGGCTCAGGTCATGATCTCGCGGTCTGTGAGTTTGAGCCCTGCGTCAGGCTCTGTGCTGACAGCTCGGAGCCTGGAGCCTGTTTCGGATTCTGTGTCTCCCTCTCTCTCTGCCCTTCCCCTGCTCATGCTCTGTCTCTCTCTGTCTCAAAAATAAATAAATGTTAAAAAAAAAAAAAGTCATAGAGAGGCACCTGACTGGCTCAGTCCACTGAGTATCTGACGTCAGCTCAGGGCATGATCTCACGGTTCATGAGTTTGAGCGCCGCCTCGGGCTCGCTGTTGTCAGTTTGAAGCCCACTTTGGATCCTCTGTCCCCTTTGCTCCTCCACTCCTCATGCTCTCTCAGAAATAAATAAAAATTTTTTTAAAAAGTGCCTGCATTCAGATTCATGAATTTAGGGTGTAGTTATAAACATGCCACTGCTCTTTGAGTTATAGAGTCATTAAAAAAAATTAAAACGTCATAGAAATTCCACCTTTAATAATGGTGGGATCTATAATTGGTGGACAAGGCAATCTGGATAAACTCTCCCTCCGAGGACAGCTAGAAAAGTTTTTTATATATAATTATATATACATATACATGTAAAGTAAGTATATAAAGTATATATATACACATATACATACAAGAATATAAAGTATATGCATTATATATATATATATATATACACACACACACACATATATTCACACATATATACACAGATGTATATATGGGTATTGGAGCTAACAAGCAGCGAAAACTTATAGAACCTAGATCTAGGAGAACATGGGGAGTCTGGGGAAGGTGTGGCATTCAAGGGTGCTTCTGGAAGGGGTAACTGAGATGCAGAGAAGCTGAGCAGCACTCCGACAGCCTTGGTGGGCTACAGGGATAAAAATGTAGGGATCTAGGTCCACCAAGCAGTATAGGAGGAGGGTTCTGATAAACCTTCTACACTTGGGGTTGGGATTCCCTAAAATCTATTCTCCACAAAGCAGCAAGTGGAACATTTCTGAAACCTGTCAGATCATGCTACTCTTTTGTTCAAAACTCCCCAATGACTTTCAATCTCAGAGTAAAAGATAAAAAAAAAAAAAGACAAAAGTCCTACATGACTCCCACACTAGGGCTTTCCACCCTATTTTGAGGTTGAAAGGACTCAATACCCTCTTTTTTAAAATTTAAATTCCAGTTAGTTAACACACAGTGTAATATTAGTTTCAGATGCACAATTTAGTGATTCTACCCTTCCATACAACACCCAGTGCTCCTCACAAGTGCTTCCTTGATCGCCATCACCTGTATAACCCATCCCCCTACCCTTCCTTCCCTCTGGTAAACATCACATTATTCTCTATAGTTAAGAGTCCATTTCCTCGTTTGCCTCTTTCTGTCTTCCTTCCTTCCTTTATTTCTTTACCTTTGCTCATTTGTTTCTTTTTTCTTTTTCAATGTTTATTTTTGAGAGAGAGAGAGATAGAGCAGGAGGGTGGCAGAGAGAGAGGGAGACACAGAAAATGAAGCCCGTTCCAGGCTCCAGGCTCTGAGCCGTCAGCACAGAGCCCAACGTGAGGCTCAAACTCATGAACTGTGAGATCATGACCTAAGTGGAAGTCGAATGCTTAACCTACTGAGCCACTGAGGCACCCCTGCTCGTTTGTTTCTTGAATTCCACATATGAATGAAATCATATGGTATTTGTCTTTCTCTGACTATTTATTTCACTTACAAAATACTCTCTAGCTCCATCCATGTCCTTGCACACGGCAAGATTGCATTCTTTTTTATGTCTGAGTAATATATTCATATTATTCATTTTCTTTGTTCATCAGTCGATGGACAGTTGGGCTGTTTCCATAATTTGGCTACTGTAAATAATGCTGCTATAAACATTGGGGTACATGTATCCCTTTGATTTAGGATTGTATTCTTTGGGTAAATATCTAGTAGTGCAATTGTTGGATCGTAGGGTAATTCTATTTTTAACTTTTTGAGGAACCTCTATACTGTTTTCCATAGTGGCTGCACCAGTTTGCATTCCCACCAGCAGTGCGAGAGGGTTCCCTTTTTCCACATCTTCGCCAACACCTGTTGTTTCTTGTGTGGTTGATTTTAGCCATTCTGACAGGTGTGAGGTAATATCTCCTTGTACCTTTGATTTGCATTTCCCTGATGCATCTTTTCATGTATCTATTGGCCATCTGTATGTCTTCTGAATAGAAATGTCTATTCATGTCTTCTGCCCATTTTTTAATTGGATTATTTGTTTTTTGGGTCAACACGCTGTTTTTATAATAGGAATTTATTTATTGTTTTTGAGGTTTATTTATTTATTTGGAGAGAGACAGAGAGAGAGCGCAAATGGGGGAGGAAGAGAGGGAAGGGGGTGACAGAGGATCTGAAGCAGGCTCTGTGCTGACAGCAGACAGCCTGACGTGGGGCTCGAACTCACAAACCGTGAGATCATGATCTGAGCTGAAGGCAAATGCTTAACTGACTGAGCCCCTCAAGCACCCCTATAATGAGAATTTATAATATCCTCTTTACTACCATAATATGAAGTATATATATAAAAAATCTATAAATACAGTTTCAGAAAAATCAATATAGTGCCCAAACTATAATTAATATAAATGAAAAATAAAAGTAATCTATAGTAAAACAGCATGTATTTCAATATGTATATTTCTGCATATAACTAGATCAGAGGATATAATGAGGTCGTAAGATGGTGTTTATACCTGTATGTAGAACGACTGTGAATACAGCATGATACAGGTCTATGCTGTCAGCATCTCAAATACCATAAACAGTGTTGCCGTCAATGATCTGATATCCAAACGGTTCAAAAAATCTTGGTAAAGTTTCAAACGACATAAGCGACAACCTTCCCTTCATTCACGAGGTAGTTACACTCCTAGAAAATTGGTATATACATTAAAGCTGTGCAAAAAGTAGTTGGTGTTTTTATGTGAAATGAAATTCTAGGCTCATGAAATAAATTTTTCTTCCTCCTCTGTTATGGTGGGAAGATGTTTGAAAGCTGTGTTAAACCCAGGACAGTTCCTCCTTGAGTGGGACTGTCCCACACATTTGTAGAATTCCTGGTTCCTGGCAGTCCTAGTCCCCACCCCTGAAGTGCAGGTAGCATCCCTGCCATTATTGTGACAATCAAAAACACCCCACCAATTTTCAAAATGCCCCCTGAGACAGAAAAGCCCACTCACTGCCTTTGAATATCACTCTTACCCAGGACCTGGGGCGTAATTACCTCCCTGATATCATTTCTCACTGGTTTTCCTTGTTGCTGCCTCTGCATTTACATTGGCCTCCTTGCTGTCCTCAAATACACTTATGCGTGCTCCAGCTTTACAATTACTCCCTGCACCTTGCAGTGGCTGTTCTCTCTACCTGGAATGCTCTTCTTCCAAAGACATGACTCATTCCCTCACCTCCTTCAGGTCTTTGCTCAAACTTCACCTTCTCAGGGGGAACTTCCTGGACCCTCTATTTAAAATGTAAAATTCCCTCATTCTTGCCCTTGGCATTCTCTCTTCTCCCGTTCTCCATTTATTTTATCCCCATAGAAGCACCATCTGACATTCTCCATGTTTTACTTATTTATTTATTGTTTATCTTGGTCACCTTCCACCTCCAGAAATCTTTTTTTTTTCTCATTTTTATTTGAGAGAGAGAGAGATTGAGAGTGAGCAGAGGAGAGGAAAGGAGAGAGAGAAGCTTAAGCAGGTTCCATGCTCAGCACTGAGCCTGACCTGGGGGTCGGTCCCATGACCCTGGGATCATGACCTGAGCCAAAATCAAGAGTCAGATGCTCAACTGAGCCACCCAGGTGCCCCACCCCCAGAAACCTTAAGTCAGTCAGGTTTCTGTCTGTTTTGTGTACTGCAATTTTCAATAAATAGCAATGAAAGGGAGGGAAAAGTAAGGGGAAAAGGAAAACAAAGGTAAAGGAAGGAGAGGGAGAGAGTGAGGGAGGGAAATAGGGAACCAGAGTGGGATTCCAAAAGTTGCAAAGGGGTATGAGACTCAGATCTGTCTTCTTGCCCTCTACTAACCAGTGAGTTAAGAAATGCATTGGCTGTTGCTCTCTTGCCCCAAAGACTGTCTCAATTTTCCTTCTTCTGAGCTGGGCAGACACAGAGTTTTCTATCTGGTCTTTATCTGGTGCTATGATACTAGTTATTACTCAGTGCAGCCTACCCGTGTTTTTTAAAGTTTTTGTAAATTGAGAGGTTAATTTTGAGGTGAGAGTTGGTAAGAACCTCTATAAGCCGTATTACTCTGAAGCCAATAGACTATACTGATGGTTGGAAACGAACATGGCTTGGAGCCTGTGATCTCTTTATAATGTGGTACATTTACGAAACCCAAAAACTCACAACTAAATGGAAACATCAAAAGTGATTATGGATACAGAAAACTTTTCGAGGGATTTTTTAGTCACAGGAAGTAGGCTTTAATAACAGCTATTGTGAGCATGCCTATAAAATAGGGCTAAATAAACAGATGTTCAATAAACAAAGATAACACACCGTGAAATTCTAGTCATTTGTATAAATGGCTATACCAACTGATATCTGGAGGTCTCTGTCTTCACCAGTGATTTCATGAGCTGACGTATACACCTTTAACAAAACAATCCCACATAAGGATTATATATTATTACCTACCACAAAATAACTTCCATCGTTTAGAAAAAAACTGGGAAGATTGCAGGCGCCTCTCCTTGGAAACAGAAGGAACTGGTAGTATGTTCCACTTTTGTCGTTCTGAAACAGGTTTTTTTGTTTCATTTTTTTCCCCTATGGTACAAGTCAGTAATACGAACATTAATGGGATCATTCCATATGTATTTGTAGTAGGCAGAATAATGGCCCCTCCAAAGATGGCCATGTCCTTATACCTGAATTCTGTGGATGTGGTAAGTTACAAACCAAAGGGGAAATAAGGTTGCAGGTGGATTTAAGCAGCCGACCTCGAAATGGGGAGATTATCTGGCGGGCCCAGTGTAATCACCAGGGTTCTTTAAATATGAGAGGGAGGCAGGAGAACATGAGTATCCGAGAGATGGCCACATGAGGAGGATTTACGTTGACATTACTGGCTTTGAAAATGGAAGGGGAGGACAATCCAAAGAATGTGGGCAGCCTCCTAATGCTTTCAGCAAAGGCAAGAAAGCTGATTCTCCCCAAGAGCCTCCAGAGAGGAACACAGCCCTGTTAACACCTTACTTTTAGTCTAGTGAGACCTGTAGAACTATTAGATAATAAGTGTGTCTTGTGTTAAAGCACTACATTTGTGGTAATTTGTTACAGCAGCCATAAGAAACTAATACAGTATTCTGCTGTCTGCATTTGTCATTTAACCTCACACACAGAAGTTACTCTCTTCTACCCCACAACTCCAGAGTTCTAGTTCTTCTTCCTATTTTCAGTTTTAAATCACTCTATGCTAGTGGTTCTCAATGGGGGCAATTTTGCAACCCCGCCCCCGGGGACATTTGGTAATGTCTGGAGACAGTTTTGGTTGTCACAACGGGGGGCTGGGAGGTTTGGTACAGGCATCCAGTGGCTAGAAGCCAGGGATGCTGCTAAACATGTCCTGTAACGCACAGGACAGCCCTCCCAACAGACGATTATCCAGCCCCAAATGTCAATTGCACCACTCTTGGGAAAGCCCTGCTCTACACACATATCAACTTATACAATATATGGGGTTGGGGGACAATTGCCTATATTCAATCAGTTCTTATATCCCCCCTTCCCACTTTTCCTCCCTTCTTTACTCTTTCCCCGGGCACCCCAGCCCTCGCTTTTCTTGGTCTTGCTTTCTTTCCACCATGAATTCTCAAAAGGATGCCCCCTGAGATGTGAAAATTGTTTTTTAAGGGGCAAAAATACAGATATTACAATAGTTTGTGGCCCTTAAAAACTCAACCCCACCTGAACGAATCTAATGAACAAATGTTTTTGCAAGCTCATAAAATAATTTTTAAGTTTGCATCCTTGTGAATTTTTAAAAATGTACTTTATAATGATGTACAAAATTATGGTTCAACTGCTACCACCTGCTTTAGGATGTTTTGCTCTGTTTGCTTCATTTTTCCTAGAACAGATCATTAATTTGAAGAAGGAAAATCTAGTTGTGTGCCACAGTCATGAATCTATAACCACAAGTAATAGAAATTCTAAAATAGAATATGTTCGGGGCTCCTGGGTGGCTCAGTCGGTTAAGCGCCCGACTTAGGCTCAGGTCATGATCTCACAGGTTCATGAGTTCAAGCCTCGCATGGGGCTTGGGGCTGATAGCACAGAGTCTGCTTGGGATTTTCTCTCTCTCTCTGTCTCTCAAAAAAAAAAAAAAAAAAAAAAAAGGAATGTTTAGTTTCACACTAATGTAATGCTTTTTAGGTTTTGTTAAGCAATACTTCCAAGTGGTTAATAAGGTGTATACTAGAAGCCTAACATTTGTATGAGAGTGCCATTTTTTGCCTTTTGAAATTTACACATTTATATTATGAATATTAACAGTGTTTATGAGAGATTTCTAAATCTAGCTCATCCAAGAATGGCAAAGTAAAGACCTGACTTTGATATTAATCCCCAAGAAATGGGGAGCGTTTGTGTATGTGTTTCTCATTGGCTCCTTCCTTCCATCATTTATGCGCAGAAATTTTTTTTCCACAGAGAAAAACTAAACATCTTCTCACCTTTCCTCACCCCCAAACAAAGCACTCCAATAAACCCAAACCAAACACCAAATGGAATTGTATCCTTATGTTTTGTCCTGGGTGTAAAGTAAGAAGGAAACATCCATTCTTGGCAGCTGTGGGTCATGCTGTCATAATGACATGTCTTTTAGGATATTGGCTCTTTGAGTGATTAAACGATTATTCCGATATTTGAATGATGTCATTCTGTTGCAGTTCCTCTGGCTATTTTGCTTTCATACTGCAAATGTGTTAAAAATTTAAGTCCCAGCTTGAACTTTTATTTATGCTGAGATCAGCCCTGTGGATTGCCTCATTATACAGTGCCTCCAGGGTGGCGCTTCTGGGCGGGCAGCCAGGACTCTCGGGTCAGCAGGAACTATTTCAGCTCAATTTATAAAGCAAAAGAAAGGGATCTTGTTGACCTATAAGGATCAACTCCACGAGAATTAATGCTAACCACAATGGTGATTATTCACAGCTTGCCCATCTTCCTGAGAAAATAAAACATTATTCAGAGATTTTTTTTTTCTCTCCTTTAAATGAAAGCATCCATTCTTTCTCTCTAGTTTGGAAAAAAAAAAATCCAGAGAAAAGCGGAAGACTTATTATCTAATAGGTTTTTTAGAATCTATAAAAGATTGCTTAAGGGCCCCATGTAATAAATGATTTCTAATTCCTGAAAGGAGGACAAGGTAAAACAGTGGTGATTACTCAGCAGTCTCCTTTCCAATCGCTTTCACCCACTCTTTCTCTTTGTACTTTGAAGGTGATCTTAAAGATGTCTCTGTTGTTCAGGTTATTTTCACATGTTATGCAAACACAGATGAACTGTGTGAATTCAGCATTCCAAGAGCGGAATTCAGCCTCTCCGCTTTTACCAAACTTTTCCATCCACCAGTCTGTAAACTCAAACTACCTGGGAGCTTTGTTTTTCCTTTACGCATTTTACCTGAGTGACTTTTGTGGTGTCTATATTTGTTCTCAATTGCTTCAAGTTACCACAGATGTAGTGTCCTTTCACAACCTTTATTAACTTACAGGTCTGGAGGTCAGAAGTCCAAACTGGGTCCCTCTGGGTTAAAATCCGGGCACCAGTAGGGCTGGATTCTTCTAGAGTTTGCCCACATTCCCTGTCCTGTGGCCACCCTTCCATCTTCAAAGCCAGCAAAGGCCTTCATGGTTTTTCTCAGCCTGCATCACGCTGACGCTGACTTTCTGCCCTGCTTTTTTACATTTAGAGGACCATTGTGATTACATTGAGCCCACCTGGCTAATCTCTTTATTTTAAGGTCAGCTAAATAACAACCTTAACCATCTGCACCTCAATTCTCCCTTGTCACGTAATGTAAGATGACCTCAGGTTCTGGGAAATCACGTCATAGAATGCGGACATCTTTGGGGGGCATTATTTTGCTTATCATAGTGTCTTTGTCAGGCGGTAATGAAATAACTCAGGTTTCAACCATATTGATCTCTTCCTTCCTCGGGAGAAGATCCTTCCTTCCTTCCTTCCTTCCTTTCCTTCCTTCCTTCCTTCCTTCCTTCCTCCCTCCCTTCTTTCCTTCCTTCTTTCTTTCCTTCCTTCCTTCCTTCTTGCTTTTCTTTCTTTCTTTTCTTTCTTTCTTTCCCTTTCTTTCTTTCTTTCTTTCTTTCTGTCACCTCTGCACAGACTTCATCTTTTAGGATCTCTTGTGCCTTCATTTCATCTCCATTCTTCCACTTGGCCCCCTTCTCAACTGCCTGCTCTCTACCATCTGAATTTCTACTCGTCTTCCAGACAAAACCTACCTCTGTAGTGATGGCATTTCTGAACCTTCCAAGACACATGTATTCTAGCTCTTCCTACACATCATTCATTCATTTCACAAATATTTATTGAGGAACAGCCATGTGTCAGGCAAATGGAAGACACCAGTGAACGTAATGGATAGGGTCTCTGCTTCCATGTATTCCATATTTTAGCAGAGGGGACAGCAGACAAGTAAATGAATAAAATTATTTCAGAGAGTGACATGAAATTGTGGGGCAAGGATAGAAAGGCATTAATGGGGATCAGGGAAATCTCCAGAAGGAAATAGAGATAAAATGTGGATAAAATGTGGCTCCATGTGATGATCTGAGGGGAAAGCATCCCAGGGAAGAAGGAACAGCAAATGTAAAGGCTCTGAGCTGGGAGGCTGGAGGAAAAGGAAGGAGGCCGGTGAAGCAGGAGTGGAAGTTTAGGCAGGGAGAGAATGGAGGGAGATTAGGTTGGAGACAGAGGCAGGGACCGGGTCAGGTGGGATCCTCTAAGCCATGGGGAAGGCCTTGGCTTTTATTCTATATGAAATGAACAGGTATTAGAGAGCTTTAAGCAGAGAGGTGACATAATTTTAGATTTTAAAAAAGATCACTTAGAATGGATTGTTGAGGGGCCAGATTGGAGGCTTGATGTCAGGATGGAGAAAAACAAGGTGGACCAGGGAAGTGGTTAGAGGTGATGCAGCATTGTAGTTATCTGCTTAGTGGCCAAGTCTTAAATATCTACTGTGGCAAAAGATTAAATACATCCAATTTAGCCAATGCATTAAGTATATCCAGTTTAAGGAGCATATTATGAAGACTATAATAGTCCTTCTCCTTCATTAGATGCCCTGGAGTTTTTAGGGGTAGAGACTAGCATTTTTTCATCCCCAGGACTTTGACTACAGTGCTTGATATATGGTAAGTATTTAAAAATTTTTTTTAAAAAATTTTCAATATTTATTTATTCTTGAGAGAGAGAAAGACAGAACGTGAGTGAAGGAAGAGGCAGAGAGAGAGGGAGACACAGAATTCAAAGCAGGCTCCAGGCTCTGAGCTGTCAGCACAGAGCCTGATGCAGGGCTCCAACTCAGGAACAGTGAGATCGTGACCTGAGCCGAAGTCGGACGTCCAACTGGTTGAGCCACCCAGGCACTCCTAAAGTAGGTATTTAAAAGTGATGATGATAAATATTATCTTGTCATTTCTAGTTATTTGATTTTTATGAAGCAGGACATTTTCACTGGGCATTTACTTTTTTGCTTGATCAGCAGCTTGGAGACTAGGTTCAAAATGAGAGTAACGATTAGGACATTTGTTCAAGATTGGAGTGGCCCAGTCATGAGCTTTGTACCAATACTGAAATATCTGAGGAGAATTTATGACATTCTTTCATGAGTTAGATTTTTTTAAAAAGTCAGAAACCACCAGGTTTAAAAAAATCAAATTCATAATGAATACTCTAGTAAAACTAAAACTGACAATGGCTAACACTAAACATGGTAAGATTTGTTGTTGACTCAAAAATAATAGGATTAAATCCTGGCAAATTGAAAATCTGCAAAATTTGATAAGACAGATGGACTTGGAAGAAATAAGTTCTTGAAATAAAGCCTAATGGTTGAAGCTCTGAGTGGCAAAAGAAAAAAATAAAAAAGAAAAAGAGAAAAGGAAAGAAAGAAAGAAAGAGAGAAAGAAAGAAAGAAAATTGATAAACAAATCAGCTCTTTTCTATAAAAATTTGAGGGAAAAGTTTGATATTTGTGAAAATAATTCCAACAAACCAAAATAAAAATGGGAACTACTTGAAATAGTTTAACTTTACTGTGTAAAAAAATCAATCATTTATTGATCTGTTCAACAATAAGTTATTCAAGTCAAGTTGGCCTAATGGTTTTCCTAGTGAACATTTTTTTTTTTGCTGAAAATTTATCACTGTTGGGATAATTATGGCTAAAAGGTTTGTGTTCATAAACTTGTCAGAGTCAACTATCTACAGATTTGAAATCATTGGCATTAAAAAATTCACTGAGTAAAAACAATAAGGCCAAGTTGGCAGCATCAAAATGGTAAAGTCCAAAAACATTTTAACATAAATATTAATTTTAATTCATATTTTCAGGTATTTTCATTACAATATTAATACAAAAATATTAAAATCTTTTTGGCAATCCACAAAGTAAAAGAAAAAATATCATCTATAATATCATCATTGAGACAAAACCATTGTAAAACCTTTTCATGTATTCTTCCAATATTTTTTTTTCTAATGCATAGAATTAAAAAAATAATTGTAATATTACTTCATATGCAATTTTCCATACCGATTTTTTTACTTAACATTAGATTATCAACATTTTCATATAATTGCTTCTTCCTCATAAATATTCTTCTTGTTTTAAAAAAAATTTTTTTTGGTAATGTTTATTTATTTTTGAAGGAGACAGAGGGTGAGCAGGGGAGGGGCAGAGAGAGAAGGAGACACAGAATCGGAAGCAGGCTCCAGGCTCTGAGCTGTCAGCACAGAACCTGCTGTGGGGCTCGAACCCACAGACCACGAGATTGCGACCTGAGCTAATGTCGGATGCTTAACCCACTGAGCCACCCAGGTGCCCAGAATGATTTTTTGCTTTTAAAGTAATTTTTATTCTCATCAAACTGATAAATTCACACAATTTAAGAAGTCAAATAGTACTATAAGGTTTATGATGAGTAATAATGGTTCCCAGCTGCGTCTTTCCCCATCCTTTATGAGATCCTTAAAATGCTATTTCTTTTATTCATAAGTTTTGGGCATTATCTATTGACTTTCCATTATGGAAAATGAGAATTAATTAATTAAGTAATTTTTTAAAGTTTTTAAAATTTATTTTGAGAGAAAGAGCACACAGGCACCTGTGTGGGAGCAGCAGGTTGTCAGCACAGAGCCTGCTTGGAATTCTTTCTTTTCCTCTTTCTACTCCTCACCACCCCTCCCCCATGCTCTCTCTCTCTCTCTCAAAATAAATAAACTTTTTTTTTTAAAGAAAAAAACCCTAATCACTTCTAATGTCCATCTTTTCGTTCTGCTTAATGGTGATTTCTTTGACTTCTAATGCTTTTTTTTAAGGTTTATTTATTTATTTATTTTGAGAGGGAAAGAGCTCAATAGGGGAAGGGGCAGAGAGAGAGAGAGAGAGAGAGAGAGAGAGAGAGAGAGAGAATTGCAAGCAGGCTCTATGCTATCAGTGCAGAGCCCAACATGGGGCTCTATCCCATGAACTACAAGATCATGACCTGAACCAAAACCAAGAGAGGCTCAACTGCCTAAGCCCCACAGGTGCCCCAACTTCTAGCTTTTTCTAATACTTTTAAAATTTTGTATACGGCCTTTAATTTTCAAAAACTCTTCCATGTTCTCTGTTCCTTTTTTGTAGCATCCTGCTTTCATGGGTGCTATGTCTTCTCTTATCTTTCCAATAATAAAGAGTGTTTTTCTTCCTTCTTGTATTGTTTCTTAGTTACTATTTTCTTTCCATTGTGGTAGAATCTTCCCTCAAAAGTCTAGTGATCCATTGCTATCTGTTTATATTAGAGTGAAGCATTAAAAAAGCTGAATAGAGGGGCACCTGGGTTGTTCAGTCAGTTGAGCGTTAGACTCTTGATTTCAGCTCAGGTCATGATCCCAGGATCATGAGATCAAGCCCCGTGTCTGGCTCTGTGTTGAGTGTGGAGCCTGCTTGAGATTCTCTGTCTGTATCCCTCTCCCCAGCTTGTTCTCTCTCTCTCTAATAAAAAAAAAAAGCTGATTAGATACTGTGTGTGTGTGTGTGTGTGTGTGTGTGTGTGTGTTGGGGAGCTCTGGGGAGCCCCTTGACTTCAAAGTTTCACTGTTGCTGGGTGGGACCTGCTGTTTCACTTATGCCAATTTTCAATCAGTCCCACTGTTTTCAGTCTCACTGTTCATCTTGGACTCAAAGAAAATATCTTTTCCTAGGTATTTACTCTGCCTAGGTAGTGTTTATCTAACTGTCTGTTAGGTCCCTGTGACTTCAGGGGAGGCTGGATAATATTGAATTTTTGATGTTATTGATCTGCTGGTTCCCACTTGTTATTAGTCATTCGTTGCCGAGTAACAAACTATCCTAAAACCTAATGACTTAAAACAACGTTTGTTACTTCACAGTTCCGTCTGTGGGTCAGACATCCGCATGCAGTTTAGATGGGTTCGCTTCTTCAGTGTCTCTCAAGCAAGGTGTTGGGTGTGGCTGAAGTTGTCTCAAGGCTCAGCCGGGGAAAGATCCACTTCCAAGTTCATGCATGTGCTTATTGGCAGAATCCTGTTCCTTGCAGGCTGCTGCAGTTCTCCAGGGCAGCTAAACCACCCCGCAGCTTGCTTGATCAAAGCAAGCAGGTAAGAAGAGCCAGAGAGTGTGAGCAAGATATGTGGCAGTCTTTTATAACATAATCTCAAAAGTGACGTCCCATCACTTTCGCCATATTCTATTTTGAGAGGTAATTCATAGGCCCAGTTCACCCTCAAGGAGAGGGGATTCTACAAGGGAGTGAATACCAGGAGACAAGCGGGGACATCTTGACAAGGCCGTCTACCACATTCCTCCAGAGAACACTCCTGTTGCAAAGCCTCTGTCTCCCTCATACAGTAGAGCTGGGCTTCTCAACCTTCCTTGTGCAGATAGGTCACCTGGAGCTCTTGTTCCATGCAGATTTTGATTCACTAGGGTGGGGCTTGTGATTCTGGCTCCCAGGTAACCCTAATGCTACTGGTCCAGGACCACACTTTTGAATAGTGAGGCAGTAAAACACCAATGTGCCTCTTGGCTTCATCTTTAAAAAAATTACATGTGGCTTCTCCTCTAAGACTGAGAGAAGACCCATACATAAAAGATCATCATTAGTTCAAAAGTCTAATATGTCAGTCACAAATTCTAAAGTCTCTGGACCTCCCAACACATTGCCTTAAAACAATGGAATCCAGACATAATGAAAAATCAGTATGCAGTCTGTTGGTTATGCTATAAGCGGTAAGGTATTCCTTCTCCAGTTTTCTTTAAAAAAAATTTTTTTTTTTAACATTTATTCATCTTTGAGAGACGGAGAGAGACAGAGCATGAGTAGGGGAGGAGCAGAGAGAGAGAGGGAGACACAGAATCTGAAGCAGGCCCCAGGCTGTCAGCTAGGCCCGACGTGGGGCTCAAACTCATGGACCGTGAGATCATGACCTAAGCCAAAGTTGGAAGCCCAACCAACTGAGCCACCCAGGCGCCCCTCCAATTTTCTTTCCCAGAACTGCATCAAGAGGAGGAGGAATGAGTTTTTATATGAATTTAGAAGCTAAGAGATGGTCCTGGATGTTCACTAAGGTTTAAATGGCAATCTTACTGTTATCATTATTAAAACATTTTGTTTTTTCTGCACAGCCAGAAAGAAGGGTCTACGCTTTAGGAATATATTTATTTTCTAGAATATAGATAAGTAAATTTATAGGTAATTAGTAAGGACTTGCTAGCAATAAGCATACCAATTAATGAGAAGAGCACCTTACTCCTAGAGTCTGTGGGCAGAAATTCACCCAGGCCTGTAGGAAGAACTGAAATCCAAAGCCCAGGCAATGTGGGCTTTGTGTTTAGAATCCTACCCTGCCGTATTACATCCTGTCATATTATATACATATTACAGGATACAAATCCTGCTCGCTTGGAAGCATGGTGCAGAAAATCTGGAAAGAGGCAGGCGCTAGCCTCGTACACTTAGTCACAGGGTCCTATAGCCCTGAAATACAGGACTAACCAACTCTCTGGCGGTGGCCGATACTGGCTTTGTAGGCAGTGTTTTCAAACTTGAGAGCATCAAAATCACTGGCATCACCTGCAGTGTTTCTGATTCATTAGGTCTGAGATGGAGCTCGAGAAATTGCATTCTAACAAGTTCCTAGGTGCTGCTGCTGCTGATCTAGTGACCACACTGAGAATCACTGGTCTGGGTTAAAGGGAGACACCTGAGTCTCTAAGGTCCCTTTGAGTGTTGGTGACAACTTGGGATAGAGAACCCAGAGGAGATTGTTCAGTTAATGGGGCTCACACTAGGACAGATTCCATTGCTGGGAGGGATTCTCAATTAGATGAGTTTTCAAAAGTAGGAAGATTAGATGGGAAGATTAGTGAGAAAGTCAGCAATATGTATTATTCCTTTAGTGAGATAACATGCCCTGTTGTTAGGGCTAGCTTTTTTTTTTTTTTTAAGTTTACTTGTTTTTGAGAGAGAAAACACACGAGTGGGGGAGGGGCAGGGAGGGAGGGAGAGAAAATCCCAAGCAGGCCCCACACTGTCAGCGCAGAGCCCCATGAGGGACTCGAACTCACGCAACTAACTACGAGATCACGATCTGAGCTGTAGTCAGACACTTAACGGACCCAGCCACCCAGGCACCCCTGGGCTAGCTTTTTGTATTTGACGTTTTTGTCTTCTTATTTCCCCCCGGAGGAAGAAGTATTGTAGATTTTTTTTTCAAGCTGTGATGAAGAGTACTGAAGACAATCAAGCATTTCTTACAGCATTTTAATTTATTGAAGAGCCAAGCAACTTGTTCTTCTTTATTTCCATTCTTACTCCCCCCCCCCTCCATTTCTGTTTAGTGTGTTAAGTAAGTGGAGAATGAAATTCAACCAGGGCTTCCAACTTGCATTAGATATTTTCCCACTCTGTTCAATGAGGCATCTTGGCTAGATGGTTTCTGTTGTGGATTGTCCTGGATTTTTGTGTCATGTTGTATGGATTGTACTCATTACGTGTAGACATAACCCTTTTCCCTACTAGATTCTCCGCTGAGGGAGCGGTCCCATTCCAGTGCCATAAGATATTATTGAGGTTGGAAAATAAAGGGCTAAGAACAGACAAGAGACTGGGTCTGTATTTGAAATGTCATTCTATCGACCTTCAGCTGCACAGAGAATCAACTAATACAATGGAGTGGAACCATTCTGTGGAGTGCGGGCCCTTCTGTACCCACTTGTTAGCTGACCCATTCCTTCCTCTAGAGCATCCTTTCTCCTTACACCAACACTTAGAAGATGCTACCAGGCAGAGGGGATGAAATGTTTACCTTGAGAAGTACATCTTAAATCTTTGATACTATCACACGGTATTCAGAGTAAGGTGGATTGTGTATGTGTGTTATTCTTGAAAACTGTTCTGTGTCCAAACAATCGTAGCTGAAACAATATAGTCCTTCTTACATGCTATTCAAAATATGATCTTAATACTCCTCTTATGAAGAGACGAGGTCTATGTGCCCTATATTCCAATCTGGGGATGCTTGTTTAACTCCCTGGCTGCAAACCAATAATGCAGCGAAACTGATGCTGCCTGCCTTCGGAAGCTTGGTCAAAGAAAAAGTGATGCAACTTTAGCCTTAGTCCCTGGAACGCTTGCACTGGAGTCCTGGCCTACTCTAATAAGCAGTCTGACTGCCCTGAGGTCAACATGGTGTGTGGCACCCCAGAGTAGCCTGTCTCCAGAGACGACATGGAAAAGCTCTGCAACTACTGAAGAGAGAGAAAGGCTGGGCTGGCCCCTCGCTGCTCCAGCCCCTGCTGTTCTCGCTCTGCCCACTGTCTAATTGCCAGTGTTGAGAGACTCTGAGCCAGAAATGCCCAGCCAGGGGCTCCCCAAATTCCCGACCCATAGAAACCACCAGAGATAACAAAATGATTGCTGCTATTTTCTTTTTTCTAAGTTTATTTATTTATTTTGAGAGAGAGTGCATGTGTGTGAACAGGGGAGGGGCAGAAAGAGAGAGAGAGGGAGAGAGAGAGAGAGAGAGAGAGAGAGAGAGAGAGAATCTCAAGCAGGCTCCTGTGCTGTCAGTGAAGAGCCCAATGCAGGGCTTGAACTAATTGTGAGTTTATGGGGTGCCTGGGTGGCGCAGTCGGTTAAGCGTCCGACTTCAGCCAGGTCACGATCTCGCAGTCCTTGAGTTCGAGCCCCGCGTCAGGCTCTGGGCTGACGGCTCAGAGCCTGGAGCCTGTTTCCGATTCTGTGTCTCCCTCTCTCTCTGCCCCTCCCCCGTTCATGCTCTGTCTCTCTCTGTCCCAAAAATAAATAAACGTTGAAAAAAAAAATTTAATTGTGAGTTTATGACCTGAGCTGAAGTCAAGATTTGGATGCTTAACCCACTGAGCCACCCACGTGCCCCTATTTCATTTGATTTTTAAGTAATCTCTTCACCCAATGTGGGGCTCGAACTCACAACCCCAAGATCAAGAGTTGGATGCTCCACCAGCTGAGCCAGCCAGGTGCCCCATGATTGGTGCTCTTTTCAATCACAAAGTTTTGGGGTAACTCATTACACTGCAGTAGTAACTGGAATATTCCCTATAATAGGTCAGGAAGAGTAAAATCAGTTGTACCAATGATGTCTCTTTAGTTATAAGAGAAACTGGCTCTGGCCAACTGAAAACACAATTGATGTGATAAATGTCCAAACTGAGAAGTTAGAAAAATCACATTAAAAGTGAATGGAAGAAGGGAGATCAAGATAAAGAGTAGAAATTTGTGAAGTTGGAAACAAAAATAATGCATCAATAAAGCCAAAAATTCAATCTTTGAGGAAGCTAATAGATACAACTCTAGTAGGACTAATTAAAGAAAAGTGCAAGTAAAATTAAGAATGAGAGGGGCGCCTGGGTGGCGCAGTCGGTTAAGCGTCCGACTTCAGCCAGGTCACGATCTCGCGGTCCGTGGGTTCGAGCCCCGCGTCAGGCTCTGGGCTGATGGCTCAGAGCCTGGAGCCTGTTTCCGATTCTGTGTCTCCCTCTCTCTCTGCCCCTCGCCCGTTCATGCTCTGTCTCTCTCTGTCCCAAATAAATAAATAAAACGTTGAAAAAAAAAAAAAAGAATGAGAAACTATAGAATTGACGGAGATTAAAGAGATAATAAGTGAATATGAACACTTCTGCTTCAAAACATTTAAAAACTTATGCAAGATGGACAGACTCCTAGAATGGTAATTAATCACAGTAACTCAGAAAGAGGAAGAAAGGCTCTAAATCTGTAAAGATCCAATATGGTTACTGTTAGTTACATGTGACTTTTGACACTTGAAACATGGCTAGGGCAACTGAGGGGTTAAATTTAAATTTTATGTCATTAAAAATTTGTATCTAATTTTAACTAATTTAAATTTTAAAACTGGAACAGTGTAAAAATATTTTTCTGTTAAACAAAGCTTACTCTTTTGGTAGGACTATATTTCACTTTAACCATTGTATCTTGTAAGATATTGTTTTTGTATCCTAGTGCGTACTGGATGTGTGCATTGTCTCTATATTGCACATAAACACATCCCTGATCTTGACATTTTTTCTATGCACAGATAGAATATTTCTTTGAATATTTTATGAAGACATAAAATGAGAAGATATGATTCACCTAGTGATACATATGCAAGGCATAATTGGTATTTAAATCGAATGTTTATTATTTAGTCATAATGTAATTAAGTTACTTTTCTAGTTAAAAAATAAGTATAGACAAATTTTTGAATTTAGAGTAAATGCACACTTTGATACAGAATTGAGGGACGATACAGAAGCTTTGACCGGAACGGTAAAGAAAAAAGGAGCCTGGAAGAAAGTACATCACAAATATCACGATCCCTAGCAATCGCAATTTGCTGTGGCAGAGGAAACCGCCAAAGTTGTTGACATGTGATGATGCCACTGCTCTGTGACATATATGCTGTGTATGCTCGTGTTTTAAGCATTTGTTTTGATTTCTAATAGGTGAATATGGATAAATGTACCCCTACAAAAAAGCCCTTTGTGGTCTTCAGTCATTGTGAGAGTGTAAATCAAAATGTTTGAGAACTCCTGAACCAGGGCATAGAGGAGGTGAAGTGGAATGTTATTATGGTTTGGGAACTTGCAGTATTCTTTAGAACATTTTATTTATTTATTTATTTATTTATTTATTTATTTATTTATATAAAGTTTATTTATTTTCGAGAGAGGGTGAGCACGAGAGAGAGAGAGAGAGAGAGAGAGAGAGAGAGCACATGCGGGAGGGGCAGAGTGAGAGAGACAGAGAATCCCAAACAGGTTCCTCTATGTCAGCACAGAGCCCCAGACCAGGGGGGGGGGGGGCTCAAACTCGCAAGCTGCTGTGAGATCATGACCTGAGCCTAAAACAAGAGTCGGGTGCTTAACTGACTGAGACATCCAGGTGCCCCATCATTAGGACATTTTAGAATTAGGAATGACCTTAAACATTTTTAACCGGCTTTAATTTAGGGCGCCTGGGTGGCTCAATCCAGTCACTTGATTGTCCAACTCTTGATTTCGGTTTAGGTCATGATCTCAAGGTTGTGGGATAGAGCCCTGAGTCAGGTTGCTTGCATGCGTGTGCACTCTCTCACTCTAAAACTAATTAGTTTATTAACTGGCCTTAACTTAAAAAAATTCCATCTGTTTTTTCCTCATAACTCTCCTTCATCAAGGTCCTCATACTGTAGTACTTCAGTGGGTCTGTTTTACTGTATCTTGGGACTAGAGGATTCTAATATTTAGGCTCTTCTCTTCCCTCTCCACGTCCAGATTGACCTATCCTGTGTTTAGTTTCCTAGGACCCTGGTGATAGTGGACTATAAGGATTAATGAGGAAGCTTTCACAGGAAATAACTTGCATTTTTAAAAAAGAGTCTACATTTTAAAAATTTTAATGTTTTTATTTATTTTTGAAACAGAGAGAGACAGAGCATGAGCAGGGGAGGGGCAGAGAGAGAGGGAGACACAGAATCCAAAGCAGGCTCCCAGGTTCTGAGCTGTCAGCACAGAGCCCGACGCAGGGCTCGAACTCACAGGCCGTGAGATCATGACCTGAGCCGAATTGGATGCTCAGACTAAGCCACCCAGGCGCCCCAAAGATTTTATTTTTTTAAGTAATCTCTCTCCCCAACATGGGAATCTACAACCCCGAGATCAAGAGTTGCATGCTCCATTGACTGAGCCAGCCAGGTGCCCCCCCAATTTGCATTTTTAATACAATTTTGAAGACACAGTTACTTCATTCAGCAGAATTATTATTTGGGTCAGAGGAATGAGGAAGGTGAAGTAGGTAGAAATCTAGGAATAGTCTGAGAATCCCTACAGACTGAGTCACAGACTCCACAGGGTTAATAAGTAAGTTTCCTTGGAATGACAGTAGCTAAAGGCAATTTCCACTGCAGCTACGGCACCCTGGGGACTGTCCAACCCGGATGCTGTTCAGCATCCTCCTCTGGCACTGACGAACCTAATGTTTCCCGTGGCCAGTGGTGTGGCTGGTGACCGACCAGGGTTATAGCTTTATAACCTCTGATAGTTACCCACAGGGCCTCACAGGAAAGAGGTAGCCTTTTGAAAACCTGAGGCTCATACACAAAGATTTTATCTCATAGACATTATGGGAGACAGGGTCTTATTTCCTTTGCAATAGCTTATTTTCAATTCCATTCTTCTCCTTTTCAAATTTAAATGGTAGTATTCTCTCTCTCTTTTAAAATAGGCTTTATTTTTTAGAGCAGTTTTACATTCACGGCAAAAGTAAACAGAAAGTACAGAGAGTTTTCATATATATTCTGTCTTCGGAACACACACAGCCCCCACTAGTAATATCCCACACCACAGGGGTACATTTGTTACCACTGATGAACATATATTGACACCTCATAATCATCCAAAGTCCATAGCTTATATCAGTGTTTACTCTTGGTTATACATTTAACATGTATCCACCACTGTAGTATCATACAGAACAGTCTCACTGCCCCAAAAATCCCTCTGTGCTCTGCCTTTTCATCCCTCTGCCTCCCCAACCCCTGGCAATGAATGATATTTTCACTCTCTCCATTGCTTTGCCTTCTCCAGAATGTCATATAGTTGGAACCATACAGTATGTAGCCTTTTCAGAGAGATATCCTCTTTTATGATTTCTTTTCTTCCTTCTAGATTGCTCATATTGGCCACAGAAACAGATGGTGGTTGATAAATAAAACGAAAAAGCAAGCTACAAAGTGTAGCCTGGGGAACTCTTGCATCAGCATCACATACAGTGATAAAGCCCTGAGGTAGGGAAGAAAATAGACCTTTGTGGTTAGAAAACAGCATTTAGAAGCTGGCAGGCGAGCCTTCCAAAGAGAAGCAGGGCCTACAGTTTGTGCAGGGCTTTGCAAGTCAGGCTAAGGCAATGGAGTTTCTTCAAAGTGCAATAGGAAGCTTTTAGGAGGGTTTTGAGCAGAAAATTGTCTCATTTCCTTTTTTTTAAATTAAAAAATTCTTTTTAATGTTTATTTCCGAGAGAGATGGGGTGTGGGGGGGGGAGGGGCAGAGAGAGAGGGAGACACAGAATCTGCAGCTGCCTCTAGGCTTTGAGCTGTCAGCACAGAGCCCAACACCAGGCTCGAACCCATGAACCATGAGATCATGACATGAGCCAAAGTCGAATGCTTAACTGACTGAGCCACCCAGGCACCCGGATCTCATTTTCATTTAAAAAATAACACTTTGAGAGGCAGAAGTGACTGTAGGTGGATACAAGGAACAGTCCCGCTCCCTGTAGGGAATTATTACAGTGGCCCAGGCAAGAGATGATGGTGGTTCGGTCTAGAGTAATGCTATTAGTAATGCTGCTGGTGAGAAGCATAGAAATTGAAGACATATTATGAAGGTAGAATAGCTCAGATTTGTTAAAGGATTGAACAGGGTATAGAAGGCAGAGTTGGGGGGTGGGGAGAGTATGGAAGAAATGCAATTTGCTGGTTTCAGGAACTGGAAGATTTACCAAAATAGTAAAGACTGAGATGGGGGAAGAAACAAGCATGTGTGAGTATGCAGTGGATGAGGGGGAAGAAGAAGGAGTGCTGCACACGTAAAAATGTTTTACACATTACATTTCCCCCAACATTTTATACTAAGCATTTTTTTTTTTTAATTTGAGAGAGAGAGAGAAAGGGGCAGAGGGAGAGAGAGCAAGAGAGAATCTCAAGCAGGCTCCATGCAGGTTTTAAAACCCCCCCATGCCGGCATCAAGACCTGAACCCAAACCAGGAGTTGGACGCTCAACCCACTGAGCCATCCAGGCGCCCTTTACTGAACATTTTCAAACAGCAAATTGGAAAACAATTTTATAGGGATTACCCATATATAACATCTACAATTAACATCTTAATATACTTCTATACATTTGTCTATGCCTCCATCCGTCAGCCCATCTTACTGTTGTAATACATTTCAATTGCAGACATCAATGCGCCTCCCTCTGCATACTTCAGCACACATGTCATCTATTTCCAGTTTCTTCTTTTGACATAAAATTTACATAAGGTGAAATGCACAAATCATAAGTGTGCATTCATTGAGTTCTGACACATGCATACACCTGTCCACACCTTAAATTTAAGATGCTTAAGGAACATCAAGCTGGCATAATCAAATGGGCTGCTGAAAGTAGAAATCTGGAGCTCAGAGAGGTCTCGGTTTGAAGTGTAAATCTGGCAATCCTCAGAACACAGGTCCATTTAAGCCATGCGATTGGAAGAAATAACCCAGGGGGTGCAGAGTGAAGAAAAATGGGATCTACCCTCAAAGACTCCAGCGTTTAACGGGCTGTCGGGTGAGAGAGCAGGACCTGTAGGGAGGTGAGGCCCCGGGTCCGGAAAGGCCGGTCTGTTCCGCGCCTCGGGGCGGTCCTTGGTAGCAATCGGAGGTGACCCGAGGTGTCATGTGGGGGGTTAGGAGGGGGACGTGACGGGGGGTGCTCCCAATCCGTGGCGGGAAGGTCAGCCTGGAGGAGAGGGAAGAGGGGAAAGAAGAGAAAGGATGGGGGGGGAATGGGGAAGGGGGGTAGGGGGACGAAGGAAAGAAGCGAGAAACGAGGGAAGGCGAGAGCAGGCGGCAGCGAGGGGGCGGAGTCGCCGCTGCGGCCGGCAGAGGGGCGGGCGGAGGGAGGGGGTGTGTGCGCGGGTCACATGGTCGCAGCTGCCCTCCCCGTCAGCCGCCCTCGCCGCCGCGGTGCGCTGGCTGCAGGAAGCCGCCGCGCCGCCGCTTTTGTTGTCAGGGACTCCGCGAGGAGCGCCGCTCGCCGGCCGCCGCCGCCCTTTCTCACTGCAGCCCGCTCTCCGGCCGCGGGGCCCGGGTTCCGGGCGTCCCGACCGCCCTGCCCATGAGGGGGCTCCGCGACCACCGCTGCCTCCAGCCCGGGGCGGCGCGGCGCTGAGGCGGAGGCGGCGCTGCCACCTCTGCGGGAAGCGGGCAGCTTCTGTCCCCTCCCGGAGGGCACCATGGAGGTGAATGCGGGTAAGAGCAGGACTGCGGAGGTTGGGGGCACGGCGGAAGGGGCGATCGGAGCCCGCTGGGGCACTTCGCGGGGCGGCGGCAGGGGGTGGCCCCAGGGCTGGTAGGGTGGGCTGCTGCGCGGTGCGTACTGGCTCGCGCCCGGTTCCCGCGTCGCCCCCGGGGCCGCTCCACGGCCGCCCTCCTAGCTCCCTGCAACGCCGCAGCGCGGCCCGGCGGCGCCGGCCCGGCCCCCCCCTCACATGGCCCGGCCGCGCGAGCCACGTGCGCGCTGTGTTTACGTTCGGCGGCGCGCGGGCGCCGGTTGGCTGGGCGGGCGCGTGACGCGGCATTACATAATGGGCGCTGAGGCGGCGGCGGCGGGCGGGGACACGTGAGGCCGCTCGGCTCGGTGACCCACATTCCCCGGGGCCGCAGGGACACGTGGGGGCGGGTGCGCGCGCGCGCCGGCGGGGAGTGCCGCAGCCTTCCGGGAGGCCCCGCCCCCTTGGAACCCTCCGGGCTGTGACGTGGCCGCGATTCCCTCCTCCCCCGCGGGGTTGCACACTGCGGAGGAGGCCGCGCGTGCGCGTGCGGTGAACCTCGCGCCCGGGCGGTCCCGAGGCGGGCGCGGACGCCGCAGTGCCCCCGCTGCCGCTTTCGCGTCGGGGAGGTGACCCCGACGCGCGGAGCCGGGGCCGGGCAGACGCACCCGCAGCAGACTTTGCGGATGCTGAGGAAGAAGTGCGGGGTCAGGGCGCACCGTTGGCCGAGAAAGGTTCCTCGGGGAAGGCTTCGTGCTTCCCAACGCGAGACTCCTTAAAAGAGCTCTGAGGTGCTTCGATGTCGAGCAACGCCGTGCACTTGGAACGGCACTCGCCCTTGTGGTGCTGCTTCTCTATTTCCAAGAAAAATGGTTTGCTCTAGGACGTGACCTATCTTACACACCCTAAGTCATAAAAATGTCTCGAAGATCCCCTAGGGCTGGGAGCCTATAGATCACACCCATAGCTAATCATTCAGATCACGTAGGGTCAGGATGACTCAGGTGATCCTAAGTGAGTCCCAGACTTTATGAAAGGCTGGTCATTGTTTATTTCAGTTAATTTTTTTAAACGCATTGGTTGCCGACCTTTCTTGAACCTGAGAAACAGAATTTGGCTTTATCAGTATTTTGGTTACATTTCCTGTTAACAGTGCCAGAGAACAATACCGTATTCCCTTCTGGCCTTCTGTCTGCCCTCAATGATGACCCTCACGCCTGAAGCCGGTGAGGTTACAGAAGAAGCCAGTTTATATTTTTTAAGTTCTGTGCGCTAAAACCCATGCCTCGAAGACCAGCGTGTTTTGAGTTTTCCACCAACAGTAAAAATAAAGTGTTTTCTGTGTTTTAATTACCTCTGAGTCTGCTTACCTTTTGAGGATATTTTTTAAAAATTGGGCAACTCTCATGGAATTCAGCTTTTGCTTGATAAGAATTTAGAAATTACCTGATTGAATTTATTTTAAGCCAGCCTTTAGCCTGAATGAATTTTTCCAGCTCTGCAGCCTCATAAGGTGGGCTAGCCCAGGTGACTAGAAAGTTTTTGTCTGGTTTGAACCTTCCTGGAACAGTATCACTGATTTTAATCTTGCCTTTCAGAGCTACAAATAATAAAACTTCCTTTGGGTGACTGTTGAACATACCAACCACCCCAGTCAACATGCCACCCCACTCGTTCCGTTTTCAGTTCTCATTACTTGGTCCTTGCTCTGTGTTGTTTTGATCATCATCCTTGTTGCCCTTTGGGCTGTAGCACCCAGTAGTGAAGAGCCTCCTGCGGAAACGGTTGGAACGTTACCAAGTTCCGAGTTTTGGATTCTGCTGCAAATGAATTCTCTGGCAGGCTGAGCTTTTGTGGCTTATTCGCTTTGCTGACTCACAGTAACCTTGCAGTAAACTAGAACCTTTTCACGCGAACTGTTTTGAAGCTAGGTTTCCTTCGTTGTGCAGATAATTGACCTGAAGTTGAGGAATTTGCAGTGACCTTATTTTCTCTTGTTCCTTTTGGCTTCATGTTCAACCTTTCTCAAGGTATTATCCAGTATACTAACAATTTCTGCCATATATCTGTTAGAGGGAGAATTGATAAGCTTTCCCTTTAACTTCCTTCAGGTTGTAAATGTTGACCAGGGCTGAGCCAAATCGAGTGCTGTGTGGCACACCTCTGACCCATCCCTTTTTGACATGATCGTATCAGTACAATACACATTCAACCAGTGACCATTTCATCTAACTGTCCTATAATTCATAACATACTGTGTCTCTGTCTTATCCATGACTAATGTAGATGTGAAATAGTGAAGTGGCAGAAATTGACTCCATACGTTTTTGTCACAGATCCTGAGTGAGTATACCAGGTTCTTTAAATAACTCACTGCACAAACTTCATAACCTTGGCTGTAACTCACATTTTAAGAATTAGGAAAACATTCCCACATGGTTCATTCTTGTTTTTACAAATCTGTATTTCTCCTAAGTTAGAAAGAAAATGTCAGAGAGAGGTAAGGGGAAAGAAGTCACTTGGAGAGAGAGAAATCAAGATCATGGGAAGACTCGGAAGTAGGAGGTTGCTTGACTAGTCAACGGAGTTAAGGGATTCTGAAGGTAGTGTAGAAATAACCTACAGGGAAACCACTGGGTCCATATACCACATTCAGAATTAAAGGAAAGAAGAAAGGATAGGGAGGGTTAGTTTTCTTTGAACACTTCTGATTGAACTCTTCAGTATGATGGTAAAATAATAATCACCAGTAAATGTCAAGTACATACTATGTGCCAGGTCCTTTACAGATGTTACTACTTTGACACCTCATGTTAATTTTATGAAGGTACTGTTGTCACCATTTGAAGATGAAGGGCTAAGTCGATTGTAGTTAATTAACCTATCCAGGCAAGTGATGGAGCCAGATTTTGAATCCAGAAAGTCCACTTGGGGAGCACAAGCTACTTTATGCCTTATTAGCTTTACGTCCACATAGCATTTGATGGTATATGCACAACTTGGTGGTCCTGTCCTCTTGGGGGTGAAGGAGATGGATCCACTTGGTTTGTAATGGTAGAGGGTCATCGCTGATGGAAAAGGATGGGTGGCAGTAGAGCCTCCTAATTTCATCATTCCTGTCTTTTAATCTTTTTGCTGGTCAATCTTTTTTTTCGCCAGACACTAGATTACACTAGTGCCCCCCACCCTAGCAAGTTGCATGGAGACAAAAATACAGTTTTGCAAAATAAGACCCGATTTTTCAGTCACCCCATTGTTTGTTTTCTTAAATCTCTTTACATGGTACGTCATTTAATAATTTGCATGTGTTTCAAGACCCTACTTATTGTCCCCTAGCTTTGTTTGCCCCTCTTGATCTTTGCCTTCTGTAGTACTCTTGTGTGATCCTCAGTGGTTCACAGTAATTTATATGAAACAGTGCTCTCACATTGCACTGGAATGAATGGTTAACACAGCTCTTTCTTCAGTTGGTCTACAGGGCTTTTTAGGGAAGGGACCATGCTGTTCTCTGGAGCCCTGACACTCAGGACACAATGGGAAGTTTAGTGCTTCAATTAGATCTATTTTACCATCCTGTGAGTAGAAATTGTTAGTAACCTACTTTTAAAATGAGAAAACCAAAACTTCTTGATGGTTTCATTCTAAGTCACAAGGCACAGTCATGAGTTGAACTCAAGCATACTTTCCAGGATGGTGGGCAGTGGGAGTGGGAGGGTTTTGGTGATGGGCAAGCCTAGAATTGGGGTAAGAAAACCCCAATATATGGCCAACAGTAAGTGCTTCCCAGCAGTATAAAATTAGATATTGACTTCTAGCTTGTCTGAAGTTGACCACTGGGTAAGCCCTTGCCTGGGAACCTGGCTCAGCTCCAGGGATTTTTTTTTTTTTTTCCCAGCTAAAAATAGAGAAGACTGTCTCAGCTAATTTTAGCTTGAGGCATCTAAGAAGTACATTCTGCCTGTTTCTGGAAGTGTTGGGACTTGCTGGTTCGGGGATTTTACCTTTCTTGCATTATCATCAAAAACCTTATGTGTAAAAACCACTTTAATAATCACCTTGTATGAACACTACACTTCATTTTAATCTTGTAATAAAGCTGGCAGATATGCCCATTTATATAGAAGGTAACTCAGATTTAGAGAGAACGAAAGTGACTTGCTTGCCCAGGTCTTCACAGTAAGAAATGATAGTCTGTATTCTGGCCTGGGTCTCTACTCCTGGGTCTGCCACTTAGCAGCTGTATTTATATTAAACCTCTCTAAGTTCCTCATGTGAAAAATGGGATGATGGAAGTTAATTCTTGTGAGGTTGAAATGGGTTACTAACCATCTGGACAGTAGGTTGGTGTCTGGTAGCAAGAGTAGATGCTAAGACCGCTAAATCAGTGTCGAAGGTCTTGCTAGGAGAATGTAGCTGCTTCTAGATGGGTCATCTTTGATACCATGGTGCCTGGCACAAATGCTTGTCATAAATGATTGTTAAACTCCCTAAAGATAGGAATTGGATATTAACTGGACTGATACTAGCTCAGTAATTTTTCTTAGGTTTGATTTTGGAGGTTTTGAAAGGAAGGTGCATTTTGTGTAGTTAATAACAATACCTTCCCAGTCAGTGCTTTAATTCCTTCCATTGCCCAGCCATTAGGGATAGCTCTGATTTCTGCAAATTTATTTCTAAGGTGAGGTAGTCAGAAGACCTTGTGAACATACATGGCTCTCTCAAATGCTGGTCCCAAGAAAGTCTTACTTCAAGGAAAACTATTAGTTTCTCATCTTCCATCATCTTTAGATGTAAGGAAGTGAATTTACCACCTAAAGTGGTGGTACTTTAAATGAGACAAATAGCTGTGAGACCTTCCTCTGGGAATTTATTGAAGACTAATATTTTCCTTTGGATTCAATTCTGGGTGTACACACGTGAAAAAAGTAGCAGTTTGCTAACACTTGGAATTTCGGATATGAACTTCTAAAGTTTTATGAAAACATGGTTTTACCCAGTAGTACGACATTTGCTAGCTTTCCAAGTTAAAATTGTTTCTCTCTGGATTCACAATGTATTAAGGGTATTTAGGCAGTTATGTCAATGAAAACATCAACTTTAAAAACTATGAACCAATTTGTGCTTTAATTCAGTGATTGTAGCTATTCCTAAACTTCAACATTGAAACAGATTACCTAGGGAACTTGTTAAAAATTAAAAATGCTCATTCCTGAGGGGTCTTCTCTAGTTTCTGCAGGGCCTTGGAAACATGTATTTTGAAAAAGCACCAGGTTGTTCTGATGATACATATTTTACATATGAGTTTATGAGAATAAACTCAGAGTTAGGAAGCTTTCCTCCTTTATATTTGGTTTCTTAGGAGCTTTCAAAATTAGCAGTAGATGAAATTTCTCTTACTAAGATTACCCTTGGTTGTATTTTCTTCCATTGAGCACAGGTAAAGACATTGGCTTGTGACAGTCCCAGTTTTACTGTGTAACAGCTTTATTGTGTATCAGTATCACCAAGAGGTTGATTACAGTTTCTGATTGAGTACATCTGGAGTGGGACATGAGAACTTGGATTTCTAACAGATTTGTAGGTGATGCTGAAGCCCTTCATCCAGGGATCACACTTTGAGAATGACTGGTTTATAGGTGGGGAACACATTGCAGCTCTAATAGTAATCATAAAGCTCTGGTTTCGCTCTGGAAAGATAAGCACATGCCAAGAGAACATCTGGGAGGTGGGTTAGTCTAGAAAGAACAGTCACTCCTCCAACTTCAAGACTCATGGCAGGCATGTGCTTAGTGAATGGAAAAGTGGATGGAATTCTCCACATTATTTATATTTTTGTCTTTAAAATTCAAGTACATTTAGTTGCATTTGTGTGTAGTAAACTCTTCTGATTTTCCTGGCATAGTAGGTGCCATTTTAACTTCTCTTTTGGGTTGTGACCAAAATCCCTAAGAGTAATGGTTTTGCTTTACTTCTCAGGAGCTTCCCATTCTGGGTATGTTTAATTGGTACTTAACTACACGTCTGGTACCTTATTTCAATACTACAGACTAAAAGTGACTCAATATTCCTCTGCCCATTTTTAAATTTTCTGTAGATGGAAATGTCTTTGTCTTTGGAATTGGTTTGGCCTCAGCATATTGTGTGTGTGTGTGTGTGTGTGTGTGTGTGTGTGTGTGTGTGTGTGTTGACTTACAAAGTGTGGCTGTTATCTAAAAATAAAAAGATCGGGGAATCACATCTCAGAGAAGGTTTTTATTTCAGAGTGAGTACTTAAATTGCAGTTGTTACTTAGGTAATGTGTAGAACTCTCCACTTATTACTCTGTATAGTTAGATTGTTGTCAGAAATGCCTTGTTTTGCTTATGACTTCCTAGTAATGCTTTATGCTGTTTGGGATCTGTCCATGTTATTAAATGTGGGCTTCAGAAAGGCAGAGAAGTAGGTCTTAAAAATATCTATGGCAGGCTTATTACCTGTAAAGCATGTATAGAGAATTAAGAGACACTGTGTACCTGCACCTAGGTGCTTATGGTCTAGGTGAGAAAGAGATGGAAACAGGTAAACAGTAGGTTTGTTTAAGAGTTCAAGACAGTGATAGAAGAGATAATTTTACCTTTATATCACAATGAAAAAGCCCACAAATGTTTGTTGATGATAGAGGAAAGAGGAAAAGAAACCACAGATCTTGGCAGAAGAGATAAGAGTTAGTTGTTTGGCCTGCGACTTGGAAAAATAATATATTTGGCTATGAGAGTACTTTTGCAGCACTTTGCATCTTTGAAGGAAGATGTTTGAAATTATACCCTAAAAAGAATTTTAAATCTTATTTCTTAACGTGGGAGGTTTACAGTCTCTAAGCGGGCAAGGCCAGTTTTCACAGGGGTTGTGGAGGTTATATTGGTGAAGTTGTGAATGGTATTTTGAGAGTAGCTCTGTGGAGAGAGAATTAGCATCAGCCTTAATGTTATTCTCTTATAGCATGCATTCTTTCAGCCTCTTTAACATTTATTGTAAGTAGCGAGTCAGAAGAACAAGTGGCGAGTCTGGATTCCTTAAGAGCTGTTTACAGGTAAGTGTGTCTGCAAATCTAGTGGCAGAAACAGGTGGAGAAGGGAGAGCGTGGAACTGGTGATCAGTGGATAGTGGTAGAAGTCTTCAGCAACAAAACAAAGATTCTGGTAGCAAAAGGATGAAAAGTTTCCCATTTTGACATAAATTATCTGGAGTTCCAAGTATTACATCTGTTTTTGGTTAACCTATGTTTTAGCCAAGTGCTGGGGGAGGCAAATGCTGAAGTCATTGTTTCTAGGGTTGTGTCACATAAAGGTATAATGAAGGAGGCAAAGAGGGGACCAGAAATAGATTTCTTCATGGATGAAACAGATTGTTCACTCTAACCTGTGTAGTCACTCAGGAAGGTTTTTCATTCCTTTTAGAAAAAAAACTGGAAAATGAAAAGCTTTAGGTTCAGATCTTTCTGTGTTCAGAATAACTAAGCCAGTGAGAGCCTTTTCATTTTTTGAATCCGTGGAAGTGATATGTTCTTTGAACTTTGTGGAAGCAGGAAGAATTAATAGTAGGTAATAAGGAAATAAGTTACTTTCTCCTTTTTGGGTCAACTGAGATTTAGTCAGCAACCTGTTTCTAAGGTTAGTGATTTTACTGTTCAGATTTCAAAAAGGAGAAAACATATTGTGTATCTAATTAATCTGAATTCTCCCATCTTTTTCTAGGAGGTGTGATTGCCTATATCAGTTCTTCCAGCTCAGCCTCTAGCCCTGCCTCTTGTCACAGTGAGGGTTCTGAGAACAGTTTCCAGTCCTCCTCCTCTTCTGTCCCATCTTCTCCGAATAGCTCTAATTCTGATAACAACGGAAATCCCAAAAATGGTGATCTCTCCAGTATTGAAGGCATCCTGAAGAATGATCGAATAGATTGTTCTATGAAAACAACCAAGTCGAGTGCACCGGGGATGACAAAGAGTCACAGTGGAGTGACAAGTAAGTGACTTTAGTTTTCAAGGGTTGGTGCCATTAATTGCAGGTGGGGCTTATTTGATCAGTTTTTCATTTGAGTGTAATTTCACCCTCTTTTGGGTAATCATAGTTTAGTAGTTAGAGAAGAAATCAGTGATGATTTTAAACGTTACAGCCTAGGGCTGTCATAATTCGTTCTTGACACAGAACAAGGTACGTGGCTATGCACTCTGCCTGTGTTTCCTCGAGGGTAGCTCCTTTTACCACATTTTCACAGTTGCCTTTCTTCTGGACTCTTGGTACTGAATCCGGTTTCTAGAACAGAGTACTTACTTGTTGTAGGAAGGGGTTTGCTTTCATGAAGTTGGAGCTAGGAACATTTGGAATTAGAAAACAAAGCAGCATTGGGATAACCAAATGAGTGGTGGAATTTGGACCCCTGAGTGAGTGTGGAGGTAAGACTGGCTGATACAGGGGAGGAATGGTGCCTGTAAGGTGAATCGAACTTAGTATTGTACAGCAGCCTGTGGAGACATCTGTTTGCACCTTCTGCTAATTGACTTTTTTGTATGACTTTTTAATTCTTACTGAGGAGAATTGTTTTTAGTTCTGGTTGCATATATGGTGTAAAAGTAACTCTACCCTTAACAAAATTTCAGTGTATGCTTAAAATCATCAGGAAAGGAAAAAACCAGCTCTCAGATATTTCTGACAGTCCCATAAATTGTGTTTTATTTAAATTTTATTTATTTATTTTGAGACAGAGCAAGTGGGGGAGAGGCAGAGAGGGGAGGAGAGAGAATCCTAAGCAGGCTCCACACTATCAGAGGCAGAAGCTGACACGGGGCTCCATCTCATGAACTGTGAGATCATGACCTGAGCTGAAACCAAGAGCGGGATGCTTAACCGACTGAGCTAGGTGCCCCCCATAAACTGTGATTTAAAAGAACACTAAGATTTCTTTTGGTAATTTAGTGTAAAGATATTTTTGCATTATAAAAGTAGATTTTGTATCTTTTTAAAGTACTTACAAATTGAATAAAATAAACTGGAATCAGTTGGAAAGAAAGCAAACGGTTGAAGTTTTTCTTCCAGCTTTATACTTTTATATCTGTTTGTGTCTTAGAATTTAGTGGCATGGTTCTACTGTGTAAAGTCTGTGGGGATGTGGCATCAGGATTCCACTATGGAGTTCATGCTTGTGAAGGCTGTAAGGTAAGCTACTGATTCTGGGAATAAAGAAATTGGAGTTAGGTTTGTCAGTTTCCACAGTTGATAACCTGGGATGATGAGAAGTCAGCAGCTACTCTTACAGTTTTAAGCATTTTAGGTAGTATATGAACATAACTTGTTTTGAAAAATATATTCAGCAGTAAAAGTATTTCTTTAGGATTTTGATCAAAATAAATTTGCTCTTTCACTTAGTTAGGGTATGAAACCGAGTACACAAATTGTGTATTCTCTAATGCATCAGGCACTGTTCCAGGTGGTGGGGAAATAGGGAGCAAAACAGACAAGGCACTGCTTGTTGGAACTGAGTTTAAACCAAGCTTTGAATAGGTCTCCTCAAATGTGATGACATTCTGATAGGTCAGATATTAGCAGTTGGGAATAACTCCTACAATACTTGTAAAAATGTGGTATCTTGAGAAGTAATGCCAAATGACTAAAAGAATCTTGAATATAAATTGATTACTTGGGAAACCTCATTTTTAAGTTCAAGTGAATATTTCTTGGTTAGAGTGTCAGCTAATTCCAAGTGAGATAGTTTATACCTCCTACTTATATCCAGGGAATCTTTCCCTCTTTTTTGAAAATCTGGCCCAGTTCTTTCTCCTGAGTATCAAAAATTAATATGACCAAGACATTTGCTCTTGCCAGAAGCAAGAATCCAATTTGGCAAGATATGATGGGTGAGCAAGATAATGAATATACGTGATGGAAGAAGATATATTTTCTAGGGTGGCTCTGAATGAATTGTGAGTTTGGTAGCCCTTAATGGCTGGGTCATTTCACAAGACTAGTCAGTATTTTATATAGAAGTAGCATTTTTCCACTGTTTTAAACATTCTGTAAATACTGTTTTACTGTTTTTAAAATTTTTATAACAATGTGAAGTAATTGTAGAGCAGTCATTGTTCTCACTTTACGGCTAGAGAAACAAAAAGTACAAGCAAATGAGTCTGTGTATCTTTGATAAATACACATAATTGTTCCACACCCTTTTAGAGATTTGTCTAGTTCAGATATTCTGGTATCCAAGTATAATATTGAAGTAATAAAGTGTAAAAATGTTGTATTTCAAAATTACTAACAGATTCATGAAATGTGTGGTTAATTATGATACTCAAGGAAACTGCAATTTAAAATCTTGGTAATTGTGTTCTTGACTTTTCTGTTCTTCCTGGGAACGTGAAGCTGGAGATCTTGGAAGACCTATCACAGAGCATGTGCTTAAACTGTTTGTGTACTAAAGATAGTTATTTGTAGCCATAGAGCTGGGAACGGTCTTTCCTTGGATCATTAGTTGCTCTGTGGGTGGTGTGGTGTCACACTTACCTATTGCTAACAAGTTGCCAGAAATATCCGGCACTTGTAAGTAGACTTTGCTGGTGTCATCAGGTAATGATCCAGGAAAGACCCAGCTCTACTAATGTAATCCTTGGTTCTAGTGAGGGAATTACACCTGTGGAACACATTTCTCTGTCAACTCTTTAAAAATCAGTCATTCATGTTTTAAGAGTTTTGGGATTTGTATGTAATTGAAGTTTGGGCTGGAAAATGTGGTTTGTGGCAGGGGCTGGTAACAGCATGAAGTGTAGTAAAGAGGTGCTTGGCAAGCTACAAGGTTCTCCAAAGGGAAGGAGCAGGAGTTTTATTGGGCTAGTAGGCATAGGTGCTTACTAATACCAGTAAGAATCCAGTTAAATTCTGTGTGTCAGTGTTCTATACCCCTGTGTTCTAAGCGCAAATTATTTCCCAGGTAGCTAGTGAAATGCTTGTTAGTTGTGAGGGGGTGTGCTTACAAGGAGCCCATCTGGATGTTTTTAAATGAATGAATACATCTCCTTTGTTCTTAGGGTTTCTTTCGGAGAAGCATTCAGCAAAACATCCAGTACAAGAAGTGCCTGAAGAATGAAAACTGTTCTATAATGAGAATGAATAGAAACAGATGTCAGCAGTGTCGCTTCAAGAAGTGTCTGTCTGTTGGAATGTCGAGAGATGGTATGTTCCCACTTTAATGAGTGCTCTTCTTAAAACATATGGAGCTAGGCTTTTTACTCCTCAGCATAAACCAGACCTGTAGGCCAGTAACCAGTGCCCTTCTTGTGATTAGAGTGAAGCAGATTTTAGAAAAACACATTTTGATACCTTGTAAGATGCCAAATTCATTAAAGTCAAATTTTAGCATTATCACCCTGGAAACAGCTTTTGGCTGTCTTTTTGGGGCTTCTTATAAAAGACTTTTTTGTATACAGTTTGAATACTTTTTTCCTAAAAAAGAATTCGTTTTTCTTGGTATAGGAATCCTTGGCTCTTTCTCCTTGATTTTTTAGCATTTCTGAGGAACCCATTTCTCCTATGTGAATTATCTCTATGACTTTCTCAGCCCTAAGATGATAATGTGCTTTTAGGGACAGGTCTGAATATATTGAAAGGAGATGCAAAATTGTAAGAAACAGTAGGGTCTGGAGTGGAGGTGGTTGCTAAATTCTGGCATGATCCATTCCCATAAAAAATAAAAGTTAATTTTCAGGATTATTAGTATTTTCTGTGGATGACATCACTGGGAAATTTGACTCTTATGCTTAGGGAAATCACGTTTGGATAGTCTCATTCAGTTCTAAGTAACATAACAGAAGAGTACGAGGTTTTCCGAGGGACTAGTTTAGTAGGATTAATTAAGAACTGCAAAGAATGAACCTGATATTTATCTAGGGAAGGGTCACTTAAGCAATCCCTTAGGTTACTCTAATACATTACACAAATACTGTTTGTAATAAAGAGCTTCGTGAGTAATGGATTTCAGCAATTGATGTTTTGGATTTAATTTGCCTAAAAATTTTTTTTATATTACTGGAAATATTAATGCAAAGTTGGTGGATATTGTGATTTCCTCAAAAGAATAAAAATGGCAATCATTTGTGAAGGAGGGAGTAGAGGTAGAGCGTTGAACATGATAAAACTGTCCACTATAGCAATAATGTCAGAGGCTACAATTAGATTAGGAAGGCTTTCTTGCCGGGTGGATATATTGGATTTTTATTATCTCTGTATAAATATTAGACTAGAAAGCTTTTATGTTCTACTCCTCAGGGATAGGAATGTTGGAGACACGACACATTTTAAGACTCACCTCTAAAATAATGGAGGATGCATTATTTAATTTTTATTTATTTTATTGATTTCAATTAAAGTCCAAGTTTTCAATAACTGCCTTTCTCTTGATTGTGTTTTTTTAATTAAAAAAAATTTTTTTAAAGATTTTCTTTTTTAAGAAGCTGGAAAAGGAGAACAAACCATTTAATAGTTGGGTCTTGAGAATAGGGTTACAGAATGAATTGACAAAGGTCAGGTGTTCAAGGAATGCTTGTACCTACTAGGTTTCATTAACATTAATGTCTGTGGGTAGCTGAATCCCATGTGCCTTCTTAAAAACAGAGCCTTCAGCCTTATTAATAGGTGCTGTATAGTAATGCTGACTGCTTCAATGTGATTTTCATTAGTTAATTTCAGATTTCTTAGATTGCTTATAAAATACCCAGGACCTAATAGATCTTCTCTTAGCTTTGTTTTGGGAGAAAAATGGACAAAATTTCTCCTCTATTTCTTATGGTGTATCAAAAACATAACCAGCAAGTTTAGAATAATTTGGGCCACAGACATACAGATACTCTTTACTTGTATCACTAGAGGCCATAGCTATTAGAGATAGTTTTGTGCTATTCTTTTGTATAAACAGGTCTTATTTAGAATATAGACCTTAAACATTTTTTTCTTCAATAGCTGTTCGGTTTGGTCGTATTCCTAAGCGCGAAAAACAGAGGATGCTAATTGAAATGCAAAGTGCGATGAAGACCATGATGAACAGCCAGTTCAGTGGTCATTTGCAGAATGATACATTAGAACATCATGAACAGACAGCCTTACCAGCCCAGGAACAGCTGCGACCCAAGCCCCAGCTGGAACAAGAAAACATCAAAAGCTCTTCTCCCTCTTCTGATTTTGCAAAGGATGAAGTGATTGGCATGGTGACCAGAGCGCACAAGGATACCTTTATGTATAATCAAGAGCAGCGAGAAAACTCAGCAGACACCATGCAGCCTCAGAGAGAACGGATTCCCAAGAGCATGGAGCAATATAATTTAAATCATGACCATTGTGGCAGTGGGCTTAGCAGTCATTTTCCATGTAGTGAGAGCCAACAGCACCTCAATGGACAGTACAAAGGGAGGAACATAATGCATTACCCAAATGGGCATGCCATTTGTATTGCAAATGGACATTGTATGAACTTCTCCAATGCTTATACTCAACGAGTATGTGATAGAGTTTCGATAGATGGATTTTCTCAGAATGAGAACAAGAATAGTTACCTGTGCAACACTGGAGGGAGAATGCATCTGGTATAGTGAAATCTGTTTGTTTGTTTGTTTGTTTGTTTGCCCTATTTGCATCAAGGAAAGCTTTGAAGGTTTTCTTTTATTTTGGGGGGAATATATCAACTTGAGGGGCAGGGGTAGTGTCAGAGAACCTGAGATTTATACAATCAATTTTGTGTAGTATTTTAGTTCAAATAGTTCTAATAAACATCATTTGTTGAATGACCTAATTTCACACAGAACTAGGTACAGGCATGTGATTTGATTGATACGAAGATTGGGATTAGGATTTTATGTAAAATGTGGGTCATGTAGAATTGGCCCTTTTTTTTTTTTAATTTTTAATGTTTATTTATTTTTGAGAGAGAGAGAGAGAGAGAGAGAGAGAGAGAGAGAGTGAGTGAGTAGGGGTGGGGCAGAGAGAGAGGGAGACACAGAATCCAAAGCAGGCTTCAGGCTCCGAGCTGTCAGCACAGAGCCTAACTCCAGGCTCGAACTCCCGGATCTCAAGATCATGACCTGAGCCAAAGTCAGAAGCTCAACCGACTGAGCCACCCAGGTGCCCTTAGAATTGTTCCTTTAATTCTTAGAAATACCTTTCAAAATTTAAGTATTCTGATTAATCACTACCCTACTAGCTTTGGGATTTTCTCAAAGGGCAGATCAATTTAGCTTGCTAAAGTTAGTAATCCTTTGATTTCATTTTTTTTTTTTTTTATTATTCAAAAAGATTTTTTTCTTCTAAGTTTATTCATTTTTGAGAGGGAGAGAGAGACAGAGCATGAGCAGGGGAGGGGTGGAGAGAGAGAGAAGGAGACAAAGAATTCAAAGCAGGCTCCAGGCTCTGAGCTGCACGGAGCCCGATGTGGGGCTCAAACTCACAAACTGCGAGATCATGACCTGAGCTGAAGTCGGACACTTAACCGACTGAGCCATCTAGGTGCCCCAGTAATCCTTTGATTTTTAGGGAAGAAGTTTTCTTTAACCATTATAGTGCAAAAAGTTTTGAGTATAGGACATGGATAGGTGTTTTACTGTTTGAAAATTTAGGAATATTTTAATTTAATACACTGGTTTCTATGGATTTTCTCAGACTTTATCTTAGGAAATGAGTTAGTGTTATTTAGGAGATGATTTAATGTTATTTATAAAATTCAAGTTTTTTTTTATTTTAATAAAATACAACAGTTTACATGAAAGTACAGTATTTATATTCAGCCAAAATTTCATCAAAAACAGAAGTACCACACCATTTCCAGTTTAAACCATTAGGTCCTTTGATATAGGCTTGGTATTTTCTATCCAGGTAATTAAAGTCTTCTTTTTTCATTTTCAAAATAGCTGACTCTACCCGAATTCTTTTGTTAGAATTTTCTTGTCACTTGCAAGTATTTGATTCCATGGATCTTAAAAGTGACCTTATATTTTATTAGACTTACGGGCTGTCTTAGGAGGGAAACATGTGTAAGCATTTAGGTTCTAATTTTGTGGTGTTCTCCATGGTTATAGAATCATCCCATTCCTGGATTGCCTATGGATTTAGCAAAAATTTAAAGGCTGATGTTACTAATAGAGTATGCAGTGAATTTCATAATCTTTTTATTTTATTTATTTTTTTCCTATTTTTTAAATTTTACCTCATTTTATTTTTTTAAATTTACATCCAAATTAGTTACCATATAGTGCAACAATGATTTCAGTAGATTCCTTAGTGCCCTTTACCTGTTTAACCCATCCCCCCTCCCACAACCCCTCCCGTAACCCTCAGTTTGTTCTCTATGAGTCTCTTCTGTTTTGTCCCCCTCCCTGTTTTTATATTATTTTTGTTTCCCTTCCCTTATGTTCATCTGTTTTGTCTCTTCAAGTCCTCATATGAGTGAAGTCATATGATTTTTGTCTTTCTCGGACTAACTTCACTTAGCATAATACCCTCCAGTTCCATCCACGTAGTTGCAAATGGCAAGATTTTATTCTTTTTGATTGCAGAGTAATACTCCGTTGTATATATATACCACATCTTCTTTATCCATTCATCCATCAATGGACATTTGGGCTCTTCGCATACTTTGGCTATTGTTGATAGTGCTGCTATAAACATGGGGGTGGATGTGTCCCTTCGAAACAGCACACCTGTATCCCTTGGATAAACGCCTAGTAGTGCAATTGCTGGGTCGTAGGGTAGTTCTATTTTTAGTTTTTTGAGGAATCTCCATACTGTTTTCCAGAATGGCTGCACTAGCTTGCATTCCCATCATCATCTTTTTAGTGTCCTTCTCTTTGGCTTCCCAGTTTTTCCTCACCAATCCTTATGTAGAAGGCGCCCTTTGTATCTGTCATCATTGTTTTCTAGTTGAACAAGTGGGGGCCAGTAGTCATACCAGTGTTTATGAAATAAATGGTCAATGACCTTTTTAAAAAAGTGAGGCATCTCACTATTTTCCCTTCTTTGAAATTGTAACATTGTAATTGTGTGATTTAGAAAAAAGTGAGTTTGAAATATTAAGTAAATGTTGGGCTTGGGTTCTAGGCCTGTGACTTCTAGCTGTATTCGGATAAATCATTAAACCGCTTAGAGTCTCATTTCCTCATCTAAGAAATGGTAATTATATTATCTGCTATCACTAATGAATAGGATTGACAATCAAGTATGTGTGAATTTGTTTGAAAATCATAAAACCAGCATAAGGTGGCAGCAGTGTTACAAAATAAAGTTTTAAACCTGTGCAACAGGTTTTTTGAAATAGCTTAGGCTGCCTCTTTTATGATAAGTTAATTGGTACTTAAACCAGGTTGCCATGAGGCTTTCTCACATAAGGCAAGTAGCAAGAAGAGAAAATGTTAATATTCGTAGATAGCACCTGTGTCTGAGAGTTCTTTTCATATTGGGGTTTCCAAAGATTGAGATGCTACTTTTGAAGTTTCTTGACCACCTCTCACAATTGAAGAAGTTTTCTGTTTTGTGCATACTAGGTTTGTCCAATGAGTAAGTCTCCATATGTGGATCCTCATAAATCTGGGCATGAAATCTGGGAGGAATTTTCAATGAGCTTCACCCCAGCAGTGAAAGAAGTTGTGGAGTTCGCAAAGCGTATTCCTGGATTCAGAGATCTCTCTCAGCATGACCAGGTCAACCTTTTAAAGGCTGGGACTTTTGAGGTAGGTTTATTTATCTGGAATATCGATGCAGGGTGTAGGTGGTATTTTATTCTCACGGACATTTTCATTCTTCTCTAAATAAGTATTTATAGTTTAGAGGCTGAAGGTGCCAACAAAAGAATAACAATCTCAGGATCGTGGGAAGAGATGAGATAAATACAGAGTTTCTTAGGACTTGAGATAACACTGCTCTGTATTCCCGGAATACAGACTTCATCCAGTATTACTTTCAAGCGTGGACTGCAGGCAGGTTCTGCAGAGTGTTACTAGATACCTACTCCGAGCCTAGCCCGGTGTTTCAGCACAGAATACAAGGAGTAAATAGGATGTGGTTTTTCTCTTTTAGGAGATCGTAGAATGTTTGGGGGATAGGTGAAACATGTCTTACGTGCTATTTCATACCCTCTCCGCCTCATCCAGAATCTGTGGCTACTTTTTCTACTCCAGTTTCTCTTGCTGTGATGTATTCTGCCCAGGCGCGGGGCAGCCACTGTTGCCAACTGGAGTAGGACAGGGTGCCTTTCTTTGTGCTGAGTTAGATGCCTCTGACCTGTCTTCCTCAGGGCTTTCCCGGTGCTGCTGAGGTGTGAAGAGCCTCAGGACTTCCTCAGAGCTTCCCTAAGCATTATTCCAAAATGTAGAGTGGTGGGTGGGAAGGTGGTGTCTAGTGGGCTGAATCTAATTAGTGGGTAAGAGACCCAGGGGATATATTTTGTCTCTTCCCTGCTGGTCCCATAAGACTGAGCTATCAGTTGTTAACAATACTGAGTGGTGGCCAGCTCAGTAATACATCCTCTCATATTTTCTTTTTTTCCTTCCTAGTCTTACTTCCTTTTTCCTCAGTTCTCTTTTCACATGGGGTAGTGCACACCCCACATAAACTTTTGCCTTAGGTCCTATTTTCTGGGGCACCTGGACTGGAATGGAGGAGCCATACTCATTAATAAAATAGCTCTGGTATAGTTTAAAAGTGAAACCATTAGGTTAGGATTTTTGGAAAACATTAGAGTTAAGATTTAAACTCTGAATCTTAGAGGGATGTCAGTGATGAAGTTCAGTTTACTCATTTTTGAGGTTAGGTGACTGTGGCTCAGAGAGGTGAAGAGATTTTTCTTGGATTACCAATAAATTCCTAACACAGGACCAGAACACAGATCCCAGACTCCAAGACTAGTGTTCTTTCCACCTTGTGATTTGTTTTGGGATTGCTGTATTCTAGAGTTAGAGCTGTCTTGGGGTGCTTGGGTGGCTTCGTGGCTTAAACACCTGACTCTTGGTTTTGGCTCAGGTCGTGATCTCACGGTTCGTGGGTTTGAGCCCCACCACGTTGGTCTCCGTGCTGATGGTGCAAAGCCTGCTTAGGATTCTCTCTCTCCCCCTTTCCCTCTGCCCCTCCCCTGCTTGTTTGCTCTCTCTTTCAAAGTAAATAAATAAAAACTTAAAAAAATAGAATTAGAGCCATCTTCATAATAGGTTCATTCTCTTTTGGATTGTCTTGAGTAAAACAGGTCTTTGGGGGGATTTGCAAAGGGGAGGTATTTGTTCAGTATTCCTCTGGTTTTGAGAGAAGTATGTGGCATAGATGCCACCATTTACTATAGGGGAGGGGAGGGAGTGCTGTAGGTAAGCAGTTGTTGACTGATTTGTTTTGGGTTTGAATTACGACTTGGTGTCTGGAACACTTCTGTTATAGTTTTGTGTATTGTCTCTTTGGGTTATGGTTTCTTGAAATAGTCTAATTAGAGTGTATCTGCTACATTTGCCTTGGCTGCATTTGGTGTTTTGATGTCCCCAAGTGTTGCATTAAAATATTGTTCTTTTTACTTATGATTTAGGTACCATGTGATATACTTGGTAGTTTAAAAAGTTTAATGCCTTTGGCCAAGGCCCACTTTCAGATTTCTTGGCATTATTGCCTACTTTAATTTTGTATTTGCATTTCACAATTTTTATTAATAGAGTTTCAGAGTATCACAGGACTGAAGTGTTTTGCCACTAGTGGCTGGAATTTTTTTGATGTGCTTCTTCGGATATTTATTGCTTTGGTAGAGAATTTGCCTTAAGGAAATGGTTTTGGGTAAAAATAAGCTAGGTTTTTCTTTTACAACCTTCTTTTATATGTAGGCTGTTTTTTTAATTAAAAAAACATTATTTTTTAACGTTTGTTTATTTCTGAGAGAGAGAGACAGAGTGCGAGCTGGGGAGGGGCAGAGAGAGAGGGAGACACAGAATCCAAAGCAGGCTCCAGGCTCTGAGCTGTCAGCACAGGGCCCGATGTGGGCTTCGAACCCACGAACTGTGAGATCATGACCTGAGCCGAAGATGGATGCTTAACCAACTGAGCCACCCAGGCACCCCACATGTAGGATGTTTCTTAACTGACTTGAATACTGAATTACTTCTTAGTATTCCTTCAAATACACTTAAGTCTTTTTCTTTTTCCAGGTTTTAATGGTACGGTTTGCATCATTATTTGATGCAAAGGAGCGTACTGTCACCTTTTTAAGTGGAAAGAAATATAGTGTCGATGATTTACACTCAATGGGAGCAGGGGATCTGCTAAACTCTATGTTTGAATTTAGTGAGAAGCTAAATGCCCTCCAACTTAGTGATGAAGAGATGAGTTTGTTTACAGCTGTTGTCCTGGTATCTGCAGGTAAGCAAGCTGGTTCAAAATTGTGCCACACCTAGAATACAGTGACCTAGTGGGGAGAAGGTGGAACTACGTTCCAGCAAGCTATATAGAAGGCAGGAGGGACTTAAGACGTTACACTGTGTGAATCTGTTATTTTTGCATAATTAATTTTTTAATCATGACATTAGAAGTCAAAAGTGCTATATAGTAATAAAATGATGTTTAGATCGAGGCCTCACATTTACCACAAGTCTTAGTCTTTAGCTTTTTGTAACTGTTTTGCAAGTCTAAACTGTTATTTTTGTGGATTTAATTTTTAGATTAGTAGGTTTTTCTGATATGAATCTATGTTTTAATCAAAATATGTGTTACTTGAAAATGTTAAAAGTAGCAAGATATATTAGTGTGGTTTGTAACAAAAACTGATGAATTATGAGTAGGCTTTTACCCTGCTTTGCCACTGAATTTTCTCTGTGATTGCATAAATAATTCTATTCTTTTGGGTCTTGGTTTCCTCATCCTGTGAAAGCAAGGGATTGTACCATGTGAACCAGCCTGGAGTCTGGCACAGAATAGGTGCTTAGTTACTATTTGAATGAGTGATCAAGATTTTTGAGTTCCTAACATTTAATGTTTGTTTGTATGAGTCATTGATGATTTCCAATTTCCCTGCAACCCTGCATTTATATTATAGTTATTTCTGACCGAAGTATTTCAATTTAGATAATAGCTATTAAGATAATAGCAAATGGGAAATTGATACACAATGACTTTCCTGGAGATGTGTAAGTACCAGCCATTTTTTGGTATCCACTGACTATTTTAAAACATTTGTTGAGAATTTTAAAGTATTTTGATAGGAGTTAACTGTAAGTTTCCCATTTGCTTCCTACTGTGTAAAAGCCATTCTGTCAGGCAGTATGAGGGTTATGATCCCTGTTTATGAAGCTAAACTGTATATCAGTAACTCCTAAGGAGAGTAAGTTCTTTGTATATCTTAAAGGGCCTATACATCAGTGGTATAAATAAAGATTTATGCCATTTGGAAGCATAACGTGGCTACCTTTTCTGATCAGCTCTACCTGGGTAGCTAAAAATGCATTTATGATATGGGATAGTATGAAAGTACCATGTTAATTAGGGATACCTATTTTCTTAGTAACCTTGTAATTAATGTCTCTTGCACTTTACCTACCATTTCACAGTCTCTTGAGAAGTAATTATTAATGGTTTGAGTTGACATCAGATTAATAAAGCTATTATTGTGAAACTAAAGTAATCCATGCTTGTTTCTTTATCTGATAAATATGCCTTATGTGCTAGGGGAGACAGAACAAGCATTAAGATACAATCTTGCTTTCTAAGCATTTATGTTCCATTTGGAAAGATAAGACTGACACAAAAAGCTTATGGTACTAAGCTGTGTGGTTCTGACTGAGGTAAGTAGGAGTTACAGGAAGGAAGATGAAATTACCTGAGCAAACTTTGTGGGGAAGATGGAAGTGGAGCTGAAGTTTGAAAGATGGGTTATTAGGTTTTCCCAGCAAAAAAGTGATGGAGCAGTTTGGGAGGGCACAAGATAGGGCAGGGGCAGGTGGCTGAAGCCTGATATGTTATGTACATCAAGGAGGAAAGGGACCGAAGGCTTGTGAGTTAAAGGAACACCAGGTTATGGAATGACCACCATGAGAAGAAATATGGGACGGTGGAAAGTGAGTGTAGGGGAGTGATCAGGCATGAACAAAGTGATGGTTTAACATTAGGTCTACATTTTTATCTTGGGTAGATTAGCTAAGTGAGTCATTAGAGCTGGAGCATCAGGTTGAGAGGCTGTTGAAATCACTTCAGGTATGAGGCACTGGAGTGAACTCTCCTGAAATAGGTGTGGTAGTGGAGGTGGAGAAGGAGGGACTGTGTCCCAGAGATGGTTCAAAGGAAGAAATGATGTGAGGGGAATGAGGGGAGCTCTATGCCAGGAATTGTGCTACTTCATTTATATTTTCTACCAAGAACATGATTCTTTTTAATTAAGTTTTTTTTTTTTTTAATTTTTAAAATTTATTTATTTGGGAGAGACAGCACACAGGGGAAAGGCAGAGAGAAAGGAGAGAGGGAATCCCAAGCATGCTCGATGCTGTTCGCTCAGTTCTTTGCAAAAGTAGACAATATTAAGATGAAAATAAAGATAATATCATTACCAAAAAAGATCACTATCAACATTGGGGGGGGGTCTCTATTCAATTGTCCATCCATTTACCATTTCCTGCTTATTGATTTATGGTACATAAAAAAATGTTTGACATACTAAGTCAAAAAGACTGATTATAGAAGAATATAATGCATTCTTATTTTTGTTATGTCTATATATATGAAGAAGGTACACAAACAACACGTATACATACGTAATTTCATATATTTTTTAAAAGTATGTTGCTTTCACTTAAACATATGATAGTGTTCATGGAAGACTTATATCTTTACCACCTAAAAAAGGACTATTGTTATTTTTAAAGCAGTATTTAGACCAGAAAATAAAAAGTCTTCCTTCTCCCAGCCTGCTCTCCAGAGAACTCTCCAGAGATTTCTAACCGTCTTTCTTTTTAATTTTTCTGATAGCTGCCCACCCAACTCTAAATACTGTGTAGAGTTGGATTTTTTATTGAGTGGATACAACTGATTAAAGTATCTTCTTTTTATAAGTTTTATTCTTATAGTTTGATTTGAAATTTTAATATGCTCACATTCTTTGATCTTTCCGTTTTACATAAATCTCTCAGATAGTTTAGATAGAATCTTTTCCTTAGACAGGGACATAGTATCCTTTTACTCTATATCCTGGCTTCTTTTGCTATACCATTTCTTTTACATTGTCAAGAATGAAAATATTTACATTCTGTTCTATAGGTGTGATTAGTTTTTGTCCTTTATCAGATAATTCTAAATATTGAAAAGCAGAAATTCTACATTTACAGTATTATGATTATGTAAATAGTGCTCACAGTACTCACACAGTGGGGTTGAAATTGTAGACAAGGCAATGTAAATCTTGCCCTAAACCTGTGCCACCCAAGGGGAGAATGTTCCAAGTATCAGATAACAAATGGATTATATATATTCATTATTAAATTGCTTAGAATTAAGCAACATTATAGTTTGCATTATATTTAAAATCACTTTTTGTTTTTCTTGGAACCTACACTTGCCATCTGGGTTTTGTTTTGGTTGTCAGAAGAAATGCTAGTTAGTTTCTAGATCTCATTATATAATTTTATCCTCACAACAGACCTCTGATGTGAGCCAGGACACAGAGAGGTTAAATGATTTGCCCAAGGTTGTGCATTTTTAAAAATTGGCTGAGCATGCATTTGAACTCCTATTAGTCTCTGAAGCTTCAAAGCCTTTCTGTTGTATTACTTGTTAACAGAATAGCTCTAGCTGCTAAGGGAGAGAGAAATCTCAAACATGATACTTCGCTGTGAGGTTGGAAAACTCTTACCACGGAGAAAAAGGGAATTATAACTGAAAGGTAAAATTTTCTTGAGATTGTGTGAAATGGCAGCAGTCACTTGCAGTTGAAGATGAGGGATGGGCATATAACTGTGAGACCAAAGTTCATCTAGAAATAGATTTCAGTTGTCTGTGGAAGGAATTTAACTTCCATCTTGTAGGAAGTGAATATGAAGAGAAATTAGGTGAGGAGCACAGGCTTCGGAGAGGGATGAAGAACCAGCTAAGAAAGTAGAGGACAGATGTAGCATGAATTAAACTATACAAGTAGTGTAGCATTTAGTAAATCATTTAGAAGAGAAATTTCCATTTCAGTCTGTACATTCTATTACAATTTCTAGAGCATTATTGTTTATGATCCAGCTAGATTTGTAGATAGGTTATTTGGCCTTGAAATCATGAAACCGTGGTTTTAGATATTGAGATTTTAGAAAAATTTAATACACTTTACATTTTTAGTTATAGGAATCCCTTCCCTGAAGCTCTGAGTTGTGTAGAAGTGCGTAGGTCATCCCAACACAAAATACTCACTGAAGGACTTCTAATGCAAATATCTTCATTACCTGTGTGTTTCTTTCTTTGCCTATTTAGATTATTTTGTTTGTGGGGCTCACTGTCATTCTTAACCGGTTGTTGGTATTGTAAATTACTAATGATAATGATGCAAACCAGGTATTCTGCTTATAATAAGGGCTCTCTAAAGGAAGGAATTTTGGTTTATGTTCACTGCTAATTACCTAGCACCTATTACAGTAGCCACATACATTCAGTAAGTGTTTGGTGAGGGAATTAATAAATTGCAAGCATGCTGAAGAAAACAATTACTTGAATATTAAAGGCAAGGGAGATTCTTGGAAGCATTACTGAAGGCTTTAAGTAGTTTTGCAAAGATGGCCCGTATGATTTTATGACCAAAGTCAAATGTTCACAGGTCTCTTTCCATAAGAATTGGCACACAGTTGAATAATAATCCAAATTTTCTTAAATGTAAGATAAACAAACCTATTTTCATCATTTTTTCTGCATTTAGAGTTAATCAAACATTTTTCCCCCTTACTATGAAATTTTAGTCTTTGTTCCAAGTGTTTGCATTGCAGGTGGCTTTTTTAACTCCCAGTTACAATGCAAAGCTTCAATCTCCTTATAAAAAAATGAATAAAAGGGTGTGAATGGCCAGAGAATTTTGCTTCCTTGGCAGTGTCTTATTAATTACAACTTCCTGTACTGGGGCCATTGAGTATTTCTTGTGCATTACTGCCTCCTATTGTAAAGGGAAGAAATAGCCCTTGATGATGAAAAAAAAGCCTATGGGCAAACAACATAGGTTTGGCTAATTTTAAGATACTTTCCTTTATTGTTGGTTTATACTAAATCATTAATTAACACTTTCTATGATGAGCTTAATAAATACAGTATACTAAGCGGTGCCTGGGTGGTTAAGTGTCTGACTTCAGCTCAGGTCATGATCTCACAGTCTGTGAGTTTGAGCCCCGTGTTGGGCTCTGTGCTGACAGCTCAGAGCCTGGAGCCTGGTTCAGATACTGTGTCTCCCTCTCTCTCTGCCCCTCCCCACCTCACGCTCTGTCTCTGTCTCTGAAAAATGAATAAACCTTAAAAAAAAAAATACAGTATGCTAAATGAAAGTGAATGCTTAGGTTGTAATTAGGTAATAAAGTTGCATAGTATATTAGTTATCTATTACCACTAACAAATTACCTTAAAACTTAGTGGCTTTTTATCTCACAGTTTCTGAGGGTTAGGAATATGGTGTGGCTTTGATGGGTGCCTCTGGCTCAAGGTTTCTTAGGAGATTGTAGTCAAACTTGGAGCAGGGCTGTGGTCAACTATGAAGGCTCAACTAGGTAAGGATCTGCTGCTTCTAGGCTTATTCATGTGGTTGTTGGCAGGATACATTTCCTTGCAAGATGTTGGACTGAGTACCTCAGTTCTTTGCTGGCTGTTGGCTAGAGACCACCGTCAGTTCCTTAGCACCTGGGCCACTTCCATAGGCAGTTCACAACGTGGCATCTGGCTTTTCTCAGAGTAAGTGAGCAAAAGTATGCTAAAGATGGAAGTCAAGTGTTTTTTTTGTTTTTTTGTTTTTGTAATCGAATATTTTATTCGTTAGTAGTGAATCAGTAAATCTAGCCCACTCAAGGGGAAAGGGATACGCAAGGGCACGGATACCAGGATGAGGAAATCATTGGTGGCTGTTTTAGAGGTTGCTTGGCACACATAGCAACATACAAATGTGGATATATTCCAAATGAAGTAAAATTATATTTGTAAACTACATTATTCATTTATTTTCTCATTGAGAAGCAGTTGAAATTATCAGATGGCATCTAATTGTAAAAATCAGAACCTTTAGTTTTGTGAACAAAATACTAAGCACTAAAGAGTTTTGATTTATCAGGTATACTGTGTGATATACATCTTTATAATATAATCAACAGATACAAAAATTTGCCATTGGGATTTATAAAATTTTGTCAAATATTTTTTGCTTTTGTTCCAATGTATAAAACCTTGTTTTAAATTCATTAATGAGATTGATGAGCAAGAATTATATTTCTAGTTAATGTTTTCTCTTAATTGATAATGTTAATAACATGTCCTCTCATTCATGTCTCTCTATTCCTTACTATTAGATCGATCTGGAATAGAAAATGTCAACTCTGTTGAGGCTTTGCAGGAAACTCTCATCCGTGCACTAAGGACCTTAATAATGAAAAACCATCCAAACGAGGCCTCTATTTTTACAAAACTTCTTCTAAAGTTGCCAGATCTTCGATCTTTAAACAACATGCACTCTGAGGAGCTCTTGGCCTTTAAAGTTCACCCCTAAGGCCTTTGTTAATTTAAACATGAACTGACTCATGCTAACTGTACATTTTGTGCTAATATGCTTATTTATATGTGTATACCATATGTGGAGATAGAAAAGACCTTTAAGACAATACAAGATTGTAGGCTGTCTCTGTAATCATGCGGTAGCTGTTTGGATTGAGGTTTCTCCAGCCATGGTTAGACATTGACCGCATTTCCCCTATAGACCAATCAGCTGTGTCGCACTTAAACTGGAGAAGTTACACTGAATTATAGTCACACTGAATGTTAGACTTTTCATCTGCCAAAACCAAAAACCATTTTGATCTCCCTGTGGTATAAATATAACGCACAATCACAAGTATATGAGGACTTAAAAATTAACCTTTTGTGGTAGAAATTTTGTTCTATGACGAAAACTTGATTTCACCACGAGCCATTGGATCTGGTAATTGGAGACACTGCAAGTTGGGTGATCTCCACGTGTGTATTTTGCTCTACTACCACTGTTAAAGTGTATGATCCTGGGCAGGTTTGTTGGTTGTGGAAAACGAAAATTGATAGTGCTCTCAGTGTCCCACCTCACAGATACTAAAAAATGTCTATAAAGCATATTTACCTCTTGGGAGATAGGCACTATGTAAATAAGGTAACATTTTTGTTATTATAATTTTCATAATAATACTCTTTTCTTATTTCTAAGCATTTCTGAGAAATCATTTCACAGTCCACGCCAACCTATTATTCAGGGTTCCTGCATATGTGTGGGTATCCTCTTGGCGCACACATATTCAAAGTTTATGGGTACATCAGATACATAGTATGTGTACATAATATCTCTGTGAACATAGTTAAACACATTTCTTCACAATATTTTAAACTGTGAAGAACTTTATCATTCAATAAACTTAAAACAAGAGGTGTCAAAGACTCAAGTTAGGTGCGTTTTACCTGTTGATGACATAACCATTGCTTTAAATGTTTAGACAGTAGAATATTGAATTTATGCTCTATTTTTATTTAAGCAGCATTTAATGTAAAAGTACAATAGGCAAGGGAGTCCAAATTTCAAAAAATATGTGTTTTAGAGTTCATCTTTGGTAAGATCTTTAGTTCAGGGTACTAGTTGTTTAAAAGTTCATTCAGATTCTTACCTTGTACTAAAAAAGGTTACAATGCCCCTTAAACACATGCTGCAGCTTGATGAAAAATATTTTGATCCTTTTTGGAGAACCAGTCAATGTTTAAGAAAACTGTTTAATATGTTGGCTGTGCGTGTGTGTGTATGCATGTGTGCGCAAGTGTGTTCTGAGTCCACTATTTTTTTTTTTTTCCTAAGTAACACTACAGGGATTTTGTCAGATTAGATTTAATCTAGAATTTGAAAAAAAAAAAAATCATTTAGTGTGTGTGACCTACAGGCTTAGAAATGGTACAGAGACATTTCATCCACATTTCTAATATTGGGCTTTATTAAATAGAGAAAATCAGCCTCTGTTGATGGCAGTGGGAGAAATAGCCAAAGTTGAGGATTTTATGTGTCTTTCTGTTTCCCTGGAAAATTACAATTAATTGGAATTTTTTGGAAAAGATTGCCTTCTGTATAATTTTGGGATTATATAAAACTTCAAGAATGGAAAGAGCCTGCTTTACTATACTCAGCCTGTTACTTTAATGACATGTGAGCAGAATGCCTTATTTTGTAATCTTGTTTAACTTGTTGCTACTGGGACTTGAATTTCTGTGGCACTTGTTAAGTAAGTTAAAAAAAGAAGTTAAATCCTCTCATTATTAAAGAGGGAAGGTGATGGTGATGTCTGTAATACAATATAAACCATAATTGTGATTTACCTTACATTGGTAAGACTTTTATGGGATATACAGTATAGTTTTTGTGAATTATTTACACGATAGCATTATCTTTTTATAATTTTTTTCCTATGATAAATGCATAGTTTTCTTCTATGGGGGATAGAAACGGCTTTTTGAAGTAATCCTGAAAACCTCAAAGATCATGTTTATTCTTAATTTTTGCCTTTTGCATAATCCTCTTTATATAACATGTTATCTTCAAAACAATTACTGTCTTTAGGAATGTGTAACGAGAAGTATGTTAGTATTGCTTATAAAACTTTAGTTAGGTTCAATATATACGTGTATACATCTATATATAGGTATGTAGGTTTGCATTTTGTCTTGTAAAATTTTATTTGAACAAATTCTTCCTGTAGGTAATGGGAAACAAAATTAATAGTTCATATGCCACTTGTAGCATCTCTATATTTGAAAATAGCCCAGTATTAAAACTTCTAAAATTAAACCAGCAGCCTATTATAAGCACATTCTTTGATTGAGTCATTGGTTATAAACTTACTAAATGTGGAGAAGACAACCAGTTTGGGAAACTTCTGAGTCGGTGGGACACTGGTGATTAATTGATAATGTACTGTATGAATTAAGTGATGCTTTAACTCTGATTTTACATTTTAAACTTCAAATGTGGGCATTATGTCAGCAAACTTAAGGGCATTATGTCAGCAAGCTAAAACGTTTTTGTTTTTTTTTTTTCTCTGTGCTTTTAATGTATCCCTACATGATCTGAGAGAGGATTCAAGCTTTTCAGAGAGAAATACCTGAGGGAAAGGGGAAACATCTTCTTGAGTTGAAGCTTCTCCTTAATGGCGATGGTTTAATTACAGATAAAACTAGAAGGCAATTTCAGTGGATTAAGTGTATAGCTTTTGTATCTACATTTCAAGAAATTACCATTGTAACTTGATAAGAAATGATTTATTTTATGTAAACATCATTGCAAAGCAAGGTGTAGAAGCTCAGCTAGATTTATTACTGTGCACGAGAGTAAATACCTATCTCAATTATTCTTTTTCTTTTTCCAATATAAAGTTTGCTGAATGTACAAGAAGAGTTTATCACTTAGGATATAGAATTTTTTTTAGGGGTTGGGGGGATGGGATCTGTCAGGAAATCACCTATAAACAAAGATTGTCTTGATTTGATTCAAAATGTAAAACTTGAAGCTATTCTTGAACTAACGTGGAAAAATGGCTATTGTTTTAAAAATGATAGAAATATATTGTCAAGATATGAATTACGTTTATTTTCTACAAACTGTTATTGATGAGGACATGGGTAATATCTTCATGTTTCTGAAAAGTAATCTGTACATGGGGGGAGGGGATAATAAATATTATTTCTAACCAACTGTGGTTTTGGTATCTTTCTGTCTTGATGTTTTTGTAAGACTCTAATTTAACTTTACAACTTTCCCCTGAGCACAGCAGGATGTCTTACCTAAATCTCTGACTCAGCATAGGGGAACATATATATGCAGGGCTCTTTTTAAAAGATTTTAGGGGTGCCTAGGTGGCTCAGTCAGTTAAGAGTCTGACTCTTGATTTTGGCTCAGGTCAGGATGTCACGGTTCATGGGTTCAAGCCCTGCATTGGGCTCTGTGCTGACAGTAGAGAGCCTGCTTGGGATTCTCTCTCTCCCTCTCTCTCTGCTCCTCCCCCCCACAAAAAATAAACATTAAAAAAAAAATAATAAGAGATTTTAGTTTGTTTAGAGAGTCCAGCAAGGATTGTTGCTGTTTTCTATAATGCCAGATGAATAGTAGTTTGCTGTATCTGGTAAGGTAATCTTTCTTAGACGGAGACGGTAGAGAGGAAAGGGGTGCTTGATCTAGCCAAGACTCAGCCTTGGCCGTGAATGGGATAGAGTGCCTCAGCAAGACCACTACCCCTTTCCTAGGGTGCGTAGCTATGCTGGCAAAGTTGAGGCAGTTACTGAAATCACTCCCTGCAGTTGTTTTCCAGACCAGCAATATCCACTACTTTTCTGTGGATGTTAATTGATATTAGGTGGGAGAAATGGGCTCATTGATTAAATAAACTTGGAAATGCTGGGTTAACAAGGTTACTGAGATGTCTTTGTGTCAGTCCTGTTCTCTAATGAGCAAGTGTGTATCGTGAGTTTTTTGAGGAAGTGTTGGTGTGGGATGCAGTTTTTCCCAAACTTCCTCTGCCAAGTAGGCTCTCCCTGACCTTTTTTAATGTGTTGAACACTTGGGACTCCTTGGAAGGTGTGATTTCAGGAGAAAAAACCTTGTTAACTCACTTTGGGTGTTGATAAGGATATTGATCACATTCTGTGGATTATTGTACAGATTTGTAATTTGCCTTCTTTTTTGCACAGTACAAGAAACAGCTCTAAATAAATGTGTGGCTGGGGGCGCCTGGGTGGCTCAGTCGGTTAAGTGTCTGACTTCAGCTCAGGTCACGATCTCACGGTCCTTGAGTTCGAGCCCCGCGTTGGGCTCTGGGCTGATGGCTCAGAGCCTGGAGCCTGCTTCCGATTCTGTGTCTCCCTCTCTCTCTGCCCCTCCCCCGTTCATGCTCTGTCACTCTCTGTCTCAAAAATAAATTAAAAAAATAATAAATGTGTGGCTGATGGAAAACAATAGATTAAATTCCTTTTGAATGTTGGAAGTGTTGCATGTGAGTAAATGAGTAAAGACAGCCAATTCATGGATCTGGTTTTAGTTTTCACATTCACTTGGCCCCGTTAAAATTTGTCACATTTGCTTTTCTTAATTCTTCGTCTGTCTAAATAAAGGTTTAGCAACAACTATGGCCTCTGTTCCAGTAGCCACATCAGAGTTGCTCTTCACAATGTCAAAGTTGGTGGAGGAATCATAAGGGCAGTCTCAGAGGAACTCACCTCTCCAGAATGTTTTCTACGGGGGCACGGTCCTAAGAACGGAAAGATGGTCTCAAAATTAGCATTTCCCCTACATTTTAATATAAATTACTAAAGAGGATGAGATCAGTGGTTTAAATAAGACTCAAACACCGGGGACAAAAATGGTGTTTTTAAATGTTTTTTTTCTGTTTTCCTACTGGTGTCCAGAGAATTGAATATGATTTTCTAAAAAGTCTCTAAGGTAAGTTCTGTGTTTTTCTTTTCTACAGTTTCATTTTTCTCTCAATTCTCCTTATCCTTAGTCCTCCTGCCCCAGTACTTTGTTGCTTTGCTTGTAAATTTTCATTTATTTCCCCCGCCCCCAATAGCCATTTCATTTCCTGTTCAGGTTCTGCAGTTAAATGCAACTCAGGTAGTTTCCAGAGTGGAAAGCACCTACCCTTTCATGCTCCCTTGATCATCTTTTTGTTCTCTACAGTTAGGCTGCTCTCTTTCTAAGCTGTTTTATCCAACAAGACTTTTGAGGAATAAACTGATGGGGTAGTCATTCATTACTTAAACACATTTACTGAACATGTATGTCTCAGGAATTTTTAAAAAATCCAAATGCAAAATGAGTTTCTTGAACATCCAGGGCACTAATCCAGACAGTGTTGTGGAAATTGTGCACACATGGAGCAAATGGCCACCAATCATAGCATCTTAAGTAGTAATCGCCAGCAAATGCTGTTCCAGCCATGGTGTGCTGGGGTCAGCTTATAAGGTCCCTTGAGGTCTCACTGTTACACTTCCAGGAATTTACAGAGCTGGTTGTTAGAAACAGCCATTATATAAGCTTGCAATTGAATTTTATTGGAGAAGATAATACTCAGAACTCTTCACTTCCTAATTATTTTACGTTTTACTGTTATTTATGCTTTTGAGGCTCAGTACCTTTATTTTTATGGATATGGAGGCAATACTTTATAATGGCATGTGCCTTTATATACCCAACTGCCTAAGTGATGGCACATTGGTAGCTCAAAATTGGCCGTGGTAGGATTATTTATACGATGGAAAGTTCCAAATGCTATGAATCAGAGCTTGATTTATTGTTTTTTTTTTTTTTTTGATTGTCTAGATTTAGGAAAGTGGTGGAGAAAGTGAATACAAATTACACTTACAAGTGCCCCATGCCTGTAGCCATTAAACATTGCAAATAGAAAATTGACAAAATGGTCCAGTATTTGAAAACTATTACCTGATTCAGCAAAGAAGTTGTTCGCATCATTGGTAAACCAATCAAGTTCTGACATAATTTTTGTTTCATTTTTGTTTCACGAATACACTTAGATATTCATGTCAGAACTGTACTTGTTTGTCAGTTGCACCTTCAGCAAAAATAATGGAATGCATTCTGTGAAAGATTATATGGAACTTAGGGTATTATTAGGGTATTATATGGAAAGTTATATGGAACTTAGGGTAAAGAGTTGTACATTTTATAAGTTGTAAAATTAATACTACATACGTACACACGGCATTCATACATACATTCAGTAAAAATAATAAATACATACACACACCTTCATAAGGTATTTTCCCCCAGAGTGGTAGTTAAATGTTTACCACTATTAACCCCCAAGAAGTAATTCTGTTTCCTAGATAAAGGAAACCACGGCTCAGAGAGTGTAAGTAATTTGCTCAAGGTCACACCGCTACCGAGTGAAGAGTTGGAATGTAAAACCCAGATGTCTGGGCAGAGGGTTTGTTCCACGCGTAACAGAGGAGCACTGGGCTTGGGGTCTCCTTCTTGGCAGAGCGGTTTTAGTAAGTCTACTCTGATCTGTATATACACGCAGCGCTTCCGTTCACGGGTTTGGAGGTGGGTGGAGGGGAAGCTCTTGAATCAAGGATTCAACGCAGAATATGAGTTTACTGTTATCCTCCAGCCCCTACATGAATTTTTCTCTTACGTGTAAGAAGCATAAACTGCTTCAAGTGGTTGCAAGACTAAATGAGCTGTCAACAGTGAGCTGCAAACAGTGAAGTCCTCTGCAGACGCGAGGTCATTGTTTTTCCTTAGGAAATGCAGGAAGTCGTCTCCTGGGGGGTAGCGAGTGTGGAAAGCAGGGCCCTGGACGAGGTTCTCCCTGGGTCAGTGTCTGTGGTGCTGTCCCTCACAGGCCACTCAGGGCTGTGAGGTGGCAGTTTCCAATGTAGGCCTGTCTCCGCGGAGGACTGCTCTGACAGTTAAGACCGTGGTGACCTCGACCTTCAGACACTGATTTCCAGTAACTTCCTCAGGAGAGGCTAAACAAGCGACAAACGATGACCAAGTCGGCATCCCATTTCCAAGCCCCCAGACGAGAATACGGTCGTTCTCCCTTACCCGCAGTTTAGCTTCCCGTGATTTCAATTACCCGCTCTCATCCGCCTCCGGAAGCCAGGGATCCTCCTGAAGCGGGTAGGAGCCCAATGCTACGTCACAAGGCCCGCCCACCACGTTCGCCCCACGTCAGCACGTGGGCTTTTTGTGTGTCGGTCCTCGCGGGGAGAAGGGTGAGTACGGTGCAGGGAGGTGTTTTCAGAGAGCACGTTCACATACCTTTTATTATAGTATATTGTTGTATTGTTCTTTGTTATTAATCTCTCACTCTGCCTAATTTATAAATTAAGCTCCGTCATCGGTTTGTATGTCCAGGAAAAGTCACGGTATATATCTAGGGTTCCGTTCTTCCACGCCTTCAAGCATCCACTGGGGATCTTGGAATGTTTCTCCCTATAGCTAAGGGACACTGCTATATATAAGGAAGGTCTTTAGTATTCTGGTGGATATTATCAACGTTTAAGGTGTACATCTATCACAAAGGACAGGAATAATAGGGTCAATGTCCCTTCATAGTAAAAATAGCATAACAAAGAATTCCATGTCTTTGAGTTTTGAATATTCTCACCCTTTATTCTGGATTGAGGATACCTTTGTGGTTGCGGTTCTGCTCTTCAGTGATCTTGAGAAGATCCCTTCACCTTCTGAGTTCAGCTCCCCTCTGTAAAGTGAGGGAATTTAGCAATGTGCCCTCCCAGGGCTAACATACAATGTGACACAGTGATCTATAAACAACAGAATTAAAAAAGAAAAGAAAGCCAGAGGGTGAAACATTTCTTGCGTGTGGGGGGAGGGGAGGGGAGAGGGGAGACACAGAAACATGGTTCCTGTAGCTAAAGATTGACAGATCACACTTGTCTTAACCTGATGTGACATTGCACTCTGCTGGCCATCTGTCCATGGTCCTTGTGTGACTCCTTGCTCCCTCATGCCTTCCTCAGTGCTCAGTGGTCACAATACCCTTAGCTCAGAGTCATCTCTCAATGTCAGGAACAGGAAGTGTGCTGGGGGAAGGGGGGGGTGAGTGTCGAGGAGTTTCATATCCTAGGGTTCCCAATGCCCAGTGGAAGGGGCAACTGAAACTGGAGAAAAGCGCAAAGCACAAGGAACGTCAGAAACCCCCTGGCCCAGTGGCCGCACTCTAGTAGGTCCTGAGTTTTTAGGTGAAAGTTTCTATTCTAGCTGAGACCTTTCCTTCATCGCAGCACTTCCCAGTTTTTGATCATAAGAAAAAGGTAAGTTTTTGTAGTTCAAGTCTGAAAGAGTATAAAGTTTTTTTTGTAGTTGATGATTCTGTCTCTTCCCCTAAATCCTCTTAATTTTATTCCAGCCCTCAAGGTAGTCAGGAAAATGTTCACCATATAAAACCAGAACTTATACTTATTGTCACTTTCCAACACTCTTAGCTGGAAAAATCAAAAGAATTTTATAGTGAACACCCAAACACCTGCCACCTATATTTCACCTTTCACATTTTATTGTACTTGTGAATTACAGAGCTATCTATCCTTCCATCCATCAATCCATCTTGGGATTTCTTAAAATGCATTTCAAAGTAAATTGAAGTCCTCAATAAACTTCCCCCTAAATTTTTCATCTTGTATATTATTTACTAGAATTAAATATTGACTTATAGTTTTTTTTTTTTGATATACAATTTATGGACAATGAAATGCACAAGTCTGTAGGGTATATCTGCCACTTTATTTGCACAAATGCATTCTCACTGTGTAACCCAAAACCTCTCTGGAGATATAGAAAATTAGCATCATCTCAGAAGGTTCTCCCATGCCCCCTTCTAGGCAGTTCCCACCCCTCAGAGACAATAGCTATTGTTTTGACTTTTTTCCACTGTAGGTTAGATTAACCTATTCTATAACTTTTTTTAAATGTTTATTTTTATTTTTGAGAGAGAGAGAGAGTGAGAGAGAGTGAGCGAGCATGAGTGGGGGAGGGGCAGAGAGAGGGAGACACAGAATCAGAAGCTGTCAGCACAGAGCCCGACGTGGGGCTCGAACTCAGGGACTGCAAGATCGTGATCTGAGCTGAAGTCGGATGCTCAACCCACTGAGCCACCCAGGCACCCCTAACGTATTCTATAACTTTATATAAATGGTGTCATTGCCATATGTATTCTTATATAATAAGGCTTCATCACTCAGCATAGTGTGTTTGAGATTTATCCATCATGATTTTATTCTTTTTATTGCTGAATAGTATTCCTTTGTATGGATGTACCACAGTTTATCCTATCAGTGGGTATCTGGGTTCTTTCCAGTTTTGGGTTATTATGAGTAGAGCTGTTAAGAATATTCCTTTGTATTTGCTCTTGCACTATAGCATGACTTGACCCTGGGGTAGAATTTGTGTTGGGTTCCAAGAGCTGAAGAAGCAGAGTATAATGCAAAGCATGAGAAACAGAGAATTAAATCTTAATCCTTTCTGCTTGAGGTGTTACAGAAAAAGCAGCTCATCAGTTAGAAGAAGCTTAAGAGCTAGTTAAAAGGGAGTTTAACAATAAGAATACTTATTACTTATTTCCTGCATACAACCTCTGGGAGCAGGGCAATTCCAGGCTTGTTCAGTAGCTCCAAATGCCATGAAGAACCCAGGAGCTCACCTCATACCCATTAGATTGGCCATTATTGAATGAACCACAAAAGAAAGTAACAAGTGTTGGTGAAGATGTGGAAAAATTGAGATAATTGTGCACTCGTGGTGGGAATGTGAAATGGTACAGTTTTGTGGAAAACAGTATGGTGCCTCCTTAAAAAAATTAAAATTCAAATTACCATATAATCCAGCAATTCCACTTCTGGGTATATACCCAAAAGATTTGAAAGCAGGGTCTTGAAGAGAAATCTGTACATGCATGTTATAGCAGTATTTTCATAATAGCCAAATGTTGGAAGCAACGTTTGGAGTCCACTGATGGATGCAAAGCATGTGGTTGATACATACAATGGAATATTATTCAAACTTAAAAAGGAAGGAACTTCTGACACCTGCTACAACGTGGATGAACCTTGTGCTAAGTGAAATAAGCCAGTCACAAAAAGGCAAATACTGGATGATTCCACTTATATGAAGTACCTAGAGTAGTCACATTCATTGAAAATAGAGTGGTACTTTCTTGGGGATGGCAGGGTAGTGGTGGGGGTGTGTGTTTCAGAGTTTTAGTTTTGCAAGATGAAAAAGTTCTGGAGATTTGTTGCACAGTAATGTGATTGTACTTAAACACTACTGAACTTGGTACACTTAAAAATAGTTAAGGTGGTAAATTCTATGTTATATGTATTTTACCACAATTAATAAAAAAAAAACCCAACCCAGTCGCTTCTGATCCTTCTTTGTCATCTTGTGCATAATGTTTTCTCTTATGGTTGCAAGGTGGTGCCACTGTTACGCATCATAGAAGGACTGTGTCCAGAGAAGACAGACCTTCCTTTTGTTTATTAGGGAGAAACCTTTCTCTGGTGGCCCTAACAAACTTCACCTCTGAGCTCCCATTGGCCAGATTATGTCTCATGCTACAAGGGAGCTTGGAAAGCGCGTATATACCATTTTCCAGCCTTTGTAGAGAGCAGCAGGCTCTTCCAGAAAGAACAAGTGGTTGGGGAATGGCTTTTGGGTAGGCAACCAACAATATTATCTTCTGAATGGAATATGTTAGGGAGAATGGGTCCTTCTTTGTGAGCTCAGCATTGATGGCCACTCTCAGTGGTGATCAGAGCAAATCTTGGTTGATACAGGGATTGGCTTACCTTTAATATATGCAGGGCCAGGGCAAGAATACAAATGAAGACCACCAGCTTGCCCTTGTTCTTTTCCCACTCCTGCTTTTGTCCCATAAGTATGAAGGACTTCCCTCCCCCCCCCCCCACCCCCCAGGAATTTTGTGAGCCAGTTGACTTCAGATTGGTATCTTGAAGTTGGCCACAGTGGGAATATTAATACTATGGAACTCAGTAAATGCCACAGACTAGGGTTCTTTCCACTCCAAGTATCAGTGTCCTGCTGAACCTTTCACACAAGCTCATGGACACTCCAGCTCTTTGGTCCAAGCTCTGTTCATCGCTTCTCTTTTACCATCCCTTGGGCCACATTCTGTGCATGCTGGCAATGTGGTCTGGCTGTGGGAGAACCGAGGAAAGAGCCTTGTGCAGGCATGGAAGCAGGCCCAGGGTCATTGGGCAGGGAGTTCAGGTACTGGAGCAATGTCTGGAACAGGGTATAGATTCTGGGCATATTTGGCCTGAGGAGAGGGGCGCAGCTTTAGGTTTGGAACTTCTAAAGTGTGACTTTAGGGCAGGGGGCCAATAGTGTAGGGTGGGGAAGAGAGGGAAATACTTTTGTCCACTCTCCCCAATCTTCTGCCTTTGCCTGGATGGGAGAGAATCCCCCTATCCTTTATATACCTGTCTAACTTCTCATTGAAGGGAGAATTGGATATCTAATTTTTCGGAGCCCAGTACTCATTCATGGGCTATGTTTTAGTAGTGGACGGGGCTTCTGTGTCTTGAAGCTCAGGATTTTCATAAGATGCAACTTTTGTCATTTTGTAACCGCTGGGCACCTCACCTGTGATGCACCTGGGTGTGAAGCTCAGGTTGGAATCCTTTCCATTTTAGATTCAGGAAGGAAGGAGAAAGGCCTCTTCATTTGGGTCTGTTAGGGTCAGATATGCAGCCTCTATCTTCCATTTGTACCTCCTGGAACAGTATTTCTCAAGAGGTAGTGCTCAGACCAGCAGCAACAACATCACCTGAGAACTTACTAGAAACGCAGATTCTAGGGTCCCTCCCCATACCTCCTGGATCAGAAATTCTGGAGGTGGGGCCCAGTAGTGTTTTAATAAGTCCTCCAGGTGACTCTGATGCAGCTGAAAGATCGAGAACCACTACTCTAGAAGAATAGAGCTTCGGGTAATCATTTGCCAGGGCTATCAGAACAAAGTACCACAGACTAGGTGGCAGACAACAGAAATTTACTTCTCACAGTTTTGGAGGCTGGAAGTCTGAGATCAAAGTGTTGGCAGGGTTGCGTCCTTCTGAGGGCCACGACAGAAAGCTCTGTTCCAGGCTTCTCTCCTTGACTTGTAGATGGCTGTGTTCTCCCTGTGTCTTCTCATCATGTTCCCTCTGTACATGTCTGTGTCCAAATTTCCTCTTCTTATAAGGACACCGGTCTGATTGGATTAGAGCTGACCGTAATGACCTTGGTTTAATTTAGTGACCTCTTTAAAGACCATATCTCCAAATATGGTTACATTCTGAGGTACTGCGTGTTAGGACTAAAACATATGAATTCTTTGGAGCATACAATTCAGTCTGTAACACTTGGGAAAACTGGCCATATAATTTATGTGTCTTTCTCCCCATTCCCCAGTTGTGAGCTTATAGAGGTCAGAGACTGGGTCTTCCTTGTTTTTGTAGCTTTAGTGTCTTACAAGATGCCCAACAATCTTCCAATAAATTTAAATTAATTGGCTGTGGATGGAAGAGCTTTTTGATGTTTTATTGGGGTTATAATCTTAAAACACTTTTTTGTGTGTGTATCTGCAAAGCACACATCTCCATGCTTATGGTCTCAGGCCTTTTTTCAAGGAAGTCTGATGTAAGACTGGCTGAGGTTTTACTACCTCATGTTGCTATAGATTTTTGAGTTGCTTAATCCTGCTTTCTCCTTTTGTATGTGTGTATGCATAGTGGAAGCATTCCTCTGGGCCCACAGATGAGGCTGACATCTAAACTCTCTCAGAAACTTGTTTGTTTGTTTTCTTCTCTTCTGCCTGAGAGCTTTTGAAAAGAAAAGAAAATATTAGCCCCGCTTCAATCAAATATAGCAGAGGATTCTAGGTGTTTGTAGTTTTAAGAACTCAAAACCAGACTGTGATAAACAGATAATTATCATTGAGAGGTATCCCACTTTATTTGCTGGGGATTTTCTATTGTTGCTTTTCAATTTAGTAGACAGTAGAATTACAAGTTGCTATGGCAACCTACCCATTGCCCAAGTTGCCTGGGCCTTAAAGACACAGAAACCACGTTTGGTTTTATTCCATAGAGCTGACATTGTTGTAAAACAGAGCACAGCAGAGTGAATACGGAATTAGAGCAGACATCCTGCCCCCACTTCTTTTCCCTTCCCTCCCCTCTTGTGGTTTCTGTGTTTACCAGGCCCCTGAATAGCCCAGTGTTAGAAATTGTATAATTTGGTCTCTGGAGTTTTTTCAAGAAAACAACCGCATTGCTGTGTCCCATGCAGTTTTGCTACCTTTGTTGGTGACAGACTATGGGAGTTAAGGAGGTTTGGGGATGGTTGGCATATATGTAGTTAAACTCCCATTTTAATACAGTGTTTGACAAATGATAGACTTCTGTCATTTCTGGGACTACCCTTCTTTCATTCAGGTGGGACATCCAAAGACCACTCCAAAGAAACTGAAGACTGGTTCTCGAGGCATTTCCAACTTGAAGAAAAAGCCTGGCAGATCTGGGGACCCATTCTTGGTTACGCCCAGAAGTAGAATTAACTGGCTAAGCTTGAGAAAACACTGGAACTCTGGCAACTGTTCTAAATGAGTTTTCTCATTCCTCTGAGCTTTGCCCATAGCCACTGTATGCATATGTTGCAAAACTAATTATAAAAGATCTTGAGAGCCAAGGGAAGACTGATTCATCTGATAAGCTAATTTGAGAGCACACCTTGGGCCTGGGTTGTAGTATACTTCCAGGAGGCATGATTGAGAAGTTAAAGAATAAAGGAAAACTCCTCAATAAAATAAAACTTCCCCTTGCCTACAGGAATTGCAATTACCCGAAGTTTGCTAGCTATGAAAGTTTAGATTTTACTGGGATGTGTTTATTTTCAGTCTTGTTTAATTTCTTTTCAGGCCGTAAGCCATCATTCAGTACTGATTTTTATGGCTACTTTTAAGGGACCAAGAAGGGACCTCCTTTTTTGCTATAGGAAGTACTTTATTTGGAAAGTAGGATTCATTTACGAAAGTTACCCACCCAGTTACTGGGGCAGTTTTGGCTTTACCCTACGACTTCTTTGAGCACTCAGGGCAATCGTAGACCTTGCCAGTTACCCACGCTTATGAAATGGTTGATCACAATAGCAGGAATTTAGACTGGGGAGGTCATCTGCTGCAACAGTTCTCAACTTTTCTCTCATCAGGGCACATATAATGGGTGTTTTAGCTTGGGTGCTCCCAAAAGCAGACTGGAGGACAGGAAGTTGGGTGCTGGACACGAGGAAGCAGAGGTGAGGGAGGAAGAGCTGGAGAGAGAAGGGAGAAAAGCCAGTACAGGAGGTGTTAATGAGCTGGCTGCTGCTGAGGCCAAGTGGCGCTTTGTCATGTTGGGCACCACTCTGACACGCCTCAGAACTGTCCTGCCAAGGGCTGAGGAGGTTGAGTATTATCCACTGATTCTATTATTGTTTGCCCCTGAGGGCCGAGCTCTTCCCACATTACAGAGAAAGCCCTCAGGCTGAGAAACAGAGGCCTGGGCCCCTGAAGTGAGTCGTTGTCGGCAATCACAGGAACTGTCCTCGGCAGTTATAGGTGAACTTGGACACGGGCAGGGCAGCAATAGTGTCTGCTTCTCTCTGTGTGATTATCCGTCGTGGTGGTGGTGGTTTTAGAATCTCATCCTCAAATTCTTGACACGCTTCCCATTCAGAGATGGGGATCTATGGCTTTTTTTTCCCTTGAATATAGGCCAGCTTGGGACTGCTTTGACCAGCAGGGTATGATAAAAGTGATCTCACGTGACTTCCAAGGTTAGGTCATACAAAGCCACGCAGATTCGACCTTTGTTGCTGGGGTACTTGCATTTATTTGGAGCTTTGACCTGCTATGTAAGAAGTACGGTTACCGTGAGACTGCCACAATGCAGAGGCCGTGTGTGGTCAGCAGCCCCCGCTGAGCTCCCAAGCCACGGCTAGTGTCAGCTAGCTAGCCCTGGCTAGTGAACTAGCCCCGTCGAACTTCCAGGTCTCTGCAGCCTCAGTCGATATCTGACTGCCACCCCCAAGTGAGAACTGTCCAGTCAAGCCCTGCCCGAATGCCTGACCTTCAGAATCTATGAAAAAGAAAAAAATGATTGTTCTACACTTTTACACTTGGAGAACTTTGTTATGCAGTCATAGAACTGCAACACTTACCCTGGGGAAACTGGTGGTGTTGAGGAAATGCTCACAGAACACCTTTTGGGGTAGGGGTAGCCTGCCATTTTCCAGAGAAGTCACTGGAAGCCCAGGGAGGTAAAAATATTCACCTGAGTTCACATTAGCATTCCCCCCACCCCCCCAGCTGTGGCATTATCAGTTCCTCATCTGCTGTCTGAGGATGCGGTATTACTGGAAGATGATATTTTGAAAAGGGCTTTGTGAAGAGTCTGGGAGCACCTTGCACTCAGACTGTGTGCCTTTTCTTTCCTTACTTCGGAATTCAGCAGTAAGATTGCGCTGACTGCTGCTTCATAAAGAAACCATCTCATCCTCTTTATCCAAAGCAGTTAGAATCAAGGACAAAGGAAGGAAGGAGAATGACTTGTTTAACTAATCTAGAAATCTTTCCATCGTGTGAATATTTTAAATTTGGACAAAAACTCTTAAAAACTTGGTGTTCCAGTGAGGAGTCATGAGTGTGGTTTACAAATGCTGGGACTCTTTGAGGGCTGGGAGAAGAAAGTTCTCTGAAATTTTAGCCTCAGAATCATATGAACTTGGAAGTCACTCCTACAAAAGGAAATGTCAGTGTTATACAGCGTCATTGCACTGTAATGAATGGAGTGTAAATGCATTCAACAGCACATGGATTCCATTTTCCTTGATGATACACTTGGATTTAGAAATGAAGGAGAAAAGCCTTCAGAAAATAGGTTTTTGGTTTTTAAAATATGTAATATTAAAAAGAATTTCAAAGCACCAAACTGTTCTTGACACCAGATGAACCCAAACCTCTGTCATATTTATGCATTTCTAGTTCAAACCCCCAAAGCTGATTTATTACCAGCCTCTTAGAGAAGTTGATCATAATCCTTCTTTATGTCAATGAGAATAGAAAATTTGAGATAAAAAATGGCCCTTCTGATGGCTTTCCCTAACTCTGTGTGAGTTATAGAGACTGTATGGCTGGGTTTCAGAGACTGACTGTTAAAATGGTCCTAAAAAATTTTAACTGAAAAGTGATCAATTCACAGACTGCATATAGATAAATCTTCATCACAGCTGCTTTTTTTTTCTTTAATTTTTTTTTTTTATTTTGAGAGAGAGAGAGAGCACGAGCTGTTAGAGGGGCAGAGAGAGAGGAGAAGAGAATCCCAAGCAGGCTCCACTCTGTCAGCCCGAGCCTGACTTGAGGCTCAATCCTACGAACAATGAGATTGTGAGATCATGACCTGAGCTGAAATCGAGTTGGATGCTTAACCGACTGAGCCACCCAGTTGCCCCTCTTCATCATAGGTTCTAAAGTGGCTAGACTTCAGCATTCCTCAGGATCCCTGAAATGCAACCTTATGTCTTCTGTTTACAGAACACAGAACATTGCTGGGACAATGATTTGATTTCTATTTTTTTTTTTTAAAGACTAATTTAGGTTTTAGGCACAGTAAGGAGAACTGCTGGGAAAATGTGTACCCAAGGTTCTCAGGGCATTCTCCAACTTAAAACACTAAAATAACAGTGTAAATTAATATGTGTGTAGAATGAGCATAAGTGTATGCTTATTTGTTTTTTTTTTTTTTAATTTTTTTTTCAACGTTTTTATTTATTTTTGGGACAGAGAGAGACAGAGCATGAACGGGGGAGGGGCAGAGAGAGAGGGAGACACAGAATCGGAAACAGGCTCCAGGCTCCGAGCCATCAGCCCAGAGCCTGACGCGGGGCTCGAACTCCCGGACCGCGAGATCGTGACCTGGCTGAAGTCGGACGCTCAACCGACTGCGCCACCCAGGCGCCCCTATGCTTATTTGTTTATACCTGCCTCATCACCAAACAGAAGTCAGCTTGTTTTTTTTTTTTTTTATCCCGTCTATTTCCTGTAAACTGGAAATTATTTCTAAAGACTTGATTAGATTCAAGTTAATTATTTATGGGTATAGTGCACTATAGGTGATGTTGTGGTTTCATATAGCATCATAGCTATTTATTTAGCTCGTGCTTCTGTAGGTTATTCTTTAATTTGGGCGAGCTCAGCTGGGAAGAGCTAGTCTAGGGTGGGCTTGGTTAGTCTTGGCTGGGTTTACTCTTGCATCTGGTCAGCTGGTGGTTTGGCTGGGTTGACTGGCTTATGTAGGCACACCTCGTTTTATTGTACTTTGCAAATACTGCGTTTTTTACAAATTGAAGGTTTGTGTCACCCCTCGGTCAAGCAGGTCTCTTGGTGCCATTTGTCTAACAGCATTTGCTCCCTTTGTGTCTCTCTGTCACATTTTGGGAATCCTTGCAATATTTCAAATTTTTTCATCATTATGCTTGTTACGGTGATCTGTGATCAGTGATCTTTGATGTTACTATTGTAATTGTTTTGGGGTGCCATGAACCGCACCCATATAATAAGGATGAACCTAACTGATAAAATATTGTCTGTGTTCTAACTGCTTCACCAACCAGCCATTCCCCTGTCTTTCTCCCTCTTCGTGGGCCTCCCTGTTTCCTGAGACACAATATTGAAATTAAGCCAATTAATAACTCTACAATGGCAATGAAGTGTTCAAGTGAAAGGAAGAGTCAATTGATGTGGCAAACTTCATTGTTCTCTTATTTTAAGAAATTGCCATAGCCACCCCAAACTTTGGCAGTCCTCACCCTGATCAGTCAGCAGCCATTAACATGGAGGAAAGACCACCAGCAAAAAGATTACAACTTGCTGAAAGCTCAGATGATGGTTAGCATATCTGAGCAATAAAGCATTTTTTTAAACTTTATTTATTTATTTTGAGAGAGAGAGAGAGCATAAGTGAGGGAGGGGCAGAGAGACAGGGAGAGAAAATTCCAAGCAGGCTCCACATTGTCAGTGTGGAGCCCGATGTGGGGCTCAAACTCATGAACTGTGAGGTCATGACCCAAGCCAAAACCAAGAGTTGGACGCTTAACTGACGGAGCCACCCATGCACCCTGCAATATTTTTTAAATTAAGGTGTGTCCATTGTTTTTTAGACATAATGCTATTGCAGACTTATTAGACTATAGTGTAGGGTAAATGTAACTTTTATACGCATTGAGACACCAAAAAAACCTATTTAATTTGCTTTATTGTGCTATTCACTTTATTGAGGTGGTCTGGAACCAAACCTGCAATATCTTTGAGTTATGCCTGTAATGGATTCAGCTTGGATGGCTCAGATGAACGAGACCTTTCTCCAGGTGCTCACTTGTCCTTTTCCTTTAGCATAATATTTTGGACTTATTCACATGGCAACTCAGGGTTCCAAGAGTGAAATCAAGAACACACAAAGCCTCCTGAGGCATGGGTTCTGACCTTGTACAGTATCATTTCCGTAAGAGAAAATCTCAACGCCAGCCCACAAGTGGAGAAAAAGACTACTTGATGGAAGAAACTACAGCATGACATTGCTAGGGCATAGGTACAAAGAGAAAAAGAATTTATGGTCATTTTTTCAATCTACCACACGGGGTTTGTGTTTTTCACAAATGGGCCAACTAGCGGGAAAATTTCCCAGGCTACTGTTGAAAATGTAAGTTTCTGAGAAACCGGGTATCATGAATGTGTCAGAGTAACAAGAGAAGCCTTGAAAATGAGAATTTTGAGTTCAGTGTAGATGGCAAATCAGCAGTTGGTGAGGAGTTTTTTCTAAAAACTATTGTGGCAAAAACTTGCTGTGGCATATATGTGTATATATGTATATGTGTGTATATGTGTGTATGTGTATATATATATATATATGTATAAAATTTTGCCTCAGTGTCTCAACTGTAGAATAGGGACATCCAGTTAGCTCACTTGAAAGTGTAACTACCAGGAAATAAAACCTGTAGGGTATAGACTATACTATGGACGGTTGCAAGACATAATAGTGCTGTGTAGAGTAGGATCACTTTAGAACAAAGTACCATAAACTGAGTTGCTTAGGCAACAGAAATTTATTTCTTGCAGTCTAGAGGCAGTAAGTCTGAGGTCAGGGTGCAGCAGCGTTGGATTTTTGGTGAAGGCTCTCTTCATGGCTTGCAGACTCTGCCTTCTTGCTGGAGAGGGAGAAGATTGAGAGAAAGGCAGCGGGGAGGGGAGAGAAAGCTCTTGTACCTCTTCTTAAAAGGGCACTGATCCCATCATGAGGACTCCACCCTTATGACCTCATCTAAACCTAATTACCTCCCAAAGGCCCCCCCACCCCCAAATATCATCATCTTGGGGGGCACAACTTCAACATAGAATTTTGAGTGATGCATTTAGTCCATAACAAGTTGCACACACAATCACATTTTCCTGGGTTATATTTAATGGAAAGCAAGCCGCAGTTTGAATGTTTAGGTAGATATGGTAGGATATTTCCAATATTTAAAGGGCTCACGTGTGGAAAAGTAATTAAATCTTGTGGTGTCTCAGAAGTAGAATTGGGAATTGCAGATAAAAGCTATGAGGATTATAGAAAGCTGACTTCGGTTTATTAGAAGAAAGTCCATTGGAATCATTTGGGCTCTCTGTAATGGGGGAAATAGCCTGCCATATGAGGTCACGGGTTCTATATCTTTGGTTCAGAGAAAGGTCCTACTTCACTTCACTGGTGGTCAGTTCTATTCCACACGGGGCATTTTGTTAAGTATTTGGTAGATGGTGGATTTTATTTTACTGTGGTGTAGCTTTGTTAGGGATAAGTATAGGGACTTCTGCAGGGTATTGAGAAGAGGGACTCTCAAGAATATGACACTTGTTGTTCCTGAAGAATCTGTACATCGGATGAGAAAATGGCCTCTCCAATCCAATAATTTTATCCTTTGCTGAACCAAAGGCTGCGTGACCTGCTAATCCTCATTTTCTCAGCAGGCGGCGCTCTAGCACCAGGGATTGCGTAAAAAGTATCGCTTGAGCGAAACAAGGACTTTTTTGGTTAATGTTTGTTTTTCAGGCAAAAAAGGAAAGCTGTTAGGAAAAATAAACAGTTTATCAGGCATTCCGACAAAGACACTTCAGAGGGAAGACAAGCTGTCGCTTCAAGGACAGGAAGAAAAATCCCTGCGTTTGTAGAAGCATCAGACGCTGCGTGAGTGCCTTGCAAGGAAAAAAAAAATCGTGAAATGAGGAAGAAAAAACAGCAGAGATAATAGAGAAGATTAAGAAAATAGAAAACAATTGAAATCATCTGCAAGCAAGCATGGAAGAGTAGAGCCTTGGGAGAGAGATGTGGAGGAGTAGCATAGCCATTGGAAAAAATGAAAACTACTTTAATATAATTGAGAATCATTCTAAGTATTCAGATGTACCATTTACTTTAGATGCCATATCTCCCGCATGATTGGTTTCAGCTGCCCAGCCCACATCCCTTTCTTGTTTTAAAGCTTTCAGTGTTTTGAGGTCTTCGAGCGCATAAATTTTTGCACCTAATGACAAGTGCGTGATTTCTGGATCGAAGTCACTTTACTGTTTTCCAGATTTTCAAGCTGGGAAAAGAGTAGATGAGTTAGGAACCCAGATTTAATGAAAGGGATTGGGGCAGGAAGAGTTAAATTAAAAGGAAATTGTGAAATTGGTTGGATTTCTGAAGTGCCATCTATGCTTACCTCTTCCTGGGATTAGGGAAGATGCTCCCAATTTAGTCTTCACTTCCTCCAGTTGGCCACTTAAGTGAATTTTCTCAAGAAGAACTTCTTGACATTTATCTTTTTGTATCAAATCAATAGCTTAGAGAATCTCTTTTTGTAAGGTGTTTAATGCAACATCATTTCACTTGGTTTACTCTTTCGCATAGCGAGGTTTAATCAGCAGAGTACGTTACAGTAACCTGAAAATAATGCATAAAACCCAAGGATAGCCATTGTGAGATTGTTATTGTGATCTACCCATGGTCTCTGTAATATTTGAGTGAAATTAATGTGATGGCAAAACTATTATATACATGGTTCTGAAACTTTGGTGTGCATCCAAATCACCTGAGGGCTCCTTAAAATAGAGACAGCTGGGCCCTACTCAGAGTTCCTCATTCAGTAGGTCTGGAGTGGAGTCAGAAAATGTAAATTTCTAACAAATTTCAGCTGGTGTTGATTTGCTTGGTCCAGGGACCTCACTTTCAGAACCACTGACACATTTGCTGAAAGGTTCTATTTGATTTTGTTGTAACTTTGGTTCCCCACTCCCAACGTGATGTAAGCTCAGATCAGATATTTAATTAACAAAGAAGGAGGAGGACAGAGGGTGAGAGTGTGCCTTGTTGAATACCTCCTATGCTCCTACCCCTATTTTGAGTTCTTTACATTCTTTTTTTTTTTTTAATTTTTTTTTTTAACGTTTATTTATTTTGAGACAGAGAGAGACAGAGCATGAACGGGGGAGGGGCAGAGAGAGAGGGAGACACAGAATCGGAAACAGGCTCCAGGCTCTGAGCCATCATCCCAGAGCCTGATGGGGGGCTCGAACTCACGGACTGTGAGATCGTGACCTGAGCTGAAGTCGGACGCTCAACCGACTGAGCCACCCAGGCGCCCCAGTTTACATTCTTAATCTTCTCAGTTGATCTTCCCTATGATCATAAAAAGAGGGATTTACTCTTCCCCCTGAACATATGTAGAATCTAAGTCTTGAAGAGCTGGGGAACTTTCCAAAGGCTGTCAGCTAGCAAGTAGCTGAACTGGAATTTGGACTCTGGTTGTGCTTGACTACAAAGGCTGCATTATGCAAGAGGACTTCAAAAGCATTCATCAAAGTTTGATTCATTGAATTTTTGCAGATTGCAGTTCAAACCATCTTTACACGATTGACCACAGACAAACTCCTTAATTTCTGGACCTAAGTGTTTCCATTTCTAAGGAGATAAGTATCTCTCAGGCTAGTATGAGGATTAAGTGAAACAACGTATGTCAGAGTGCCTAGTACAGTATCTGGCATACAGTAAGTGCTCCTTAAGGCTGAACTCCCTTTCCTTTCCTTAGAAATGCATGTATTTAATCCAAGTTCATCTTAGAAATGAGTGAGAAAGCTTTGACTAGAATAGAGACACTCAGATTCCAACTTGTCCCAGGGAACTTGAAGTGCCTTAGTGGGGACGGAAGGCAGCCATTCTTTTGACAGTAGGCAAGACCGACCTGGGTCTTCTAGATTTCTCCAGATGGAGCCTACCTCTACATTTGCTTCTGATGATAGTGGGTGTCTGTCACAAATACCCTGTTCTCACCAGTGCAACCAAAAGGAACTGGACAGTCTCCAGGTGAGTTGTCCAGAAGCCCTGTGTATTCCACCCACTCTCTTGGTTTGGATTCCATCCCCTTCCCGCGTACCTTCACTTGGTAATCCCATTATCCTTGTTATTTCTGAGTCTGTTTCTTTTGACTAATCTTTCTCCTGGATGTGGATCGTATTTTCCTGCTTCTTTCCATGTCTAGTAATTTTTTAGATGTTGACCTTATAAATGTTATTTTGTTGGGTGTTTAGTTTTTTTTTTGTCTAAATAGAATGTTGATGTTTATTTTGGTAGGCAATCAACTTACTTGCAGATCAGTTGATCCTTTCTATGCTTGTTTTTAAGTTTTGTTAGGACTTGTCTGGAGTACCCTTCACTCTGCTACTAAGGCATGACAATTCTGGAATTTCTTTGAATTTCCTCTATTTAATGAGTTGTTTCCACTCTGGCTGGGGGGACCTAAACATCTCCTAGGCTCTGGGAATTGTTCAGCTGCTAGCAGTTGTCCTGTTTTTGGCTTTGTGGAGCTTTATCGAAGTCTTTACAGATTAGTATTCAGTTGAAGACTTGAGGAGACCCCGTGCAGATTTCTTGAAAACTTTTTCTGCGTATGAATTCCAGCTATTTTAGCCTCCCAAAGGGCCTATCTTTGTATCCTTAACTCAAGTCAGTCTGCCAGGTTCTGTCTGGGTTCCCTTCCCTGTAGCAAAATCCAGAAATTACCTCTAGGCAGAAAACCAGGTCAATTGTAGGAAGGGTTCACCTTACTTATTTCCTTTCTCTCAGAGATTACAGGCCTTCTCTGCCTGATGTCAACCGTTTCATATATTTTGTCCAGTTTTCTAGTTGTTTACAGTGTGAAGGTACGTCCTGTACCTTACTACTCCATGAATGGATGTAACAATCTGTGCACCTTCACTTGGTGGATTCCTACTTGGCTCAGTTCTGAGGCTCAGTTCAGCCACCATCTCTCTTGGGAAACCTTCTGGATTCCTATCAGTTTGACTTAGGTGCTACATATTCACCTGCTGTTTATTTTTCCATCTGCTCCCACTCCCAAGGCTATGAGCTTCTTAGAGCATGGGTTGCAATATCTCAGCATCTTTAGCCCCGAGCATGGCACTTAGAACGTAGTAAGTGCTCAATAAATGCCCAATGGCTAAATGAATAAATTACATTGATTTGTATTTTTTGACTTTAAGGTTTGCTAAGAGTGCTCCTCATTCATCTTTTATTTCTAAGGCTCTTCTTTCCTGGTCTTTCAAACTCGAGAACATGTTGCTATAAACAACCCGTGTCCTGCACAGGAAATATGGGGGAAGTCTGCTCTAAGTCATTTGTATCCTATGGCATAAATGACTAACTGTACATCAAAATGTGTGACCTCTGCATAGATAGGGTTAGATAGCATCCCTGGGATAGGGTTGCTAGGTTTAGCAAGGAAGCAAGCAAGCAATTGTGAAAAATAAGACACTAGTTACGTTTGACTTTCAAGTATAATATTTGGGACATACTTATACCAAAAAATGATTCTTTTTGTTTTTTTTCCAAAATTCAACTTTAGCTATGCATCCTTTTTTATCTGGCAGCACTACTCTAGGAAGTAGGTGCTCAGTGGGGGCTCTATTCTCACCAGTGAAACATAGTGAGATGTGATGTGTAATTCATGGTGTGTGTCACTGCCTGGTTAAGGTTGTTGAGGTGTGTGTTCCCCACTCTGTTTCCCCTTCTGCCTGAATGCAGAGGCCTAGGATGCCTGAGGGGAGGAGCAGGCCACAAGTAGGGAGAAACCTGTGTGCCTGCATTGCATATGAACGGGAGCTTCTCACAACCTGCTTTCGACTGCTCCGTGAATGAGAAATGAACTTCAGTTGTGGTGAGTCAGTAAAGCCGTGGGGTTTGTTTGTTAGTAGCAGCTAATATGGTTCTACTTCATGTTCTGTAGAAGAAGTGACATGTGAATATTTTCCCTAAGGTTCTGTCTACACTGCCTACTTGGTAGCTGCAGTTGCATATCTTAAGATACCTGGAACTCTGTATGTTCGTTCAGACCTGAGTTTGTGATTTCTCCAGTACCAAACTGGTCCTGTGCTCTTTATCTTCTGTGAATGGTATAACCATCCACCCATTCTTTTTTTTTTTTTTAACTGTTTATTTTTGAGAGAGAGAGCGAGCGAGAGAGAGAGCAAGAGCGAGCCTGTGGGCAAGCGGGGGAGGGGCAGCGAGGAGGGGCAGCGAGAGAGGGGGACAGAGGACCCAAAGCAGGTTCTGCGCTGACAGCCTCGAGGCTTGAACTTGCAAACAGTGAGATCAGGACCTGAGCTAAAGTTGGACGCTTTCTTGTGCCACCCAGGTGCCTTACCATCTACCTACCCTTGACGCCTCCTTTTCTCCCATCCTCAGTATCCAATCCACCATCAATCATGTACATTTTGCCTTTTAAATAGGTAATCAGTTGGGGCGCCTGGGTGGCTCAGTCGGTTAAGCCTCCGACTTCAGCTCAGGTCACGATCTCACGGTCCGTGAGTTCGAGCCCCCCATCGGGCTCTGGGCTGATGGCTCAGAGCCTGGAGCCTGCTTCCGATTCTGTGTCTCCCTCTCTCTCTGCCCCTCCCCCGTTCATGCTCTGTCTCTCTCTGTCCCAAAAATAAATAAACGTTAAAAAAAAAATAGGTAATCAGCACACCTCTTTCTATTTTTATTGCTACCACTCTAGTCCAAACAATTCATATCTTTTGTATGGACTACTGCTGTCGCCTACATTTTGTTTATCACCTGACCCAGTACAACCTCTCAGCCAATCCATGTGTCTGCTTTGCAGCCAGACGTGATCTTTTCAAAACCCAAATCTCTTGTCACTCCTCTGGCTAAGACTCTCAAGGTATTCCATGGCTCTTAGGACAGCACCTCTGATGTGACCTCTCAGGCCCTGCAGGATCTGGCCTCATGCTCCCTTCTCTTGTCCAAATTCTAGTCATCATAGCCCACCCCTGCTTCTTTGAATGCTCTATACATTCTTCTCCACAAGCCTTTGTACAGCTGTGCCCTTTGCTAGGTATGTTGCCTTCCAGCTTTTTGCTGAGCGAATCCTTAGTTTTTTCTTCAGATCTCAGGACTAAGTTCAGTCAGTTCCTTTCAGGGAAGCCTATCCTGACTTTCCTAAACTAATTACTTCTCTTCTGAGTTTTCATAACAGAAAGTAGCACTTAAAAATTTTTTTTTTAATTTTATTTTAGAGAGAGAGAGAGAGCATGAGTGGGGAAAAGGGACAGAGAGAGAGAGAAAAAAAATTTCAAGCAGCCTTCCTGCTGAGTGTAGAGCCTGATGTGGGGCTCTATCCAATGACCCTGGGATCATGAGCTGAGCTGAAATCAAGAGACACTCAACTGACTGAGACGCCCAGGTGCCGCAGAAAGTAGCACCTTTTTTGTAGCCCTTACAACGATAGTGACTTTTATTTATATGCATGGTTCTTTGATTTAATACCTGTTTTCTTACCCGTTAGCTCTGCCACAACAGAAAATATTTCTTTTTGTGCTTATCACTCGATCTTAAATAAGTATTTGTGTTAGGTAGAGATCCAACTTAAATGTTTTCTAATTTAGTTTCCAGTTGTCCCTAAAACACTTCTTAAATAATCCTTCTTTTTCCTACTGGTTTTAAATATTATTTTTATCTAAATGTATTCTGACCCATAATGAGTCTCTTATAATTTCCTATTCTCTTTCATCTCTCTATTATTACACTAGTGACACCTTAAAAATCTTTTGATATTTGGTGGATTAAGTCTATGTATTGCTCTTATTTTTAAAGCATTGCTTGACTGTTCTTGAATATTTTCTCATTCAGAGGGTATTCATAATCAGTTTGTCAAATTTCACCAAGGAATCATTTTGGGATTTTGGAGCATTTGCATTGAGAATTTATGGGTTGATGTAGGAAGGACATAATGAGTTTTACAATAATGAATCTTCATACCCAGGGGCATGGAATGTCTCTCCCTTTATTCAGATCACATTTTATCATCTGGAGAAAATTTTTATAGTTTTATTCATGTATAAGTTTTGTACGTTTCTTTTCACGTATGTTCTTAGGCATTTTATAATTTTTTGTTGCTACAGTGAGTGGAATTTTGTTTCAGTATCAGTAAATTTTTATATATCCGTTGTATTTTCCCAGGATAAGAGAAGGGAAAAGGTGAGCATGTGTGTTACAAAAGGTTAGCAAATAGGAAAGGAAGTACCTGGCATAGCAATACCAACCATCAAATAAACATGCCCCAGTGATGGGGTCTCTAAAGCCCAAGAGGGCTCAGTCTCCCGCAGTTCAGAAATGAGGGGAAGGGATCAGGGAAAGAGCAGAGAGGTACACACTTTTTTCTCCCCAGTAAATTCAAGATTTCACACAAAGCTTTGGTTTCTAGTGGTAAACATGCATGGAGCTACATTTATCTGTCTCCTATTAAAGTCTTGTGGCCACTTTGACATAAGTTTCTTGCACCTGTATAAAATCCCTAATTGACTTGGATATACATTCATCTTCCTTTCTTGGTCTGTCCCTGCTTTCTACATGGAAGTCCCCCTTATTGCTTCTACTTCTCTCTACTCTAGGTTTAGAAATTAAGGTAGGTTTGAGCCATCCAAATACAAGTGTGTTAGTATGAATCACATCAAAGAATAGTCTTGACACAGGAGATTGGGAACCAGGGATGAAATGTTCTTAGCTTCTTCAGGATTTTTGCATTTATGAGTCATTTATGAGTCGTGGAGATACCCCACAAATTAAACTGTATGTGTGTGGGCTTTTTTTGGGGGGGGGAGAAAAAAGTGAGGATAGGGTGAGAGTCAAGTTTTTAGGACAGGAGATCTGGCCCAAAATGGGAAATAGGGGAAGGGGAACACAGAAGAAAGGATTGGGTAAGACTCCCACACTTTGAGAAGAGAGGTCATTGAGCTATGCTCCAGTTTCTTTTGCCTGGCACAGAAACTTTTGTCAAAGATGCTTTGGCTATTTTTCTCAATATAAAAAAAGAGGTGTGTAAACAACAAAACCCCAAAAGAACATGGAGAAGACCAACACATGATATTTACACAAACTAAGCCACCTAACAACCACCCAATCAGCTACTCATGAAGTCCTACAAATCCCAGACAAATATGGTAACTAGAGGTTGGCAGAGATTAGGGAAGACAGGGACTCAGGATCAGACATACATCACCCAGTGTGTTCTATTGCATTTGCCCCATTTCATCACATATGTAAATATTGTTTACATCTACATATCAATAATTTTTAAAAAATATTTATTTTTGAGAGAGACAGAACACAAGTAGGGGAGGGTCAGAGAGAGAAGGAGACTCAGAATCTGAAGCAGGTTCCAGGGTCTGAGCGCTCAGCACAGAGCCTGAGGCGGGGCTCAAACTCCTGAACCTTGAGATCATGACCTGAGCTGAAGCCGGATGCATAACCGACTGAACCACCCAGGTGTCCCCTACATGTACATATTGTTTAGTGCTGAACCAAGCACTGCACTAAGGTTACAGTTCCTTTCTTTCTTTCTTTTTTTTAATCACGATCCCGAATAGCATTTTATGAATCCTATAATTATTTTACAAAATCTAGTGCTCCACTATAGAGAGACAGTTTTTGTTCCTATTGCATTGAAGTTATTGTTTATATTGCTAGGAAAGTATTTTAATACTCCTTATATAGATTATGTGCGTTTCTTTCTTTTTTTTAAACTGACTTGTTTTATTTTTTTAAATTTACATCCAAATTAGTTAGCATATAGTGCAACAATGATTTCAGGAGTCGATTCCTTCGTGCCCCTTACCCATTTAGCTCATCCCCCCTCCCACACCTACCCCGGTAACCCTCAGTTTGTTCTCCATATTTATGAGTCTCTTCTGTTTTGTCCCCCTCCCTGTTTTTATATTATTTTTGTTTCCCTTCCCTTATGTTCATCTGTTTTGTCTCTTAACGTCCTCATACGAGTGAAGTCATATGATTTTTGTCTTTCTCTGACTGACTAATTTCACTTAGCATAATACCCTCCAGTTCCATCCACGTAGTTGCAAATGGCAAGATTTCATTCTTTTTGATTGCCGAGTAATACTCCATTGTATATATATACCACATCTTTATCCATTCATCCATCGACCGAAATTTGGGCTCTTTCCATACTTTGGCTGTTGTTGATAGTTGCTATAAACATGGGGGTGCATGTGTCCCTTCGAAACAGCACACCTGGATCCCTTGGATAAATGCCTAGTAGTGCAATTGCTGGGTTGTAGGGTACTTCTATTGTTAGTTTTTTGAGGAACCTCCATACTGTTTTCCAGAGTGGCTGCACCAGCTAGCATTCCCAGGTTACACTTCCTTTCATTTTACTTTTTCCAGAGTTGTTAATCACATCTATTTATTTTGCTTAGTTTTCTTCGTACCTCTTGCTAATTTATCCCACACCATCTGGCAGATAATTTACCAATCCCAACCTCCTGCCTTCCCGTATCTCCCTCCTGGAGTTCACCTTTCTGCTCAAGTCTGGACTCTGTGCTCCTGGGCCTGCTGTCCTCCTGGGACTTCTCCTCTTAGAAGTTTTCTGTCCTCTCTTCTCTGTTGGGTTCAGTTTCCTGGATTCTGTGCCTTCTTCTGCCTTGGTTATTTTCCTCCATTTCTCTCTGGGAGCTTTTAAAATCTCTTCTTTATTCCTGGTGTTATGAAATTCCACAATGATGGATTGTAGAGTGTGTCTTCAGTTTTATTGTGGTGGGTTATAAATGGCTGATTTCTATCCAGAGAGTCACATGCTCCAGTTCTGGAAGTTTTCTTTTTTTTATTTTTTAAAGTTCTTTTTCCCATCGCCTCCTCCCCCCATCTTCATTTCTGGAACTCCCCATATTTGTATAGTGAATCTCGCAGATTGAACTTCTAATTATCTTACTCTTTTCTTTCCTCTTATTTTATGTTCTTTTATTTATCATCTGGGGGATCTCTTTTGTTGACTTTTCTAAACTTCCTATTGAATTTTCAATTGTGTCTATCACAGGTTTAGCTTCCAGGGGCTCTTTCTCTCTCTTGTTCTTGATGCTTTTTAAAAATAGCAGCCTGCATTTGGTTCGTGGATGTGACAGTGTCTCCTAGGACTCTGTGTGTATTCATTTTAAGTGGTTTTTTTCCCCTACAAGTTGCTTTTTTTAACGTCCTGCGTAGCTCAATTTCTTCCAGTTCCTTTTCCTATTTATTTGCTTTGCTCTCTGTTTTCTGTTCAAGGCTTCCTTTAAATGTCAGGTATTGCTGAGACATGGGTCTGTTAGAATGAAGAGTGAGGCACAGAAAACTGGCAGACATGTGTGTGTGTGTGTGGGGGGGTGGGGGCAGGCTCTCTCACTGCTGGCCTCTATTCTAGGGTGGCCGAGTGGTGAACTGGCTTTTTCACTGGGAGATCCTGAGATGTTAGTATCTGTATGTCTTTTCTCTGGGGCTGTGCAGTTTCTCCAGAGAAGGATCTGCCTAGCCTGTGCTTGGGGGTTTCCCCACCATGGTTATAGAAGTTCTGGGAGCTTGGCTGGGAAAGGGAGGGAGGCAGAGCTCTCACCATTCAGGAGGCAGAATTTCACTAAATCCGCCACTTTTAATTCAGCACCTCACCTTAACTTCCCACTATTCCTGATGTTCCAGAGTCTGGGGCTTCCCTGAGACATTTCTCCAGAGGGTAGAACATTCTTGTCCTGCAATGGTCAGGGAGGGGTAGGACTGCGATTTGACTTTCAGTCAAAACCTGTCTTTCAGTCTGTGATGTACATGTTGAGGTGCCAGATCTCCCTTCAAGGAAGGACTTGCTGCCCCAGCTGCTGTCAGCAGGTAGCCTTCCGTTGTCATCCCCCTCGTGTGTTTTTGCTTCAGCTCAAGGTCATGCCCTTCTCTGGTGGCCCACATGCAATGATGGGTGGAGGTGAGACCTGAAGGCTGGGCCATGTTAGCTCCACATGGGACAACTCTGATGGGCCATCTTAGGTCCAGAGCTCCTCATGGGGTTGGCCAAGGTTATTTGTTGGGCCTTCTTGACTTCTTCTTCTTCTGCCTGATCCCTTCCATAGCTATTGATCCCAAAGAGGCTTCCTAATGTACATCCTGCCCTCTCAACACCATCTTGGACTCTGTTCCTGGGGATGAAAACTGGTGACAACAGCCCAGACTTAATCTCCTCCTCCTCGATCCTCTGCAGGAGCTATGGCAATCCCTGAAGGGGCTGGCAGCTTGAGGCATTCTCAGCAGCTGGGCAGTAGGTCCTTCTGTGAAGGGGCATCTGGAAGGCACGTCCTCATGTCCACACTGCCACATTTGATTCTCTCTACCCAGTTCATTGGGCTGGGGGCTGTTTTGTTTGTTTTCTTTTTTAAATTAAAAAAAAATATATATATATATATATTTTAATTTCCACACTGCCAGCACAGAGCCCGACGCAGGGCTCAGTGTGGGACTTGATGTGGGGCTCAAACCCACGAACCACAAGATCATGACCTGTGCTGAAATCAACAGTCAGACACCTAACCCACTGAGCCACTCAGGTGCCCCGGCTGGGGGCAGTTTAACTAAGGATCCTCATTCTCAGTGGTGGAACAGGGAGTGGCCTATTATAGGAGGAGTGGGATAGGTTTTGGAAACCAAAGGGCTGGATTTGTATAACTCCTGATGGGTCAACTGTGATTTTAGACAAGTTGCTTCACTTTTCTGGATTTTATTTTCTCTTGTGCAAAATGTGGAAAATAATGCCTGTCTCTTAATAATGCCTACCTAGACCTGTTGTGAGGGTTAGAGTCAGTAACTCATGAAAAGTTCCTAGACCCTTTTGCTGCCGTCACTGAAGTGCCACGGGCCAAAATGAAGTTCAAGCCCTTTGTGACTTCTGACCGGAGCAAGAACTGTAAAAGCCATTTCAGTGCACCTTCCCACATTTGCAGGAAGATTATGTCTTCCCCTCTTCCCAAAGAGCTGAGACAGAAGTGCAACATTCGATCCGTGCCCATGTGAAAGGATGATAAAGTACAGGTTGTGCAAGGACACTACAAAGGTCAGCAAATTGGCAAAGTAGTCCAGGTTTACAGGAAGAAGTACATCATCTACATTGACTGAGTACAGTGAGAGAAGGCGCATGGCACAATTGTCCACATGGGCCTTCGCCCTAGGAAGGTGGCTGTCACTAGACTAAAACTGGACAGAGACCACAAAAGGATCCTTGAAGGAGAGGAAAAGGGCAAATATAAAGAAGAAGATGATATTGAGAAGATGTAGGAATAAAGTAATCTCATATACAGCTTTAAATAAAGGCTGTTTGGGAGTTCCTGGATGGCTCAGTCGGTTAAGGTTCTGACTTTGGTTCAGATCATGATCTCACGGTTCATGGGTTGGAGCCCTGCATTGGGTTCTGTGCTGACAGTGTGGAGCCTGCTTGGGATCCTCTCCTTCCGTCTCTCTCTGTTTCTCCCCCATTTGCATTTTCTCTCTCTCTCAAAATAAATAAATTTAAAAAAAAAGGCTGTTAAAATGAAAAAAGAACAAAAAGAAAGAAAAGTTCCTAAGACAGTGCTTGGCACATAATGAAAAAAAAAATATTTTTTCCCTATCTGGATGGTCTTCCTTTACCAGTCTGTGATTCCAGAATCTTCCCAAGGAAAGTATGAAGACCAAAGGAATGGTGGCATATCTGGCTTAAGGTAGATATCAGTATAGGAAATCTTTATGGGCCAGTCTGTAGGAATGTTTCTGGCAGCATGACACAGAGCTCTGTCTTTGTCCCCAAAACATTTTTATTATTTTTAAAAAAGTTCTTAAAAATTTTCACCAACTATAGAAGAAGATATTCTCATTATATATGTATGTATTTCGGCGGATAAAGCTAAAATTACTCCTGATCATCTCCCAGAGGTGATGACTGTTACCAGTTTAGCTGTTTAGTTGTTTATTGATTTCTTTCTTTATCCATCCACCCACCTCTTGATCTATTTTACCTCAGAATTTCTTTACTAAAGGACATGTTTCCCTGGTGGTGTGGGAGGTGATTTTAGGTGGTACATCAACCCAACATAAAATAACTTTGAATCACAGAGTGAGAGTTTTTCTCTTTTTTTTTAATTTTTTTTTTTTTTTGGTACAACATTTAAGTTCTCTGGTAGCAAATTTCAATTATACAATACAGTGTTTTCAACTATAGTCACCATGTTTTACATTTGATGCTCAGATCCTATGTCTTATAGTTGAAAGTTTGTACCCTTTTACTAACCGTTTCCTATTTACTCTATCCCCTAGCCCCTGGCAACCATTTTTCAGATTCCGCATGTAAGTGACATCACACAGTATTTGTCTTTTTGGGTCTAGCTTATTTCATTTAGCTTAATGTTCTCAAGGTCCATCCATATTGTAGCACGTGGTAGGATTTCTTTCTTTCTCATGGTTGAATAATATTCCATTATGTATGGCAGGTCTTCTTTATGGCTCTTTAAAAAATGCATTTATATAATATACAGATATATAGAAATACATAGTTTTTGCTTTTACAAATATGCTATCATGCCGTACATGTTCTGAAAATTGCTTTGTGCTCTTAAGTCAAGACTTAAGCTCATATTAAAGAAAAAAACCCGTCCCTCCCTTTCTCCTTCCTCCTTTTCCTTCTCCTCTCTTCCCCTTCCCTCCCCTTTATTTCCCCCTTTTGCTTCTCTTAGGGAGGCCATAGGGGAATCATGCCTGTTGTTTTCTCTACCACAAACAGAGCTCTGATGATTCTCTTTATTCCTGCCATCTTGTGGACACGTGCCAGTGCTTCTCTGGTGTGGGTCTTGAGTAATGGGATTGCTGGATCAAAGGATAAACTCATCTCAAGTGTCAGTACATTCTGCAAAATGGCCTCACCAACAGTCTGTAATCTCAGTAGAGTGGCGAGTTTGCCCCATCCTCTCCAACATTCAGTGTTATAAAACTTTTCGAATTTTGCTAATCAGACAGACGGGCCTCAAATGGATTCTCATTGTTATTTAATCTGCATTTTCCTGATTACTAGTGAAATTCAATGCATTTTCGTATGGCTATTTCTCATTTGTTGCTCTACTTCTGTGAATGGTCAGTTCATTTATCATTTTCCTGTTAGGTCATTCCTTTTATTTATCTGTAGAAATCCTTAGTATATTCTGGATATTACTCTTTTTTTTTTTTTTTAAATTTTAATGTTTATTTATTTCTGAGACAGAGAGAGACAGAGCATGAGTGGGGGAGGGGCAGAGAGAGAGGGAGACACAGAATCGGAAACAGGCTCCAGGCTCTGAGCCATCGGCCCAGAGCCTGACGCGGGGCTCGAACTCATGGACCGCGAGATCGTGACCTGGCTGAAGTCGGACGCTTAACCGACTGCGCCACCCAGGCGCCCCTACTCTTTTTTTTATAAATGTTATAAATAGTTTCTATAATCAGTTTCTGTTTAAACTTAATTATGGTGTTTTTGTGGCATAGAAATGTAAAGTTTTTATGTAGTTAAATTTATTAATATTTTACTTTCCAGTTTTTATTTTTTATTTCAGTATAATCGATATGTAACATTGTATTAGTTTCAGGTGTACAACATAATGATGTGATCTTTGTATTTACTATGAAATGATCATCACAATAAATGTACCATCTGTCACCATACATAGTTACAAAAATCTTTTTTTTTGTGATAAGGACTTTTAAAATTTACCCAGCAACTTTCAAACATGCAATACAGTAGTATTAATTATAGTCACCATGTTGTACATTACATTCCCATAATTTATTCATTTTATAACTGGAAGTTTGTACCTTTTGACACCCTTCACCCATTTCACTCACTCCCCAACCCCTATCTCTGACCACAACCAATCTGTTCTCTGTATTATGAACTTTTTTTCTGTTCAATTTCCATGTAAAAGTGAGATCACATGGTATTTGGCTTTCTCTGACTTACTTCATTCCAAATTTTAGTATTTATCTAAGAATTTTGCTTAAAAGAGTCTTTTTGAATTTAAGATTATAAACACATTCTAAATTTTCTTCTTTTTCATGTTTTTTAACTTAAAATCTTTAATCCATGTGGAATTTATTTTTGTGAATGGCAGGAAATCTAATTACTTTCTTCCAAATTGGTAGTCATTTGTTCTAAAAATTATTTATTACATACTTCATTTTTTATCCAATGATTCAATATACCACACCAATACAATCATATACCAAATCCCTATTATGTGTGTAGGTACGTTTAGGGTTTTTCTCTTTTTGTACCATTAATTTATTTGTCTATTTCGGCTCCAATGCCCCCTTTAAAAATTTTACTGAAAGCTTTATAATATATATTTGACAATTAGTATGGCAAATACCCTTTCAGTGCTCTTTTTCAAGATCGTCTAGGACATTTTCTTTCTTTCTTTCTTTCTTTCTTTCTTTCTTTCTTTCTTTCTTTCTTTCTTTTATAAATAAAGTTTATTTATTTCTTCTGAGAGAGAAAAAGAGAGAGTGCAGGAGGGACAGAGAGAGAGAGAAAGAGAGAAAATCCCAAGCATGCTCCTTGCTGTCAGCACAGGGCCTGATGTGGGGCTTGAACTCGTGAACTGTGAGATAATGACCTGAGCTGAAATCAAGAATCAGACGCTTACCCAACTGAGCCACCCACGCACCCCAAACATTTTTTATCCTAATAAAGAAAGAAAGAAAGAAACAAAGAAAGAAAGAAAGAAAGAAAGGAAAGAAAGAAAGATGTTTTTCTCTATAGAATTCTCTTGGGGATTTTAATTGCGATTTCTTTGAATTTGTAAATTAATTTGGGGAGATGTGTTAAGGACTGCTTTTATGCAATAAATTCAGTAAATTTTTAGAGGTTTCTTTATGGAGGTATTATATATTTCCTGTTTATTCATAGTGATAATAGTTTTCATTGCTATTGTGTATGGGGTATTTCTTTTTTTCCCAATTCATTATTATTGGTTTATAGTAGAGCTGTTAATTTTTGTATATTGATCTTGTATTCAGCTACCTTGTTGCAGCTTTCTGTCAATTAATTCTCAAGGTTTTTCCTGTTACATATTTATAATACCTACAGAGCTTTTTTCTTTTACTTTACTTACTGAATTGGCTAGGTCCTCTACTATAGTTTTAAACAGTAGCAGTGATAGCAGGCATCCTTGAATTGTACCTGATTTGAATGGGAAAGATTCTAATTTTTGCCACTAAGTATAATTTTTGCTTTGAGTTTTGATGTTTCCTTCTGTTCTAGCTTGCTGATTTTTTTTAATGCATTGGATATTAACTTTTATCACCAACTTTTCTATCATCTATTGAAATGTTTGTGTGTTTTCTTCTTTGATCTGTTAATGTAATTCAGTATATAAGATTAAAAAAAATGTACTCTAACATTGAATTCCTGGAATCAATAATATTTTTTCATTATTTAAATATTCTCCTATGTAAACATTTTTCATATATGTTCATACATGAGATAGATAGGCCTATGTATTTTTTCCTTGTGTATTCTTATTCTGGTTTTGATATCAATATTATGCTAACTTCATAGTGTTAATTAAAAATCTTAAATTAAAAAAAATTTATTTTAGAGAGAAAGAGTATGTGAGTGGGGGAGAAGGGCAGAGGGAGAGAGAGAGAGAGAATCGTAAGCAGGCTCCATACTCAGGGCGGAGCCTGATGTGGGGCTTGATCCCATGACCCTCTGATCACGACCTGAGCCAGAATCAAGAGTTGGATGCTCAATCAACTGAGCCACCCAACAGGTGCCCTTAATTAAAATATTTTAAACCTTTTTCTGTGATCTGGGCTTGTTTATGTAACTTAGAAGTTAAAAAAAAATTTTTTTTAATGTTTATTTTTTATTTTGAAATTATTTTAATTTACAAATACAAAACATCTTGGAAGACACAAAAAGAAAGAAAAACACAAAGCATATAGACAGATTTTTACTCCATGAGCTTCTCAAATCCTCACTTATTCACCAGTCCCCAAGATGAAAAACTCTTCTAAAAAGGTATTCAGCCACCAACAATGATGTTATTAATAGGGATATGGATCAATTTCACAAAAAAAAGCCAATGAATCCCATTATAGCAAATCCTATTGCTGTTGCCATGGCAATCTTCTGGAATTCTTTCCTATCAGGTTTAGTGCACCTTTTGACCAGCTGAATTAGTCCTTCACAAACTGCTGACTCGGCTCAATGAACTGCATTACCTGATCCATGATGCCTGCCCGCCAACCTCTCAGACGCCCTTAATGTTTATTTTTGAGAGTGAGAGAGAGAGAGAGTGGGGGAGGTGTAGAGAGAGAGGAAGATACAGAATCTGAAGCAGGTTCCAGGCTCTGAGCTGTCAGCACAGAGCCTGACACAGAGCTTGAACCTACAAACCATGAGATCATGGCCTAAGCTGAAGTCCAGCGCTTAACCAGCTGAGCCCCCCAGGTGCCCTGTGTAACTTGGAAAATTTAACCTTGAAAGCTTGACAGAACCCACCTACAAAATCAAATGGACCTGATACAATTTCAGGAAGGAGACATTTGATTATCTTTTATATTTCTTTTATGGTTAGTGTTGTACTTAGGTTTATAATTTCCTTTTTTTTTTTTCTTTTACCCAGACATTTTTTGAGTTCACATTCACATTGAGGGGTTGGGAGGAAGTGACTACCAATTGTTTTGTTTTGTGAATTTTAAATTATGTTACAATATGATCTGCATGATGCTTGCGTTTTGAATAATTTCAGGTTTTCTTTGTGGCCTGATACATAGTTTTTATAAATGTGATGTGTGTTTGCTTACAAATTATTGACTGCAAAATTCTCTTTTTGTATCTTTAGTTCAAGTCTGATGGTTATTTTATTCAGATCTGCCATATTATTAATTATGTTATATATATTTGTAGATTTCTTTTTTTTTTAAATTTTTTTTTTCAACGCTTATTCATTTTTGGGACAGAGAGAGACAGAGCATGAACGGGGGAGGGGCAGAGAGAGAGGGAGACACAGAATCGGAAACAGGCTCCAGGCTCCGAGCCATCAGCCCAGAGCCTGACGCGGGGCTCGAACTCCTGGACCGCGAGATCGTGACCTGGCTGAAGTCGGACGCTTAACCGACTGCGCCACCCAGGCGCCCCTATATTTGTAGATTTCTAAGTAAGGTATCTAAAAGGCTTTTGTTGAATTGATTATGTTTTCCTTGTCTCCTTTCCCTGTAATGTCTCGGAACTTACCTGTCCTACTTCATTTCTTCTGGAGGTTATCTTTACGTTGAAAATAATTGATTTAATTTACTTTTTTTAGAGCTACAGCCCACATGGTCCAGAACTATCTTTAGAGCCAGATGCTCTGACCCTGTACACTCTGGATGATTGTGACAGGAATAATTGAATTCCACAAACCTTTATTTTCATTTTTTATTTTTAAAGCTTATTTATTTATTTTGAGAGACAGAGAGACAGTGCAAATGGGGAAAGGGCAGAGAGAGAGGGAGAGACAGAGAATCCCAAGCAGGCTTCTGCCAGCACAGAGCCTGATGCAGGGCTCGAACTCACGAAACTGTGAGATCGACCTGAGCCGAAACCAAGAGTCGAACGCTCAACCGACTGAGCCTTGCAGGTGCCCCTCCACAAACCTTTGGTAAGAACCTGCTGTGTGCTAGGACTTGAGCCAGGCACTGTGGCTATGAAAGATGAGTGAGTTGGTTCTTGCCCTCATGACATTCATAGTCTAGTGAGCAGGCTGACAAGTAAACAAATTATAACATCATGTGACAAGTGATAATAGAGGCACAAACAGAATAATGGGGTGTATGGAGGGTGAATGTCGCAATGATGCTCCCTGTGAGTCATCCCTTCCAGTTTTTTGTAGTCCCTTCCACCTTGAATCTGGGCGGGGTAACCAACCTGTGATTCATTTCTTACCAAGAGAATGCAGCAGAAATGACACCGACTTTCATTTCATATTTTTAATCCCCTTGAAAAATTGGGCTGTATCCTGAATTTCTTGGCTTATTAACTGCTCCTCAGCTGCACCTATTGTGCTCTTTATTTTTATTGTTTTCAAGATCTAACTGGTTCTTTTCCCAATACTTCTTTTAATGTTTCTACCTGTTGGTTCCATTAACTTTGTTTCCTTGGGTGTTAGTTCTGTTTGTTGAGTTTAATACCTCCTTTTCCTGCTGTTAGTCTCATACAAATATTAGAACATTATTGCTTTTGTACTCATCTGCATAGTTGAGATTTCCTGTTGTATGCCCTATTGCCTGTAATGGAGAGACAGTTGAGATGGTGCCGGTAGGATGCGAGTATCCAGTTATCTGATGGTGAGAATCCATGTTACGTCTGAGTTTCCCCAGCTACCCCAGGCACTGTATGGCCTCTTTCCTCCAAGCATCCATCCCTCTGCTTCATTCTGCTTGGCATAAATGGCATGGGATGTACCACCTGGCTGCATTACCTGTTAATGTCACCACGCGTGTGGTCGATTGCCTTTCCCCTCCCCTTTGTGTACCTTTTTTTTTGCCATTTCCAAGCTTGGGCCTCTTTTGGGGCAGCTCCCACCTTCACAGAAGCCCGGTCCCGTTCATGGATTGTGCTGGGGTTTTCTCCTTTGACCTGACTACATCTGCTTTCTGTCTTTGTTCCTGAGATGTTCATCTGTAAGAAAAATGACTTGGGATAAAAATATAACCTGGGATTGAGAGCTGGCATGACAGATAGGAAATTATGATTGTTCATTTCAGCCTAGAATTTAGACCTGTTAAGATCATTTTGAAATTTGAGTGTAATATAAATAAAGACTTGGAATTTAGCTTCAAAAGGGCAATTATACCAGGATAGAATGGAGAAAACCCAGTTTGGTATTAATTTGTGAAAAAAATTATAGGGCGTTTGGTTTATTACAAGCATTAAAAGCTATGATACAAGGCTGTGGATGTGATTACTAAAAAAGCCAATGCAGGACGTCCTAAGATGGTGAAGTAGAAAACCCTGCTTCTGTCCCCCAGCAAAGATCAACAATTTAGGTAGCTCTTCATGAACAAATACAGTTCTAGGAGAGATCAGGATTCCACTCAAACTTCAGCAACACAGTGAAACCAAAAGCCTGAGAAACATGTATGTCAATAAAGCTGGAAAAAAAACATAAACAAAAATGGTAATGCAACTTTAGGTTTTATTTATTTATTTATTTATTTTATTTATTATTTATTTTATTTTATTAAACAAATTTTTGTAAAACATTTACTTATTTTTGAGAGACAGAGAGAGAGAGACAGAGAACAAACAGGGGAGGGGCAGAGAGAGAGGGAGATATGGAATCTGAAGCAAGTGCCAGGTTCTGAGCTGTCAGCACAGAGCCCGATGTGTGGCTTGAACTCACAAGCTGTGAGATCGTGACCTGAGCTGAAGTCGGCCGCTTAACTGACTGAGCCACCCAGGCGCCCCCAAGGTTTTATTTTTAAATGTGAAACATTTTTAAAAGAGATGTTTCACAACATTGATATATAATTTTTTTTACGAAGAAATGTTTGTTTATATCTTCTTCCCTTATTTTATTGGGATGTGATATTAAACTATTTTATGTTGATTTGTGAGGGCTTTATATGTATTGCCTCTTTGAAGTCACATATATTGTGTATGTCTTTCTAGTTGTGATTTCACATTTTGTGTATGATAACTTTTGCTTCTTTTTTTTTAAATTGTTTTTAACGTTTATTTATTTTTGAGACAGAGAGAGACAGAGCATGAATGGGGGAGGGTCAGAGAGAGAGGGAGACACAGAATCTGAAATAAGCTCCAGGCTCTGAGCTGTTAGCACAGAGCCCGACGCGGGGCTCGAACTCACGGACCACGAGATCACGACCTGAGCTGAAGTCGGATCCTTAACCGACTGAGCCACCCAGGTGCCCCAACTTTTGCCTCTTAAATGTTTAAAATTTTGATTAGTTTTTAAATCTGAATATTTTGCATCATGTTTAAAAGTGTCTTCCTCTAAGATTATAAAATATCCTTCTGTATTTTCTTCTAGTGTTTTTGTAGTTTTAGTTTTATATTGAAAGCTTTGATCCACTTGAAATTTATTTTTGGTCATGTGCAATCTGAAGTCCTATCGTTATTCTTCTCTGAATTTTTAACTAACTGCTCCAATGTCATTAGGATTTTTGTGTCGATATTTGTAGTTGAGATTCTTTTGTATGCTACCTTTGTCAGGATTGTGCTAACCTTAAAAAAATGAATGGAGAGGATTTTTATGGAAAATACAAAGGAAAATATACTCTGAAACAGAGTGACATGATATAAATCTCTCACAGTTCTCTGCTTAAAATCAATGGTATTCCCATGCCCTTAGGATAAGCCAGCATTTCCTGGCTAGGCTTCAAGGCCCTTTGTATCTGGCCCCTTTTTCCCTGAAGCCTCTTTGCTTCCTCTCTGCTCTGTCTTGCCCCCTTCCTTCCACCAGGGTAGTAAGCATTGTGAAGGTCAGGATTTTTGTGGTGTTTTGCTTTCTGCTGTACCTCCAGCACTCAGAAAAATGCCTGGCACATTGTAAATGCTGGTAATATTAGTTATAGGAAAAACTTGCAATTCCTGGAAAAAGCCATTGTATCCTCCAAACTTCCATGTGAACTCATCTCTCTTTTGGGTACCTTGTCCCCATACTTCGTGTTTAGATAAACGTGTCCTTTACGACTCAACTTAGATATTACCTACTCTGCAAAAACCATCTCGAGCCTGGGTTAGGTACCCATGGAGCATCAGTATTGTGGTGCTAATCATGCTGTATTTTAATAGGAATTTCCTATGTATGGGGAGGAGGCTGGGAGGGACTCCCTGTCTAAAACTATCAATAGGGTCCATCTGGGGGTTGAAAGTGATGCTAAGTCTCTCACAGTGTGAGGAGAGCTACCAATATTGGGTCTAAAAGCCACTCCAGGGCCTTCTGAGGAAGAGCTGACTCGGAAATGATACCATCAGGCACATCGTTCTAGGTGCCAAATGACTTGAAAGGCTAGAAGGGGTGCATTTTCAGAATCGCAGGTGGTCAGCCTGGCAGGAAATGCTGTGGCTCTTCCCACCCTTTCCCATGTTTGCTCTCTTTTTTCCCTAAGCCAAGTGAAGATGCAACTCGAAGAGACTTGAATTCAGGGACTGCAAGCATCTGCAAGAGTGGGAGTCTGGCATCCCATTCCTCAGATGGAGTACTGCTGAGGCGGTGGATTGGGATCTGGTGGTGGGCCCTGGGCCTACCTGAGCAGGGCAAAGGAGAACTGGAGAGAGATGGTGGTGTGACCTGAAGCAACTTGCTGGTATCCAGGGCAAAAGGAGTGCCTGCTGGGCAGTGGGACTCCAGCCGGAAGCTGCTGTGGGAGCACTGTCAGGGGCAGGAGCTAAAGAGGGGACCTGAAAGAGGTTGACTAGGGCTGGACCTCCCCTCAGGAACCCTGCGGTGCAGACACCTCCCAGGGCTCCTGAAGGATGTGCACCATGTGCTACATGAGACACGGAGCATCAGTTATAGGCGATACTTTTTCTTCAACCTCCCCACCCCAGCACACAGGAGGGAGTAGAGCAAAGGTATTCCAGACTTCTACTCTACTCTTCCACTCGTGAGGTAGCCTGACCTGGGGGAGAAGAGGGAACATTTATGTCAGAGTTTAAACATGGAATTTTAATAGCTAAAAGTGACCAGAAAGCTACAAGATCTGCCTGAGATGTGAGGGGAAAGAGTGATATAACACAACCGGGGAGAGTATTTGGAAACAAAGAAAACCATTTTATCTTTGTACTCTACTTGGTTCACAGGATTCAGTGAACTGGTTATACTTGTTCTCACGCTTGTCCCTATCTTGCTTTGGTTCGTAAGCTCCTCGCAGGTGAGACTTTGTAGCCCGGTACCTGTTACATAGTAGGCATTTCATAAATATTTGTTGAATGAATGAATAAATAAATGAGTGCATGAGTGAATATAGCAAGGTGGCTAAGGGAAGTGAGTCATCCCAGATAAAGAATTATTTTACATACTGACGTACTAAAACTTATTGAGGGATAAATTGGTCTGGGTTCAGTAAAGGGAAAGAAACCATACAGCAATTTGAGCAGGGGAAGTTTAATATAGAGAATTATTAGCTATGACAGAGGATTGTGTAATGAAGCATTGGTAAGAAGTAGATCTCTAAATAATACAGGACCAGCAGGTATATGGAGCAGCTACCACCCCTAGGGCTGAGGTCAAGTGTCCAAGGAAGAATTCATCCCCTTCAGCGCTGAGCTCCAGACCTTGCTGGAGAGGCCCAGGCCGTGGCTCACTGAACAGTTGACAGGTTGCTATGAGCTCTTCTGGTGGAATTTGCTGGAAATCTGCCAGGGAAATCTGTTCATGGGGAGGTGTCTCACAGAAGGTACGCAGCTACAAAACTGCCTGGGGGTAAAAGGGGCAGCTGGCTGCCAGGAGTTGGGGAAACCATTTATACTCTTGGGGCTATATTTGTAGTGCTAGAAAAGTGGCTCCTGCTGTAAGGAGCCAGGTGCTGGATCTTCAAGAGAACACACACCAGGATGCAAGCTCCTTCCTGCAATCTTTCCAGTGCCCTCTACTGACAAAACTTAACATTTAGTCAGTAGACGAAGGAAAAATGTTTAAAGGGCCCAGATCCATTTTCATAGAGCAGGCAGGGAAGAGTAAATTTGGATCTGAAAGGCAACAGCTTGCTAAAAAATATGGGGGAATTTATATACATAAAGTGTGCTGGCCTGCTCTCTGAAGTAGAAGCTTGCGTACATAACTCTTTTCTTTTATATCCTCCCTTCCTTCCTCCCTTCCTTCCTTCCTCCCACCCTCCCTCCCTCCTTCCCTTCTTTCTTCCTTCCTTCCTTCTCCCCTCCCTTCCTTCCCCTTCCTTCCTTCCTTCCTTCCTTCCTTCCTTCCTTCCTTCCTTCCTTCCTTGCAGTTGAGGTCATTGACAGTACTTTTCTGCAATTTCTGTACTTCCTAATTTCCTGAATTCTAGTGGCATCTTTCCCTACCTTTACTCCCTCAATACTTCCAATATCTAGAATGATTTGTTTTCCTGAACAAAATCATGGCTGACAAATTCATAACGTTACTTTTGTTAATTACTTAAGAACATGGCTAAGAATGTACATTGCTGAGCAATAACGTTACATTTTAAGTTTTACATCTTTACTTTAACACCAGGTTATTAGTCATCTTTTCTCCTGCCTTGAAAAACACTTGCAGCCTTCTTCCTGTGGACTGAGAAAGCAAAGACAGTTCACTGAGCTCTTTTGAAAGGCACTTCCACATACCTTATCTCGTTTGATCCTCAAAATGGCCTTGTGACAGGCAGGAAGGCAATAATTTATGGATCTATCCATCTGTCTATGCATTCAATAAATACTTATCGAAACACTATGGATGTACCAACTCTAATGGGATTAGAGAATTAAAAGATAAACCGCTTGCCTCCAGGGATGTGCAGTCAAAAAAGAAACTTAGTATGATATAAGTATGATATGATAAGTGGTGAGATGTATTCTGGGAGCCCATATAGAAAAAAGAGACTAATTTTGTTTTCATCTTCAACCACAAGTGAATATTTGTAATACAATAGAAGGTCTGTATTTTGGTGCAGATATCTTAATTTTTCCCCTTGGTGTTCTTAGTCTCCCTCAAGTAAATTTTCAGTGGTGTTCCTAGAGTCTGACTTAGGCAAGGTTGAGCTTAGAGGAAATTGGGCTTTATTTATGAAGCTTTTGGTTTTATATAAGCGAGAGATCTCATGCAACTCTCACAATTACCCTGTGAGTTGAGCATTGTGACCCTACTCCATCTTCTATGGTTGGACAAACTAAGGCTCCAGAGAGACTAAATTTGCTCAACTGGACACACAGCTAGGACTAAGCGTCAGGGCTGGATAAGAACCTGACCTATTTCGGGGTGCCTTGGGTGGCTCAGTTGGTCAAGCGTCTGATTCGATTTCAGCTCAAGTAATGATCTTGCTCATGAGTTCAAGCCCTGCATGGAGCTCTGCACTGGCCGTGTAGAGCCTGCCTGGAGTTCCCTCTTTTTCCCTCTCTCTCTGCCCCTCCTCGCTTGTGTTCTCTCTCTCTCTCAAAATAAATAAACTTAAAAAAAAAGAAAAAGAACCTGACCTGTTTCTACAGGCTTGAAGCATGTTTGATGATGCCACAGGATCTCTTAGATGCTGCAAAGCCTTTTTTTTTTTTTTTTTTTTTTTTTTAGAAGGAAACTTTGAAACTTAGTTTAGGCAAATAAATGGCAAGTGATTTTGGATTGCTGATATTACTTTTTTGCTTTACATTCTTTTTCTTATTTTTGGCATGATTGCTTTTCTCATCAAGAAGAGGTTATCCTGTTTTTAGGTTTGACTCTTGAGCTAAGCTGAGGTGCTTCTTTGTCAGGCTGTGGTGCCTGGCCTGATGGCCTGCTAAATAGCTTTCTACCTAGGATCCTCCTTACTACAGATCTAAGAAGGCCTGGATTTGCCTAGAAAAAAAAAAAATATATTTATATTTATATATATATATAAAAATATATATAAATATATAAATTTGCCTAGAAATATATATATATTTATGCATATATATGCATATATTAAATATATTAAACATATTAAAATATATCAAATATATTAAAATCTATAATAAAATATATTAAATACATATATTAAATAAATATATATATATATATGTAAATGCATGGAGATACTTGCTATGAGTGTGAAAAGGAATTGGACATTAATTAACTTTGGTTGGATTATGAGAACAGGAAACCACTTGAGAATAGAATAAGCCATTGTCAATCTGGTGAAACAGAAGAAGTGGTCCTGTGTTCCGAAGTAGGCATTTTCCTTGGTGTCAAGTAGATACTGAATATCTTCCTTTTTAAAAAAGTTGCTAAAGCAAGGCAAGAACCCTCCCTTTTGCCCACTGCTCACTGAATATAAAGTCTGCAGAGTGGAATTCTGCCTAATCAGCCTTGCTTTCTAAGCTTTCACACAATCAGTAATGTTGGCTTGTTCTGAGGTTTCATTTTAATCTTCATGGATTTTTGAAAACTGAAGCTTTGCCCAGACTGAGACAAGCAACCCTACCCTTTCGAACATTAATTTATTTCTTATTTTGGGTTGACTATTTCCAAACATAGACCACTTTCTGTACTGCTTGTCCTCGTAGAAGAGTTTATAATTCTCTCATAGAGGGTTTTACATGAAAATGCCCATATGTTATAGTTTTAGAAAAAAAATATTTTGAGCAGTGAAACAAGAATGGGTTATATCCAAATCCTGTCGCAGTCTGAGAATTCTAGTTTTAAAATGTGTATGAGAGTGGCTAAAAGTGTGGGGTCTTGTTAAGAAGACCTGAGTTTGGATCTCATTTTTGTTAATTCATTTTTTTATTAATCTTTACTAAGTTACTTTTCCTCCCTATGCCCAATTTTATTATGTGAAAAAGGGGGATGTAGCTGGTATCTCCTGTTGGTCTTGTTGATCTATGTTTTACCATAAGGTAAAAATTATTTTACAGACTCAGTGGCTTTCAGCACCTTTCCCCCTCCCTGGGAAAAGTTGCCTTGGCTGGTTCCTATTTGCCTTGCTAGATGGATTCTTCATTCTTCTCCTCCCTGCTGTGTGCTGTGGGGCCGAACCTTAAGGAGTGTCTCCACCAGCAGGAGCAACACATGTTTTTGGGGATATGACATCGGCATATTAATACTCACTTTGCAGAGTGGTTGAATGAGATGATAAATGGAAAACACTTGGTTTCCACATGTTTACCATGGCCAGGAACCGTGCTCTTATGTCAGAATACGGTGACAAGTGTCAGATGTCAGAAGGTGACATTTCCCTCCTCCAATTTTCTCAATCTTTTTTGTTTTCCCCCATGATATACACTAGTCAGGGCATTTCTCTGTTCCCAGGAGTGGGTGATATATAGGTTTTCTCTCCTCCTCTTTTTTTTTTTTTTTAATTTTTTTTTTTTAACGTTTATTTATTTTTGAGAGAGAGAGAGACAGAGCATGAACAGGGGAGGGGCAGAGAGAGAGGGAGACACAGAATCTGAAACAGGCTCCAGGCTCTGAGCTGTCAGCACAGAGCCCGACGCGGGGCTTGAACTCACGGACCGTGAGATCATGACCTGAGCCGAAGTCGGACGCTTAACCGACCAAGCCACCCAGGCGCCCCATCTCCTCCTCTTTCTTAATCCCAACATATAGTCCACAGTCTCCATCCTTGTCCCACCTTCCAAGACTCAAAAACATGTCTGCCAGAAAGTAAATAAGACATCTGTCTGTGGTAGTGGGGGTACACATTAATCCTGCGGTCATTCATTGGTGTCCGCTTTCGCCTAGACACCGTGCTGGCACGCCTGATTTGCGTTTCATGATTGCACTATTTTATACATGTGAATTAAGCTGCCACAGACTGTACTATATTTCCAGCTTGTTACTTTAAGCTGGGAGGATATCCTAAAAAAGCTGGTGAAATATACTCAGAAGAATACTAATAAGTTTAGGAGAGATCATGATTAGTTAATAAAAGAAGACAACAAAGGAGAGGAGAGGAAATTGATTTCAACCTGAGTTAGACAAGGGACAGAAAAAACACATTTTGAACCTTGTGTACGTTCATTTTTGGCTAGAATTTTTAATGTTGTTTTTATAGTGATTATTTTGTTGTTTTATTTCCTAGAAGTTTTTGGGTAGATTGGATGATACATTATGAATCAAGAAAATGGAACCCGAGTATTGTTTGGACAGTTGATGCTTAAGAAGCTGATTTTTGTTGTTTTAAACTTTGTCTGAAGCACATTTTTACAACTGAATAAGGTACCTGTGGGGATTGATAGAAAACATTTGCAAAGTGTTTTGTTCTTAGAGCAAAGCCTTTTTATTTGTGGAGGAGTTGGCATTAATGCACCTTTGTGTAAGACCTTAGTTTGGACCCATTACCTTAATATTGACCTCAGAATTTGTCATGCTGGAATCTCCAGTAGCTTTTACACCAGGAAATTGGGCTTAATGAGCTTTTAACAAACCAGGCAGCATTCAGAGATGAAGAAATGTCCCTTGGCCCTTTGACATTTTCCCCAGGAGTCCTGGGCAGCACTGAGTTCACCCATTCCTTAGCACTCAAAGCATTTCCAGCCTGCAGTAGCATTTTTAGTGCTTTGCTTTGAGCTCTAAATGACAGTGGCCCATGTGTGGACTTTGGAATTAACAGTCTTGGCTTTAAATGTTGGTTCTTCCGTTTACTAGCCGTGTGATCCTAAGAGGTTTCCTTAATCTCCTTAAGCTTTGGTTTACTCATTTGCAGTAAGAGGATAATAATGGCAACTTGGGAGCCTTGTTTTATTTTTATATTTAAGATTAAAATATATATACAAATAATAATTTTATAAATATAATATATATATTCGTTGTGTATATATATGTATATACATATATATGGAATATAATTTTAATTCAAATATAGTTAACATACTGTGTTTATATTCATTTCAGGTACACAATATAGTGATTTAGCAATTCCATATATTACTCAGTGCTCATCATGGATAAGTGTGCTCTTCTTCCCCTTCACCTATTTTGCCCATCCCCCACCCACCTCCCCTTTGGTAACCACCAGTTTGTTCTCTATAGTTAGGAGTCTGTTTTTGGTTAGTGTCTTTTCTTTCCCTTTTTCATTTGCTTCGTAAATTCCACACGTGAGTGAAATCATATGATATTTGTCTTTCTCTGACTGACTTATTTCCCTTAGCATAATACTCTCTAGCTCCATCCATGTTGTTGCAAATGGCAAAATTTCATTCTTTTTGGTGGATGGCTGAGTAATATTTGATTGTATATATGTATCATGTCTTCTTTATCCATTCATCAATTGATGGATTCTTGGGCTGCTTCCATAATCTGACTATTGTAAATAATGCTGGAATAAACATAGGGGTACATGTAACCCTTTGAATTAGTGTTTGTGTATTCTTTGGGTAAATACTCAGTAGTGTAGTTACTGGATCATATGGTAGTTCTGTTTTTAATTTTTGAGGAATTTTCCATAGAGGCTGTACCAATTTGTATTCCCACCAACAGTGCATAAGGGACCCTGTTTCTCTACATCCTCACCAACACCTGTTTCTTGTGTTTTTGATTTTAGTCATTCTGACAGGTGTGAGGTAATATCTCATTGTGGTTTTGATTTGCACTTCCCTGATGATGAGTGATGTTGAACATCCTTTCGTGTGTCTGTTGGCCATCTGGATGTCTTCTTTGGAGAAATGACTGTTCATGTGTTCTGCTCATTTTTAAATTGGATTATTTGGTTTTTTGGTGTTGAGTTGTATACTTTATTTATATGTTTTGAATACCCTTTAATTGTTTATCAGATGTGTCATTTGTGAATATCTTCTCCCATTCAGTAGGTTGTCTTTTAATTTTGTTGTTTCCTTTGCTACACGGAAGCTTTTTATTTTCATGTAGTCACAATAGTTTGTTTTAGCTTTTGTTTCCCTTGCCTCAGGGACATATCTAGAAGACATATCTAGAAAGGTGTTGTTATGGCCAGTATCAGATAAATTATTCCCTATGCTCTCTTCTAGGATTGTAATCGTTTCAGGTCTCACATTTAGGTCCTTAATCCATTAATTTTTTAAAAATATCTATTTATTTTTGAGAGAGTGACAGAGCCTGAGTGGGGGAGGGGCAGAGAGGGAGAAGGAGACACAGAATGTGAAGCAGGCTCCAGGCTCTGAGCTGTCAGCAAGAGCCCAATGTGGGACCTGAACTCAATAACCGCGAGATCATGACCTGAGCTGAAGTTGGACACTTAACCGACTGAGCCTTGGATATGGTGTAAGAAAGTAGTCTGGTTTCACTCTTTTGCTTGTAGCTGTCCAGTTTTCCCAGCACCATTTGTTGAAGAGACTTTTTCCCGTTGCATGTTCTTGTCTCCTTTGTCAAAGATTAATTGACCATATAATCATAGGTTTATTTCTGGGCTTTCTATTCTGTTCTGTTGATCTATGTGTCTGTTTTGTGCCAGTACCATACTGTGTTAATCACTACAGCTTTGTAGTATGTCTTGAAATCAGATTGTGATACCTCCAGTTTTGTTCTTTCTCAAGACTTATTTGGCTATTTGGGGTTTTTGTAGTTCCAGACAAATTTTAGGATTGTTTGCTCTAGTTCTGTTTGAAAATGCTGCTTATATTTTGATAGGGATTGCATTAAATGTGTATGTTGCTTTGGGTGATATATAGACATTTTAACAATGTTTGTTCTTCCAATTCATGAGCATGGAACGCCTTTCCATTTCTTTGTGTTGTCTTTAATTTTTTTATCAATGTTTTATAGCTTTTAGAATATAGGTCTTTCACTTTGTATTTTTGTATTGTCTTCTACACATTTATAGTGTTGCTTTTATCATGGAAGTCTTTAATTGAACTAGAATTGATTTTTGTATACATTGTGAAGTAGTAACCCAATTTCATTTTGTTTATTTGAATTTATTTCCAGCAACATTTATTAAAATAATTCATTCTTTACCCACTGACCTGCATGGATCTATTTCTAGTCTTCATTCTGCTTCATTGATTTATTGGTCCAACCTGTTCCACCAGGGATAGAGGTGATACACATTTTATATTATACTGACCTTAGGTAATACATAGTTGCTGTTATAAACCCTTATTAATTTGAACAGTTTAGATGTAGGTGGATGTTGAATTTTACTGGATGATTTTGTATGATTTTTATGCATCTACTGAGACAAACATATGGTTTTTCTTCTTTTATATTATAGCATGGAAAATTCTATTAATTTAACTTTCTAATATTAAACCAACTTTGCATCCTGGCATATATTCAGTTTGTACACTGTTGAATTTGAATTATTAATTTCATGTAGGATTGTAGTGTCTAGTTAGATAATTTTTCCTTTTTTTATTGTCCTTATCAGATTTCTACATCAAGGATACACAAGTCTCTAAAAAGTGAGTTGTGGGGAATTCCCTCTTTCTCCTTTCTGAAATAGTTTATGTAAGATTTCAATGATCTATTCTTTAAGATATAAAAGAATTAAAAAAAAAAAGGTTTTTGGGCCTGATGTTTTCTTCACAGGAAATTAAAAAAATAGGTTTAGGGGCGCCTGGGTGGTTCAGTCAGTTAAGCGTCTGACTTCAGCTCAGGTCATGATCTCATGGTTTGTGAGTTCGAGCCCCGCGTCGGGCTCTGTGCTGACAGCTCGGAGCCTGCAGCCTGCTTCAGATTCTGTGTCTCCTTCTCTCTCTGCCCCTCCCCCACTTGTGCTCTGTCTCTCTCTATCAAAAATAAATAAATGTAAAAAAAAATTAAAAAAATAGGTTTATAGGAGATCTTTTAGGGTTTCTAGTTCTTGTGGGTTAGTTTTTGTAAGTTTTATCATCTCAATTTTAAAATGTATTGGCATAGAATTGTTGACAATATCCTCTTAATCTGTTTAATTTCGGTAGCATCTGTAGTTAGGTGTTCTGTTTCATTCTTGACATTATTTATCTGTGCCTTCTTTCTTCTTGGCTAGGCTTGACAGACGTATGTTTAGTATCTTTTCAAAGAACTGATTTTTTTAGCTTTGTTGATTCTCTCTCTCTTTCTCTATGGGACAAAAGTAGAAAAAGTTATATATATAGAGAGAGATATAAATATATATCTCTCTAAGATATAAATATATATCTCTCTATATATCTATAGATATATAAATACATATCTATCTATATCTGTCTACCTATCTGTCTATCTCACATTTCCTTATTTCATTTCCCTCCCCGCTGTGTCAAAGTCCTGTATTTTTGTCTATTACTTTGGTGGCTACCATTTATATTTTAACATGCCTATTTAATGAAGTCTAAAGTTTATACATATGTTTGGCTTCCTTCCTAACAGCACATTGACCATAGAATATTGTACTTCTGATCATCCTCTATTATTTTATGTTACTCTATTTTTGGTATTTTAGTTCTATCCTGACTTCCCTCCCATCATTCATTATTGTTTTAAACAATTAATATTTATTATTTATTTACTCTCACCACTGTTATAGTATTGGAAGCCCTAGCCTCAGCGGTCAGACAACACAAAGAAATAAAAGGCATCCAAATTGGCAAGGAGGAAGTCAAACTTGCACTCTTCACAGATGACATGGTACTCTGTGGAAAAAAACAAAAGACTCCACCAAAAAACTGCTAGAACTGATACATGAATTCAGCAAAGTCATAGGATATAAAATCAATGTACAGAAATCAGTTGCATTTCTATACACCAATAATGAAGCAGCAGAAAGAGAAATCAAGGAATTGGTCCTATTCACAATTGCACCAAAAACCGTAAAATACCTAGGAATAAACCAAACCAAAGAGGGAAAAATCTATACACTGAAAACTATAGAAAGCTTATGAAAGAAATTGAAGACAACACAAAAAAATGGAAACATTCCATGCTCATGGATTGGAAGAACAAATATCATTAAAATGTCGATACTACCCAAAACAATCTACATATTCAATGCAATCCCTATCAAAAATAACACCACAGTCTTCACAGAACTAGAACAAATAATCCTAAAATTTGTATGGATCCAGAAAAGACCCCAAATGGCCAAAGCAATCCTGAAGAAGAAATCCAAAGCTGGAGGCATCACAATTCTGGACTTCAATCTGTATTACAAAGCTGTAATCATCAAGACAGTATGGTACTGGCACAAAAACAGACATATAGATCAATGGAACAGAATAGAGAACCCAGAAATGGACCCACAAATGTATGGCCAACTAATGTTTGACAAAGCAGGAAAGAGTATCCAAGGAAAAAAGACAGTCTCTTCATCAAATGGTGCTGGGAAAACTGGACAGTGACATGCAGAAGAATGAACCTGGACCACTTTCTTACACCATACACAAAAATAAACTCAAAATGGGTGAAAGACAGGAAGGCATCAAAATCCTAGAGGAGAAAACAGGCAACAACATTTTTGACCTCAGCTGCAGCAACTTCTTACTTGACATGTCTCCAGAGGCAAGGGAAACAAAAGCAAAAATGAACTGTTGGGACCTCATCAAGATAAAAAGCTTCTGTACAGTAAAGGAAATAATAAGCAAAATTAAAAGGCAACCTGCTGAATGGGAGAAGATATTTGCAAATGACATATCAGATAAAGGGTTAGTATCCAAAATCTGTAAAGAACTGATCAAACTCCACACCCAAAAAACAAATATTCCAGTGAAGAAATGGGCAAAAGCCATGAATAAGTACTTCTCCAAAGAAGACATCCAGATGGCCAACCGACACATGAAAAAATGCCCAACATCACTCATCATCAGGGAAATACAAATCAAAACCACAGTGAGATACCACCTCACATCAGTCAGAATGGGTAAAATGAACAACTCAGGCAACAACAGATGTTGTTGAGGATGCAGAGAAAGGGGAACCCTTTTGCACTGCTGGTGGGAATGCAAACTGGTAGAGCCACTCTGGAAAGCAGTATGGAGGTTCCTCAAAAAATTAAAAATAGCACTAACCCTACGACCCAGCAATTGCACTGCTAGGTGTTTATCCAAAGGATACAAAGATGCTGATTTGAAGGGACACGTGCACCCCAATGTTTATAGCAGCACTATCAACAATAGCCAAAGTATGGAAAGAGCACAACTGCCCATCGACTGATGAATGGATAAAAAAGCTGTGGCATATATATTCAATGAAATATTACTTGATGACCAAAAAGAATGAAATCTTGCCATTTGCAACAACATGGATGGATCTAGAGTGTGTTATGCTAAGAGAAATAAGTCAGACAGAGTAAGACAAATATCATATGATTCCACTCATAAATAGAATTTAAGATGCAAAATAGATGAACATAAGGGAAGGGAAGCAAAAATAGTATAAAAACAGAGAGGAAGACAAACCATAAGAAACTTCTAAATACAGAGAACAAACTGAGGGTTGGTGGGGGGAAGGGCTAAAGGGGTGAGGGGCATTAAGGAGGACACTGGTTGGAATGAGCACTGTTATATGTAAGTGATGAATTACTAGATTCTATTCCTAAAAAAGAGGAAAATTTAACTGGGCTTCATAGATACATTGATATTTATGGTACACAGAATTTGCAGAAACCACATACGTTCACACCCAGTAATGATTCCATGTTCTCTAGCTGCTTTTGTTTCTTCTTGTGTCATATGTATTTCCTATGGTTTTTGACCTTCTTTGTTTTCAAATAAAAATATTAACGCTATAAAAAATAAACAGTTAATATTTGTTTAGATTTCCTCATATATTTGCTAATATCTTTGACCACTATCTTTCTTGAATGTCAGATTTTTCATCAGGGTTATTTTTCCTTAGTCCTGAAGTACATCCTTTAACATTTTCTATATCACAGGTCTATTGGTGGTAAATTCATTCAGTTTTTGACTTTAATTCTTTCAAGAAATTGACTTTAATTATTCCTTGCTCTTGTTAAACCTTGTTCCTGGTTTCTCAACGAAACCCAAGTTTCTTTAGGTACACACATCTAAAATGACAGTTATTTTCTGTGTGCACATGAAAGATATCACATCACTGTCTTTTGGCTTTCATTTTTTGCTTCTGTGAATTCAGCTCTAATTGCCATTCCTATGCAGATGATCTTGTTTCTCCCTTTTAATGATTTTCTCTTTTTCTTTAGTGTTCTGAAGATTCACTGATTTGTCTCAGGGAAACGAAACCACCTTGACATGAAGATTGCTATCTTTCACCAATTCCAGAAAATTCTCAGCCATGGTTTCCTTGAATAACGCCTCTTCCCCATTCTCTCTATTGTTTCCTTCTGAAATTCCAATTGGACACAACTTGGATGCTCTTAATGTTATTCTATATGCTTTCAAACTTCTATTTTACATTTCTATTTCTTTGTCTCTTTGGGATGCATTCTGGCTCACATTTTCAAAGTTGTCTTTTTCTTTAAACACATAGAACATTGTTATTTTTCATTTTGTACTGTACAATTCTGGTATCTGAAGTCTTTGTGGGATTGACTATATAGTCTATTGTTTTCCTAGCTCTCACTCACGGTACATTGTTTCTCTGTGTTTTGTACTTTTATATGTAAACTGTTGGTTGTCGTTGGAACTTCATCTGTGAGAGTTTTCTGAGGCTTGGGATGATGATATTACTCCAATGAGGATTTCTGTTTGCTTCTGCCATTTACCTTGGCATATTGCTAACACAGGCATAGCTTTAAATTAAATTCTGTACTTGAGGGTGTGTGTGTGTGTGTGTGTGTGTGTGTTTATTATGTAGCTATCATGAATTTGGACCACAAATTTATGTGAGAGCTGTTCTGTGGTAGTGAAATTCAAAAAAAAAAAAAAACACCAACAACTTTTTCCTTTCAGGCAGTGCTAAGGATGAAATAGGCAAGTTTACTTTATTCTCCTTGTTTATGTTTCATTTACCGTTCCTCTGAAGGGCGTAGTCAGACTTTTCAGCTTGGGTGGCCCTACAATTTTCCTCCCTTGTCTGTATCCCTATAGCCCTGAGTACCAAAACTTCCTTTCCATTTAGGCCATTTTGCTTCAGTTCAAATATTTATTACCTTTTTCTGGCACTACTATAATAGCGACTTTGTTTCTTGGTCTCCAAGCCTTTCCCCCGTTTTTATTTTTATACTGCCATTTGAGTGATCTTTCTAAAAAATGAAATGGAGAATAAGATATTCGTACAGAGAAGAAACATCTGGTGTTCCAGGAGCTTCTAAATTGTTTGTAGACTGCAGGTGGAGTCTCACCTCATCCACAGCAAAATCCCCAGCCACTCTCCTTACCCTCTGTATTCTATACTTAAGCCATACTAGATTATTCATCATTTTCCAAATACTCTTTAGCGTCATCTTGTCTTTACACATGCTGTGAACCCTTCTAGGATACCTCTGGATCTCATGATTGGGACTAAGGTGAGGCAAGTGAAGTATCTAGGGTGCGGGATGTGAAGAGACTCCTGGGTTTATGCAAGTGCTTTACTGCCTCTGCCTAGTGAACTGCCTAATGCAAATGTCAGAGCCAAGCTATTATTAGCTTACCTGTGTTCCTTCCTAAAAAAGGCATGTAGATTATGTTCGGTACCGTATCCACGAAGATGGGAACTAGGTCTGTTTGGCACTGTATCACCAGTGTCTGGAATAGTACCTACCACATGGTCGGTACTCAATAAATATTTGGTGAATGAATGAATGAATGAATGAACAGTTCTGAGTTTCTTGATGGCAGAAAATAAGTCCTGTTCTTCAGTTCCCTTCCATCTCATCATTTGTTCATACTAGATCTGAAAAGATGTTTGCTTGTTAATTGAATAACTAAAAGGGAGTTCTGTGTGGTCCTATCCAGGCCTGGGAAGTTTCTGGGTGAAGCTTACTCCTGTTACTCATGTGTTGCCTGCTTCGTTACAGCCCCTGTCTTTTGATGCTTTATGCTGGGGTGTGGGTGCAGTTGGGCCGAGACTATCAAAGCTGGCTGGCCATCAAATCACCTGGAAGATTCTAATATACACATGAATTCTTGAATCCCTCTTACAGAGACTGTGGTTCCATTTTTTTGAGGCAAAATTCAGGAATCTGCATTTTTACAGAATCCCTTTTTTGTTTTTTTTTTTAAATTTTTTGATGTTTATTTTTGACAGAGGGAGAGAGACAGCATGAGCGGGGGAGGGGCAGAGAGAAAGGGAGACACAGAATCTAAAGCAGGCTCCAGGCTCTGAGCTGTCAGCACAGAGCCCGACGTGGGGCTCAAATTCACAGACCATGAGATCATGACCTGAGCCAAAGTTGGACCCTCAACCGACTGAGCCACCCAGGCGCCCCTCCATTGGTTGTTTTGATAATCAGTCAGGTTTGGGGACCAAGCCACCCGGGTACCACCAATATAATTTTAATTTTCTATATATTTACATGAATGTTAAGAGAGTAGTAATTGCCATAATGATTTCAGAATCCTGAGTGTTTTAAAAATACTTGCACATCCGCGAATATTTCTTTTTTTAAAAAAAAGTTTATTTTATTTTCTTTAGAGAGAGAGAGAGAGAGCATGAGCAGGGAAGGAGCAAAGAGAGTGGGAAACACAGAACCCAAAGCAGGCTCTAGGCTCTGAGCTGTCAGCACAGAGCCTGATGTGGGGCTTGAACTCACAAATTGCGAGATCTTGACCTGAACTGAAGTCGGACACTTAACCGACTGAGCCACCCAGGTGCCCCATTTGCAAATATTTCTTAAACGTGTCACAGGTCATTCTGAAAGCATGGAGTAGGAGGAGAAGATGCAGCCACGAAGGTAGTATTTATATGGCTCATATCTGATCTCCACTTATTTTCCATCTTCGGGAAGATTCTAACACCATCCCAGATGATACCCTCCTAAATGGATGGACTGGAGAGTGTTGACCAGTGAAGAAGGCAGAAAGGAGGAAAAAGTCAAAATAATTCCAGTCTCTACAGCAAATCACTTTCTCATCAGAGAATGGATTCCATAAATAATTGAGATAGCTGATGGAACATTTTAAATAGCTGAAGGAAAAACATACACATTCAGTGTGAACCTCAAGCTGTTCCTCAATTCTTCAATGATATTTAGATCTGAGAAGTACATTGCAGTACTTGGAAATAATGGATGTCATGGAGGCGTGATGTTCAAAGACATTAAAAATAATCCACTCCCTTAGAAATAAACACCTAACCTAAGCCATTAGGAATTCTCAGTGAGAGACAGAAATAGCTTCTGTAGTCCCCATTGCTCTCTAATTTCTATTTCTACCATTTCATTATTCATCATTCTGTGCAGTTCACTTTGTCTATTTATTTAAAATGTGATTCCAGACGACAGGCAACAGTCCCAGTGTTCTCTGTCTTACACAGCCCTTTCCGCCCCGAGAAACAGAAATTATATAACTTGTTTTCAATTGTGCAGCCCTGGGAGGATTCACATGTTCGGTTTGGTGAGCTTCCAGGAAATAATTTTAAAGTGTTTATCTGAAGTTTATCCAGACTTTCTTGATCTAGAAGTTAGACAGAAACCTAGCAGAGAATGGAAAGAAAGCAGGCTGTGAAGAGAGGGAACTCTAAGTGTAGCCAGAAGGACTGTGAGCTGTGACACCCCTTGGTATTCACACTTTGGAAGCAGGAGGCACCGTTCTAGGGCCTATGTGCTTGAGAAGCGGCATTAATATGAATATCTGCTGCCATTTACTATTGTTCATTGTTGTAGTTGCTATTGCTGCATAACAAGCTACCCCAATATGTCATGGTATAACTTTTATTTTGCTCCTGGTTTTGTGGTCCAGGAATCTGCAAAGGGCTCAGCCGGTGGCTCTTGTATAGTTACAGTCACATGTTCATTATCTGGAGGTTTTACTGAACTCGATGTCCCAACTGTGGCTTGCTCATGTGGTTGGCAGTCTGTTAGCTGTCCATGGGGGAGCTCAGCTGGGGCTGTTACCTGGAGCATCTGTATGTGGCCTCTCCATTATGGTGAGCTTAGGCTAGTCAGACTTCTTACATGGGAGCTGTTTCTCCCAGAGCAAGCATGCCAAGAGCACCAGACAGAACCTATGTGGCTTTTCCTGACCTAGCCATGGAGATCTTGTCCACTGTACTCTATTGTTCGAAGCAGTCTAAAGTTCACCCAGACTCAGTGGGAGAGGACATGTACTTTACCTTTCATTGGGAGTAGTGGGAAGGAATTTGTGGCCATTAACAAACAAAAATATATATGGATTATTTGTGGATAATGTCCTAGACTCCAGAGATAAGAGTGATGAACTAGCAGGACATCGTTGCCTTCATGGAGTTTACAGCCTAGATTGTGGGGTGCGGTGGCGGGGAGGGGCGGGGGAAGCCGCTAAATTAATCACACAAATAATTACTTAATTACCACAGTGATTAGTTTGGGCAGAGATTTATAGTTGCCCCCACCCCATCCACTTTCCTTTTTTAGTAATGGAATCTCCTGGAGTAGAAGCAGACATGGGGCTATAAACTACATTTCCCAGCCTCCCTTGCAATTAGGAGGAGCCATGGGAGTCAGTTCAGGCTAATAAAAGTGATGTGTGTCACTTCCTTGTCTCATCCTTAAAATGAAAATTAGTTACCCTATACCTTTTCCCCACCTCCTCCGGGCCCACTGACAGGTGAATAGTAACGGAGTAGTACCTTGGACCTAGACAGACATGGAAGTTATCCATTAAAGATAGCCTTGCCAGTTTTTACCCCCTGTTGTTATTAAGATAGATTAACTTTTACCTTAAGATAATACAACAGGACTCATATGAAAAAGTATAATGTGAAACAACAAGGAGATACCACAACACACCTATTAGAACGGGCAAAATCCAGAACACTGACAACACCAAATGCTTGTGAGAATGTAGAGCTACAGGAATTCTTCTTCATTGCCGGTGGGAATGCAAAATGGTACAGCCACTTTGGAAGATAGTTTGGCGGTTTCTTACAAAACTAAATATATTTTACCATATGATCCAGCAATCATATGTTGCTATTTATGAAAAGGAGTTGAAAACTTATGTCCACACACAAACCTGCTCACAGATGTTTATAGCAGCTTTATTCATAATTGCCAAAACTTGGAAGCAACGAAGAGGTCCTTCAGTAGGTAAATAGATAAATTGTGGCACATTCAGACAATGGAATAGTATTCATGTGCTAAAAAGAAATGAGTTATCAAGACATGAAAAGACATGGAGTAAACTTAAATGCATATTACTAAGTGAAGGAAGCCAACCTGAAAAAGGCTATGTACGGTATGATTCCAAGTATATGACATTCTGAAAAGACAAAACTGGAGACAGTGAAAACATTAGTGGAGGGAAACATAGATGGAGGATTTTTATGGTAGTGAAACTATTTTGTAGGATACTATAATGATGGGTATATGTCATTATACATTTGTCCAAATCAGTTCACCAAGAATGAACCATAATATATGCTGTGGACTTTGGGTGATAATGATGTGTCAGTAGAGGTCCGTAAGTTGTAACAAAGGTACAACTTTGGTGGAGGATGTTGATAATAGGGGAGACATACACGTGGGGGCAGAAGGTATATGGGAAGTCTCTGTACCTTCTGTCAATTTTGCTGTGAACCTAAAAATGTTCTAAAAAGTAAAGTTTATTAAAAAAAGTGTAGTGTGCTATACAAACATATAACAAGGAAGGCTACCTGATTAAGGGTGAGAATGAACAAGTTTTGTCCTCTAATGGAAACAAATAAAAAGAGTTGGCAGAATAGGCAAAGCATAGTTTTTAATTGTTTTTATTACTGCTTGCTTTAAAGATATCCTCTGGCTAAAGCCCTTTTCTTGCAGACCAAAAAGAGAGAGAGGGGGAGAGAGAAAACAAAACAAAACAAACAAAACAAACAAAACAAACAAAACCAAACCTGGGATTAGTGTTGCCAGATAAAATACAGGATGCCCAGTTAAATTTGAATTTCAGACAAACAATGAATACTTTTTTAGTATAAATGTTCCATGCAATATTTGGGACATACCTATACTAAATTTTTTTCCTTTGTTTATCTGAGTTCAAATTTAACTCGGCATCCTGTATTTTTATTTGCTAAGCCTGGCAACTCCAGCCTAGATTCAAATCCCTGTGGGACTTGAGTAGCTAAATTCTTTCTTCTTAAGATTTATTCGTGTTTATATCCACAATTCCTGGCATATAGTAGGAGCTCAATAAATAATTAATTTTAGCCTCTGAGATGAACAGTTATAAATCACTAAAGATCATCTGAAATGTGAAACCAATAAAGGATCTGATTGTGCTTTCAAAGGTTTTAATTTGCCATGATCAAAGATACTTAGAGCTTTGATTTGTCCACACTTTGTCTGAGATTGTCAGTTCAGATGATCTTAAAAAAATGGATTAAAATTCCAGTAAAGCTCATATCAACCAGTATTATCCAGGGAATGGAAGATTGCACAAATGTTAGTTTCACAGATGATGAAAGCTTAATCCTTTTTAATGCCTTCAATTTAAATGTATACATCTTAAAAAATAAAAATCTTAAAAAAAGATGCTTCTTGATTTTCTGCCTTCTTAAAGTAGAATGAATGAAGCGTCAGGAAAATTGGTTGACTAGATCAAAGCTCATGATTGTTCGGGGAGGTCATCCTGAGGTTGTGACCGCCAGTTAACTTGTGAGCTAGACCTAGGCCATCAGAGGTTCCTCACCTCCTTACCTGTCCTTGGAATGTTCTGTCCACAGTTCCCACAGTGGGAGCTGTTTCAAGGATGCAGCCTTGAGACAGTAAGGTGTTGTTGAGACCATCTGGATGGTATACATGACTGAACCCAGTTAAGGCTTCTATATTAAACTTTTCAGATTCTGGTAGGCGGGTGTGGAGATCTACTTGTCTTGCAGCTGCCCAAGACAAGCCTTGTATGTAACTTCTCTTGCTTATTAAACCTGCCACCTACCAATCTGGAATGGCCCGCCTCTTTCTTCTGTCTCTCCTTGCTTTCCGATTATGGGGATCAGTTTATGAACCAACAATGATCTTTCTCCTTGACCAGCCTTCTGCCATAATCTTTTGGTGATTTCGGTATTCTTTTTGGTGGCCCTTTTCACCATGAAGCCTCAACTCTATGTCTTATATCCCTATACTCTCAAGGGCAATCTCATCATCGCTTGAAATGGATTCATCCCTAGGATCTAAATCTTGACATGTTCTCTTAATCATGGCTTACTTTTCACTTCCCTCACTTCTGCTGGCTTTTTTTTGCATCCTCATTGTGACTTCTTCATCTTTGGATCTTTCCTGGTTTATTAGCCCATGATCTTTCTACCACTGTACCAAGTCAGCCATTTCACTGATATCACCATGCCCAGGCCTAGCTCCCTCCATTGCTGGCTTTGTTGGAAAGAGATATGAGACACACAGATTGGTTGCACTGTAGATGGTTACTTTCTGTGTTCTGGGGAGTTTGCTGGTCCAGCAGTCTATCACAGATGTCTTCTTGATGTCATATTGTATTATCCCCAGTGGCTTTTACAGACTTCTCCTAATTTCTGTGGTCATCCTTCAAAAGTCTGTCTTGACCTCCTTCTCTCTACCTTCTCCCTTCAATACCTACAACTCTTCAACATCAACTACTACTTATAAGCAAATGGCCCTTAAATTTTCTGTTATTGGCTTCAGTCTTTTTTCTGAGATGCCAACTCATGTTCACCATCTTTTTTCTTTTTTCACCCCTAAAACCAGCTACTTATCCTTACTTCTCAATTTGTTAACTAATGTGTTGAATGGGCAGCACTTGTGGAGTATAAACTTAAGGCTTATTTCATTACTTAATGTTCCTTTCAACCCCTTTTGAAGGGGTGGTCCATCTTCTGCCAGGGGGTAAGGGAGATTGATAAGTCTTCTATGCATTCTTAGATAGTAGAAAGCCCTAAGTTATAAAACACAGTTGGCTATGGATTTTAGAATATCTAGTTATGGACACATCAGTTTTCATTCAAGCATTTCTTCCCCAGTGAGGGCCAGCTATAGGGGGGCCATATGCCTTTGGGGTAGGGGTCACTATAAGCTTCTTTTCTCAGTTATCTCCATCTAGTCTCACTAGCTATTGTTTCTCAATCCACCAGAATTGAAAGAGACTGGAAAGGAGAGTAAGAGAACAGTAACATTTTTACTTAATAGGTGTGCCGTGAGATGGCCTCATGCTTTCTGGGTGGGCAGATGTTTACATTTGGTTCTTTTTCTTGCGGGCATTTCTGTGGGCTCTTACATCCTGTTCTGGGCCCCTTCGTTACGCTGTGTGTGAATGGTGCCTCTCCATCAGTTGGCAGCTGCTGATCTGCTCTTGACTTCTGCCTCAGTATAAATTCTTCAGCCAAGTATTGTTGGGCTTCTTTGGCCTGGAAAGCCATCCTATAGGGCAAGATCCCTTTTTATAATGGCTCCAGGCTCATGTTCTTGCTGTGGTCCCCAGGATTCATGTATATATGTATTTTTTAATCTAAGGAAGTTCCATCACTTTCCAGCTGTAACTCTACTCTGAATGCTCTAGTTTTCTCAGGGAGAATCCAAACCCTGTTCCCTGTGTCTTTTACCTGCCAGGAATACATGTCAAACTGAGTGATGCCTTTAAAGCCCTTCTCACTGGGCTTAGGATAAAGGGAAAGCACTTCCTATTCCTTCCCTTAAACGTATGTCTGTGTTACAGCTGAGCTGGAAAACCAGATAAATCCTCACAAATTCTCAAATCTCCTTACTCTTGAGTCTTTTATATTCTTAAAATTTTTTTTTAATGTTTATTTATTTTTGAGACAGAAAGAGAGCACGAGCAGGGGAGGGGCAGAGAGAGAGGGAGACACAGAATCTGAAACAGGTTCCAGGCTCTGAGCTGTCAGCAGAGCCTGATGCGGGGCTTGAACTCACAAATGGTGAGATCATGACCTGAGCTGAAGTCGGACACTCAACTGACTGAGCAACCCAGGCACCCTGAGTCTTTTATGTTCTTGATCTGAATGAGGATCCCCAACAGTTGCATTACTGATTCTTTGGTATTTTCTTTGAAAATTTGTATGTAGTCAGTCTACCTCACATATCTCTCCTTGGCATCTGATATCTCTCATTAGCTCAGGGCCTCAAAACTTGTAATTTAACATCTAGTTTCATATGCTTCCCCCTGCCATGCTGGTTTGAAGTCTGAGTCATTTGTGAGTCACCCTTTTTTCTTAACTCCCACATCCTATTAGTGAATACATTCTACTGATTTACTTTTCAAACCCCCTGTCCCCTCTCACTGTGAACACTCCACCCCAGGGTTTCATTGTCTCTTGTTGCACTTTGGCTAGTGGAGAGGAGGCAGTGTGATCTGGGAGGTGTTTGTGCTCTGGGCCCAGATTAACTAGGTTTGAATTGGAGCCCTAATATTTGTTAGCTGAGTAACTTCTACTAAAGTTACTGAATTTCTCTGAACCTCAGTTTTCTCATCTGAAAAATGGGGATAACTGATGAATGGATAAAGAAGATGTTTATATATACAATGGAATATATTGGCAATGAGAAAGAATGAAATATGGCCTTTTGTAGCAACGTGGATGGAACTGGAGAGTGTTATGCTAAGTGAAATAAGTCAGGCAGAGAGAGACACATACCATGTTTTCACTCTTATGTGGATCCTGAGAAACTTAACAGAAGACCATGGGGGAGGCAAAGGGGGAAAAAAGAGTGAGAGAGGGAGAGAGGCAAACCATAAGAGACTCTTAAAAACTGAGAATAAACTGAGGGTTGATGGTGGTGGGGGAGAGGGGAAAGTGGGTGATGGGCATTGAGGAGGGCACCTTTTGGGATGAGCACTGGGTGTTGTATGGAAACCAATTTGACAATAAATTATATATATATAAAAATAAAACTGGGGAAAAATGAAAAAAAAATGGGGATAATATTAACTACTTCATAGGGATGTGTGAGAATTACATGTGATAAAAAATGTAGAGTTCCTTGAACATAAAAAGGCTCAATAATTGTTAAGGAATGTGATTCTTGTTATAATTGTCTTTGAATTCTTGTGTCCGTGTTCAGTCTTACTCCTTTAGTTCATCTCAGACAGTACTATCTATGGTATAATATTTGCAAAATTGCAAGCAAAATTCCCATCCCTGTCTCTAGGCTGTGAGTAGTCTCTGGGCTTGGCTACGTGACTTGCTTTGGCCAATGAGACGATAGCAAATGTGTCACAAGCAGAGATTTGAAAAGTGTTTGCTTATCTCTTGCTGCTGGGACCCTTCCTGCTACCATGGGGAAAAGCTTGGCTAGAATGTTGTAGACACATAATTCAGTGGGCATGCCAGCACCAACCACCAGAGGTAGGCCAATCTAGACCAATCAGCATATGCAGCTGATTGCAGCCACAGGAGTGAGCCTAGGCAGGAACACAAAAGAATTACCCAACTGAGTGCAGCCCAAATTGCCAACTCATTGAATTTTGAACTAATGAATTATTGCTGTTTTAAGCCACTGCATTTGAGATAGTTTGTCACACAGCAACAGGTAATTAATATAGTACCATGTTCATTATTTTAAAGAACAGCTCTAATTGTCTTTCTGTTCAGGTGACTATTCTGGTTTACATGTGATAGTCTTAATTTATATCTGATGTCCTTGCATTAATAATACTCTCTTTAACTCTTGAAATTGCTACTTATTTTTTTTTTAATTTTTTATAATCTTTCATTTTTTGGGGAGAAAGAGAGTGCACGTTCATTTGAGTGAGTGCAGGAGGGGCAGGGGAAGAGGGAGAGAGAGAATTGCAAGCAGTTTCCATGCCCAGTGTGAAGCCTGATACAGGGCTGATCACCCTCATGACTGTGAGACCATGACCTGAAGCAAAATCAAGAGTTGGATGCTTAACTGAGTGAGCCACAGGTGCCCCTCAAAATGGCTAGTTTGGATGACACACTAAATAGTCACTCTACTTCTCAAAATTATTCCTATTGCCTGTTGTTTTAAGTGAACTCCTTGGATTAGTGTTCAACAACTTCTATTAGCTGGTTTCAACTTATGTCTCAAACAAAGTCTTTTTCCCTATTCCAAGCTTCAGAAAAATTGGGCTACAGTTGGATCTCCAACATAACCTGTACTTTCCATCCCTGCATCTATTACCTTCCTTATATTGTTTCCCATGTTTGCTGTTTTCTTCATACATCTTAAACTCCTAGTACATCCTTGAAACTCCTTGTGAAGCATAACTTCCATGACACCTTGTTCATTTCCCTTAGTCGGATGTTGGATGGCTGACCCAATATCCATTCCTAGTACCTTCTCCCAAGCCATCTACAGTGGTGGTTACAATGAGCCTCATCTGATAATACCTTGGGAAGTTTATTCTCTCTTTGGGTAGTTTTAATCACCTTGTGTAGCACAATAGCACCTATAGACATTATGTAAATTGTCAGATCCTTGAAGGCAGAGAGTGTATCTTACTCATCTTGTAATCTCCCAACAGTGCCTAGTGGCCTAGTGTAGTACTAGAAATATAGATAATCAATAAATGTTTATTGAGTTGATTGCAGTTTTGCTTAAAGATTGAGGCCAACATCAACTGCCGTGTTTCTCTGTGCAAAGTCTTAGATTGAATTCCTTAGATTGGACACTGAGATGGGAATAGTTGCATACAGAAGATTGCTTTTGGGTGACACTCCTGAAAGGAAGTGAGGATGACAGGATTAGACAGAGGGAGTAGCTGACCTGAACATGGTTGCAGTCAGGCTTCAGTTAATCCTATGTGAGCTCTTGAGCAGGGTTGGCTTTTCAGAGTTGTCTACTTTTGAGGCAGAGGGATTTCCTAAGCCCACTTCTTTGATGGTTTAATTTTAGGGACTCCTTTTAGAGTTCTTTGGTCTTCTTCCTAGGTATCAGGCCAATAGTCTACTGCCCACTGAGGTTGGCATTCCTACCTTTTGGATATCTTCTCCCCACCATCTTTTGCTGCTTACAATCTGCTGTGGGTTGAAAAATATTATTTCTCATCTTCTTAGAATTTGGTCTAACTTAGGAGTTGGCAAACTTTCAATGTAAAGGCCGAAGGCATTGTGGACCGTACAATTTCTGTTGCAGCTACTCAACTCTGCTGGTATGTGCAATAGACAATATGTGAACAAGTGAGCATAGCTGTGTTCTAATAAAACTTTATTTACAAAAACAGGTGGCAGACTAGATTTATCCATAGGTTCTAGTTTGCTGACTCCTGGTCTAAGTTAAGACTAAGTCAATTCCAAGTGATAACTTATTTCCCATAAATAAAGTGCAGTGTTTTTAGTGCATGGAGTTTGGGAATAAGTTTTTTGTTTCTCTGAGGGGTCGAGAGACTTCCTTCTGGAATTCTTTGTTCAGAATAGTTAAGATTACTGATGAAGCGACTTATCTCTAAAGAAGAAATGTAATTCTTTAATGTGTTTTATTTTTGTGCCTCTGCTTTTGTTTGGTGAGAATGTTTCATAAAAACTTTTTTCTTCATTATTTTAACATTATTTTTAATTCATCTAAATAGTAGTATTAGAATGTGTTTGCAACCCGAATATGAGTAAAAAATGATCGTAATGATTTGTATTCAAGGTTGGTTCTAAACTTTCCTATTTTTTATTCTTTTGTGAAAACATGAAGTCCTTTATTTGTGAAAAGCAAATTCATAGTTGGAATATTTCTTCGGGAAAGAAAGTCAGTTGTTCAACTCAGTAATTCCATGTTTAAAATCCAGTTACTGAAATGAAAGTTACACTTCCTGAAATGGGAATAAGGGTTCATTGCCTGGGGGGCTTCAGTGATGGGAATAGAAGAAAGAGGATGGAGCTTAAGCAAGCACGTGATCATGGTTGACTGTTGATAAATGGAAACATCAGAGAAAGTGCATCCTTAAGTCTTTCCCTTATGAGGACAATAAAACTACTTTCAAAAAATCACTAGATAAAAATAATTTGAAAAATCAATAGCCTATGCTATGAATGTGGCCACCTTGGAAGGCCACATAAGCAGAACTTTGATATCTTTGGAGTCACTTTCTAACGAGATTCTGCCTTTTACGGCTTTTCACTGCACAGTTTTGAAAATAATTTCCAGGCTTTTTTGAGTTGTGCAACTTTTATTTGATTCTACAATATCCAATCATTCACTCTTCCTCTATTATATTGTAAGATATACATGAATTAAAAATTTGTTAAGAAAACTCTAGTACATCATTAGGTCAAGATTTTGTGGTTCACTTTCTAGTATGTTGAAGACATTGAATGGGTTATGTTTCTCAAAAAGGCTGTCTAGAGTAGTTTTTCTTAAGCTTTTTGTCTTAGGAACACTTTGTACTCAAAAATCATTAAGAATTTCAAAGAGTTCTTGTTTATGTTTATGTTGTATCTATCAATACATATTGTACTTGAAACTAAAGTTGAGAAAATTATATTTCTTTATTAATCCATTTAAAAATAACAGTAAATAAATCTAATGTTAACATAAATAGCTTTTATAAAGGCAATATAGCTATATTTTTCCAAACAAAAACATGTGAAAAAAATTTTTTTAATGTTTTAATTTATTTTTGTGAGAGAGAGAGAGACAGAACACAAGCAGGGGAGGGGCAGAGAGAGAGGGAGACACAGAATCTGAAGCAGTCTCCAGGCTCTGAGCTGTCAGCACAGAGCCCTTTGTGGGGCTTGAACTTGTGAACTGCAAGATCATGACCTGAGCTGAAGTTGGACGCTTAACTGACTGAGCCACTCAGATGCCCCCCAAACAAAAACATTTAATGAGAATGGCATTGTTTTACATATTTTCAGATATCTTCAATATTTTAATGGAAGACAGATGGATTCTCACTTCTGTTTCTATGTTGAGTCTGTTGTGATATTGTATGTTATATAGTTTGGAAAACTACCTTCATGAGAGAATGAAGGTGAAAAAGGCAAGTAATGTAATATTATTATGAAAATAGTTGTGACTTTGAGGACCCCCTCTGAAAGGGTCTGAGGGACCCTGAGAGCTCCCTGGACCACACTTTAAGAATCATTGGCCTAGAGGGAAGTTACTAGATCCCAGTGTTGCATGTTCTTTATTGCAGGGATGCTTCTCAGGCTCCCACTAAGAAGCCATTTAACCTTATTTCATATATAATCTCAACATACTTGATTATTTTGTTCCTGAGTCCCTGACAGATTAGAAGCTAGAGGATGTGGAGTTCTAACATCCTAGACCCTGAGGAGTGGTAGAGGACAGCAAGGAAAGAGACAGAAATACTTCAAAAACAGGCACTTAAAAACCCAACAGGCATAATATACTCTGTATAAGAAGGAAAAACAGGGGCGCCTGGGTGGCTCAGTTGGTTGTGTCATCAGACTCTTGATTTGGGCTCAGGTCTCTGAGCCCCACATCGGGCTTCAGATTCTCTCTCTCTGCCCCTCCCTCCCCTGCTGGCAGGCACGTGCACTTTCTCTTCTGTCTCTCTCAAAATAAATAAACTTTTTATAAAAATATAATTTATTGGCAAGTTGGCTAACATACAGTGTATTCAGTGTGCTCTTGGTTTTGGGGGTAGATTCCTGTGATTCATCGCCTACATAAAACACCCAGTGCTCATCCCAACAAGTGCCCTCCTCAATGCCCATCACCCGTTTTCCCCTCTCCCCCACTGCCCCCATCAACCCTCCATTTGTTCTCTGTAATAAATAAACTTTTTTTTTTTTTTGAAAGGAAGGAAAAACAATTATGTTGTTTGGGGAAGACTGCAGAGAGAAGTTTCTTCCTGAATAATCCCGCAGACCCTTCGTAGATTTCATGGCATTAAAGTTTCTGGAACTGGGGGTTCCTTCTCCTCCTAGCAGATGGTACTGGACATAAACACGATTTCCTTAAGGCCTCCAGGTGCCGGGCAGCTGATTGCTTATGCCAGCTTTCCCCCAAGGGTGGCATCTAGACTCAGTTTGTCCCCATTACAAGACTGTTCCGTAGTTCCTCTGTAAAAGGTGAAGTAGTGAAGGTCTGGAGCCCGTAGCACAGCCTCAAGCTGTGTTCACTGTGCTTGGCCCAGGCTGTACCATGGGCCGTTGAGCAAACAAGAAATGGTGTAGTACTTACCCTTCTGCTCGTGAATTCCAGTTGATACCAGGTGTCGTCACTGGTGTTTGCTACAGCCCTTTGCTCCATACACTGGGGTTGGGGGCAGCCAAAGCAGTATTCCATGGACTTTTAACTTAGGTGGAATTTTCCATGTTTCAAGGATCCTGGATAAATGAAGCATAGTAATATATTCTGTCGCTTAACTGGAGTAGAAAGTCTCAAAAGCTAATGACTTGGACGTTTAAACACATTGATTGCAAGTATTTGAAGAGTTCTTTTTCCAATACCCTCTTCCAGTCCACCAAATAAATTGGTGGTTAGATAAGAGGGGTAAAAGGAATAAGAGGTTCCAACACTTATATTTAATAGTTAAGAAAACATCTTATGCTTTTGAAACATTTTCAAAGTAAATTTTTTTTTCCCTCTGGCTTCTAGACAGCTTTTCAGAATACAAAGTCCCAGCATGAAGTTCCTGTGCTTAGTAATGTTGCTGTGTACCTATTTAAAAATCTGTCCCAATCATGTTTGCCCTAGGTCAGAACTAAATCAAGTAGATTTCCAGCAATTCCCCACCTCTAGGTTTTCTGAAGTGTGCTCTATAATTTTTGATAAATAGTTCTAATTTCAGTGCTGCACTAGCCTAAAAATAGTGTTTAATCTTTTTTTAAATGTTTATTTATTTTTGGGAGACAGAGGGAGACACAGTGTGAGCAGGGGGAGGGGTAGAGAGAGGGAGACACAGAATATGATGCAGGCTCCAGGCTCTGAGCTGTCAGCGTGGAGCCCGACACGGGGCTCAAACTCACAGACCATTAGATCATGACCTGCGCCCAAGTCAGATATTTAGCTGACTGAGCCACCCAGGTGCCCCTCAAGCATTTTATTTCTTTTATTTTTATTTTTATTTTTATTTTTGGGACAGAGAGAGACAGAGCATGAACGGGGGAGGGGCAGAGAGAGAGACACACACAGAATCGGAAACAGGCTCCAGGCTCTGAGCCAGCAGCCCAGAGCCCGATGCGGGGCTCGAACTCACAGACCGTGAGATCGTGACCTGGCTGAAGTCGGACGCTTAACTGACTGCGCCACCCAGGCGCCCCTCAAGCATTTTATTTCTAATGCATAATTTCTTAAGTAGGTATACCAAAATGAGGGTGGAAACCAAGACATGGAATCCAGGAAATGTGGGCTTCAATATAGCAAATAAATAAAGAAAAGAACTCCTACTTTTACAAATAATGGGGTGCTAAGATGGTAGCTGTACATTAGGCCTGGAGAGCAACCAGTACATTTTGGAGCAGGAGGATATGGAAGACTTTAGGAGGTAAGTTTCTAGAGAAAATAGAATGGAACTAATAGTTAACTGTATTCATATGACCATGTGGAAAATAGTATTGAAAGGAGTTTTATAAATTTATTTGGGAGTTTGAGGGAGAACTAATGATAGAATATAGAAAATATAAAATGAAAAATTAGCCAATAAGCCAAAACTCTGTAAGTGGTACATGAAAGGGACTATAGTACAATGATTGGCTCGGTACAAATCAATGTTCACATAACTCTCAAAGGAAACAATCAATGTTGATTTAACTGTATATTTGTTGTTAATATATTGTATGGGAGAAAGGAAAGGAATGAGTTATGTAAGAGATTGTCAAGGCAGGAAAGTTTAAAGAGCTAAAAATCTTACCAATCATAATAGAAATTCAATAGAATAGAGCTAAAATGGATAAATTCATTGATATCAGCATGGGCATATCATTTGTAAAGATTGAGGTAAATAACAAGGAATTGCTGGAAGTGTTTAAAATGTTTCTTTGGGGGTGCAGGATTAAAGAATGAATGGGGTGCGACTGATGTCTCCTGCTTTATCTTATTTTAAAGCCAATTTCTGATAACTGATATCTGGATCATCTGTTGGTCTGTTTCTATCATCTGTTTTTTGCTCTCTTGAGCCTGTCTCTTGGCTTACGTGAAAATTTTTGATTAACTGACAGACATTGTGTATGAAAAATTATAGTCACTTGGGTGATGTTATCTTTGCCAAAAGAAGGTTTTAAAAGTTTCTGTGGGGCACCTGGGTGGCTCAGTCAGTTAAGCAGCCGACTTCGGCTCAGGTCATGATCTTGTGGTCCGTGAGTTCAAGCCCCGCGTTGGGCTCTGTGCTGACAGCTCAGAGCCTGGAGCCTGTTTCGGATTCTGTGTCTCCCTCTCTCTGACCCTCCCCTGTTCATGCTCTGTCTCTCTCTGTCTCAAAAGTAAATAAACGTTAAAAAAAAAATTAAAAGTTTCTGTTATGCAGTTAAAGTACATTGTTTTAATTCACTCACTGAGTTGATTTGAGATTGGGTGTCAGTTTGTGAAGTCTGATCTTTTTAAATTCAACCCTACTTTTAGGCTACAATCTTTTAGAGGTCCAAATTAAATCTGGGGATATTTACTCAAGCCCTTCCACCTTGATAGTTGTGAATTCCAGGTTTTTTGAGATCATTGATAGCTCATTCCCCCCCTCCCCCCCCCCCACTCTCTTACAGGTTTCTCCTAGGAGAATTTTCTTAATAAGGAACCTACACCTGAATTTTTGGCAGAGGTTCTGCCTCTGGAAAATAAGACAGAAGTAAGACTTATGGACAAGTAAACCCATCTCTCCTTGAAAAAAAATTTTTTTTTGATATTTTTATTTATTTTTGAGAGAGAGAGAAATAATGAACTGGGGAGGGGCAGAGAGAGAGGGAGACAGGACCCAAGATGGGCCTCACACTTTGAGCAGAGAGCCCAATGCGGGGCTCAAATTCAAGAGAGATGAGGTCATGACCTGAGGTGAAGTCAGACGCTTAGCTGACTGAGCCACCCAGGTGCCCCTAAACCCATCTCTTAATTATACTCAGACCAAAACAACTCCCACATTTCTGTTTCTATCTTGAAGACCATGAAAAACTAAACTTCATTTTATTTTACTTGTATGGTTTATTTTATAGCTTCCCATTTATTTCTGATTAAGCAGAAGTTGGGAAAGAAGTAAAGGAAGAAATGCAGGCTTAGATCAATTGTCAGATACTTTGGTTTCCCCTATTTGGCTTAGCCTAACTCTGTTATGAGAAAGCCACAGTTAGGGCTTTCCATCTAAGTGTTTTCCTAAAGACACTGACTCCAAAACATTTGTACTTTTTACTCATAAGTTTTCAGTATGCTGTGCATATCTGGAATTTGCTTTTACATCCATGTAATTTTTTCTTTTTCATTTGGGCACAGCTCATCTGTTAGTGGGCTTCCTGTAGGGTATGAGACTCACTGATCATGATCTCGGAGCAATACTGGGGATCCTGTAAGTTCCAGGATATTTTTTTGTATTATCCTTAGAGACATAATAATAATAATAATTAGTGTGTGCATAAGTGCACAAAAGCAAGAAAGGGGTAGAGGGAGAGGGAGAGAATTATTTTTTTTAAGGTTTTTATTTATTTCTTTTGAGAGAGAGGAGAGAGTGCATGTGTATGGGGGAGAGTCAGAGAAGAGAGGGAGAGAATCTTAAGCTCCATGCTCAGCACAGAGTCTGATGTGACTCAGGGCTTGATCTCGATGACCATCAGATCAAGACCTGAGCAGAATCAAGAGTCAGACGCTTAACCAACTGAGTCACACAGGCACCCTAGAGACAAAATAATTTTAGTGACTGTTTTCCTTCTACTTGCATTTTGATCTCAAGAAAAGCAAAATTATTTTCCTGACGATCCCTTAATCTATATTCATTGAAAGAGATTTAGCACAGAATATCAATAAAAGAGATTTAAAATAAATGTTGAGGGTGCCTGGGTGGCTCAATGGGTTAACTGTCTGACTCTTGAGATGGGCTCAGGTCATGATCTTGCAGTTGTAGGATCCAGCCCTGCATCAGGCTCTGTGCTGGCAGTGTGGAGCCTACTTGGAATTCTCTCTCCCTCTCTCTCTGCCCCTCCTCCACTCGCTTGTGCACTTTGTCTCTCTCAAAATAGGTAAATTTAAAAAAATGTTGCACAAAAAATGTAGGTGGGATTCTATAGAATCAGTGCTTCACAGTTTACAGTGACTTCTCATTTATGGCTTTGGGACAACTTATTTTTGTAACCGTTTGCAGATGAGGAAACTTGGTTCAGAGAGTCACCCAAGCATCTGCCTATGGAAAAGCTGTGCCTGGAGGCCAGGGTTTACTGACATTTAATCTAGCTCTTTCTACCACTCATAAGCTAAGTGTGGAGGTGGTGTAGATTTAGTGGCTAGAATCTAGGCTCTGAAATAATTCTGCATGGCTTCAGATGTCACCCCCATAACACACTAATCATGGAGTCTTGGGAAATTATGAAGACTCCCCAAATGTTAGTTTCCTAACCTTTAAATTAGGATTGATCTAAAATTCATATAGAAGATAAAATATAAATACTGGGCAGCATACTTAAAGATGTTGGAGATAGGGATTTGGTCTATCTGATAGTAAGTCTACTTAAAAAAATATTATATTAGTGTAGTATTAGCCTGAGGATAGACCACCAAACTAAAAAAGCAGAATATACAGTCTAGAAACAGACCCACAATATGTGGGTACTTGCGATAAATCAAAGGTAGCATTACAAATCAGTGGGGAACACATAGATGGAGTAGTTAGTTAAGGGGGATCAGGTAATTCACTGTCCATGTTGGATAAGATCATATTAGATAAGATACTTTACACTGTATATGAAGATAAATTCCAGGTATACTAAACCGTGAATGTGGAAAGAAAACATTTTGAAGAAAATACAGAAAATTATTGTGATACTGAGGTAGAGAAAGGTTTCTTATACAAAGTATAAAAAGGACACACATACATGGAAGGATTAATATAAATTTATTATTATTTTTAAAGCATGTATATTTATTATTTTTTAATGTTTATTTTTGAGAGAGAGAGAGAGAGAGAGAGCACGAATGGGGGAGGAGCAGAGAGAGAGGGAGACACAGAATCCGAAGTAGGCTCCAGGCTCTGAGCTGTCAGTACAGAGCCTGATGTGGGGCTCAAACCCACAAACTGTGAGATCATGACCTGCACTGAAGTCGGATGCTCAACCGACTGAACCACCCAGGCACCCCTAAAGCATGTATATTTAAAAACAAATATTTAAAAACAAAAACTTCTGTTCAATGAATGATACTATAAGGAGAGACAAGCTCATACTAGAAGATATTTACAGTACATATAACCAACAGAGGAATAGAATTAGAATGTATAAAGAACACAAATTAAGAAAAAGGCAAACAACTCAGTAGAAAAGTAGGCAAAAATATGAATAGGCATGTTTGAGAAGTCTAAATAGCCAATATACATATGAAAAATATATAGACACATTTGCAGTTAGACTTATGAAAAATGAAACACTGTTTTCATACCCATCAGATTGACCAAAAATTAAGAAGTTAGATAATACCAAGTGTTGACAGGAATGTGGAGAAACATTGCTAATGGGAGTGTAAACAGGTATCACTATGCAAATGATGGCCCCAGGCTAAATCTGGCCCCCTGCCAGTTTTTATAAATACACATAAATTTATAAATAGTTTTTTATCAGAATATGATGCTCATTCATTTATATATTTCTTATGGATGTTTTTGGTTGACAGCAGCAGAATAGCTGCAACAGAGACCACATGGCCTACAAAGCCTAAAATACTTACTGTCTGGCCCTTCACAGAAAAATTTTTATGATCCTTGCTCTAGACTTCAGAGAAATTCTTTTATATATACACAGAAACATGCATAAAATATGCTCCTTAGTTCTTTTTAATAAAAATTTGACATATCCTTTTTTTTTCACCAATAAAGAATAGATAAATAAAATGTGTTTTCTTTATGTAAAAGCAAGTTTTAAAATACATCCATTTTTATAACCGCTTACACCCCACTTAAGCCCTGTGAAATAATTATTTCATGCAATGATCATCAGTGAATGGAAACATCAGGTGAATATGGATGGGAACGATCACTATCTGAGTGTCATTGTAAATGGGACCACCAGACACTGGGTACCTCCTGATGTAATGCTTTGTAAAATACATTTCATCTATGAACTATTCTTAAATTTTTTTTTAACGTTTATTTATTTTGGAGACAGAGAGAGACAGAGCATGAACAGGGGAGGGGCAGAGAGAGAGGGAGACACAGAATCTGAAACAGGCTCCAGGCTCTGAGCTGTCAGCACAGAGCCCAACGCGGGGCTCGAACACACGGACCGTGAGATCATGACCTGAGACGAAGTCGGACGCTTAACCTACCAAGCCACCCAGGCGCCCCTCATCTATGAACTATTCTTGACAAAAAAGGATAAAACAATCTAACGAAGCTCCTATAATTACCTTCCAATTACAGAAAATAAAGTTGATAGAGGAATGAGTTCATGACACTAGAGGGGGAGCAAATGGACCCAGTAGGGATGTGGGGCATTCTAGAGAACAGCTATAGTTACTATGGTTTGGTTTTTGCAAATCACAGGGAAAAGTCAAAGGGGAAAAAAGGTGAGTTTGTGCGTGTGTGTGTTTGTGTGTGTGTGTGTGTGTGTGTGTGTGTGTGTGTGTGTGTGTATGGCTCCTTTAGATGAAAAGAAACTCGAGAAAAATAACCAAATAACCAAAGTAACCAAAATAAGGATAACCAAATGTAGTATATTGACTTTGATTATACCCTGATTCAAACCAACTATAAAAGGAATTTTTAAGACAGCTAGGGAAGTTGGATTATGGTCTGAGTTGATACCAAAGAGTTATAGAGAATTTTCTTAGATGTGATAATGTAATTATATTTGTGTAAGAAATGTTCATATTTTTAAAGAAATGTATATTGTATGAAATTTGTAGCAGTGAAATGATACGATGTGTAAGATTTGCTTTAAAACACTTCAGAAAAAAAAAGCTGGTTATGCAAATGTGGCAAAATCCTGATAATTACTGAATCTGGGTGATGGATTTATGGGAATTTTCTGTGTTATTCTCCCTGCTTTTATAATGTTTGTAAATTCTCATAATGAAAAAGGGCCTATCTAAAATCTGACCACTTTCTCATTCTTTGTACTACTATTATCCTGGTTCAAGCCACCCTCCTTTCTCTCTTGCAGTAGTCTTCCATCATGTTTTCCTGCTTCTACCCCTATCTCCCTATAGTCTCACCTCAGTACAGCAGCAAGAGCCATCCTTCCAAATGTAAGTCAGACCGTGACATTCCTCTGCACTAAACCCTCCAGAGGGTCTCATCTCAGAGTAATGTCTTATTGAAGCCATACTTGTTCTTCACCCTATGGCCAGCAGCACTCTCCCTCAGTACTTCACTGCCTTCACCCCATAGTCCTCTCCCAGTGGCTTACTCTGCATTAGCTCTGGCCTCCTTGTTATTCCTGGGACCCATCTACCACCTCTTACTTCAGGGTCTTTGCACTTCCTGTTCCCTTTTTCTGGATTGCTTTTTTGCGGATGTAGGGGTGTCTTCCTTTCCTACCTCCCCTGATCTTTACTCAAGTTGTCACTTTCTCAATGAGGCCAACCCAGGCTATCATTTTTGTTTTTTAAAATGTTTATTTTTTATTTATTTTTGAGAGAGAGAGAGAGAGAGAGGTGGGAGGTGAGAGAGAGAGAGAGAGAGAGAGAGAGAGAGAGAGAGGTGGGAGGTGAGAGAGAGAGAGAGAGAGAGAGAGAGAGGTGGGAGGTGAGAGAGAGAGAGAGAGAGAGAGAGAGAGAGAGAGAGAGAGAGAGGTGGGAGGGAGGGACAAAAAGAGAGGGAGAGAGAGAATCCCAAGCTAACAGCACAGAGCCTGATGAGGGGCTCAAACCCACGAACCATGAGATCATGAGCTGAGCTAAAGTTGTAAGCTTAACTGACTGAGTCACCAAGGTGCCCCCAGGCTATAATTTTTAAAACTGTACTCTGTCCGCCATTCCTAGGGGCACACTCCTTCCCCTTTCCCTGCCTTAATTTTCTTTATGGTACTCCCACCATTTGACATACTGTGTATTTTACTTCTCTATTCTTTTGTTGACTTCACCCTCAAGAATGAGAAGAGAGAGAGAGATTTTGTCTGTTTTTCTCTTGACATTATCTTGGGTGCTTAGACTGTTGTCTGACACCTATGAGGTGTTTGATATTTTAAAAATCTTGTTGATTGAAACTGATTTATTTAATTTATTTTTTTATCATTAATGCAAGGTAGGATTGCCTAGGGCAAGAGAAGCAGTCTTTTTTTAAGATTTTATTTTTTTAAGTAATCTCTACACCCAAAATGGGGCTCAGATTCACAATCCCAAGATCAAGAGTCGCATACTCTACCAACTGAGGCAGCCAGGCATCCCAGGAGAAGGGGTCTTGATCCAGAGTGGCTTGGTTTGAATTTCAGATCTGCTGTTACCTAGCTAGAAATGTGATCTTAGACAAACCATTTGTTTTTTCTGAGCCTCAATTTGTTCATCTCCAAAGTGGAGAGGACACTCGTTGCATCTACATCCATGATTATTATTAGGATCAAAGTGAAAATTACTATTCAAGTGTTAGGAATCATTACTAACAATTATATAGTGATACTTATCATATATTGGACACATAATATGCTCTAGGCATTGTGCTGATAGTTTATTTAATATATAGAGTTTACATATAAAATTTCATTTAATTGTTACAACAACTATGAGCTGAGCTTTTTTTTTTCTAATTTAAATTTTATAGATAAGGAAACTGAGACAGGATTTATGAGTGGTTTGTTCAAGGTCACTGAGGCAGGTTAGTGTCAGATCAGATATTTTTTGTAGGGAGACACTAAAAATTTTTTTTAAATGATTTTATTTATTTTTAAGAGAGAGACAAAGCATAAGCAAGGGAGGGGCAGAGAGAGGGAAACACAGAATCTGAAGCAGACTCTAGGCTCTGAGCTGTCAGCACAGAGCCCAATGTTCAAGCCCACAGGGACTTGAACTCGTGAACCACAAGACCATAACCGGAGCCGAAGTTGCACACCTAACCGACTGAATCACCCAGGTGCCCCAGGGAGATAGTAACTTTAAATCTGTTTATGATGTAGATGGTATTATTAAATCCAGGTTTTTATGTCTCTGAAAGACAAGTGTTTCCCCTCTAACCAGCAAGCTGCTACTATTTAATTCTACTTTTACTAAAAAAACAATTCAGCAGTCTTAGTATTAAAGTGACAAAGCCTTTCTCTTAGTGCCAGAGGACTAGTTCTCAAATATAAACATTTGAAGAAAAGAAGTGGTCAAAGGTGGAGTGGTGACAAAGCTTCTTTTTGGCAATTCTTCTTAAAGTGTATTTAAATGTACCCTAACGGCAAGGACAGAGGGAAGTTCAAGGCCAGAGATGCTTCTCCAAAAAGAAATGTTCTCTTCTAGAAAATTGGTATGTGGGAACCAGAGTTCAATTTTAAGTGTGCAAGTAGATTTTGAGGTTTGGAAAATAGCAATGGTTTCATTCTTGCTGTAGCTGAAGAGGGTCATTTATAGAAATCTGTTTCCCACCCCCTTCACCCTCTCCCATCAACTGGCTATGAGTCAGGTTATGGAAGATGACCAGAAATATGAAAGATACTTCTGTACCTGAGGAGACCTCATGTTTTCCCTGTCAAAATACTCTCTGTTGGAGCACAGGTGTGATTATCTTGCTCAGATTAAGAAAGCAAATCAAAGTCATCCTTCCCCCAGGAGCAACCTTTTGCTTCATGGCAGGTGGGTGGGGAAAAGTGGACGACAGTGAGAAGAACAACGGATAGAAATGGCAGGAATCCAAAGAAATTTAACTATAGGTTATTGCTGCCTAACTCAAACTGTTCAGGCCAAAGGAGGAATACATTAAAAGGCATGTGTGCCCTGAGAAAGAGGCCTCAGGGTGAGGCCATGGCTCAGAACCTAGAGCCAGGGCCCTAAATGCCATCAGGGCATGCATTTCTCTAGCTCTCAGGTTGACTTCCCCTGCGTGGCTGGAGACAAGGCCACCAGCCTCGGCACGCCATGCCACATCTCACAGCTTCAGCTCCAGAGAGGGGTACGCTTATCTTTCCCCTCCAGCTTTTGAGGTGTAATTGTCATATAACAGCTATGTAAGTTTAAGGTGTGTGACTTGATGATTTGATACACATACATTTGTGAAATCACTATAACAATAAAGGTAGTTAGCACAGCTGTCACCTCATATAGTTACACTTGTTTTTTTTTCTTTAGTGAGAACTACTCTCTTAACAACTTTCAAGTATATGATACAGTGCTGTTAACTATAACCTCCATGGTGTACATTAGAGCCTCAGAACTTGTTCATCTTATAACTGAAAGTTTGTACCCTTTGACCCACATCTCCCCACTTCTCGCTCCCCCTCACTCCTGGAAGTCACCATTTTGCTGTCTGTTTCTATGAGTTTAGCTTTGTTTTTGTTTTTTAGATTCCACATATAAGTGAGATCATATGGTATTTGTGTCTCTGTCGGACTTATTTCACTTAACGTAATGCCTTCAAAGCCCATTCATATTGTTGCAAATGTCAGAATTTCCTTTTTTTGGTTGAATAATAATATTCCATTGTGTATGTGTCACATACCCCATCTTCTTTATCTATTCATTTGTCGATGGATGCTTAGGTTGTTTCCATGTCTTGGCTATTGTAAATAATGTTGTAGTGAACATGTAGGGTGTAGACATCTCTTTGAGATAGTGATTTCATTTCCTTTGTATATGTACCTGGTAGTGGGATTTCTGGATCATCTGGTAGTTCTATTTTTAATTTTTTGAGGAATTTCCATACTCTTTTCCACAATGGCTGCCCAATTTACATTCCCACCAATAGTGTACCAGGGTTCTCTTTTTCCCACATCCTTACTGGCATTTGTTATCTCTTGTCTGTTTGAAAGTAGCCACTCTAACAAGTGTGAGGTGTTATCTCATTGTGGGTTTGATTTGCATTTTTTTGATGGCTAGTGATGTTGAGCATCTTATTATGTACATCTTCGCCTTCTTTGAAAAAATGTCTATTCAGGTTTTCTGCCCATTTTGAAATTGGATTACTTGTTCTTTTGCTATTGAGTTGTATGAGTTCCTTATATATTTTGGTTATTAGCCCGTCATCAGATATATGGTTTGCAAATATTTTCTCCCATTCTATAGGTTTTTTCCACTTTGTTGATTGTTCATACATTGTTTTCTTGATTTTGCTTAGTTTTCTATCTACGCTCACTTGTATTTTGTTGTTTCTTTAAGATGATTATTTTGGGGGTGCCTGGGGGGTCAGTCAGCTGAGCGTCTGACTTTGGCTCAGGTGGTGATCTCACAGCTTGTGAGTTCGAGCCCCATGTCAGGCTCTGTGCTGACAGCTCAGAGCCTGCTTCGGATTCTGTGTCTCTCTCTCTCTCTCCGCCCCTCCCCCGCTTGTGCCATGTCTCTCTCTGTCTCTCAAAAATAAATAAACATTAAAAAAAATTAAAGATGACTATTTTGAATTCTTTGGCAGGTAATTTATGGATCTACACTTCTTTGGGGTCATTTACTGGAGCTTTATTAGTTTCCTTTGGTGGTGTCATATTTGCCTAGTTCTTTGTGACCCATGTAGCATTACATTAGTGTTTGTACACTTTGAAGGAACAGATACCACTTCCAGTCTCTACAGACTGGCTCCAGAAGGTAAAGACTTGCTCCTGTCAGTGCCCTGGGCTAATGGGATTACCTCCAGAATAACAGTTGTACTGGGTAGGAGTGGGTTTCTAGGCTGTTGGCTGGGTTTGCCGTGGGGTCTGTCTGCTGTTGGTGGGCTTATAACAAGTTGCTTGGGTAGGTGTGGATCCTCTCTGGTCCCTGGGTGGATGGCACTGCTTCTGGTAACTTGCTTAGTAGAGTCGCCCTGGGATAAGCTTCTGTTCAGGGCTCACAGTTGGGTCCCCTTGAAGCCTGCCTACTACCAGTTACACAGCAGGTGGGGCTCCCATCGGGTCCCTGGAGGGCTATTGTCTGGTTACTGCAGGGGTTCCTGGGTAGGCAGCACTGCCCCTGGACGGTGGCTGAGAGGGGCTGGAACTCAGGCTCAGGGTTCTTGCAGGATCTACAGCCAAGTTTGAGGTCTGCAGACCTGGCTCTGAAGGCACAGGTGGGTGTGTCTTCTGCCAGATCTCTGGGTATGCGAGACAGGTACCTGACCTGGAGGGGCCGGCACTTAGTAGAGGGCCTTCTCAGGATCTCTGTGGGTACAGATGTGAGTAGCTCCTTCCCGACCCCTGTGCCAGCAGGCTAACTAGTGGACTATAGCTGGGAAAGGCTGATGCCTAGTACAGGGCCCCTTCAGAATCTATAGTCTGTCAAAATTTGGCAGGCTTACTTCTGGGGACTCCCAGACCTCAGCTGAAAGGAGCTAGACCTGGTTCATGGATCACTTAAGGGTCCACAGCAAGACCAAGATTCATATGTCTGTTAATCATTGCAATGAAGGCAGGACATGTGTGTGTGTGAGAGGTACGACTCCTCCTAGGTCCCATGGCATATGGTGCTTGTGATAGGACTGCACCAGACCAGGGTGTAGCTGAATATTCATGGGTACAGAGCTGTGTTTGGTTCTATAACCAGGACCTGAGACAGGGGAGTGTCTTCTGCTGGGTCCCTGTGCTAGCAAGAATATTTGCTGATTGTGGCTGGGATGGGCTAGAGCCTGGTTACTGGGCCCTTTCAGAATCTATAGTCGGATCGAGTTTGGTGGCTTTATCTCAAGGGGCGCTTGGATTATGGCTGAGAGGGGCTGGAGTCAGTTCACAGACTATTTCAGTATCCACAGCCAGGACTGAGGTCTGAATGTCTATTACCCATTGCTCAGGTGGGCGTGACTCCTCCCCATTCCCTTGGCATATGGTTATGGTGACAGACCCAAAGCCAAATGGAGCTGTAGCCAAGGTCTCAGGTATAGAGTAGTTTCTGTTTCTGAAGCTGGGACCACCATCGTTGAGTCAACAGCCTGGATGCAAGCCTGCCTTCTCAAAACAGCTCTCCTGGGCCTTGGATTGCACTGAGGTCTCACAGTCTCCTACCTGGATCCCAACATTTGCAGGAAGGTACTTTTACCCATGAGTGGATGGCAAATTATTGTTGCTGAGGGGGAATTACATGCAAGGGGCATCTTATTTAGCCATTTTGCTTATGTCATTCTGAGGGATGCTCTTCTTTCCCCTGGCCCAGTTTGAAAACTCCCAGGGAAAAGCCCTTATGTGGGAAGTCACATGCCCACCATCAGAACAACTGCTATGTGCTATAATTAATTGGTGGCACTTGAACTGGAATTACATGATTGGAGTCGGGAGAGGGGCAACTTCGTCATAGAAGGAGGAGTTACACCCAAACCAGGAGAGGATACTGAGACATTAGTAAGGTGTTCCTTATAGAGCACGCAGTGCAGCCGTGCATGTGGTTTATTGATGTCATAACATATATTACTATCTTTGGATAGTCAGTTGCTTTCATTTATATAGCCGTTCGTTGTTTCTAGAGACTTTTTATAATTTTATCTCATTTGAACCTGTATCATTCTCTGAATTAGGTGGGGCAGCCATGAGTCTGGAGTGATTTGTCCAAGGCCATCTGTCAAGGTACAGGGTTTAGATCATTCCTGCTACCTTTGATCCATTCACTCAAAGGAAGTGAGCACCAGTCCACCAATGTTGCTCCAGGAATCCATTCTGAATTAATACTCATGTAATGCAGTGTTGTTCATGATAGCAAAAAAATTACAAACTCTCTCAGAGCTCATTAATAGGAGAATGGCTATTCTAGTAATAATATATGCTACACCCATTTGATGAAACACTATGCATATGTACTGATATGGAAGGAACTCCAATATAAGTTTTATTTATTTATTTATTTATTTATTTATTTATTTATTTAGAGAGCAATAGAGTGCGAGAGCACGTAAGCAGGGTAGGGGCACAGGGAGAGAGAGAGAAAGAGAGAGAGAGAGAGAGAGAGAGAGAGAGAGAGAGAGAATCATAAGCAGGCTCCGTGCTCAGCATGGAGTCCAATGTGGGGCTCGATCTCACGATCCTGAGATCATGACCTGAGCCAAAATCAAGAGTCAGATGCTCAGCCAACTGAACCACTCAGGCGCCCCTCCAAGATATGTTTTTAAGTGAAAAAACAAGTTTCGAGGTGCCTGGGTGGCTCAGTTGGTTAAGCGGCTGACTTGGCTCAGGTCATGATTTCATGGTTCATGAGTGTGAGCCTGCATTGGGCTCTGCACTGTTAGCTCAGAGCCCGCTTGGGATTTCTCTCTCCCTCTCTCTCTGCCCCTCCAGGGCTTGCTCTCTCTCTGTCTCTTTCTCAAAATAAATACATAAATGAATAAACAAGCAAATAAACAAAAATTTTAAAAAAGCAAGTTTTTCAGAACAGTGAATAAAGCATAATCTCATTTACGTAAAGACAAACTCTACACATGTATAGAAATATATCAAAAAGGGCTAAAACAGTACACTTTATACTATAATGACTTACACTGGGGAGGCATATAAAAAGAGGAAGGAAATTTGGAGGTCTTTCATATTTTACTCTGTATAGTTATGTATTGTCTGATGTTTTTACAAGGGTGTATACAAGTACTACATACGTAATAAGCAGTAAAATCCAAAGCATCCTCCAATGGACCCATTGAGCTAGGAGGAAATTTCTCTAGGTCACTATTCCATTTAAAACTTTGTGCATCCCTTATGGGTTAGCTCTAATCCCATTCAATTTAGAGCAAATTTTCCTGTGCTCTAAAGGGAGCAGATTTAGTGGGAGGTCACTTAAAACATCCATGCCCCCGTTCTTTCTAAATATCTCCTACACACAGATCTGTGTAGCAAATGAGGTATAAAAGAAGTTTAAGGAGGGGGTCTGTGTTCTCAGAGAGTATACAATTGGGAAGGCAAAATATAGAATGCAAAATAAATATTAATGTACTTGAAGGAGGTCTTAGCGCCGAAACTTTACCAGCCTTCTTTTCCACTGTGTAAAATGTAGAAGTTGGACTAAGATGATCTCTGAGGGGCCTTTCGTTCAGATATTTTAGAATTCTGTGATTTTTTTGTATGCTGTTCAAGATTAAAAAAGAAAAAGTCGCAAGGGGCTATGTATATTGTATTCCAAGCCACAGGGACCCAGGACAGAATTCAGTATCCTTTTGCATCACTTGGAAAATATTTCTGTAAATACAGAAGACACTTGTATTCCCTTTGAATATAAGATTAATTAAGATAAGTTGGAAAACTGCATTTTTGTATAATCCTCAGTTAAAAGCAGAAAGTACCAATGGAGAAAGAAAAGGAACAAAAACCAATCAGCAAACTCTGGAAAGCTTATGTACAATGAAGGCAAATGGACTCTTTGCTCACAATAGGACTCTCAATCCTTGGCCAAATACTTAAACAAACACTTGAGAGAAACTCAGAACCAGTTGCAAGATAAATTAGAGAAGGCTTTTTGCCCACTCAGTTGAGCTAAAAGCTTTTGGACGAGTGCTCAAGGCTTAGAGATGAGAGAAAAGCAAGAGAGGGGGCCGTGTTGGGCAATAGTTAAAAGCTGAGGCAGGGAGTAAACATGTTTTCAACAAGACACTCTTTATTGTTGAAAAGCCACTCAAAGCAAACCCTGCTTTTCACCTCCAAATCTCTGCTGCAGGAAGCTTTGGGAAATGAATAGGACCAGCAAATGTAAACACTGAACCACAGCACCTTTCACATAAGGGAATTGTGCACCCATTCCCTTCTTGCCATGATGTTTTAATCTGCAAGGGATATGTTAAAAAGATGAAAATAATGGACCCCTTCCCCATTATACGGTAGTACAAACTTGAAGAAATATCTTTGGAAGAGGCAGAACAGCAAAGGAGTTAAGGTCTGAAAGCAGGCAGGCCAATTGTGTACCCTGGGACATATAACTTAATCTCTGAGCCTCAGTTTTTTCATCTGTGAAATGGAGATAGTAATAGTAAGTAGTTTGTAGGGTTGTTATGATTCATGACAAGTGAAAACAATTCACTGGAAGTGTTTAGTGCCAGACATTGTAAATAAACTGAGTCAACAGTAGATGTTATTATCATTATTTATTTTATTTTTATTTTGAAGACTGCTTTGGTGTAGAAATACAAGACAACTCTGTTTCAACAATTGCAGAGAATAATTTTTGGTTGCTTCTGTGACTTTGGGAATCTTTATTTGTTTACTTAAAAAAATTGTTTTTAATGTTTATTCAGTTTTGAGAGACAGCGCGAGCAGGGGAGGGGCAGAGAGAGAGGGAGAGACAGAATCCAAAGCAGGTTCCAGGCTCTGAGCTGTCAGCACAGCGCCCGATGCAGGGCTCAAACTCACGAACCGTGAGATCATGACCTGAGCCAGAATCGGCCACTTAACCGACTGAGCCACCCTGGTGCCCCAACTTTGGGAATCTTTACATGCAGTTAGAAAACCACCCCAGGAAGGACTAACTCAGGGAGGGCTCTTCCCTGCACCTGTGTCTCCTTTAAGGCCAGCCAGCCTCCTCACCTGTTTATAAAGGGACCATTTCCTTCAGCACCCCTCAGCCAGGATAGGCTATCCCTTTTCTTTCAAAGCCCTTTGCACAATTATAATTAGGTGGTTACTGGTGTCATTATTTGTTGAATGTATAAAGAGTATACTTTTTGAAAAGTTAGAAACATGATTTTTGTCCAAATGTATATTGAATACATGTCGAAGATTTATTTAACTTAGGAGAGTAGCCGGATGACTGGGCTGGTTCACAGAGTGTCAGTGGGGAAAGGCATTCTGAGACACGTTTGCTACATTACAGATAAAAGACAATGCCCTACAGGGCAATAAAACTATAACCTTTGGGGTTATTTTTTGTACTAGACAAGAATCATTTGCATCTCTACCAGACAAAAGTCTAGAGTCTTCAAGTTAACATGTAACTACACTGAAGCTCTTCCTGTATCAATGGTAATAAATCAAAAAGGGTACATTCTATTAGAGAATAAAACAGTTCCTGGAATTGGGTAAGGGCTGTTGGATAAAGCTTTGGTATGAAGTCATCCTTACGCCTTATTTCTGAATTTTGGTTTATTTTTCTTAACGAATGTCTATCTCCTCCCCCCCCCCTTTTAAAGCAATTTACTATTTATTTATTTATTTATTTATTTATTTATTTATTTATTTATTTAGAGACAGGATGAGCAGGAGAAAGGGGCAGAGGGAGAGAGAAAGAGAATCTTAAGCAGGCTCTGTACTGTCAGCACAGAGTCCAATGTGGGGCTTGATCTCAGGACCCTGGGATCATGACCTGAGCCAAAACCCAGAGTCAAATGCTCAACATACTGAGCCACCCAGGCGCCCCTGCTCATTACTTTTAGTGGTAAAGCATTTTTCATCAAAACCAAGAACAAGAAAGCCCATTTGCATTTTACTGTTTAGAAGTTTTGGCCAATGAAATAAGATAAAAAAGAAAGCCTACATCAAGCCTCTGGGTTTGGGTGAAGCCTGTCATGTCTTTGTAGTGTTGTGGCTGTACCCTCTGGGATTTGCCTTCTCCTCCTTACTGGAACCAATTCCCACTGCATACTAGGTCCTCTAAACTCACATATTGTGTCCTAGATTTTATTTTGGATTTTTGTATTTATGTTCAAAAGCAAGAATGAGTTATTATTTAGTTTTCTCACGGTCACTTTAGGTTGTATGACCCAAACCACATTTACTTCCTAAAAACAAATTGCATGCAGTTTTCTATATTTCTAAAGTACCCAATACTTGGGGTAACAACAAGGGAGTAAGTTGTATTTTGGAAACTTAAGACACTACTTTAGAGACTCCATTAATACCCTTTGTAAAAAACAAAGGGACAAAATTTTTATAAGTGTCTGTATTTCTTCTGTGACTAGCCTATTGTGTTGGTCTATTTATATTCTTTATTTTGTGATTTCTTGCTTTATTATTTCATACTTCAGCAGTTATCTATAGAGTACCGATAATGATAATTACTAATATATCATTTGGAGTATCATCCTTACCTTAAAACAGTCATTTCTATTCATTGCCAATATATTTTGTCTCACCCCACATTTTACTATTTTTAACAAATTTGTTTCTTCATTCTTTTTTGGGGGAGAATTGGGATTTGATTTTATAGTTTTTTGTCTTCCTCATTAATCTAGAAAAGTAGGTGTTCTTCTAAGCACTGCTTTGGGAGCACTCCATCAGTGTTAATATGGAAATATCATTTCAAAATATTCTGTTATATAGGGAATTTTTGTTTTGATGTAGAAAGTATTGAAGCACTTAACATTTTTATGGGATGTGGAACTTTAAAATTCTGCCTGCATTTAAGAACTCTAGTTCATTGAGATATGATTTATATATAATAAAATTTACCCCATAAAATTTAATGAGTATTGACAAGTATATACAATTATGTGACAACCACCACAATCAAGATATAAGCCATTTCTATTATCCTAAAAACTTTCCCATGCTTCTTTTTTTTTTTTTTTTTTTAAATTTTTTTTTCAACGTTTATTTATTTTTGGGACAGAGAGAGACAGAGCATGAACGGGGGAGGGGCAGAGAGAGAGGGAGACACAGAATCCGAAACAGGCTCCAGGCTCTGAGCTGTCAGCCCAGAGCCCGACGCGGGGCTCGAACTCCTGGACCGCGAGATCGTGACCTGGCTGAAGTCGGACGCTTAACCGACTGCGCCACCCAGGCGCCCCTCCCATGCTTCTTTGTATCCAGTTCCATATCCTACCCCCTGTTCCTGGGAAGTGCTGTTTTCTGTTGCTATAGTTTTGCCTCTTATAAAATTGCTATATGAATGCAATCAGCAGTATTAGTCATTTGTGTCTGGCTTTTTTTTGCTGAGAATATTTTTTAGATTCATCCATGTGTTGTGTGGATCAACAGAATGCTCATTTTTTTAAATTTTATCTTTAATTTTTAAAAAAATTTACATCCAAATTAGTTAGCATATAGTGCAACAATGATTTCAGGAGTAGATTCCTTCGTGCCCCTTACCCATTTAGCCCATCCCCCCTCCCACAGCCCCTCCCGTAACCCTTAGTTTGTTCTCCATATTTATGAGTCTCTTCTGTTTTGTCCCCCTCCCTGTTTTTATGTTATTTTTGTTTCCCTTCCCTTATGTTCATCTGTTTTGTCTCTTAAAGTCTTCATATGAGTGAAGTCATATGATTTTTGTCTTTCTCTGACTGACTAATTTCACTTAGCATAAAACCCTCCAGTTCCATCCACATAGTAGCAAATGGCAAGATTTCATTCTTTTTGATTGCCAAGTAATACTCCATTGTATAAATATACCACATCTTCTTTATCCATTCATTCATTGATGGATATTTGGGCTCTTTCCATACTGTGGCTATTGTTTTTTTTTTTTTTTCAATATATGAAATTTGTTGTCAAATTGGTTTCCATGAGCACCCAGTGCTCATCCCAAAAGGTGCCCTCCTTAATACCCATCACCCACCCTCCCCTCCCTCCCACCCCCCATCAACCCTCAGTTTGTTCTCAGTTTTTTAAGAGTCTCTTATGCTTTGGCTCTCTCCCACTCTAACCTTTATTTTTTATTTTTTTTTCCTTCCCCTCCCCCCATGGGTTTCTGTTAAGTTTCTCAGGATCCACATAAGAGTGAAAACATATGGTATCTGTCTTTCTCTGTATGGCTTATTTCACTTAGCATCACACTCTCCAGTTCCATCCACGTTGCTACAAAGGGCCATATTTCATTCTTTCTCATTGCCACGTAGCACTCCATTGTGTATATAAACCACAATTTCTTTATCCATTCATTCATTGATGGGCATTTGGGCTCTTTCCATACTGTGGCTATTGTTGATAGTGCTGCTATAAACATGGGGGTGCGTGTGTCCCTTCGGAACAGCACACATGTATCCCTTGGATAAAAATGCCTAGTAGTGCAATTGCTGGGTTGTAGGGTAGTTCTATTTTTAGTTTTTTGAGGAACCTCCATACCATTTTCCAGAGTGGCTGCACCAGCTTGCATTCCCCCAGAATGCTCATTTCTATTGTTGAGCGGTCCTTCATTATGTGGATGCACCACGGTTTGCTTATCTGTTCGCCAGTTAGTGACATTTGGGTTTTTAGTTTCTAGCTTTCATGAATAAAGCTGATAAGAATTTTGCTTGCACTTCTAATTTCATATTTTTAATATTGTGGAATATCAGATATTCTGGTTTCTTTTTGTCTTCATATAATGCATTTTTATGAGATCTTTATATAAAATAATTTATTCTTTTATCTTTTGCGTCTCTCCATTGTCTATCTAATTGATGCTGTTGATCAGTTATGCAGTTTCTTTTATTAATTTGTTATTTACTGATTATTCATCTTCTGATTATTTCAGATTGAGAGACAACATAACTAGGAGTACATTAGAATATGAGCTCTGGAGCTAGATAGACTCAAGTCTGAGTTGCAGCTTCACCTCTTATTAAATAGCTGGGTTTTCTTGGCAAAGACACTCAACTTCATTAAGTCCCACTTTCCTCATCTATAAAATAGGGAGAACTAAAATACCACCTACCTCATGGAATTAATTCATGTGAGAATTAAGTGAGATAATGTATGCAGAGTGCTCAGCACAGAATCCTGGACACTTAGAAAAAGTCAGTAAGTGGTAGGTTTTGCTATTTTTATAGTGGAATAATTAGCTCTCTAATTTCAATTTATTTAATGACTTTTCTTAAATTTACATTTTTTATTGCTATGTTCAGCTGTTGTTAGGGACATATAAATTCAGTACTGTTGGATTTTTATTCTTTAATTTATAGTTTACTATTTTCATTTAATGACTAGCTCCTCTCTTGAAGCTTTTTACTATGATACTGATATTAACTAAGTACTTTTTGTGATTATGATTATATTCTTTAGTGTTACCATTATGCTTTTGTAATTGCTGCCCTTATGATGTTCTCACAGGGTTAAGTATCCTCCAAATCAAATGCCTACAGAGACCCCACATACAGTGTACTTATGGGATGTAGACCAAGAATAAGGCTGTCAGTGCTCAGCTACTTGCCTTGATTCCAAGCACATCACCTGACTTGCTGCACTGCCTTTTAAGCAATGTGCCCATAGTCCACAGTCTGCATCTGTCACAACCTGACCAATCTCTGCACACCTGCCTCAGATCTTCCCCCTGAGTGTTGCCTGTCAATTAAAATATTTTTTAGTCATGTGTGTTTTAAATAGCCATCTGTTGAATTTATTATTTCATGCAGCCTACATGTAGGAGTGTGCTTGTTTATATTTATTGTTATAATTAACCCTTTTGTAGTATAAGTCAGTTGTCACTAAGTTTAGCTTAACTGTTGTTAGTATCTAGTTTTACTTCTACTTTATGTGTTTTTTGCAGTGTATTTTTTTTTTAAATCTATGTGTTAGGGACATTTTTTAAAATTGTACAAATAATACAAGGATATATTACCATTGCAAAAGATTCTGTACAGAAAATTGTAAGAAGCCTAGAGCCTGAAACATATGCAAATCTCCATCATATCCTTTCCTCCACCATTCTCACTCCCTTCCCTAGAGAAAATCACTGTCAGTAGTCTAGAGCCATATCTCTGCTCCTCTGTCCTATACGTTTTAAAACATTTCTCTATATAACTACACCTATATATATAAATATTTAAAAATAAATTATATATTTTATACTGTGCTATGATAGCCTTTTAAAAAATACTTAAAACTATGTCTTATATTGTTATACAGCCCATTATGTTTTAGAAGGTATGCAGATTTTTTTTAACTTTTAATGTTTATTTATTTTTGAGAGAGAGAGAGAGAGAGTGCACGTGCGCAAGCAGGGGAGGGACAGAGAGAGAGGGAGACATAGAATCCGAAGCAGGCTCCAGGCTCTGAGTTGTCAGCACAGAGCCTGATGTGGGCTCCATCCCATGGACCACGTGATCATGACATGAGCCAAAGTTGGATGCCCAACGAACTGAGCTACCCAGGTGCCCTGGTATGCAGAATTTCATAATAGGAATGTTACCAAGTTTATTTTGTTTGGTTGGGAATTGGCATTGTTTCCAATTTTCTGGTATTACAGATTAGACTCTGTAGACAGCCTTGCGCCTGCCTCTTTATGCAGGAAGAACAGGTACCTACAAGTGGAAATGATTGGTAAAGTGGTGTGCACATGTAAACACAATGATACTGCCAATTACTCTTCAAGAAGGCTGAACCCATTGGTGCAAACACTAATATGCACATGAGAGTACGCAATTCCCACACGATCCTAAAATATTTATTTTTTCTATTTTTATGATTTTCTAATCTGATGGGTAAAAACTGATATGTCATCATTGCTTTAGTTTGTATTCCCCTAAATATTAGTAAATAGGTCCTTTTCCATGTTTACTGGCTATTTGGGGGCCTGTAGTATGCATTAAAATTTTTTTCAAGTGTAATTTATGATGGGAAGGGGCATAGATCATAAATGTGCCACTTGATAACATTTCAACAACTGAACACACCCCCCAAACCATCACCCAGATTAAGAAGTAAAATATTTACCAGCATCTGGCTTGTGCACACTCCTAGTCAACATCCCCATCATGCATTGCTTCTTTTGTACTTTACATAAATGACATCAAACAGTATGTACCCTGTAGTGTCTGGCTTCTTTTGCTCAACACGGTTTAAGGGATTCTCCCACATTATTGAACGTAGTTGCAGATCATTCTTGCTCATTATAGTCTAGTATGCCACAGTATGAATGTACCAAAATTTACTTATCCATACTGCTGTTGGTGGACAGTTGGGTTATGTCCCCTATTATGACCAGTGCTGCAGTAAACACTGACACACAGGTTTTAGGTGAACTTCTTCATTTCTTTTGGGTAACTGCTTACCAGTGAGATTGCTGGATCGAACGGTAAGTGTGTGTTTAACTTTATAAAGAACCAGCAAATTGTTTTCCAAGGAGTCTTTACTATTTGCATCCCCATCATCATTGTATGAGCTGCATCTGTTCAGCATTTGCTATTGTACTTTTAAATTTCATCTACGCTAGTAAGTATGCTGTGGTATCTTGTGATTTTAATTTTCATTTCTTAATGCCTAAAAAAGTAGAATATCTTTACATGTACCTGTTTGCCTTCTGCATAGCCTCTTTGTTAAAGTGTCAGTTAAGTAATGTACTTTTTTTTCCACTTAAAATTTTTTTTAATGTTTATGTATTTTTGAGAGCGAGAGAGACAGAGACAGAGTGTGAGCAGAGGAGGGGCAGAGAAGGAGACACAGAATCTGAAGCAGGCTCCAAGCTCCAAGCTGTCAGCACAGAGCCTGATGTGGGGCTTGAACCCATGAACTGTAAGATCATGACCTGAGCCGAAGTTGGACATTCAACAGACTGAGCCACCCAGGCACCCCCATTTTTCCACTTTTTTAAAAAAGATTTTGTTTTTAAGTAATCTCTGCACCCAAAATGGGGCTCAAACTTACAAGAGTCACTCTGGAGATCAAGAGTCACGTGCTCTCTTGATTGAGCCAGCCAGGTGCCCCGGTAATTTGTTCATTAAAATTTGGGTTGTTTGGTTTCTTACTGTTGATTTCTGAGGGTTCTTTATATATTCTTGATATAAATTGTTTGTTGGACGTATGATTTGCAAATATTTTCTCCTAGGGTGAAGCTTGTCTGATTCTTGCTATTTTAACACTGTTCATGGTTTATTTGTGCACAAGAGTTTTAAACTTTTATTTATACAAATTGTCAGTCTGTTTTTTTAATATCTCTTGTTAGTGTATTTCTTAAGAAGGATTATTGAAGTTACATCCACTTTCCTTTCTACCCTTGGAAAAATAATATTAAAAACCATCAATGTACGTATTAAATTCTACATTTTTCCTATCTGATATCTGCTCCTTTCTCTCAAAAACTGAAATAACTTAGCATGTCTTCACTGCTTTCTCTCCTTTCCTCATGTTGTGAGGTAATTCCAGACTGCTATCTCATATCATCTTTTAGGTTCATTTTTGGTTCTTGTTTTTATTTTCCTTGAGGCATGTTGTCTAGATATTTTTTTCCTGGGAGAGTTCATAGGTTACAAACTTTCTGAGTTCTTGAATATTACAAAATTTTTCTCCCTCACTCTTTTTTTAAAATTTTATTTATTTTATTATTTTTTTGAATATGAAATTTATTGTCAAATTGGTTTCCATACAACACCCAGTGCTCATCCCAAAAGGTGCCCTCCTCAATACCCATCACCCACCCTCCTCTCCCTCCCATCCCCCATCAACCCTCAGTTTGTGCTCAGTTTTGAAGAGTCTCTTATGCTTTGGCTCTCTTCCTCTCTAACTTCTTTTTTTTTCTTCCCCTCCCCCATAGACTTCTGTTAAGTTTCTCAGGATCCACATAAGAGTGAAAACATATGGTATTTGTCTTTCTCTGTATGACTTATTTCACTTAGCATCACACTCTCCAGTTCCATCCACTTTCTACAAAGGGCCAAATTTCATTCTTTCTTATTGCCATATAGTATTCCATTGTGTATATAAACCACAGTTTCTTTATCCATCCGTCAGTTGATGGACATTTAGGCTCTTTCCATAATTTGGCTCCTGTTGAGAGTGCTGCTATAAACATTGGGGTACAAGTGCCCCTATGCATCAGTACTCCTGTATCCCTTGGGTGAATTCCTAGCAGTGCTATTGCTGGTTCATCGGTAGGTCTATTTTTAATTTTTTGAGGAAATTCCACACTGTTTTCCAGAGCGGCTGCACCAGTTTGCATTCCCACCAACAGTGCAAGAGGGTTCTGGTTTCTCCACATCCTCTCCAGCATCTATAGTTTCCTGATTTGTTCATTTTAGCCACTCTGACTGACATGAGGTGATATCTCAGTGTGGTTTTGATTTGTATTTCCCTGATGAGGAGCGACGTTGAGCATCTTTTCATGTGCCTGTTGGCCATCTGGATGTCTTCTTTAGAGAAGTGTCTATTCATGTCTTCTGCCCATTTCTTCACTGGATTATTTGTTTTTCGGGTGTGGAGTTTGGTGAGCTCTTTATAGATTTTGGATACTAGCCCTTTGTCCAATATGTCATTTGCAAATATCTTTTCCCATTCTGTTGGTTGCCTTTTAGTTTTGTTGATTGTTTCCTTTGCTGTGCAGAAGCTTTTTATCTTCATGAGGTCCCATTAGTTCATTTTTGCTTTTAATTCCCTTGCCCTTGGGGATGTGTCAAGTAAGAATTTGCTGCGGCTGAGGTCAGAGAGGTTTTTTCCTGCTTTCTCCTCTAGGGTTTTGATGGTTTCCTGTCTCACATTCAGGTCCTTTATCCATTTTGAGTTTATTTTTGTGAATGGTGTAAGAAAGTGGTCTAGTTTCATCCTTCTGCATGTTGCCGTCCAGTTTTCCCAGCACCATTTGTTAAAGAGACTGTCTTTTTTCCAATGGATATTCTTTCCTGATTTGTGAAAGATGAGTTGGCCATATGTTTGTGGGTCTAGTTCTGGGGTTTCTATTCTATTCCATTGGTCTGTGTGTCTGTTTTTGTGCCAATACCATGCTGTCTTGATGATGACAGCTTTGTAGCAGAGGGTAAAGTCTGGGATTGTGATGCCTCCTGCTTTGGTGTTCTTCCTCAAAATTACTTTGGCTATTCAGGGCCTTTTGTGGTTCCATACAAGTTTTAGGATTGCTTGTTCTAGCTTCGAGAAGAATGCTTGTGCAATTTTGATTGGGATTGCATTGAATGTGTAGATAGCTTTGGGTAGTATTGACATTTTAACAATATTTACTCTTCCAACCCATGAGCACGGAATGTTTTTCCATTTCTTTATATCTTCTTCAATTTCCTTCATAAGCTTTCTATAGTTTTCAGAATACAGATCTTTTACATCTTTGGTTAGGTTTATTCCTAGGTATTTTATGCTTCTTGGTGCAATTGTGAATGGGATCAGTTTCTTTATTTGTCTTTCTGTTGCTTCATTATTAGTGTATAAGAATGCAACTGATTCCTGTACATTGATTTTGTATCCTGCGACTTTGCTGAATTCATGTATCAGTTCTAGCAGACTTTTGGTGGAGTCTATCGGATTTTCCATGTATAATATCATCTCATCTGCAAAAAGTGAAAGCTTGACTTCATCTTTGCCAATTTTGATGCCTTTGATTTCCTTTTGTTGTCTGATTGCTGATGCTAGAACTTCCAACACTATGTTAAACAACAGCGGTGAGAGTGGACATCCCTGTCGTGTTCCTGATCGCAGGGAGAAAGCTCTCAGTTTTTCCCCATTGAGGATGATATTAGCTGTGGGCTTTTCATAAATGGCTTTTATGATGTTTAAGTATGTTCCTTCTATCCCAACTTTCTCGAGCATTTTTATTAAGAAAGGGTGCTGAATTTTGTCAAATGCTTTTTCCGCATCGATTGACAGGATCATATGGTTCTTATCTTTTCTTTTATTAATGTGATGTGTCACATTGATTGATTTGCGAAAGTTGAACCAGCCCTGCATCCCAGGAATGAATCCCACTTGATCATGGTGAATAATTCTTTTTATATGCTGTTGAGTTTGATTTGCTAGTATCTTACTGAGAATTTTTGCATCCATATTCATCAGGGATATTGGCCTGTAGTTCTCTTTTTTTACTGGGTCTCTGTCTGGTTTAGGAATAAAAGTAATGCTGGCTTCATTGAATGAGTCTGGAAGTTTTCCTTCCCTTTCTATTTTTTGGAATAGCTTGCAAAGGATAGGTATTATTTCTGCTTTAAATGTCTGGTAGAATTCCCCTGGGAAGCCATCTGGTCCTGGACTCTTATTTGTTGGGAGATTTTTGATAACTGATTCAATTTCTTCACTGGTTATGGGTCTGTTCAAGCTTTCTATTTCTTCCTGTTTGAGTTTTGGGAGCGTGTGAGTGTTTAGGAATTTGTCCATTTCTTCCAGGTTGTCTAGTTTGTTGGCATATAATTTTTCATAGTATTCACTGATAATTGCTTGTATCTCTGAGGGATTGGTTGTAATAATTCCATTTTCATTCATGATTTTATCTATTTGGGTCATCTCCCTTTTCTTTTTGAGAAGCCTGGCTAGAGGTTTATCAATTTTGTTTATTTTTTCAAAAAACCAACTCTTGGTTTCATTGATCTGCTCTACTGTTTTTTTAGATTCTATATTGTTTATTTCTGCTCTGATCTTTATTATTTCTCTCCTTCTGCTGGGTTTGGGGTGTCTTTGCTGCTCTGCTTCTATTTCCTTTAGGTGTGCTGTTAGATTTTGTATTTGGGATTTTTCTTGTCTCTTGAGATAGGCCTGGACTGCAATATATTTTCCTCTAAGGACTGCCCTCGCTGTATCCCAAAGCATTTGGATTGTTGTATTTTCATTTTCATTTGTTTCCATATATTTCTTAATTTCTTCTCTAATTGCCTGGTCGACCCATTCATTCTTTAGTAGGGTGTTCTTTAACCTCCATGCTTTTGGAGGTTTTCCAGACTTTTTCCTGTGGTTGATTTCAAGCTTCATAGCATTGTGGTCTGAAAGTATGCATGGTATGATCTCAATTCTTGTATACTTATGAAGGGCTGTTTTGTGACCCAGTATGTGATCTATCTTGGAGAATGTTCCATGTGCACTCGAGAAGAAAGTATATTCTGTTGCTTTGGGATTCAGAGTTCTAAATATATCTGTCAAGTCCATCTGATCCAATGTATCATTCAGGGCCCTTGTTTCTTTATTGATCCCGTGTCTAGATGATCTATCCATTGTTGTAAGTGGAGTATTAAAGTCCCTTGCAATTACCACATTTTTATCAATAAGGTTGCTTATGTTTGTGATTAATTGTTTTATATATTCGGGGGCTTCTGTATTTGGCTCATAGACATTTATAACTGTTAGCTCTTCCTGATGGATAGACCCTGTAATTATTATATAATGCCCTTCTTCATCTCTTGTTACAGCCTTTAAAGTCTAGTTTGTCTGATATAAGTATGGCTACTCCAGCTTTCTTTTGACTTCCAGTAGCATGATAGATAGTTCTCTATCCCCTCACTTTCAATCTGAAGGTGTCCTTAGGTCTAAAATGAGTCTCTTGTAGACAGCAAATAGATGGGTCTTGTTTTTTTTATCCATTCTGATACCCTATGTCTTTTGGTTGGCACATTTAGTCCATTTACATTCAGTGTTACTATAGAAAGATATGGGTTTAGAGTCATTGTGATGTCTGTAGGTTTCATGCTTGTAGTGATGTCTCTGGTACCTTGTCTCACAGGATCCCCCTTAGGATCTCTTGTAGGGCTGGTTTAGTGGTGATGAATTCCTTCAGTTTTTGTTTGTTTGGGAAGACCTTTATCTCTCCTTCTATTCTAAATGACAGACTTGCTGGATAAAGGATCCTCGGCTGCATATTTGTTCTGTTCATCACATTGAAGATTTCCTGCCATTCCTTTCTGGCCTGCCAAGTTTCAGTAGATTAATCCATCACTAGTCTTATCAGTCTCCCTTTATATGTTAGAGCATGTTTATCCCTAGCTACTTTCAGAATTTTCTCTTTATCCTTGTATTTTGCCAGTTTGATTACGATATGTCGTGCAGAAGATTGATTCAAGTTACGTCTGAAGGGAGTTCTCTGTGCCTCTTGGATTTCAATGCCTTTTTCCTTCCCCAGATCAGGGAAGTTCTCAGCTATTATTTCTTCAAGTACACCTTCAGCACCTTTCCCTCTCTCTTCCTCTTCTGGAATCCCAATTATGCGTATGTTACTATGTTTAATTGTGTCACTTAGTTCTCTAATTCTTCCCTCATACTGCCGGATTTTTTTTTTCTTTCTCAGCTGCCTCTTTTTCCATAATTTTATCTTCTAATTCACCTATTCTCTCCCTTGCCTCTTCAATCCAAGCTGTGGTCACCTCCATTTTATTTTGTAACTCATTTATAGCATTTTTTAGCTCCTCCTGACTGTTTCTTAGTCCCTTGATCTCTGTAGTAATAGATTCTCTGCTGTTCTCTATACTTTTTTCAAGCCCAGCGATTAATTTTATGACTATTATTTTAAATTCATTTTCTGTTACATTGCAAAATCATTTTTGATCAGTTCGTTAGCTGTCGCTACTTCCTGGAGTTTCTTTTGAGGAGAATTCTTCCATTTCTTCATTTTGGATAGTCCCTGGAGTGACGCGGAACTGCAGGGCTCTTCCTCTGTGCTGTCTGGAGTAACTTGTGTTGGTGGGCGGGGCCGCGGTCAGACCTGATGTCTGCCCCAGCCCACCGCTGGGGCCACAGTCAGACTGGTGTGTACCTTATCTTCCCCTCTCCCAGGGGCAGGACTCACTGTGGAGTGGTGTGGCCTCTGTCTGTGCTTCTTGCACACTGCCAGGCTTGTGGTGCTGCTTCGATGGGATCTGGTGTATTAGCTGGGGTGGATCCGCAAGGTGCACAGAGTCGGGAGGGGCAGGCTCAGCTCGCTTTGCCTTCGGTGGTCTGCTTCGGGTCCCCTCATTCTTAAAAGACTAGATAATTATTACAGGTCAAAAATAATTTCAAAATATTGTTCCATTGTCTTCTGCACCCAGTATTACAGTGAGGGATGCAATACTATCTGATTGATATGTACTGACTTATCTATTTATTTTCTTTGAAAGTTTTAAGATTTTCTTTTTATCTTTGGTTTTCTTAAATGTCACCACAATATTCTAGGTGTTGGTCTTTAAAAAATTTATTTTATTTATGTATTTATTTATTTATATATTTGAAATTTTTAAAAAAATTCCCTTCTGACACTTTGTGTCTCCTTTCAATTAAAAAACCCTTAGAGCCAAAGCATAAGAGACTCTTAAAAACTGAGAACAAACTGAGGGTTGATGGGGGGTGGGAGGGAGGGGAGAGTGGGTGATGGGTATTGAGGAGGGCACCTTTTGGGATGAGCACTGGGTGTTGTACGGAAACCTATTTGACAATAAATTTCATATATTGAAAAAAAACCCCATGTATTCTTGGAAACCTTATTCTGTTTATTTCTTGAAGTCAATTCTCTTTCTAATTCAATATTTTTCATATCTGCAACTCCTGTTATATGGGTATTGATTATTATGTTGCCTCTGAAATCCCCAGTTTTTTAATTTTTGCATATAAATTGGCATCCAGCTCTTTTAGGTCCATAAAATCTATAGGCAAGAAGGCTATAGGCAATTGTCATGGGTGTCCTTATAAATTAACTAGGCTAATGGAACAAATAAAAAGAAAGCTTTAGTCTAATGATTTTGACAACATAGACAGTGTTAAGGTAACTGTCTAATACTATGGCTCTAACACTTGTTAATTGATATAACTACTGAAATTATCTTCCTTAGTAAATTTAAGTTTTGCAACAATGAGACCAAAAGACTTTTTTGGAGGATAGGGTAGAGTTGATGTGGAAGTCTGTTTAGATTTCTCAATTTTATGCTTTTTTTCTTTTCTTTTCTTTCCTTTTCTTTAGTTCGTTCTTTCTTTCTTTCTTTCTTTCTTTCTTTCTTTCTTTCTTTTTTCTTTTTTTTTTTTAAATCTCCAAATAGGACTTCCACACTAAAGAAATTGCCTGGGGCAGGTTACTTATACATTTTCCTCACCACTAAAGTGAGGATTACTGGACTAGTGTGAAGTGAAAATTGGGTAATAAGAGTATTTTTTAAATTGAAGTATATTTTTAATTTTTAATTTGGTTATTCCATTTTATGAACAAGGAGAATTTCTCAGTCTTTTCGTGAATTTATTCTTCTCTGATACCATGATCAAATATCATTAGAATGCAGTCCCCTAGCTAAAAGAGGAAGGAATTGTGATCAGGCACTGACTTTTGGTATAGCTTTTTTTTTTTTTTAATTTTTTTTTTCAACGTTTTTTATTTATTTTTGGGACAGAGAGAGACAGAGCATGAACGGGGGAGGGGCAGAGAGAGAGGGAGACACAGAATCGGAAACAGGCTCCAGGCTCCGAGCCATCAGCCCAGAGCCTGACGCGGGGCTCGAACTCACGGACCGCGAGATCGTGACCTGGCTGAAGTCGGACGCTTAACCGACTGCGCCACCCAGGTGCTGTGGTATAGCTTTAAGTCAACAATTTACTGTGCATTTATAGTTTTTACCAGGTCTCAGTGGATTGCCTTTAGTATTAGCCTGATCCATGTAAGCCTCCTCAGTGAATATGCTGAGAAACTTAGACTCCTAGAAATGATTATAATAGCCAGAGTTTATTTAACATCAACAATATCCCAGATAAAGCACTAATAACTATGTATCCATTGTCTCAATAATCTTGATAACCCTATGATGAAGATAGTATATTATACCCATTTTCAAGATGAGGAAAGTAAGGACCTTGCACAGGGCCCTATTTCTTTTACACAGCAGTTAGGAATCAAACTCAGATAGTTTGACTGCAGCGTCCATACTCTTTAACATTATGCTGTGCTGACAGGCATTGATAATATAAGAAACGGTTTTTGAAATGAATATATATCATTTGCACAAAAATGTGAAGCTCTATTTATAATTCCTCAGGATGCTGGCACTTCATCCTATATAGCATTTGAAAGCCCTTCAAAACAACTTTATAATTTGGCTTCATCCCACATATATTTTTATTTATTTATTTATTTATTTATTTATTTATTTATTTATTAATGTTTATTAGTTTTGAGATAGAGAGAGACAGAGAGCAAGCAGGGAAGGGGCAGAGAGAGAGGGAGACACAGAATGCAAAGCAGGCTCCAGGCTCTGAGCTGTTAGCACAGAGCCTGTCGTGGGGCTCAAACCCACAGACCACGAGATCGTGACCTGAGCTGAAGTTGGATGTTTAACCGACTGAGCCACCCAGGCGCCCCAGCACATATATTTTTTTAAAGTTTACTTATTTTGAGAGAGCGAGCAAGAGCAAGTGAGCGTGGGTGGGGGAGGACGGAAAGAGAGAACCTCAAGCAGGCTCCACGCTGGCAGTGTGGTGCCAGATCCCATGAACTGTGAGATCATGACCTGAGCGGATACTAAGAGTCAGAGGCTTAACTGACTGAGCCATCCAGGTGCCCCCTCATCCTATGTATTTGCATGGTATTCCCAGTGCTCCCCAGAATGCACCCTTTCTGTATTGTTGGGAATCTTTTCTGACATTCAACATATGATATGCTCTGTTGGCTACAGTGCATGTGAATCATCATTGTAAGTGATATGGCAACCCGGGTTGCTTTTAGGCTACATGTGGATGAATTTGAATGGGACACTTTCTTGAGGGGATTTTTCTTATAGAATCTACTCTGAATACATGACATGCATATGTGGCCCACAGTCCCTGCCTGAGTTGGTATGTGTTTCCTTTGGTTGCTGATCCTGCAATGACATCTCACAGAAAACATTACAATTGCTCCTTTAGCTTCTCTGATTTAAAGCAGTTTTCTTCCATAGGGTACTGTGTATTTTAAGCTTAGTTAAGAGGTCTGTTGGAAGAACATTCTTAGGCCTCTACTTTGTTTGCTTCAAGATAGGATAGAAGCCTTCGTTGGCACAAGTTCTGTGAAGCCTTGCTAACTGATGGGAACTGTGGTAAGCAAAAAAGTCCACTCAGTTTGTGGGGTGGAGACTGGATTAATTGCTTGTCAGGAGTGCTTGAGAAAGAATGGGCCACATACAGTTCATTTTTGTCATTAGAGAAGAGACTTAGGAGCCACTAACTTTTTTAAAAAGTTTTTAAAATGTTTTTATTTATTTTTGAGACAGAGAGAGACAGGGCATGAGCAGGGGAGGGGCAGAGAGAGAGGGAGACACAGAATCTGAAGCAGGCTCCAGGCTCTGAGCTGTCAGCACAGAGCCCGACGTGGGGTTCGAACTCACAGACCATGAGATCATGACCTGAGCCAAAGTCGGCCCTTAACTGACTGAGCCATCCAGGCGCCCCTGGAGCCACTAACTTTTGACTGTTCTTCAGGGGTACTCAACACAAGGGCTTAATTGGTACAAAGCTTCTCTGTGATCCCTCCTTTGTCTGGTTGTCAGTATGTGGATGATGAGATTACAGGACCCCAAAATTCTAAAACTAACGAGTACTAATCCATAGGATACTCTGGAATGTGGGGTGACATGGTTAAACAGGAACATAATGATTACGTGCAGAAGGGGATGCCAGTGAAGGTGGCAAGCTCATGGATGACAGTAATTGGTCAGGGTTTTTGTGGTAGAAAAGTATTCTGATTTTCTTTTCTTGTCTCCTCACTTAATGTAGGTTAAGTTCAGAAATGGGGGAGGGAGTCCTGAGCTGTTGCCTGGCTTCTGATCTATCCTGCTGGCTCTTCTTCTCGCTCATGGGCTCTCATCTTTGTGTCTACTTGATTTACTCCTTATTTTGTGCTGCTTCCAAGCTCTCTGATGGTGGTTGCATTTAACATGTGTAGAAAAAAATGAGTAAATAAATGAGAAGAGGAGAGGATTTTGCTGGCCACTACCCTACAATCAGGGGTTCTTGGTCTGAGGACACATAGGTGGTTCAACCTGTGGATGTTTTCAGTCATGAGCAGGTCAGGACTCCAGTCCAGACCAATTGATTGAGAAACTGGGTGGGCCTACGGCCTCTGCAGTTTTGAAATGGTCTCCAGGTGATTCTAATGTTCATGTCTGATTGGCAACAGCTGCCCTAGATCCATGGTTCTCAAACTTGGTTTTGCATCAGAATCACCCGGTAGGTTTGTTAAACCACAGATTTTGGGGCTCCACCCCCAGAATTTCAACAGACCTGAGGTGGAGCCCAGGAATTAGGTTTTTGACCAGTTCCCACGTGATACTGACCCTGCCGGTCTGGGGCCCCCACTCTGAGGACCATTGCCCAAGATTTTTGTAACAGCTATGATGAGAAGTTGTGTATTAACAGTACTCAGTAGTTAGCTGCACATTAAATCAAAATACTGATGCCTGAGTCTTACTCTCTAATCACAACTGAAATTCCATGGGAAGAGCCAGGGTGTCTTTTGTTTGTAAAATTTCCCCAGCTGATTAAGCACAGTGAGGTGTGAGAAATACTACTCTAGACCTTTGCTGCTCTGAGCTTGGGACCAGTAGCACTGGCATCATCATCACTTGGGAGCTTGTTAGGAATGCAGAACCTCATTCCTCCCCTTGGACCTACAAAATTTGCATTTTGATAAGATACATGTAGACACATTAAAGATTGAGAAGCACTGCTCTAGAGAACTACTGTTCATCTTTGATGCTCATGGAATAATTTGTTTCTTATCTCTGAAGGTGGAATGCAAGTTCCCTAAGGGTTGGCTTCTTGGCTAATTCATCCTCAGCCCAGAGTACCTAGCATAGTGGGTTTTTTTGTTTTGTTTTTGTTTTTGTTTTGCACATGGAGCTGCTCAATAAATACTTTTGAATAAATGAATTTTCCTTTTGTTGGAATTTGACACCCCTTCTCATCTACAAAGTGCAACCACACTCTTTCTACTACTGGGTATGCTTTTGCCCACCTCTCAGATAAGGGCCCTCACATTGTCATATCATTTTAATTGCCCCCAAATATCATAGTATTAAGAAAAACCTCATGGGCAGGAGTTATTTCAGACATTCCTGAAGCTTTAAGAAAAAGCAACTGGGATGCTTCCACACAGACTCCACACATTGTGACCCAGAGGTTCACTTTGTGGGCCAAAGTGAACCTTTGCTCTCACATAAACTAACATTCATTCTTCTTGGAATTCCCATAACTGCACACAGTTACATGTACTGAGAGTCTTCCCTTAGAATTTCAGGAGTGCTCCTCTGATCACTTTTTCTGATAATGTGTGGAACTTGAAACAAATTTAAAGATAATTTATCACTTGGCACTGTTCATTCTCCTTATCTTGGCAGAGATTTCACATTTAGAAAAATTTTAACCTGGGAAATGGTCACACTGAACAACTTTAAGAATTACCAAATCCTGGGAGGTTTCTCCAAGTAGAGTGTGGTAGGAGAATAATGCCCCACTCCAAAGTCCTAACTGGTCTAGGTCATAATCCCCACCTGTGTAAACACGTGAATATGTTCCTTTACGTGGTAAAAGGGTCTTTGCAGATATGATTAAAGACCTTAAGATGGGGAGATAATCCCGACTCATCCCAGAGAACTGAATGTGATCACATGAGTCTTTAAAAGCCCGCAACCTTCTGGCTACAAGGAACTAGAGAGATAGCAGTGTAAGAACTTGACCATCCAAAAATGAAAAAATGGGGCCATGAGCCAAGAAATGCAGGTGGTCTCTAGAAGCTGGAAAAGTAAGGAAACACATCCTCTCCTGGAACCTCCAGAAAGGGACGCAGACCTGCTGACACCTTGATTTTAGCCTGCTGAGACCAGTGCTGGACATTTGACCCACAGAGCTATATGATAGCAAGTTTTGTTTTTAAGGTACCAAATTCATGGTAACTTGTTACAGCAGAAATAGGAAACTAATACAAAGAGTAAGACACTCTTTTCATTTCTAGGTATGTTAGGAGGTACAGACCAGGGTACAGGCATGTAATAAAGAGTCTGTTACATTCCTCTGTGTCATCTAAATCTTCCCAGTTATCAGAAAATACTTTTATATTTTGGCATAAACTCTATTTCTAAAATTCCTTCCTTCCCCTCCCCTAATGTGAAGTTCAGAAGATTGGAAGAGGTTAGATGCGGTCCCATGTCCTCAAACACCTACTGCTAATCCAGGTCTCAAATTTCCATTATTAGAGACCCGTGGCTTACATCTTCTTCAGTTTTCATGTGTTCCCTTCTGTTCCAAGCACTTAGACCTCCAGAGAGGTACCAGCTGTAAACTCTTCTGGGAGAATATGATGACTTTATCACTACATGTGGGAGTGATAGATTATGTGGGAATAGTGAAGAGAGGTAAAGGAGCAACCTCACTATCATCACAATTTTGTCAAGAGTTATTTACCTAAAATAGTTAAGGAAATTTAAATGAGATGCTAAAGGGAAAATGTTTTTGTGCATATTTATTTAGTGCCCACCCTGTGCCGTGTGCTTTATTTCGGTGATCTCATTTAATCTTTCAACAACCCTGTGAACTGTCACATGTGGGGTTTTATTTTACCCAATTTGCAAGTCAGTAAGTTAATCTATTAATGTTGAAACTAGATTTTCCAGTGAGTTTTAGTCTCTTATTTCAGATGCTGGTAGATGAGACCTCTAGGTGAGAGACAAAGGATTTTATTACTCACATTGCAGCAAACAGCATGAGCACCAGCATTTTGTGCCAGATCCCTTTGCGACCCAAGGTCCAGTGGGGCAAGCCAGTAGGGGTCCAGATGGATACTATGCCCACAGTATTTTTTTGTCATAGCTGGGGAACCCTGAGCTCTAGGAATCTACCACTTTTATAGGAAGTAGTGAGTGAGTAATCATGCTCTTTGTTCCTGAGGGAGACACCACCTCATCCCTCAAAGGTGCTTGCTGCAAATACAACCGTGAGAAATTGCCTGGGTGAAGAAACAACAGTTAGGGCCTAGCATTTTTGGTATACCCTTCATGCCAGCTGTGAGCACGAGAGACTCGTGGAGAATTGTCTTTCGCAACACAAAATTTGTATTATTATCCCCATCTCACAAACAAGACATTTGAGGTGAAAGAAAGTTGAATAACTTGTCTAAGGACACAAGATGTAGTGAGGACAAGATTCAAATTCATATCTAGAGTCAAAAACCCATGATCTTCCCATTATATGCTGCTGTCCACTGGGAAGACTACCGGAAAAATAATTACACCACAATATTTTTTAAATAATTAAAAAAATGTTTACTTAATTTTCAGAGAGAGAGAGAGAGAGAGAGAGAGAAAGCAGGGGAGAGGCAGAGAGAGACACACATACAGAATCCAAAGCAGGCTCCAGGCTCTGAGCTCTCAGCACAGAGCCCAATGCGGGACTTGAACTCATGGACCACGAGATCATGACCTGAGCCAAAGTTGGATGCTTAACCGAGTGAGCCACCCAGGCACCCCACACCACAATATGTTTTAATCATGAATTAATAAGATAACAAAAGCAAACAATATTTAAAAAAAAAGACTACAAGGTAGTAGGATTTTTGCTGGACATGTAAATAAATTTATTCATTCTTTTACAAACATTACTAAAAACTTTCTGTGTATTTTCTCTGTGGTAGGAAATGATGGAGAGCATGAAGAGAAAGCAGGAGAAAAATGAGGAAAAAGGAATGTTCTGGTAAGTGGAATGCCTCAGCACCACTTTGCACAATAGTGTTCTGAATTGCTGAACTCAAAACTCGAGACTGTAGAACTTTGACATCCAGAAAGGTTGCTTTTTCTGAACTCCTAATCACTTTAAATTGAAAGTCACTTCAGTCTCCTTCCTGTGGCTTCTCTGGATCTTTGGCTTCATTGAAGTGTAACCTGGGGAGTGTCTGTGGAAATTTATCACGGCATTAAACAAGAAGATACATTTGATTCAGAAATACCGAATCTTCTTTTTAAAGTCCAAATGTTAAAAGACGCTTAGAATAAATTTTAATGTGAGTCGTTGGAAGGATTCTTTCCATTTGAACTCTGTACTCATGCAAAAGGACAAACTCATTAAGTTCTCAAAAGTCTCCAAGGAAGATGGTGATAATTGAGCGCTAAACTGTGGCACTTCCAGGTTTCTGTTAAAAGCTGAGAATGTAAAAACTATTTGATCCTTTGACATCACTTATCTGAACACATTATTATTATAAACACTTATGGTTGTAGACATTGGAGCAGAGAAATTCTCAGCTTTTGGAAAGCCTAGGGAAAATGGTAAGTGTGACGTCTTCTGCCTATCCGGTTCCTGTCTTTTCTATTGACCTCATCTTTTGATTTTATATTCCTTTAGGCTTAACTCCTAGAGATCTTTGTCTGGAATCCAGTCTACATTGAAAGTCAAAAAAGCAAATAATATGCTTGTGTATCTGTGTGTATACAAATGTCTACAAGGATATTTATCTACCCAAATGTTAGCTCTAGGTTGTCACTGAGTCGTGGGGTCACAGGCATTCTCAGTGTCCTCAGCTGAGGTTGGGTTGCCTGCCATGGAGAAGGACTTTTCTCCTTGCCTCTGGCTTTCCATTTTGCAGTTTGCTTCACCCTGTGTTGTGTTCTTTCGTCCCACATACAGCACATGAGCGCCTCTTCCTCAGTGCTGATGTGTGGGTGTTTGGTGGTGAGAGAGGAAGGGAAAGGTGGGCATGTAAAAGCAACTGGGGGTGCCAGCCTGGGCAGGTGACCTTCCCTTACATCTCTTAGGGTGTTTGAAGGCATAGGGCTGTCATTTCTTTTGGCCTGCAGGCCTTTCTTTCTGTTAATTCATTTGACAGTAATTTACTGAGTGATCTCATGTGCCAAGTACTTCCTAGGTACTAGGGATCTAGCAGCAAACAAAGCAAATTTCCTTCTTTCATGGAGTTTACGTTCTAGCAGACAATCGAAAAATTTAAAACCCTAAAATATGATATGCCACATTATGATAAATGATGGGGAAGAAAAATAAAATGGGGTGAAGCAGATGGAAAGTGAGGGGAGGTGAAGGTGAAGGAGCTGCTTTCTATCAGTGAAGAGGAAGAGCCTCTCTGATGAGGGGTTGAGTAAAGACCCGAAGGAAACAAGGGAAGGAGCTGCTATTCCAGGCTGAGGGAACAGCATACAAGGTCGCAAGGTGTGTGTGTCCCTTGGCTCTTTAAGGAGCAGAAGATATGTTGATGTATCAGGGTAGAGTGAGTGTGCTGGGCAGTGTCGAAGAGGACGGAGTGGTGTCTGGGTCTCAGGCCACGTGCAGCCTTGCTGGCCACAGTGTGGTGATCTATAGATTTTACTTGAGTGACAAAGAAAGCCACTGAGGAATTTTCCGAGGTGGGGTGGGGGAAGTGACCTGATACACTTTAGAAGAACCATTTGCTATCTTGTCTATTACAATTTATTTGAATATGCTAGACAGTGAGTTCCAACACTTAATGACCTCTTTTTCATTAAGTGTTGAAGAAATACATCTTTAATATGTTACTGGGTGTATTTGAGAATTATATTCAGTGTTGCAATACATCAGGAAGTGATGCTTTCCGAAGCAGAAAATAACCAGAGAGATGAAGGAGGCCATTGACCCTTATCTAACTGATGGACACAAATCTTTGTTCCGAGTACAGGTGTGTGGGAAAGGTAACTATTTTCCTTTAAGTATATGATAAACATACTCCTAGTATGATCTCCTTTATGCTGGGAGTTTCCTTTTATATCTGGGTCTCACATAAGTTAGAGGGTTAGGATGCATCGTAGCAGCGATTCTCTGAGTGTGGTCGCCAGAGCAGTGATATCAACATCACCTGAGTACTTGTTAGAAATGTAGATTCTTAGTCCCCACCCCAGAGTTGCTGAACCCGAATCTGTATGCTAGCAGGCTTTCCAAGGGAACTCTAATGCACGTGAAAATTTGAGAATAACCCCATTATGTTGTCACGTCATGGGTAGGGCTTCTGGTCTGTGTTGTCATCAGTCCACAGTGGCATCACTGAGCCCTCTGGTGTTCTGTTGTGGATGCACGTGGGGCCCAGCTTTGTCCCTCATTCCTTCCTGACCTCACGCTCTTTCCAATCAAGTTCTTCCTCTCTCTCTGCTAATTTCTGTGCCGTTCTTAGGTACACTGCCTGCAAGGATTCTACTGCTGCTACCTCAAATTTGGCTATGGGAAATTTCGTGGTGTTATTGAAACTCAGGCTACTTAGGGGCCTCTCATCTTCACAAAATTATCCTGCCACTCCCTTTTTACTTTGTGTCTTGGGGAACTGGTCCCCACATGTCCATTTTTCTTAAGGAGTCTTGGTGTTTTCATAGCCTCAGCCCAAGAAGGGGAGTCCAAGTTTTCTCTATTCTCAGATTGCCCAAACTTAGCTGAATTTTGTGTTCCTGCAGTGGGCTCCTAGATGGGACACCTTCAGGATTTCGTCTCAGGATCCACTAGTGTCTGAGCTCATTTCACTTGCCATCTCCCCTTAGTAGTTGAGGAAATGCTTCATAGGTTCAGGCAAGAAAATTTGCTTGCTTTAGAAGTAACTCACCTAGGAGCTCCTGGGTGGTTCAGTCGGTTAAGCATCTGACTCTTGATTTTGGCTTAGGTCATGATCTCATGGTTCGTGAGTTGGAGCCCCACATCGGGCTCTGTGTTGACTGTGCAGAGCCTGCTTGGGATTCTCTGTCTTTCTCTTCCCCTCCCCTGCTCTTTCACTCTTTCTCAAAAATAAATAAATGAAAATTAAAAAAAAAAAGTAACTCACCTATAGTACAGGCCATCCATCATCAAAGTAGAAAAAGAGACTTTGGGGGGCGCCTGGGTGGCTCAACCGGTTGAGCGTCTGACTTTAGCTCAGGTCATGATCTCACGGTCTATGAGTTCGAACCCTGTGTCGGGCTCTGTGCTGACAGCTCGGAGCCTGGACCTTGCTTCGGATTCTGTGTCTCCTTCTCTCTCTGCACCTCTCCTGCTCACACTCTGTCTCTCTCTCTCAAAAATAAATGAACATTAAAAAAAAATTTTTTTTAAAGAAAAAGGGACTTTAGGAAAAGATTGCAAACAGGATTTTCTCCCCATCTTCACGGGTCCAGTGAACCATGATGCTGCCCTTTGTGTTCTGACTGCTTTGTTTATTTATTTATTTATTATAAATTTTTTAAAATGTTCATTTATTTCTGAGAGAGAGAGAGAGAGAGAGAGAGAGTGAGTGTGCACCTGTGAGTGGGGGAGGGGCAGAGAGAGAGGGAGACACAGAATCTGAAGCAGGTCCCAGACACAGAATCTGAAGCAGGTCCCAGGCTCTGAGGTGTCAGCACAGAGCCTGACGCGGGGTTCGAACTCATGGACTGTGAGATCATGTCCTGAGACAAAGTTGGATCTTCAACTGACTAAGCCATCCAGGTGCCCCAGGAATCCCATCATTTATATAGTAAGTCTGCTTTTTTGGGGTCCTCATTAGTTTGCAACAGTTAAAGTATATTAGGCATTGTAAGTATAAAGGCCTTGTTAACATGAATGCATGGCACAAAAACAGACACACAGACCAATGGAATAGAATAGAAACCCCAGAACTAGACCCACAAACATATGGCCAACTCATCTTTGACAAAGCAGGAAAGAACATCCAATGGAAAAAAGACAGCCTCTTTAACAAATGGTGCTGGGAGAACTGGACAGCAACATGCAGAAGGTTGAAACTAGACCACTTTCTCACACCATTTACAAAAATAAACTCAAAATGGATAAAGGACCTAAATGTGAGACAGGAAACCATCAGAACCTTAGAGGAGAAAGCAGGAAAAGACCTCTCTGACCTCAGCCGTAGCAATCTCTTACTCGACACATCCCCAAAGGCAAGGGAATTAAAAGCAAAAGTGAATTACTGGGACCTTATGAAGATAAAAAGCTTCTGCACAGCAAAGGAAACAACCAACAAAACTAAAAGGCAACCAACGGAATGGGAAAAGATATTCGCAAATGACATATCGGACAAAGGGCTAGTATCTAAAATCTATAAAGAGCTCACCAAACTCCACACACGAAAAACAAATAACCCAGTGAAGAAATGGGCAGAAAACATGAATAGACACTTCTCTAAAGAAGACATCCAGATGGCCAACAGGCACATGAAAAGATGTTCAGCGTCGCTCCTTATCAGGGAAATACAAATCAAAACCACACTCAGGTATCACCTCACGCCAGTCAGAGTGGCCAAAATGAACAAATCAGGAGACTATAGATGCTGGAGAGGATGTGGAGAAACGGGAACCCTCTTGCACTGTTGGTGGGAATGCAAATTGGTGCAGCCGCTCTGGAAAGCAGTGTGGAGGTTCCTCAGAAAATTAAAAATAGACCTACCCTATGACCCAGCAATAGCACTGCTAGGAATCTACCCAAGGGATACAGGAGTACTGATGCATAGGGGCACTTGTACCCCAATGTTCATAGCAGCACTCTCAACAATAGCCAAATTATGGAAAGAGCCTAAATGTCCATCAACTGATGAATGGATAAAGAAATTGTGGTTTATATACACAATGGAATACTACGTGGCAATGAGAAAAAATGAAATATGGCCTTTTGTAGCAACGTGGATGGAACTGGAGAGTGTGATGCTAAGTGAAATAAGCCATACAGAGAAAGACAGATACCATATGGTTTCACTCTTATGTGGATCCTGAGAAACTTAACAGGAACCCATGGGGGAGGGGAAGGAAAAAAAAAAAAAAAAAAAAGGACGTTAGAGTGGGAGAGAGCCAAAGCATAAGAGACTGTTAAAAACTGAGAACAAACTGAGGGTTGATGGGGGGTGGGAGGGAGGGGCGGGTGGGTGATGGGTATTGAGGAGGGCACCTTTTGGGATGAGCACTGAGTGTTGTATGGAAACCAATTTGTCAATAAACTTCATATAAAAAAAAAACATGAATGCAAATGAATGAATGAAATTTTGTATTTTGTTTTGAGCTGATCTGGATGATCAAAAATGATTTATGATAAGTTTTAAAATTAACTTTGCAATGAAGCCAAAAATTAAAAAAAAAATAATAAAAATTTTGTTTCCTTCTGAGAATAAATTTCAGAACCCTCAAGGGATTCTTGGGATCAACTTAAGAATTTATTTTTCCTTGGGGCACCTGGGTGGCTCAGTTGGTTGAGCGTCCAACTTTGGCTCAGATTATGATCTTGTGGTTGACGAGTTCCAGCCCCGTGTGGGGCCCTGTGCTGACAGCTCAGAGCCTGGAGCCTGCTCTGGATTCTGTCTCCCTCTCTCTCTGCCCCTCTCCCCACTCATGCTTTGTCTCTCTCTGTCTCCAAAATAAGATAAACATTTAAAAAAATTTAAAAAAAGAATTTACTTTGAATTTCTGGGGCCAGTAGTTTTATTAAAAAAAAATTTTTTTTAATGTTAATCTTAGAGAGAGAGAGACAGAGTGTGAGTGGGGAGGGGCAGAGAGAGAGGGAGACACAGAATCCCAAGCAGGCTCCAGGCTCTGAGCTGTCAGCACAGAACCAGACGCAGGGCTCAAACTCACGAACGTCAAAATCATGACCTGAGCTGAAGTCGGATGCTTAACCGACTGAGCCACCCAGGAGCCCCTCAGTAGTTTTGTTTTTATGTGCCACGGAACCACATTCTCTAGAGCTGTGGCACTGCCTGCCCCTCCTCCCACCCCATTTTTCCTGTCTGTATGAAACGTATTTGTGCATTTTTTTTCCAGGGGGAGAGTATAGTCTTATTTCTGGAAGGAAAGGAGCTTGTACTTGGATGTGAAATGAAAGGGTTCCTAGGGAGGATGAGGCTGATTGCAGTTGAAAGCTTTTTATGACAAGCTGGATGTCATTAATCCTTGTAAATATGTGATTTGTAATCACTATTTTGGAGGAAAAAGTTACACCAGCTCATTTTTAGTCTTGCTGTAATCCATGGTAATTTGGAGTGGTCAGAATCTAATCATGTCCACTTCTGATAGACTTTCAAAATAAGGCATCTTCTTAGCTCTCAAGCCTCATGAGGCCCCCACGTAGAAGGAGCTGGGAACGTACAGCAAAACCTCAAAATACAAGTCCTCGTTCTGTCATAAGGCACCGGACTGCCCCGTAGTGTACTTTTTATTCTCCAGATACATTTCCACAGTGGACAACCAGGACTTTCGCTAGCATGAAAGCTGATTAAAAGTGTTTTGAAATGTAGGAGAGGGATTAATTCCTTGCAAAATATTTTTTAAAAGTTCTGTTCTTTTCTAATCTATGAATTGTTGGAGAAGCTTCTCAGACTGTCTCCTGGCTATGGGGTGTGTGTGTGTGTGTGTGTGTGTGTGTGTGTGTGTGTGTTTTGGCTACATCATTACTCAAGCCAAGCTGATTAAGACTAATTTTGGTTAAAATAAATTCATGCCTGGGCAGACAACCAATGTGCAGAGTCTCAACCAGAGGCAATTAAAGTGAGATTCATGTTATGATGGAGACTTAATAATAACAGCTGCAGTATTTGACATAATTTTGATGAACCAATGGCAACATAATGTTCCCAGTGTGTCAGACCATCCTAGAATTTATTTGCTATATTTTATCTCACTTTAGAGTTGCTCTTTGATTCTGACACATCATTCTCCCTGGTAATGGTTTCAGATCAGCCTGTCTGATTCATGGCAGCACAGAGAAGGTTTTCTCAGGAGCTAGTAGGATGATAGCTGAAAAAAAACACGGAGAGACAGATGGTAGACTTTATTTTACTGGCTTATCTACTTTTGTGGAGAAGGATTACACATTAAAAGTAAGCAGCACCAGAAGTCACATCTAACTGAGGTTCATCTCCCATATTTCCCTGTGGGGAACTTAAAATACAGCATGAGGGACAGCCTAAAACCAGAGCAGGTAGGGGGAATAGACCCCCGAGGACATGTTCATGATGTGACGTGGGGCTGAAGTGGATCTGAGAGGTCATTTGCTTTGACACATCTAGCCTTCTTGCTACCTTGTCGTCAGAGAAGAGTTTAGTCTTTGCTTAAACACCTTAGGTGATAGGGAACTCTCTATTTCTACTTGTAGACAGTGTAACCGTGACATAATTCTTCCTTCTTTTGAGCTGATATTGACTTCTGAGTAATTTCATTCATTAATCCTGGCTAGGCTCTTTGGAAATAACAGAGAACAAATTGATTTCCTGTTCTACCTGGCAAGTATCTTGAATCTGAGCTAGAATGACATGTCTTCTACAAGCTAAATGTTCCTTGGATCATTCCCCATATCAAATGATTGGGTCCTGGCTCATAAGCCCTCTGAATTAGAGGAACTTGGAAGAGACAGAAATAGTTGAGTTTAAATTTGCTTAACCCACTTACATGGCACAAACATATTGAATATTCAATACCAGGCTGATAAAAATAAGAGTCTTGTTAACTTGGTTTTAAAGGATAAAGAAGGAGTGGGGCAGCAAAAGGCCATCTCCCCCTTCTTGTCACAGGCAGCACAGCCTTAGGTCTGGGGCCCGTCTCTGCAGAACTTGACTAATACTCAGGAGTCTCAGTGGTTCTATCCTGACCTTTTAATTGAAGTTGACCCACCCATTTATCACTCCAGGCTAGGCTTATAAATGCAAACATTTCTAGAGGAGAGGTTTCCAGAACTCTGATGGAGGTTTAGTGATCTGTCAATCTATTGAGACAAGGATTTGCTTGGGGACTTTGGGGTGGGTGTGTGGGTAGACCAATTCAGCCCGAGCCTTTTCTCTCCTTTCTTAACATGTTGGAGTTTCACATTTGATATTACTGATTGGAAAAATACTTCTGCAACTGGAAGACTTTTTTACCAACCAGGATGGTCTACCTCTTTCTTTTCTTCCCCTCGTCATCTTCAAGCCTTTTTAAAATTTCATCTTTCTGGTTCTGAGGCGGTAGATTATGTCCCTCACCAGAATTCCATTATCTGATCATAGAAGGCCCATTATCACGTAGGGGTGACTCAGAGAAGAGATAATAAAAAGATGATTAAAACCTGTCAGGTTTTATGAGGACCTCAGGTAGAGGGGCTTGAAGTAAGCTCCTCATTTCATGATGGTTAAAATCATCAGCCTGTCATGGCCGTTCTCCTGTTTTATTTCAGTTTTGCTTCCTCATCTTTTCTACATGGGCACCCAATCAAATGTGCTTGATACGTGTGGGTGATATGGGTCCTTGGTTATGTGTGACCCCATGTAAGACATACAGTGTTTCCTTTATGTGTGTTTGGAGTTTACATACATAGTATGGTGTTACAGGCCTTGTTTTGTTTCTTAAGTGTTTCGGTATGTAAATCTAGTCCAGTGTTTCCGATGCTGCAGTGATCCCATGATGGGCAGCCCTCCACCCAATATTCTTCTCCTCTTTCCTAGCCTGAACTCAACTCTTTGTAGGATGAGCATGCCTGTAGATCTGTGTGAGTTTGGGGGTGTTCCTGGGAATGGAATCCTGGTTGTGTAGAGTCATCAGGTATAGGAGAGATGCTGTGAACCAGTTTGCACCCTAATTAGCAGGAAATGAGGTACTTGTCTCCTTACATTTTTGCTAACACTTGTTCTTTTCTGGCTGCCTAATTTTTGAGTATGAAGTGGTATCACTTTTCCCATTTCTGATTATAAGCGAGGTGGGGCATCTCTTTACGTACTTGTCAGCCATTTGGGCTTCTCCTGTGAATAGTCTACTTTTTTTTTTTTTAATTTTTTTTTCAACGTTTATTTATTTTTGGGACAGAGAGAGACAGAGCATGAACGGGGGAGGGGCAGAGAGAGAGGGAGACACAGAATCGGAAACAGGCTCCAGGCTCTGAGCCATCAGCCCAGAGCCTGACGCGGGGCTCGAACTCACGGACCGCGAGATCGTGACCTGGCTGAAGTCGGACGCTTAACCGACTGCGCCACCCAGGCGCCCCAATAGTCTACTTTTTAATTGGATTTCTTGTCCTTTCCTTGTTGATTTGGAAAGACTAGCTGTATAGTCCTCATATGAATCCTGTGACATTTCAGACATTGCAAATATGGTAAAAAAATTTCTATCTAATATATCTGGGTTTGGTTGGTAATGTTTTAAGATGTTTGCTGTCTTCCTTTAACTATAAGTGAGAGTGAAGGTTGGGTAAGAGAGGGGAGCCTGGCTGGCTCACTTGGAAGAACGTGCAGCTGTTGATCTTGGGTTGTGGGTTCAAGCCCCACATTGGATGTAGAGATTACCAAAAAAAAAAACAACCAAAAACTAAAAAAAAAAAAAAAAAAAAAAAAAAAAGAAAAAAAGTTGGGTAAGAGAGGCTCTTATTGCCTTCCTGTGGAAAGTTCCACAGGGACCTTCAGTTTACTAATTTATCCCCATGCCTATGTGCAGTCTTAAGTAAATGTGTCTACCGGATGTCAGCTAAAGCCCCCTCCTCAGAGCTAGGTGAAATTGCTTTAAAAAAACCCTTCTCTCAATTTTTTGAAACCAGATAAAGTAAGACTCAGAATTCTATGAATTGTTGAATAATTATATTATCAAGATCCTCTTTGCTTTGGGGCTCTCCTGCTTCATGGCAACATGGTATGTTGAATGTCCCTTTTTATTTGTTTCCACAAGAAATTTGTCTTACTGTACATTTGTCAACTTTAAGTCGATTATCCGGCGTTGAGGGAGTGATAGTGACAGTGTCACATCTTGAAAGTTAAGTGCCTCTGTTACTTTGTTTCCTTGTCCTTTCCCCACACTTCCTCTCCCAACCTCTGTTGCTGTAAATTCTTTTCCTTCTGTTGTGCAGAGCAGTTTGGCTCTCCCCAAACTTAACTGCTTACACCCTGAAATGTTAGCAAAACAAAAATTTCCACCTGCCAGTTGGGTTATAAATAGGTCCTGTAAAGAGAAATTACTCTTCAATACTGCAACACCAACAAGTGGTTTTGCAACAGATACAACCTAATGATAGGTGAGGTAGCCTTTCTTCAGCAGGCACAATTTTTTGGCATTAGGGCAGGTGAGCCTTTTGGGGAGGGGAATGGTAAACATTTCCAGAGTGGAGTTGCCATTTCTTTTTCTTCAGGGCCTAAAAGTTTGTCTTAGTAGTGCAGCTTGTAAAAAGAACATGGATCTTGGGACCCTATGTGCTCTGACATTTGTCAACTGTTAAATGTTGGAGAAGTTGCTTATTCACACTGAGCATCCTTTCTCCCATTGTCAGACGAAATTAATACTTACTTTACAGGTTTGTTTGGAGGGTTAGAGGTAATGTAGAGGGACTAATATGATTCCTGGCACAGAGTAGGTGTTCATTACAAAGTGGGCCATAACTACACACTCCAGTGTGACAGTGAAGGAGTCTGGACAACAGCACAAACTGGTACATCCTTTGGGATGGCTGCTGGGACTCTTGAGTGCCAGGTAACTGAGGAGTGGTGCTTTTGTCAGAGTGCTGGGGAAAATGAAAGTGAATTTTCTGAAATGTTCAATTGGATTCTCACAAGCTTACTTACCAATGAATGATCCTTTGTGGTCTTGGGTTCTTTATCTTCTCATATAATTTATTGTTACAAAGATTCTATTTGGCTTTCACTTTAGGTAGTGCTCAAGACATTCTAAAAGCTCTGTTAGGGGTGCCTGGGTGGCTCAGTCGGTTGAGCGGCCGACTTCGGCTCAGGTCATGATCTCACGGTCCGTGAGTTCGAGCCCCGCGTCAGGATCTGTGCTGACCGCTCAGAGCCTGGAGCCTGTTTCGGATTCTGTGTCTCCCTCTCTCTCTGACCCTCCCCCGTTCATGCTCTGGCTCTCTCTGTCTCAAAAATAAATACACGTTAAAAAAAAATTAAAAAAAAAATAAAAGCTCTGTTAAAGGTTAAACATGCCTACAGGAAAAATCATAAAATCCTTAGAATTCAGAGATATCTGAATATCTGTGACAAATAAGATTGCAGTATCCTTCTAGGACTCAGGGTAAAACTGAGGAGTAAACTTTCTTCTTTCTTTCTTTCTTTCTTTCTTTCTTTCTTTCTTTCTTTCTTCCCTCCTTCTTTTCTTTCTTCCTTCCTTCCTTTTTTAAATATTTATTTTGAGAGAGAGAGAGAGAGAGAGAGCACTCAAGTGGGGGAAGGGCAGAGAGAGAGAGAGAGAGAGAGGGAGAATCCCAAGCAGGCTCCACGCTCAGTGCTTAACCTGCCGTGGGGCTCAGTTTCACACCTGAGAGATCATGACTTGAGCTGATATCAAAAGTTGGACGCTTAACCAACTGAGCCACCCAGGTGCCCTGAGGAGTGTTTTTCAAATCTCCATATCCTTTGGGATTTGTGGGCATAAGAATATTCAAATTTGCTAAACGTGAAGGTTTATTCTATATGCATTTGCCTCCCTCATTGCTATTAGTGTTATATGCCAGAAAGTTAAAAGAAAATAGAGGATATTATCACTCTGTCTTGAAACTGAAGAAGAGTATCCATTGCAACTTCATCTGAGTGACGTTCTATATGAAAAAAATTAAAAAATTCCATTGGCTTCTATAAAATTTTCAGGTAGATATTTATTTTTTTTTTATTTAAAAAAAAATTTTTTTTTTCAACGTTTATTTATTTTTGGGACAGAGAGAGACAGAGCATGAACGGGGGAGGGGCAGAGAGAGAGGGAGACACAGAATCGGAAACAGGCTCCAGGCTCTGAGCCATCAGCCCAGAGCCCGACGCGGGGCTCGAACTCACGGACCGCGAGATCGTGACCTGGCTGAAGTCGGACGCTTAACCGACTGCGCCACCCAGGCGCCCCAGGTAGATATTTATTTTAAAAGTTTATTTATTTATTTTGATAGGGAGTGTGTGTACTTGTGCGCATCTGCGAGCAGGGGAGGGGCAGAAGGAGAGGGAGAGAGAGAATTCCAAGCAGGCTCCATGCTCAGCACAGAGTCTGATGTGGGGCTCAATGGCACAACTGTGAGATCATGATCTGAGCTGAAATCAAGAGTTGGTTGCTGAACTGACTGAGCCCTCCGGGTGCCCCTCAGCTAGATATTTATACAGAAGAAAATTTGCCCCTGGAATGAGCCACCTGTAAAACAAACAAACAAAAAAACCAACAACAACTGATAGAGTGTAATGAGAAGAGCAGTCTCTACACGTTTTTCAACCTCTGTAAGAAAATAGAGCCAAGTAGACAATTTACGCGCCAGTTCTTATTAAAAGCCTCTATACACACAAGTTCATGATATAGTGAAATACAGCTTCAATTTGTTGGTTGAGCTTCATGATTTTCTTTGGAACTTGAAAGGCTATGCTGTTTCTCCAGAGAATCAGAACTCACTGGCTGGAGGCACCCGTGTCAGATCACTGACGATCCTCTAAGCTCCATTTATCTTTCCAGGGCCAGGATGACTTCTTCTACCCCATTCACCACCTGGTCTACCACCCTGGGCTCTGCCCAGCTGTTGGAGCGGACACTACTTTTCCCCACTTGGGGGATTGCTTTTGCTCCTCCAGCATGAGAGACCACAGGACCTGCTCTGTGGCCAGGCATATACAATGCAGAAGGAGAGGGGTGTCAGTGCCAATTTTGATAACGGGAGATGAGTACCAGTAGATCATTTCTTATTTCCCCACTCTCAGATGAACTGTCCTGAGATCCCGTAGTTCATCTGCCCCCTTAGAAACTAGTCTTGCGCGACTGAGTATTCTGTTGTGCTTGGTGTGGCCAGCGCAGCAATGCGCCCGTGTATTTACTCTCTTCCCTACCCTGCCTCATGCTTTTTCTTCTCCACTCTTGTTTCCTGTGGGGCTACGATCTCCAACAGAATTGTAGCACATAAACTCTGCTTTCTGGGGAACTAGCTAACACAGCTTTCTTCTTTTAATATAAAATTCAGGCAATGCCATTTTACCCACAGACTTCACTTACTCATCTGTATATGGTGTAAATGGATTCTGCCCTTCAAGACATAGAACATTTTTTGTTAGGTAGCCCATGTATTTTCAGAGATACACACTCAAAGGATATCTGTAACACTTGACATTTCAGTAGTTTTACTGACTTTTGCTTTGGTTTGAATAACACTTAATGAGTCAGATCTTGTGTACGTGAACCCAGTGACAATTCCACTTATTTACAAAGCTTTCATGCCCCAAGAAGCTAAATATGAAACCAGAATGATCTGTCATCTTGAGGTAGGGAAGCGAACTAACGTCGTACTCTGTCTTCTCTTCATTCTAGATTATTAGAATGCTCCAGGTTTTTGACATGACACCAGCTCCATAGCCCAAATCAAACTATTAGATATCACATTAATATCACTATTCGATATCACATTAGCTTTGCCTGTGTAAAGGGGTTAAGAGCTGAACCTAGCTGGAATATACATGTAAAGAACTCCCCAAAAGAAAAGGAATAAAGTAATTTTTGGGGGGAGGGAAATGTGTTCACTAGGGTGGAGTTGAAAGGTACATAATGTAGAAAAGAGAGAAATATAAGAGGTATACAGTCATTTGAATAGAGCTGGTGGGACTCAGGAAATGGTACTCTGAACTGATCTAGCCCAGGGAAATAATAAATGCTTGCTCCATCTTACCTGGACTGGCCTCCTTCATGAGCCAGCTAGGATATAATCAGACACTTTGTTTGGAAACTGTTTATTTGGTTTATGTCCTGGCCAAATTGTGCTGAGCTTCCTCTGTGTTAAGGAGACTCCATTGTCCTACTGAAAATGCATGTACTTACTTTAAGTCTTAACTATTGGTGTGAGCATTTTGCTGCTTTTCTTCCTTGCTGTTCCTTCCCACTTTTTATAGTAGCAAGACAGAATTTTCTTTGAGGCATCATCCTTGACCCAGCTGTCAGTCCATATTGTAGACAGGACTGATTATCTTTTCCCCCACCCACTTTCAGGATTTTAGAGGACAAAGCTAATTAGCATATATGTCCTCCTCAGCACAGTGATTGGCTCAGGAATGGCATTTGATTGGATTTGGGACAATGAGGGTCAGGCTCAGGATTTTTACTGGAACTGCTAGGGAAAAGAAACACTATTTCTGTTGGTTTGAAGATTTATGGCTAACCTTGGAGGTAATGCAGGCCACCATAAGATAAAAGGCTGTGTGAGCAGGAAATCTACATGGAGGATATTTCTATAGAGGAAAATCTACACAGAGATATGAAAAGGGGTATCTCCTGACAATACTGATTGAGCACTCAGATCCAGCCATGCCTGAAGCCTGAAGTTTTCAGATACAGTAAATAAATTCCATTTATGCTTAAGTCAGTTTGATTTAGCTTTTTGGTACTCATCATAGAAATAGTCCTAATTAACATGTGTTCAGAGTAATGGGGATAGAGATCTATGTTGATAGCTGAGATTAGTATAATTCCATTAATAATACTTTGGAACATTTTGAGGTAAGATGAATGAATATAGTCCTTGAGCTGCAAAAATTTATTTCTTCCCTCCTTACACCATCTTTGTGGCCCCTTCAGAAAAGGCACTCCCCCGTCTTCTCCCTCCTACCTCCATGCCCTCCTCCCAAGGAAATTTGTTTCTTCTAGTAGATGTTTATGAAATAAATGCCCTTATATCCCTGTTTTCCTCCCTTTGGAAGCAGCTGAGGTGAGGAGAGCAGGCAACCCTGTGTCTATTTAGAAAATAATATTTAAAGAAAGAGACAGGCACGTATATCGTTGTAAGCTTTTTCTTTTTTTCTTTTTTAGAATTGAAGCTTATGAGTTTATCTATGCCCACTATATTCATAATTACAATTTAATATCTGCATACAAAAGCTATGTAAAAATTCATTTTTCCCAAATATACAAATTTTCTTTTTGGATAGTTTAAAACATTTTTGATCACAGATTTTAACAGAGTTTTAGGCTGAAAAAAATATTACCAACCTAGCAATATCACTTAACACTGTTTGCAAAACACATTATCTTCCAATGACTGTAAATCTTTTCCTATTCTGTAGCATTTTTCTGATTCTCAGGGCATGAAAACATTATGGGGGGGGCAGGAAATGTGTTTTCTCTGGAGAAAGCATAGAGAAATAACTTGGCTGTATAATCAAATGAAAAATGCCAAGTTAATTAGGAAGAACCAAAATAAAGGAGTAATGTCAGTTCATTTATGCCCTTATATCTTTTATATCAATAATACCTGTGTAATTAAATAAAGTGTCTTTTGTCTTACATTGTGCTCTGTAATTTACATGAGTATTGTCTGCATCCTGAGGAGGACAGATTTATATTTGATTGTCTTGTGCATAAGGTGGGTCAGCTTTAACTGTGCAACAGAAAGCCACAAACAGCGTTTTACCTGCACGATACTGCTCTTGAAGGCGGCATTAATTAATGTGGAAACACACTAGAAATGCACACTTTTTGCGTTTGCAAACATTTATACAGCACAGTAAAAATTCTGTGATAAGGCCAAACCTTTTTTCCCCCTAGTCTGGTTTTTTTTTTGTGTGTGTGTGTGTTTTTAATGTTTTTTTTTTTTTTTTTTAAAGATTAAAGTAAAATGTTTCAATTGTAAAAAATACACACCGGGCAAATCCTTACCTGGATAATAAATATCTACATCACAGTACAATAAAATTTCTTCTCTATAAAATTTAAATATGGATTATAGTCTATCACTATCAAAAGAAACACTATGCTAATATTTCCATATTATTAAAATAACAGGAAAAATTACAAGCTTATTTTAGAACCTGATGCCGTAGCTGTTGGAAAGGGCAAAGAGATTCAAATGTCTGTAAGCACTCTCCTTCTGGAGAATAACTGCGGCTTGGTTATTCACTTAAATTCCGTTTGTGAAAAAGGTTTAGCCTTACAAACGCTGGCTACATTTCAAAAACCATAAGACCGATTTCATAACTTATGACTCATGCATCAGAAGGTCAATATGACACGAATAGGTTAGAGTTCCATAGAAGAAAAGTGTATCACTGACAATGACATGCTTTGAGGGTGCTCAGCAGTTCCATGGAGGCTGAGTCTGTTGGGGGCTTAGTGTGGTGGAGGGGCCAAGACTTAGGCACCTGTCCACAGAAGAGCAATTGAGAATGGCGTTGCTGGAGCAGAGCCGAGCCTGGCGGTCCACTCCGATGACTGACGACCGCACTGCCAACGGAAGAGGTGTCGTGTAGGGCACGGGTGAAGGGGGGTATCACTGGGCTGAGGCATCAACACGGCAAGCACGTCATTGAGGACCGAGGCTCATTTGACTAGAAAAAGCTCTGAGGCAGCACGTAGTGTGTTCAGCAGAATCATAAAGAAGAAAAGATCTTATTTTTTTTTTCACTATTTCTGGAAATACTGCACATCTAAATTGAAGAGTAAAGTACACTTGAGGATTACAAACACACACACACGACCACCCACCCACACACACACCCCACACCACTCATCCCCCCGAAATTAAATGATTCATAAATAAGAATCCCAGTTGTACAGATATGTTCTCCTTCACTGGGATGTCTCCCCTCCGTGAGGGGTTCCAATCAGGTTCACACTTGATTTGAAAGCCCGGACAATATAAGAAAAAATGTTTAAAAAAAAATCCAGAGTAAATCCCTCCTGATTGAGTTTTATGAGATGGAGTCTTGAGATGCACTAAGTACCTCAACCAGTTACAGAAGAAATGAATCATTTTGACCCCAGGGTCATGATCCTTAGAGTCCTTACAGCCTTTCCCTTCAAACTGAAGTACTTTAAGGAGCGTCCTGCTCAACATAAAGTATTCAGCCTTCAACAAGAGTTTCAGATCAGTAGTTTGCCTTTTTAAGGCAATCATTTTAGGAACTGAGGATCAAACATAAATTTACTTGGAGCTAGCTGGATTACTGTAGATACACTGTCCCATTTGGCCAATGCCCAGCCATGGTTAATCCCCAAAGCATTCAGATTTAGCCTTAGACCTGGCTCTGTACTTGTATTTGAGTCTGGGTGTATCTCATATACTTCAGAATCTCTGTCAAACAAATTGAGGAAGCTGTCCCCGGAGGGCTTGATGCCCAAGGGGTCTGTGAACCCTCCAGTACCCTTCCTACTTGCCTTCCTCCCATTCCCTTCTGAGAGAAAACTTGCCCCTCACCACAGAGCTTCTCAGAGTTACCCTGGAGCGTAGAAGGTGACTCAGCATTGTTTCAAAGAGTACTTCTCCAAGGAGAGTCAACAGAGGGAGCTGAATTGCTAACACAGCGAGGGCTTCAGGAGACTGGCTAGAGACTGGCTTAGAGAAAACAAAACAAAACAAAACAAAACCGTCTGTAGATAAAGACAAACTTTATCTTCCCCTACTTCCTTTCTTTGCTTAGCTAGTTCCATAGTGATAGTCTTGTTTCCTCTTCCTGGGAAGCCAGTAGCTTTCACACATTAAACATATATTTTTCCTTCCAGATTATTCCCAGTCACACTAAGGTTTTTCAGTGCTGTTCCTCTCCTTTTTCCAAGGCCATCCTGCTTTTCTCTACATACTTGATGAGTAGTATGTCAAATTTGTATTTTGACTCAATACCAAATATGCATTCCCTAACTGTAATTGCTAATAAAGCTAAAAATTTGAATTATGAAAGAAACCATCAAAAAGGAATAGATTTTTCCCCCCAGAAATCAGTACACTAGTAAGGATGGGAAGGATTTTAAAGTTCATGACTTTCTCTCAGCTGAGAAAACCAAGACCCAAGGTTACAAAACCACCAGTTTGACAGAGCACAAACTAGAACTCAGGTGTCCTGACTTCTGGGCAAGTTAAAAAAGAATTAGTCCACTTGGTTTTCACAGTGACTTGCATTCCTTTGTTTTTTTAGGTAAATCTCACTGATATGGCTTATTTTCCCCAATATTTCCAGGATAAGGCAGTTCAAGGCAGGTAAAGGAATAGTTTGTGTCTACTATGCCAGTGAAGAACAAGATACATTCAGTTGCCTGGGTACATTCTTTGCCCATTTTTTGAAGTTGAAATGATCGGGGATCACCATGGGTTTTCTGGGCACAACCTACTCCAGCATTTGTCATCAGGGAGGAGGGCTAGGTAGGGAAGGTGAGTGAGGTTCGTGTATGTGGGCTGCAGGTATTTTCTGTGAGTTATCTGTCAGGGCAATGCTGTAAGAGAGGCAGAGTGGGTCGGTGTCCAGACCAGGCTTTGATCAGTGATAGTCAGGCCTGAGAGAGGGAAAAGGGGACTTGGAAACATTTGTGTGTAGAGCAAAGAGCTTGAGGATCTAAGACCAAAAGGAACCATCAGTACATGAAGAGACTCTCAGAACACTGCACTTCCTTCAACTCAGAATGTACCACACTAATCTTGCCTCAGAATTCCTCCAGAACAAGGCTCAAAATTCAGCTTGTTATCTCTCCTTGATTAGAAGATTTAATCCGTAGGGAAATCTGTTGTCAGCTCAGCAAAGATGCAATCAGGATTAAATAACTTCAGGAGTTTGGGAGATGACAGATCAGATGTCATTGAAAAGTGACAACACTCTGTAAATAGGTTTGATTTCTGTGGAAATTTTCTCTGAGCCTAAACTGTAAAGAAGCCTTCCTTACCATGAGGTAAGACTATGTGAATTTTTGGAAACTGTTGAGTCACTGACATTAGTTAAGTAAAGTTTTCTAATTTCTTTGGGCTCACTGAGGAAAATCGTTTCCCTTGTTGGCCTCAGTCAGTCAAATACCTGCATATCTTTGAGTCACACCCTTGTATAACTTGAATTAAATCATAGGATTATAAAAATTATAGTGAAAGGACAGCTGATTTTTCAGGAACAAATATTCCTATACATTCCAGGTTATGCTGCCAGGAGAGAATGAAGGGTGAGGAAAACAGCGTGCTCTTGAATAGATAAAAATAAGTTCAGATCTTTCCCTAGAAAGCTGAAAGCCACATCTAACCAAAGTTGGTCTGTGCCGTGCTAATTTGAGCCCTGCAAAAATCAGGGCTGGATCAAGATGACCATATTATCTTGGTTTTAAGGCTTCATTAGTCTTCTGCCACGCCATTTTGCTTGCTTGAGTCTCTGACCAGGGACAGATGGGAGCTGGTGATGGCTTGGTGCTGGTGAATTAATGATTGTCCCCACCCCACCTCCACAACTGTAAAACCTTCAAAGCATTCACATCAAAGGACTGGAGAACAAAATGCAATAGTTACAAGTACCCGCATTCAAGGGGCAATTTCATCCATGTCTATGCTAAGGACTACCTCCCTTTACCCCCAGTCTCTCCCAACACAAAGAAACAAAGGAACAAACAAAAAAGAGCTAGGCAATGGAATGAAATGACACCCAGTAGTGCTGTAGGAATTATGAGAATGAAGTCAGTCAGTCTAATCCTCGAACACTTCCAAGAACAATGGGGGAAAGAGTTCCGTGGGGCATTCCACCTTCATGTGCAGGAAGCGGCTGGCATGGCAGGCTCCAATCATCCTCAGGTCTGTCACCTTCATCAGGAGCTTTGGCCAAAAGTGTGTCACATGATGTTTTCGGTAATTGATATAGTGTTCAAAGGCCAGCAGGAAACTATCTTGGTATTTTTCTATTCTTTCAACACAGGCAAGCCCTGGGCGGTCTGAGGGGAAGCAAGAAGATGGATGTTAATTCAGAAATGGAAAGGAGAAGGTTTGCTTTGTCCATTTTAAGCCCTTTAGTGTGAAATGGACAGATCTGGGGACCTGTCAACTCCTAGGAATGAGCATGGATATAACATGAACTCTGGGGCATTAAGAACCAATGGTACCAGGAAAGTGTCATAATTTACATAAAAGGAGTTGATGCTTTGTTCAGATAAATATCTCTGGGTTAGCCATATCACCTCCTTGGTTGGAAATGGCTATGCCTCCCTCATAGGAGAAGCCTCACCTACAGAGTTGAAATATTGTGCATAATAAGGGAAAGATTTTGAGTTTCCACTGGCTTTCTGGCAGAAAGGGGAAGACAAGCATGGACATGCAGAGAAGGGGAGATGTGAGAAGAGATTGGAAACATTGCAGGAGGCCTGAATGCCAAAGGAAGAGTGTCAGATAATAAATTCTCATGAAGACAAAGAAGTACAATCTCCAATTTTAGTTGTTTACCTCCTGTAATGAAGCACTCCTTCCCTTCTCTAATACAGTTAATAAAACTGCTACCTGTAGCAGCCTTGTGTTGGGGTGTTTTGGGGAATTAAATGAAAAGAAAAGAAGCTAGCATTGCCCCGTGCGGAGTAAGGAAGAATTACATTGGGAAGTTGGAGCTAGAGGAGACCATGACCATGTAATGACCAAGAAATCTTCCCAAGTCTTGGGAGGACTGCTGGCCTTCCATAATATGTGGGGAGGGGACTCAAGGCAATTTCACACAAAAGATAAAGGGATGTCATGAGAAGGCTAGATGACTGGGGAACATCCAGGCTATAAACACTTAGGTTACAAAAGTGGGTACAGAGGGAAGGTACCTTAACATACTAGAGGCCATGTATGACAAGCCCACAGCTAACATCATATTCAACAGTGAAAGGCTTAAAGCTTTTCCTCTAAGATCAGGAACAAGCAAGGATTCCCACCCTCACCTCTATATTCCACATGGTATTGGAAGTTCTAGTCAGAACAAGTAAGCAAGAAAAAGAGATAAAAGGCATCCAAATTGGAAAGGAAGAAGTAAAACTGTCACTATTTGCAGATGACATGATATTATATAGAGAAAACTAAGAGTTCACCAAAAAACTGTTAGAATTATAAATAAATTCAGTAAAGTTGCAGGATACAAGATCAATATACAAAAATCTGTTTTCTTTCTATAAGCTAATAATGAATTATCAGGAAGAGAAATGAAGGAACACAAACCCATTTACAATAGCGTCAAAAAGAATGAAATACATAGCAATAAAGTTAACCAAGGAAGTAAAATACCTATACTGTGAATACTGTAAGACATTGATAAAAGAAATGGAAGGAGACACAAATAAATGGAAAGATATTCTGTATGCATGGATTGGAATAATTAATATTGTTAAAATGTCCATACTACCCAAAGCTGTCTATAGATTCAGTGCAATCCCTATCAAAATTTCAATGACATTTTTCAATTCCTATTTCACAGAAATAGGACAAACAATCCTAAAATTTGTATGGAGACATAAAAGACCCAGAAAAACCAAAGCATTGTTGAGAAAAAAGAACAAAGCTGGAGGCATCATGCTGTCTGATTTCAAACTATATTACAAAGCTATAGTAATCAAAACAGTATGGTATTGGTATAAAAACAGACACAAAGTTCAATGGAATGGAATAGATAGCCCAGAAATACACTCATTAATATATGGCCAATTAATTTATGACAAAGGAACCAAGAATACACAATGAAGAAAGCATAGTCTCTTTAGTAAATGAGTAAGAAGTAAGAAGAGTAGATAGCCATAAGCAAAAGAATGAAACTAGACTCCTATCTTACACCGTATACAAAAATTAACTCAAAACAGAATAAAGACTTGAATGTAAGACCTAAAATGATAAAATTCCTGGAGGAAAACATAGATGGTAAGCTGCTTTACATTAGTCTTGGTGATGATTGTTTTGGATCTGACTCCAACAGCAAAGGCAACAAAAGCAAAAATAAAGTGGGACTACATCAAATGAAAAACCTGCAGAGCAAAGGAAACCATCAACAAAATGAAAAGGAACCTATGGAATGGGAGAAAGTATTTTCAAACCATATATATGATAAGGGGTTAATATCCAAAATATAAAAAGAACCCCTACAACTCAATAGCAAAAAACCCCACAATTGATTAAAAACTGGGCAGAGGATCTGAAGAGACATTTTTCTGAAGAAGACATACAGATGGCCAACAGGCAAATCTAAAGTTGTTCAAGATCACTAATCATCAGGGAAATGCAAATCAAAATTGCAATGACATATCACTTCACACCTGTTAGAATAGCCATTTATCAAAAAGACGAGAGATAACAAATGTTGTGCACTATTGCTAGGAAAGCAAATTGGTGCAGCCAGTCTGGAAAACGGTATGGAGTTTCCTCAAAAAAAAAAAAAAATTAAAAATAGAATTACCATATGATCCAGTAATTCCACTACTGGGTATTTATCCAAAGAAAACAAAAGCACGAACTTGGAAAGATATATGTACCTCATGTTCATTGTAGCATTATTTACAATAGCCAAGATATGGAAAGAACCTAAGTGTCCATTGGTGGACAAATGGATATAAAAGATGTGATATAGATATGGATATAGATATAGATATAGATATAGATATAGATATAGATATAGATATAGGTATAGGTATAGGCATAGATATAGCTCTATCTATCTATCTATCTATCTATCTATATCTCACATCTAATGGAATTCAGCCATAAAAAATGAATGAAATCTTGCCATTTGCAACAACATTGATGGACCCTGAGGACATTATGCTAAGGGAAGTAAGTTAGAGAAAGACAAATACCGTATCATCTTATATGTGAAGTCTAAAAACAAACAAACAAACAAACAAAACCAAGCTCGTAGAAACAGAGCACAGATTGGAGGTTGCCAGAGGGTGTGGGCTGGGCTGGGCTTAATGGGTGAAGGGAGTCTAAACTATAAACTTCTAGTTATAAGATAAGTCATGGAAGTGTAATGTACAGTATGATGACTATAGTTAATGATACTCTATTGCATACTTAAAAGTTGCTTAGAGAGTAGATCTTAAAAGTCCTAATCACAGGAGAGGGGTGCCTGGATAGTTCAGTCAGTTGAGTGTTCAACTATTGACTTTGGCTCAGGTCATGATCTCACAGTTCATGGGATCGAGCCCCATGTTGGGCTCTGTGCTGTTGGTATGGAGCCTACTTGCTATTCTTTCTCTTCCTCTATCTCTGCCCCTTCCCTGCTCACACACACTCCCTCTCTCTCAAAATAAATAAATAATCTTAAAAAAAACTATTAAAAAAAAAGCCTTCATCACAGTGGAAAAAATTTTGTCACCATATATGGGGACAGATGTTATCCAGACTTATTGTGATCATTTGGCAATGTATACAAATATCAAATCATTCTGTTGTACATCTGAAACTAGGACAATGTTATATGTCAATTATAACTCAATAAAAAATGTTAAAAAATAATTTATAAACCAGGATGGATTCCTCATATAGCTCCAGGGAGCCCTACCGCCCTGCTGCCCAGTTCTTTCCAGTTTTCTCTTTGTGGCTCTGATCGAGTAAGTTCACACTTTAAGTGTCCAGTTATTGAAGTATTTGTATTAGTAAAAATCAAAACAGGATTCTGCTTAATCTGAAAGGAAGGCTCAGCACTAGTGTCTCAATCCACTTCTGTGTTTAAACAAAATACATGGGCTTTTGGAATCCCCTATTTGGCTTGAAATGCAATTTGTGCATTTTTATTTTGTGTCTTTTGTATTTGATGCTGCTGTTTTGTGGATCTCCTCAATCTCTCTCTCTCTCTCTCTCTCTCTCTCTCTCTCTCTCACCCCTGTCTTCTCTCTTTCTTTGAGTATGCCAGAAGAATTCTCCACAGGATCCTTCGCCTTTTGATCCAAGTAGAAAAGCAACATAATACTGCTCTGGATGTACTCCTTCAAAGGGAAAAAAATAACCCGGGTTTTGTGGCCTTAAAATTCTGTCCTTTGATAAGAGATAAAGATAAGGTGGTCATGTAATTGACACAGAGAAAATGAATGGACATTTTGATCATGTTCAAGTGGTATTAAGCATGTTTATGAAGGAATATTTTAAAGGTCAAAGAGTGTCTTTAACTCTTTAAGACAGAATTTCTCAAAGCTGTGTCCTTGGGATCATGTCCATTTTAGCTCTCCGCTCATCACTGCAGGACCAAAGAAATTAGTGGTAGCAGCTCCTGGAGAAGGCTTTGTGGAAAAGCCCTAAGATACTGTGTCATTGTAATGCCAGACAAAACAATGAGGCTTAGAAGACAATACTGAGGACGGCTGGAGCCGTGGAGCACAGATATGTAGCTATCATTTGCCAACTGTAAAGTGTCTTGTAATATTTTTCTGGTGTTGGCAGTATTAATGAAAAGTTCCCAGGCCATTAGGGTGGAGAAGATTTTTAAAAGGTTTTTAAGTATGTCACGTGGCTCTCCAGCAGTGACAGCATCATCAGAATCAGAGGATGGGGAAGAATCGCCCAGTTAAGTGTTTGACAGGGTTTGGTATCACAATTTTTGCCTTCTCAAATACTCCCTTTATTTACTTTACTGAGATTATTTGTTTAACAATCTGTTAAAATTAACTCATTACAGGGGAAACATATTATTCAGTAAATAAAAATCCATTTGCCGTACTTAGAAGATAGCCATAAAAACAGGGTGTGTGACAGAAACCTTTATTAAACTTATTTATTAATTATTTTTTTAATGTTTATTTATTTTTGAGAGAGACAGAGCATGAGCAGGGGAGGGGCAGAGAGAGAGGGAGACACAGAATCCGAAGCAGGCTCCAGGTTTTGAGCTATCAGTGCAGGTGCCCCACCTTTATTAAACTTTAGCTAAAGATTCTTGCTGAAGACTGAGATCCGCTCTGTTATACAGGGAGGTCAGTAAGTGTTAGGCATTCGGGATAGACTGGCACCAAAATGAATCTCTCTCCTTGCCTTATTTAGAAGGAGATATAACTAGAAAGAAAACTGTAAAAGAAATAGCTTTCTCACTATGTGGCTCAATGTTATTTAAAATTCTTTGTACCACTACAATTTCACTAACAATTACCTTGAATCCCCCTCCAGAATATAATTCCCACTTATTTAGTTCAATTTCCTTATTTTAAGAGACACTGAAACCCAAAGGAAAGGGGTTACCCATTTTCTTTCTTTAAAAAAAATTTTTTTTTTGTTGACTTATTTTGAGAGAGAGAGGGGGAGAGAGGGAGAGAGAGAGAGAGAGAGAGAGAGAGAGAGAGAGCATCTGCGAGCAAGTCGGGGAGGGAAAGAGAGAGAGGGAGAGAGAAAGAATCCCAAGCAGGCTCTGAACTGTCAGTATGGAGCTCAGTGTGGGGCTCGACTCACAAACCTCGAGATCATGAGTCAAAATCAAGAGTCGGATGCTTAACTGACTGAGACACCCAGGTGCCCCATCCATTTTATTTCTTTAGGACGAAGGGCCTGGGCTTCTCACTGGCTGTTGACTAGAGACTTCCCTCAGCTCCGAGAGGCCACAAGCAGATCCCTGTCATGTGAGCTTTCCCAGCATGGCAGCTTACTTCATCTAGGCAGCAAGGAGAGTCTCTAGGGCAAGCCTGTTAGCCAGAGGGAATCTTTTATAACATAATGTAACCGAATTGCATGGGGGTGACAGTGAATTCATTGTATTCTGTTGAAGCAAGTCACAGGTTCTGTGCACACTCAGTGGGAGGGGATTGTACAAGGGTGTAAACATCAGAAGGTGGGGGTCATGGGGGGCACCCTAGAGCTTGTCCACCACAGCATACAGCAGGGTTCGTTATGCTATTCTTTTCCTGTTTGTTTTTTTTTTTAATGTTTATTTATTTATTTGAGAGAGAGAGAGGCAGAGAGAGAAGGAGACAGAGAATCCCAAGAGGGGCTTGGGAATCCTGATGCGGGGCTCAATCCAATGAACTGTGAGATCATGACTGGAGCCAAAGTCAAGAGTTGGATGCTTAACCTACTGAGCCACCCAGGTGCCCCCATTATGCTATTCTATACTTATGTTTATGTTTGAGACTTTCCATAATTAAAAGATTTTTTTAAAAAAAGTCTGCCATACCTAAATTTTTTGTAGCAAATAAATTTCAAGATGAGCTTCAAAAAAGAAAAAAGGAATTGTACTGAGTTAACTAGGAAGCATGGACTCTATTAAGGGTTCTCATGGTACTTGTGACTGATAATTTACCCATCTATTTAGTCATTTATCCCATAAACATTTTTCAAATTCTGAACACTGGCCTAATTGTAATTAGACATATTTCTGTCTCCAAGAAATAAACAGTCCAGAGGGAGATATGGATAAGTTAAGCTGACAGCTGTCGTGCAGAGTGACCCTCAGCTTAACTGAGGGTGCTCTGAAAATGCACAGGGTGCCTCTGAAACTGCCTTCTATTTAAAGACTAGCTTCCTTTGAAGAGTTTGATGTATTTTGCATTTCGTATTTATTATGACACGATCTCTGAAGAAAAAAAAAAAGTCTCAGCATTATCATCTACTCTTTGTGGAAGGAGTCTGAGGCCTTGATCATGAGCTCTAGGCAGGTTAGAGCTGGTTGTAGGTTCTTTGCCGTTCCTCCCATCTAGAGGTGGGCTCTTGACTCTGGACTGGTGCTGGGCCTTGTTTGGACCAACACAACGCGGCAGAAGTGATGCTATATGACTTAAACCTGGGACTTAAGACGTCTGCACTTTCTGCCTTCGTGTGCTTGGAGCTCTCCTTGGAATCCTCTAGCCACGTAGGAGTTCAGCTAGCCTGCCAGTAGAGAGGATGCATGGCGGCCTACAGCTGTGTTTGATGTCTCAGCCCCAGCCTCTGCCATCTTGGATGCTTTAAGCCACTAAATTTTCGGGTAATATGCTATATAGCAATAAACTTAAGCTGTAGCTAAGCCATAAACCAATTTTCCTCAACCGGAACTTAATACAGAATGGTGTAGTCACTCATACCCATACCCTGTGTAATAAGCCAGAAGGAGGCAGAGTTGGACAACTACCATAGGTCAGGCTGGGTAGTGTCTGTTGAAGGTGGATCATCTCATAGAGTCTTTAAAAGGACTCATTTGGGTCCTTCTACTACGCTGGGAGATTGCAGGAAGCATCAGATACCTGACACCCTCCTTCAGTTCCCAGTTCATTGGCAAATCCCTAATTGCTGAAAGAGAATAAGCTATGATTTTGCAGCTAAAGCAGCGGTGGGGACGGGGGGGGGGGGGGATGGACTGGAAACTCATCAAGTGATTTGAATTAGCACCAGATAAGCAAAAGCTCTTTTGTTGCCCAATAATGAGTCTGGGAGTACTCACCTGAAGACATCAGGAGGACAGCCTGAAGGAGAGCTACTTCTGTGTCATCCAGGTTGAAAGAAGACAGTGACATGCCCAGGTCAAAGATGGCGTCTGACACCACCCCAAGACCCCCATTCTTCAGCTGGCCCCGCGTCACTGCCATTTCCCCATTCAAGGTTAAAGTCTCACTTTCTGGGTCATAGCGCACAGCAGCGCGAAGGGACATGATCTCCATGCAGCAGCCTTTGAGGAGGATTATCTGGTCTTCACATGGCAGCTGAAAAAAATCAGCCCACGTCAGCAAGAACAAGTGCACAAATGTCAGTAAGGAATAACATGCAGTATTTTAATAGCAACAGGGACAACATCCTGCGATCAATGTCGCTCCTGTACTCTTTGAGGCTATGGCTTTTCCCTTCCTACTTGGCTGCAGACTTTCAACAACCATTCTTCACACTCCAAATTGGTCACCAACTTTAACCTCAGTAGTTTGCATTTCTTTTGTGATGGATATAGATCTCTAACTGGGATTACGGTCAAGTGCGAGATTGTGCTCATAATCCCTTACTCTGGAGGTTTGTATCGTAACACCAACTGATAACTGCTTGAGAACACGGTTTATGTTAAACTTACCTAATTTTCTCATAGTTCTAACAAGCCAACAGCAGACTCTACTCTTTAGCTGGATTTGATTTTTGAAGCAAGTTTGCTCCTTGTAGGTCTCTCAAAAGGCACAAAAGGGAAAGGTTGCTTATAGATGCATGTTACCCCTGAGGCCCAGAGATGTAAAAGCTTTGCCCAATTTCTTACTTGACACATCCCCAAAGGCAAGGGAATTAAAAGCAAAAATGAACTAATGGGACCTCATGAAGATAAAAAGCTTCTGCACAGCAAAGGAAGCAACCAACAAAACTAAAAGGCAACCAACAGAATGGGAAAAGATATTTGCAAATGACGTATCGGACAAAGGGCTAGTATCCAAAATCTATAAAGAGCTCACCAAACTCCACACCCGAAAAACAAGTAACCCAGTGAAGAAATGGGCAGAAGACACGAATAGACACTTCTCTAAAGAAGACATCCAGATGGCCAACAGGCACATGAAAAGATGCTCAATGTTGCTCCTCATCAGGGAAATACAAATCAAAACCACACTCAGATATCACCTCACGCCAGTCAGAGTGGCCAAAATGAACAAATCAGGAGACTATAGATGCTGGAGAGGATGTGGAGAAACAGGAACCCTCTTGCACTGTTGGTGGGAATGCAAATTGGTGCAGCCGCTCTGGAAAACAGTGCAGAGGTTCCTCAAAAAATTAAAAATAGATCTACCCTATGACCCAGCAATATCACTGCTAGGAATTTACCCAAGGGATACAGGAGTACTGATGCATAGGGGCACTTGTACCCCAATGTTTATAGCAGCACTCTCAACAATAAACAAATGATAGAAAGAGCCTAAATGTCCATCAACTGATGAATGGATAAAGAAATTGTGGTTTATGTACACAATGGAGTACTACGTGGCAATGAGAAAGAATGAAATATGGCCCTTTGTAGCAACATGGATGGAACTGGAGAGTGTGATGCTAAGTGAAATAAGCCATACAGAGAAAGATAGATACCATATGGTTTCACTCTTATGTGGATCCTGAGAAACTTAACAGAAACCCATGGGGGAGGGGAAGGAAAAAAAAAGAGTTTAGAGTGGAAGAGAGCCAAAACATAAGAGACTCTTAAAAACTGAGAACAAACTGAGGGTTGATGGGGGGTGGGAGGGAAGGGAGGGTGGGTGATGAGTATTCAGGAGGCCACCTTTTGGGATGAGCACTGGGTGTTGTATGGAAACCAATTTGACAATAAACTTCATATATTGAAAAAAAAAAGTTTTGCCCAAAGTCACCCAGTGAATTAGGGGTAGAGGTGGAACTAGAATTCAGACCTCATGGCTCCCAGGGTTGTATTCTCAGTACCTCAGGCACTGGAGTTACTCCACACACTGGAGTTCCCTGCCAGTTCTGTAATCTCATTTTAAGCATATTTGGTTGTCTTGTTAATTAGGATTTGTGATGATGTGATAGCATTTATAACAAACTTAAAAAGAAGAAGAACTTTGTTAGCAAAATAACAAAAAATCAGAATTTTACTTTCTGGCAGGAGAGAATGTTGGATTAAAAGCCACCATCAAAATAGCTTGAAAGGCTATTAGTTAATGGATATTTTTGATGCACTGGGCATCATGCTAAGATTTACAGGTGTCATCTTATTTAATCGTCACAGCAATACCGCGAAGTGAATATTCTAATTTCAATTTCATTCATAAAAGTGGAAATCCAGGCACCGAGAGGTTGAGTAACATGCTAAGGGGTCACATGAGTATTTTGTGGGTGAGGCTAGGACTTGAAGCTAGATCTTTCAGAATCCAGTGCAAAGAAAGAAGAGAACACACTCTTTCGAAATACTTGGGATATGACTAAGCTATCATAAGCAATGAATGTGTAAATCACACATAATTTTTATCTTTTCATTAAATCAGGTACAAACTCTTTTGGGGCAATACTCTTGGCAACACTTGACTAGTTCAGTTTAGGTTGTTACATAAAACTGAAGGTAATACTACTGAATTATATTTAAAATGTTGGGCATTTCATATTTTTCGCTAAGTCAGCCTAGCCACCTTACCATTTAACTTCAAATTACTTAGCTTTTTCTACAGAATAAAAGTCATTTCATATTTGGTTCTGGAATATATGTACATGGGAATTCTCTCCTTCCACTCATTAAAAAAAAAATGACTGGGGGCGCCTGGGTGGCTCAGTCGGTTAAGCGGCCGACTTCGGCTCAGGTCATGATCTCACAGTCCGTGAGTTCGGGCCCCGCGTCAGGTTCTGTGCTGACAGCTCAGAGCCTGGAGCCTGCTTCAGATTCTGTGTCTCCCTCTCTCTCTGACCCTCCCTCGTTCATGCTCTGTCTCTCTCTGTCTCAAAAATAAATAAACATTAAAAAAAAAAATTTAAAAAAAATGACTGTGATTTACTTTTATTTAGGTTCTAATTTGTATTCCAGGCCCAAGATCATGGTAGGCAATGGGAAACCCTGAGCTTGGATAGACCCTCCACCAGTAAGATGGAGAATTGGTCCAAGTGGGCACAGGCTGGCTTTAATGCCCATGGGAAATGTCAGCCTCATCAGGGTCACCTGAGGGCTTGTTAAATACATTGCTGGTTCCACCCTCCGAGTTTCTGCATTCTCCAAGCTCCCAGAGGATGCTCATGCTGCTGGTTCAGGGGCCCCGCTCTTGAGAACCACTGGCATAGAATGGCAAAGAGAAATTGCTGATCAGATCAAACCACTTATTTTTTTAATCTGTCATAAAGAATGCAAACTTGGGCAGGCCGCGTCTTTGTAGCCAAGTCTGAATCTAGATGAAGTAGATTTCTTTTTATAACTTCCTGTTAATTGGTTCAGATTTAAATAAAAGTTGAATAAGTATTTGTTAAGAATCAACCAACGGTTTAGAAACTAGGCCAGATGCCTTTTCCTTTTAGAAACGTCTGTAGGTTGGGCGCCTGGGTGGCTGAGTCTGTTAAGTGTCCGACTCTTGAATTTGGCTTAGGTCACGATCTCAGGGTCGTGAGATCGAGAGCCCTGTGTTGGGCTCTTTGCTGGGTGTGGAGTCTGCTTAAGATTCTGTCTGTCTGTCTACCTCTGTCCCTTCCCCGCTTGTACTCTTGCGTGCTCTCTCTCTCTCAAAAAAAAGAAGGGTTTGTAGGATGATGGTAAGATTTGTTTCAACATGTGGGCAAATAACCTCAGTCACCTGCCCCAATACTTTCATTGAGAGGCAGCTGCAAGAGGGCATGGCAGGCAGAGTTGCAGGGGCATTCCCACAGACTCTCTGTCACCTTAGGAGAGCAGCACTCGGGCTGATTGGCAAAGATGTCTGTGCCCTGCATTCCAGAAGTAATTCTTTTCTTTTTTATGTTTATTTATTTATTTAGAGAGAGAGAAAGATTGTGAGTAGGGGAGGGGCAGAGAGAGAGGAGAGAAAATCCCAAGCAGGCTCCGTATTGTCAACTCAGAGCCCAGTGCAGGGCTTGATCCCACGAACGCTGAGATCATGACCTGGGCCAAAATCAAGAGTCGGATGTTTAACAGACTTAGCCACGCAGGACCCTCAGAAGTGATTCTTAGTGTGTGTTTTGTCAGCTTTGTCAGCAATGATTTTAGATCTTTTGAAGCCCTGGGTGTCCACCAACCTTGCTGGTGGATTGGCACGGATCTTAGCACAGAATTACTGTGCGCACAATTTGAACAGCACATGCACCAAAATGCCTCTGGCAGGAAAGCTCTGGCTCTCCAGACCACCTGGGATCTCCAGCCCACTCCACAGGAAGCTAACGGGCCCACACAGTTCATTTCCTTCTTTGGGGTTCTAAAGAGAATGAGAAAGGGCTAAAAGTCCTCAGGAGGCCACCAACACCAGAAACAGATGTGTGTCGGCTGTTAAAGTAGCCCCTCCCCACCATTTTTTTTTTTTTTCTGCAATTTGGAGACTACAAAATTCAGGGTTGGAGGAGAGATGGAATCATGACTTTGAAGCAGGATTAAGCTTCTGAAGGAACTTGGAGAAGCTTGCCACAGCTGTGCTTGAAAAGTTCCATGTGGACCCCTCACTCTTGCCATGGACACAAGTGTGTTTGTTACTAGTGGTGGAGATGGCTTCTTTCCCTTCTTCTTTCACTGAAATATCTCTCCATGGTTGGTGTATGTCAGTTTTACATTTTTCTAAGAAACATTTTTGGTGGGTATTCAAAAGGGAACATGTGACTAACAAGCTAGCTCGAGTTGTAGGGGTAGTGTACTCAATAGGGTTTTTCTTCACACACCTAGGATGGGAGACAAAGGACACAGCCCAGAGAGAGAGAGAGGACCAAGAAAGGAAAACGAACTCAACCCCATGAGCAAAAAAGAAAGATGACGCGCAGAGTCAGAGGAACCCAGCAGCCTTGGAACAGCTCTACACCCTTCTTGAGAGCAATTTGGCAACACATATCACAAGCCTTAAAAGGTGTATATACCCTACTCCTTAGACTCTACTTCTAAGATTTGCCCTTAGGAAACAGTGCAGTGAGCGGGGCATAGGCACCGGGATGCTTATTGTAGAATGTTTATATCAGTGAAGAATGGGAAATGAGCTGAAGATCAGTCAAAACAGGTGACCTAAATTCTGTAGATCTCTTCTTTAGTTTGTGGTCATTAAAACTTCGTCTGTGAAAAAACACTTAAATGATGTGTTCTGTGGCTGAGGGTAAAATGTTTGGTTTAACAGGGTGATGGCAACACTTCTTTCTTTTTTTTTTTTCTTTTTTCTTTTTTTTTAATGTTTATTTATTTTTGAGAGAGACACAGAGTGCGAGCAGGGGAGGGGCAGAGAGAGAGGGAGACACAGAATCTGAAGCAGGTTCCAGGCTCTGAGCTGTGAGCACACAGCCCGAGGCGGGGCTTGAACTTATGAACTGCGAGATCATGACCTGAGCTGAAGTTGGACGCTTACCCGACTGAGCCACCCAGGTGCCCCTATAACGTTCTGTCTCTTTATTTCAGTGTTAATTACATGGGTGTGTTGAGTATGTGAAAATTCATTGGGCTGCACCTTTATATGTGCCTTTTACTCTTTATTTATTTATTTTTTTTTAATTTTTTTTTTCAACGTTTATTTATTTTTGGGACAGAGAGAGACAGAGCATGAACGGGGGAGGGGCAAAGAGAGAGGGAGACACAGAATCGGAAGCAGGCTCCAGGCTCTGGGCCATCATCAGCCCAGAGCCTGACGCGGGGCTCGAACTCACGGACCGCAAGATCGTGACCTGGCTGAAGTCGGACGCTTAACCGACTGCGCCACCCAGGCGCCCCTGCCTTTTACTCTTTAACAAAAAGTAAAAACATAGTTTCATAAGTAGGAAGTACAATAAGGTAGATAAATATGTTTCATACTTCATATTTGGCCAGTAAGGAGGGCGCCTGGGTGGCGCAGTCGGTTAAGCGTCCGACTTCAGCCAGGTCATGATCTCGCGGTCTGTGAGTTCGAGCCCCGCGTCAGGCTCTGGGCTGATGGCTCAGAGCCTGGAGCCTGCTTCCGATTCTGTGTCTCCCTCTCTCTCTGCCCCTCCCCCGTTCATGCTCTGTCTGTCTCTGTCTCAAAAATAAATAAATGTTAAAAAAAAAAAATATATGTGGGTACATGTACACACACACACACACACACACACACACACACACACACACACACACGTAACTGAAAAAAGACTCAAATAGGCTCCAGAATGGCAGCAGCTTATCTTTAAGTGGTGTTATTATGAATCAATGTCTTGAATATGTTATTGTTAATAACCTTCCAAACTTTAATAACTAATTTTTTAAAAAGATGGTCAGAGACGTGGAAAGCTCCATACCAACACAGACAGAAGTCAAAATCCCTTCTCTAGGACTCACCAGCTCCTCTGAGTATGAATAGCTCCCACTGCAGGGCTACCAGCCAGCATGTCAGGTACCCTGGCCCCATCAACAGTGGGGGGATAAAGGGGAGGGAGAAGAGGGAGGCACGCACTCTTTCTCAGCTAAGTCTGGGGATCAGATACCTGCCTCCTGAAGCCCACTGCTCTGTCCTTCTAGATATGGCTCTTGTGGAGGCTCAAAATAGGCAATGAGAAGCATCCGCATCAGTGTCTGAGGTCTCCCAGCTGGGCTCCCACTATTGCAAACTCAAAGGCACAAATGAGCTGGAAGCCAAGGCATGATGGAATCATTCCATGCGAGGAGACGGCTTCTTTCTAGGTGAGGCTAGATTCACTTATCACTTGGGTAGCTTATCCCAGAGGCTCACAGCAGTGTGTGGACTTCTCTATTTGATATCTCTCTGGGTCCCCTTGGAGGTGGGAAGAGCAATAGATTGACACCTGATGGGGCTTTTCAAAGGGCAAAATTTTCCACTTGATTTAAAAAAGGAAGGCTAGAGACAGGATGGTAATGTGATAGAGGAAGTAGCAACAGCATTAACAGCTAAAATTTATGGATATACTTAGGACCAGGCACTATCCAAACACTTTATATATATGATCCCATTTAAACCTTGCAACAGCTCTGAGAGGTAAATACTATTATGATTCCCATTTTAAAGATGAGATAAGCAAGAGTTGAAGACACCAAATAACTTATGTAGGGTTCTCACCCATTCAGCTGACTGCAGGTCCCATGCCCCCAGGTACCACATAGTAAGACTGCTAAAGATGAGGTGCGCAAAAGGGAAAGCCTGTGAGCTCTGTTGGGTGTGCTCTTCAGGGTGCCCTGAACATGGGGCAAGAAAGGGTGAGATTATAGGAAAAGGGAGGAGACTTAAGGAGTTATTAAGATCCTTGCTCTGTGAGGGAGCTCCTTGTTGTTGAGGAGGAAACAACCACACAACTGTTTTTGCTGTGATGTGTAATGGAAAGCATATCGACTTCGACTCAAGCCATCGCTGTTTGCGTAACTTCATCTCATCTCTTTGATCTTAGTTTTCCCCAATCATAAAATGGGCTTAATTAAAGCTACCCTGCAAATCGGTTACAAGGTTTGGATGTAATGTGGGCAGACTTGGGCATGGTAACTGGGACATCATAGGTGCTGAATGGATAGAAGTTATTGCTGTCCTATTTCCCTATGCCTGGAGTCAGTGGAAGGAGAGAATCTTCAGCCTCATGTGGACAAGCTAATGAATGATGACTGAATAGAGAAGGTAGGGAAATAAAAAATGAAACAGAGTGCATTTTCATTTTGTACTGACATTGCTTTCACGTGACCTAAGTCCCTACTAATTAATATTAAATTATAAATAATACTCAGTATTCCTGGAAACTGATGGAACTATAACGAAAAATAATGCAGAAGGAAAAACAGTTTCCTCACCTCACAAAACATAGGCAACTTTTTGGCAAAATCCACCACTCTGGTAATTGCTGGTGTGATGATTTTTGTAAAATGGCTGAAGGCTTCCAAGTCAACCTTTCCACCTTCTGGGGCATTTACTATTGGTGCTTGTCCAATATCTTCTGGCTAAGGAGGAGAAACAAGAAAGATTTAAATGAAAAACGTGGAGGATCTTTATTTATCATAGTTCTTGTGTGGCAGAAAATCTCTTCTGAGTTGACATACTATACAATTTCTAGTTTTCACTTTGCTTATTAACAAACTATGCAGTTTCACATGGTTCAGTTCTCTGAGCAAAGATATAGGTGTTGGCCATTGCTTTGATAGCCGCCAGTGATAATGTTGACAGGATTGTTGCCGCAGAAATAAAGAGAGAGAAAACAAGTGAGAGAAGAAGGGAGCCAGAGAGAAACAACAGGAATTTGGGTTCTGCTTCTGAATGCGCAAAGGATGCTGGGTGACATATGTACTTGGGGCTCTGGGGTAGCATTTTCAGAGCACTGAACATTCTGGCGTGTGTAGACCGTGATGAATGGGATGGGATGAGATGGGATGTCCTGGCAAGTAGCACCCTGTGGATTCATTCTTGCTTTTGACCCAGCTGCTGGGGCTCAAAGTTCCTGTCTGCTCTACAGACTCCAGTAGGAGGAAGTCTCAGTGGGCTGAGGGGAAAGACCTCTAAGTCGCCTACAGGAACTGAATTGTGTAAACTTGGCAAACTTTTGGGCAGAGTGGGTCATTTGCCAGTGTCTAGTGTCTCTGGAGCACTTCTGTGTCATTGACTTGCCCAAGAACAATCCGTAGCCTTGCTACTCAAAGGGTGGTGTGGCAGGTTGGGTGTCACCTGGACACTTGTTAGAAACCCCCCCTCCCCAGACCTAATGGTGCAGAATCAGCATTTTAGCAAGCCTCCCAGGTGGTTGTGCTTGTGTTAGCCACCCAGTTGTCCACTGGCACCCCCTAGCTCCTTAGCAGGGCGCTCAAAGACCATCCCGGTCTCATGTATCTGCTCTTGTCACCTGTGTTTCCTGCCAGTAATAGTCCTCTCTGTTGTCTTCTCTTGTGATAATCATGACCACAATTTTCTGTGGCCAAGCAAGCCAGCCCCTTTGAGGGAGCGCATTATCTCAAGCAGTCCTTACACAATCCTGATTGGCAGATGAGCAAACAAAGGGCTCAAGGAGGTTAAGAACAATCCCCTGAGGCCAGGACTGGGATATCGGTCACCCAGACTCCACACAGCAATCTGCCAGGAGCCCCACATCTACCCCCTACTTTGAAGTTTTAATAACCTGTACACTTTTGACACCAGAGGGCAAAATTCTACTCCTCTTAATATTCCCCTTACTAGCCTCTCCCATTGCCTTCCTGGAAGTTGTGAAGGTCATCAAAGGGATCAGAGACTCATGCCTGCTCCACGACCATCTCTGTCTAGAGCCACAGTGAACAGACTAGAACCAGTCACCCAAGGTTGGGAGGTGTGAGACAGTGGGCAGAGGTGGGCAGGAGGCATGGGCACTATGAGTGAGTCAAGCAAAGCTGAATCCCTCACTTGCAGAGTGGTGGGGGCACATCACTTGTGACAAGACTGTGGCCTACCTACCGCCGTGGTCCCCAAACATCCCTGTATCAGAATCATTGGGTTGGGTTCCTGTGTCCAGAGTTTCTGATGCAGTAGATCAGGGGTAGAGTCTGGGAACAACCTGAATTTCTAGCAACTTCCTGGAGCAATGGTGCTGGTCTGGGACCATACTTTGAGAACCACTGGGCTGGCAGTAACTGCATCCAGCTCAGAGTAATCCAGTTACCATTTTCTTTTCACACGTCCCCCATCATTGCTCACATCTAATTTTTAGCACAAAGAAAAGTAAAGGATGATTCTTTTACTGACTTGTTTCCAGGGCACAAGTGTCAACAGGAGCAGCCCAGGCCCTCTAGGGGTGTGGTAGGAGCTGTGGTTACAGCCTAGGGAAGGATTTTAAAATTTATTACATAGCAAACTCTGGCAGCATTGACCCTTTTTGGGTTATCCAGTAGGTTCTCTGTTTATTTTATTTTACTTTTTTTGGGGGGAGGGTGGTTTGCTTTGCAGGCAGCAAGTGGGTGGGAAAGGGACCTAGTCTGTCATGTTATCACAGTCGGTAATGATGTTTTGGGGCAACTGTTGGCATGGGGAGCCCATGGGAGGGGCTGTTCTGCTGGCTTTCTGGATGCAGACAGAATTGATGGAATAACCACATGTACAGCTTCTCTCTCTCTTTCTCTCTCTCTGTGTTTCTCACATAGACTGAGCTAAGGGAAAAGGCACATTTGGGCACTGCTGTTCCTCATATTCTTCACCTCGTCGGTCTTTATAATTTCTCCCACCCCAGAAATGAGGCTCATCTCACCTGCTTTGTCTGTCTTATGACTCTGTCATGAAGATCGACTGATAAGAGGGACATGGTCACACATGAAAAAAGAAAGGGCGTTTTATACACATACACACATAGGGTGAAGTTTTTTAGAAATAACAATAAAAATATGTTAATATTTTTAATAGTTTGGCCTGGTTGATTCCAAATGTCTTGTCATTGAACATGATAGATCTAATCTGATTTTATTGAATGGCATTCAGTGTCCTTTGAAAGGTGTGAGTCAATACTGATGTTAAAAATTTCCATTTTATCTGTGAGTTCATGGGGTATTTGAATCATGCCTGTGATACCTCTAAAGGTTTGAAAAAAGGGGGGAAATTATACAAGGAAATACAGCAATTTTAATTAAAATTAACCCCCCAAATGTAACCACGTCACAAGCTTTTCTGTTGAAAAATAAATATCAGGGTAGGAAAAAAAATGTATTTTTAAGTCTTTGGGTATTTAATGGAAAATACAATTGCTAGAAGTAAAATCATATACAAAGTAAAAGCTTTTTATTATTATCAAGGGTTATCCCCATAATGGATCTTGGATACCGGAAAATATACATGGATAGATGGATAGATAAATAGACCGACAGACATAGTCTATGAATTGACCTGAGTTCACCCATCAGGTACGAAAAATTAAGGTTGAGCAATGTAAATTTGTCTGTGACATCCCTAAAGGTTTTTCACCCATATGGACAACAGATCATTTGCTGCAATATTTGGGAGATGTTAAAAACAGGAGTACAAATATTCGACATCAGCTGTATCTAATCAGATATGTTAATATAGCTGGTAGCCTTGTAATCCATGACGTGAGTTACATTTGCTCACAAGCACACACATGTCTGCACTGAGAGCAAACTCAGGTACTGATGATAAGCCTCGGGCTTGCAGCTTCACCAGCGTAGGCTGTGGGCAAAGCCTGGTTTTTGCCCGTGTGGCACACACTGCCTTAGCTTGCTCATAGGGTTGTTGCCAGTTCTCCTTCTGACTTTCTTCCTCCTCGCCTGCCCTCATGGACCTCCTGTGCCAGCTGAGCCCACCTCTCGCCATCTGCTCCCCAGGTGGCTTTGCACTGCTGTGGTTTGGAGCTGCCTTTCCTCTGACTTGTACTTTCTCTGAAGTCCCTGCTTCCATCTTATCTTGGCCAATTCCAAATCCCACCCCACTCAAATTCTATTTTCTCCTTAAAGTCTTCCCAGATCACCTGTGTGAAATGATGCCTTCCTCACTGGAACACATACGGTAGCTCATGTACATCACTCATATAGCATTTAGGCATTTATTACTATTATATTGCAGTTATATAGGCTCACAGCTAAGATATGGATTTCTTGGGTGGGGGGCATAAGCCCTTAAGTATCTTTGTCTACTTTGTGGAAAGCATTGGGCTAAAAGGTGGAGGACAGAATGCTTGTTGGTTGGTTGAGTGAATAAATGTAGGTGTATACTCGTTCAACTATGCAGCCAGGCCTAGTTCTAGATGCTAAGTTACATCAGTAAGCAATGCATCCTTAAGGAACTTTCCCTGTAATTGAGGGAAGACAGGCAATAAACAAAAACAGTACTCTCACAGAAGAATTTCTGTCTGTGATTAGACGGAAGGTGACATGATGGTATGTAGGGGTCAGGAAGCAGATGGGCAGCCCAGGGTGAGAAGTGATGTGTGAGCTTTAACTGGAAGACAGCCCTCCACAGATCCAGGGGAAGAGCATTTAAGGCAAAAGGAAAACCAGTGCCAAGTCCCAAGGCCAGAAAGGAGGCCTGTGTGCTCAGAGACTGCACAAGATGAAGGACAGAGGCAGGTAAGGGTCCTGTGATGCTGGGCCTTGTGGGCTGTAGGGAGGAGACAGGGTTGTGTAGTGCAGCTCCACTGAAAGGCTTCGAGTAGGGGTGCAGTGGGATGAGAGTTTGGGTTATGATGCAGAATAGGGATACGGGAAGCCAGAGGAAGAAATGGGCTGGCAGCAACAGCCTTTTGGGTAGGAGATGAAGTGGGCTGGACTACAGGGCAGCAGTAGAGATGGAGAGAAGCAGAAGAACTCCAACCTCTTCTGGAAGCCGGACACAGGAATTTCTGATGGACTGGATGTGGGGTGTGAGACAATGAGGAATCCAGAGTGTCTCTTCTTGGGCAGTGGAGGAGGTGGGGGGCCCAAAGAGAGAGATTCAGGGGTGTGCAGGGGTGAGCTTCAACTAGCTCAGCTAGAGCAGGGTGGTGATGCCCAAATGGAGACTAAGTGCCTTTCTGCTTGGACTGTTCATCAGTATTGTTCAGGTGAGTGGCAGATGCTGCCAGTTGACCTCTTTGCAATGGCTGGCCAGAGCTGAGGACTTCTTGGCTTGAACCTGCAAACTCTCTGGCACATGCAGAGTGGGATGGGGCCAGACAAGACTCTCCCCTTTCTCTGCTGATCACAGCATGTCTCTTGCACCTTTGTAGGGAGGGGCAGGAAGACCCAGACAAATGGTGATTAAAGGTCCCTGGGCTTTGAGATATTACTACAGGCTCTCCATTTTCCTGGGATGAGCAGGGATGGGATGTGAGGATGGGGGTGGTAGGGATAATGCACATAGGCACCACTAATGTGGTTGTTTATGATATGCCAAGCACTTACATCTATAACTTTTATACCATGTAGTATAAAGTCACTTGAGCCATAGAGGTGAAGTAACTTGCCCGAAGTCACATAATTAAAAAGCAACAACCATATACATATAAAGCAACAGAGGCAAGCACTGAACTCAGGCTGTCTGGTTCCAATCTCCATGCACATTACTAGACAACCCTGCCTTCTTCTGATGTAGTTATCATAATCTCAGGTGTGACAGAAGCCTTTCTGACTTGAGTGCTCTTGTGTTATGACCTGTCTACACAGACCACATGTGGCCAAATCACTCATCTTGCCTGACCCTTCCGCTTATGCCACTTTTCTAAGGCTTTCCCAGTCAAGCATGTGTGAAATCAGAGAGCAGCTCTGCCAGGGAAAAATAGGGCAGGCCTGCCCTGGTTGTGATGGTCACACTTTATACTTGTGTGGAAAATCCATCCAAAGTCACATCTTTGCATGTGAATGAAGGGAGCAGAATAATAACACAATGTCAACAGAAAATATTGTTGCTGGTATGGGGTTTGCTCCAAACCAAGTGTCTTCCCACTCTTGGGAGGTGTAGAAGTGAATTACCCTTGGTGGAGAGACACTGCTTCCCTTGTTTGTCATAAGATGCCCCTTGTTCCCTTTTCAGTGCACTTTTTTTTTAATGTTTATTTATTTTTGAGAGAGAGAGAGCACAAGCAGAGGGAGAAGCAGAGAGAGAGGGGAACAGAGGATCTGAAGTGGGCTCTGTGTTGACAGCAGCGAGCCTGATGTAGGGCTTGAACTCACGAACCGCGAGATCATGACCAGAGCCAAAGTTGGATGCTCAACTGAGTCTCCCGGGTGCCCCCACGCAGTGCACTTCTATATTTCATCATTATTGTCATCACACCCGAAGGGTTATTACTTTGGGCACTTTTGTACCATTCGGGATTTAAGTGGATTGGAGAAAACCAGAAAATTATGATTTAAATGCTTTTGGAAGTAGTTTTAAAGAATGGCTTTGAATTATTATGAAAATATGCATGGCTATTTAAAAAGTTTCTTATTTGCCAGTGACTGTCATTTTCACAGGCATAAATATAGATTTGAAACCCAGGTCAAACCACCAGTCTCTATTTCTGACTTGAGTCCTGGTGTCAGGGTAAAAAATGATGAAGAAGGTTTTTTTGGGGAATAAATTACTTTCCTGCTCCAGATAAATGAATACTTCCAGCTTTTATGACAACATATAATTTTTAGTCCCTTATGATATATTACTATATACCATTTAATAGTCTCCTCAAATTCTTTTTCAAAATAAGATGGGCCATCATCACATACAAATAAGTGAAATAGTATATGTAGCAGTGTTGTAAGCAGAATAAAGGCCATCAGCCACACAGAAGACATAAATCCTAATATGTAGAAGCCTATTCAGACATGGATATCATTTAATGTCTTTAATGAAGGATTCGTAATGTCCTTGCAGGAATAATTTACCACTCAGTGAATTTTTTTTTTCCTGAGCATAAATACTCAATTGGAGGCACTCTTCTGCAAGAGGTATGTGTAAATATGTAAACTGGCTGAGACACAGGGCTTAACTGTTCTGTCTCTGAGGATGGGCCAGTGGAACTGTACATTCTGTTTAACAAATATTTATTGAGTTCTGTTCTGGTTATCTACGCTGTGTAACAAACTACCCTAAAACTTACTGGCTTAAAACAACAAATTTTTACTGATGCTCAAAGTTGATGGGCTCAGCTGGGTGGTTCTCACTTGGGGTCCCTCATACAGTTGTCCTCAGATGGCAGCAGAGGCTGGTGTCATCTACTGGCTTTTTTACTCATGTTTCTGGTGTCTGGTTTGGCACTGGATTTGGCCTTAAAAGTCACTGTGCTAAAATCTGTTGCCCCCTTTAAAAAAAAAAAAATATATATATATATATATTTTTTTTTTTAAGTTTATTTTTTTATTTTGAGAGAGACAGAGACAGCACAAGTGGGGGAGGGACAAAGAGAGAGGGAGAGAGAGACAATCCCAAGCAGGCTGTGCACCATCAGCATGGAGCCCGATGTGGGGCTCAAACTCACAAAACCATGAGATCATGACCTGAGCCAAAACCAAGAGTTGGACGCTTAACTGACTGAGCCACCCAGGTGCCCCTAAATACCGTTGCTTAAAGGAATCACACACCAGCCCCCATTCAATGAGAGAGAAGAATGGACTCCACATCTCCATGGGAGAGAATGAGCTGTATATATAGTCAAGAAAGACTCTAATGGCAGCCATCTTTAAGAAAAGCTACCATACATCTCAACCACACGTGTGATAGACCCTGAAGTCACAGTCCTGAATGGAAGGTGGTCCTTCCGCTGAGGAGATGTGGGGGTGATCCCAGGCACAGAAGAGGATTGGATGATAGAAATGGGGGCGCCTGGGTGGCGCAGTCGGTTAAGCGTCCGACTTCAGCCAGGTCACGATCTCGCAGTCTGTGAGTTCGAGCCCTGCGTCGGGCTCTGGGCTGATGGCTCGGAGCCTGGAGCCTGTTTCCGATTCTGTGTCTCCCTCTCTCTCTGCCCCTCCCCCGTTCATGCTCTGTCTCTCTCTGTCCCAAAAATAAATAAATGTTGAAAAAAAAAATTTTAAAGAAATGAAGCTCATTGTAGAGACAAATGGGACTGTGGAGGTGTTCTGATCTACCCCAGCACCGCTGTGAAAAAAAAAAAGGCCTAGAGAAGCAGTTCTTCATATTTGGACCAAGAAGGGCAATTTCTTGAACAGAACAAGGATCTATAAAATATACATTTCATGTCAGCTCCACAGCAGGAGGGAGATTGTTGGGTAAAACAGTTGCTCTGTAAATGTTAACTTCCTGAAGAAAACTCTTGTTCCTGGATAACCTCATGGCCCTGACAAAAAACTAGTGGCAAATCATTTCGTGCCATACTTTCTTTGGTTCCTTCTGTAGACTGATGAAAAGCATAAGGAGCCTTTGAGCTAAAAGTGCAGACCTCACTGTTTTTAATCATTAGCAGTCATGCCATCTTTGCTAAAGAGACCATGAGACATGAAGAGATCTGAGTGTATTTTACCCTACAGAGTTTGTTTCTTTTTTTAATGTTTATTTTTGAGAGAGAGAGCATGAGAGAGGGGCAGAGAGAAAGGGAGACAGAGGATCCAAAGTGGGCTCCACGCTGACAGCAGGGAACCTGACGAGGGACTCAAACTCACCGACCATGAGATCATGACCTGAGCCCAAATCAGACACTTAACTGACTGAGCCACCCAGGTGCCCCTACAGTTTGTTTCTTGGCTTTCAGATGCAGCTTGTGTGACCTCCTCAGAGAGATCTTTCTGACCACCCTGTTGAGAGAAGTGAAGTCTCTCTCCACTTCCAATTCTCAATCACTCTGTCCCATCAGGATGTTTATTTCCCTCATTGCACATACCACCACCTGCATTTATCTTTCTGGTTAATCCTTACCGTCTTTCTCCCTCCATCGGAATAGAGCGGACTTATTCACTTCCTGGCACACAGTAGCTGCTCAATAAATGTTTTTTAAAGTAAAAGAACAGATCTGTAGAGTCTGGAAAAAGCGCCCTAGTGACCATGGAAACGGTTTAATTAGGCTGGTATTCATTCTCTTTTTGGAGTAGAGAAAATTGAAATGCAAAATTCCCCAGAAGTCCAGATGTGCCCCAAATCTTCCACTAAATTTACTTAGTCACTACTCTGAAATCAGGCCTGGAAGTGGTTTTCACAATCTCCTTTTATGGCTGACACGTTTGGGGAGATGACAGATTTAGGATTGGAGTAGGCAGGACTATCTCTTGTAATGCCCTAAATATATTGGATTAGAATTGATCTATCTATCCAGAATTCATATTTTCTCCTTCCTGGCAGATATACCAGAGTAGTCCTGAGGATTTAAGATCAAGGCACCAAGAGGCGGCCCCTCCAAAGACATGTCTCTTTCAAAGGCTCTTTGGGTTTGGATAGGTGACCAAGTTGTACAGTGTGGTGATTAAGAGCGTGGATCCTGGAGCTGGGCAGTATCCATCACCACTACTTACCTTAAAAGGAGCTTTGTAAGTTTCCTTTTAATTTTCCTGCCTCAGTTCTCTGCTTGGGAAAATGGAGATTGTACCCACATTTACCTACATGGTTGGCATAGGTTAATGTAGAGCAAGCAGTTAGAATCGTGCCTGGCACTTGGTAAGAGCCATCTAAGTGTTTGCTAACATTACTGTTCATGGATGCCATCAACAGAGTATGTGAGAACCTGCTCATGACAACATTGAAAGTAATTGAGGGCAGGTAGCTTATGGGGAAGATTTTTCTTTTAAGTTATTTTTATACTGTTTTCATGAAAAAGACTGTCTCCTTATAATGGTGATGTTGAGGTATGAGGACAATTATACACTATACCTTCTTGTTCAGATGGGAAGGAATGCTAATATAACCTGGAGATACAAGTAGACCCACCGAATATCTGCTGCCCGGCTCAGTGAGGTGCTCATAAAGGGTTCACATTATAAATTAAGGGCAAGGTCAGACTCTGAGATGGTCAAACACCAGCTGATGGTGGTGGTGGGGACAGTCCATTTGGTGAGGTGGGTGGACAGCTTGGACTTCTGGGCCTGGCTGCCACTTCCTAGTAGTGTGATCTTGGGTGAACCAAATAAGGCCTTTGGCTTGGTTTGCACATCTCTAAAATGGGGATAGTAATTCTAGCCCAACCCAAAGCATTTTGAGGTCCAAAGGAGAAATGAATGAGAAGGACTTTCACAATGGTTAGTTTTTATAAAAACATCAAACACTGATCTTCCAAGGGTCTGGAAATGCCTGTTTTCTCTCTATATCCCCACTGCCAAACCCTCTCCCTACCCCCATTCCCTTTCTCTTCCTGGACTTGAGTTCTTTTATTTTAAGCTAAACATCTTGACTTCTACTGCCATACACATATACTTGAGATATAGGACACTTCATTCTAGGGGTTATTCTAAAGGGGATATTCTAAAGGGTGAGTTTAGGGGACTAAATGTATTACATGGGCATCTGAGAGAAGAAATGGGTATAAAAAGGGAAAGCTGGCAGGTAAAGAATGGTTACTGATGAGTTGATTCAAGGCTGGCCTTATTACCAGCAAAAGCAAACAGATAATGTGCACTAAGAAACTGCTTTAGAATTTAGTGACTCACAAGCCATCGATCATAGGAATGACCTTTGTTCTCAGACAGACCTGGGTTCCAATTCTGACTCTGCAAGTCACGTGACTTCTTGGAACTGCAGTTTCCCTATCGGTAAACTGGGAGTAATAGCACCAGCATCCCATAATGAGGACTGAGTTGAGTAGAAAACGCCAAGCACGAGGCTGATATTTAGCTGTGTGGGGGAGCCTTACCAGGAATTTCCGTTTCTGCTTCCAGTGGCTGCCTTGGGCATTGGTGGCCACGTGGGCTTCCGTGACAGTTTTGATGAGCTCCCACTCCTCGTCTGTGGGCTCTGGCTTGTGCCCGATGGATTTCTGCAGCTCTTCCCGTCGTCTCTTCTCCCGGTTCTCCTCAATCAGTTTCCTCTTCGCCAGCCTCTTGCTGTCATCCAGTACCACTGGGAGAGGAGGAAAGATGAGACAAAACACACGGACACTCCCAGACACATGGAAGACTGTGTGTACACCCAGGAGCCTCAGGGGCGGGGACCACTCATGCATAGATGGCTTAGCGGGTCCTGCAGAGTGGGTCATGCTGGGGTATTTTCTCCCCCCAGCAGCAAACTGCCATCAACTAGCTTGTCTCTGACACGAGACCTAGGGCCAAACTCCCAATGGCTGGCCAGCTTTTCAGAAAAAAGCTCTGGGGGGAGTTGGACACTGGGCATCCCAACTCCACAGAAGGTGAGCCTAAATAAGAATGAAGCAGAGGGAGGTAAAATCTGTTCTATCCACGGCTTCACAGATAAGTCCGTCTAGCCATTTATCTGAATTCACTCTTAGGGTCTCTCTGTTCCTCCTTTCTTTGCCTCAAATGGCTCTCAGTAAAAAGAACTTCCGATTAAAGAAAAGTTCTGGAGCAGTAAACAGGAGGCTAATGATCCCCTTCCTCAGATAAATAGGGCTTTCTTAAAAATATTTTTTTTAGTGTTTATTTATTTTTGAAGGAGAGAAAGACAGAGTGTGAGCAGGGGAGAGGCAGAAAGAGAGGGAGACAGAGTCCAAAGCAGGCTCCAGGCTCTGAGCTGTCAGCACAGAAGCCCGATGCGGGGCTCAAACCCACAGGTTGTGAGATCATGGCCTGAGCCAAGGTCAGACGCTTAACTGACTGAGCCACCCAGGCACCCCTCTTTGTTAGCTCTCTTAAGTGCTAATTGAAATGTGGCTCAACCTATCTGAGGCTGCACAGGTACTCACTTTGCTCTAGTCTCTACCTGGTCTATCCTCAATGGTGGTTAAAGAGCCCAGGCTTTGGAATCTAGAAAGAGCTGGGTCTGAATCCTGAGACTACCACATTCTAGCTGTGTGACCTCTGGCAAGTTGCTCAGGCTCTTGGAGCTTTTTCATTTCTTCCTGTGTAAAACAGGCTCAATAATTCCCACTTCAGAGGGTGTTCAGTGTGATAATGCACTACATGTGGTCAGTAAATATAGCCATGACGTTTGCCATTTGTGCAACGGGGAAATAAGAAGGGCAGGAAAAAGAAGCCTATACTTCTGGGGTTAATTTCCAAAACAAAGCCATTTCACCAGACTCTTAGTAACTATCAGTAGAATGGAAAGGCTCAGGTTTTATGCTACAGAGTCATAGTATTTAGAACTGGAAAGAACCTTAGGTATTATCTAGCCCAACTCCCTCCTGTCACAGAGGAGGAAGTTGATCCAGAGAGATCATGACTTGCCTAAAGTCACAGAGCAAGTTCATGGCAGAGCCAAGGCAAGACCCAGGACTCCTGATTCCAGTTCTACAACATCACTGTCCTAGAGCCATTTCTTGATGAAGGTGTGACCTGGTAGGAAAAGAAAAAAAGCAAACATAGCAGGAAGAAGAGAACCAAAAGTACTCAGCTAATCCACAAACAGAATAATGAATCCCAGATCATCTAGACTTGATTGGATCGTCAAAGTCAGGTGAGCAATGGCAAAATGTGGGAAATGGGAATGAGCCCTGTTTAGTCATTTAGGTTCCCTTATTAAAGGGATTGTTCCCTTTAATAAATGGGATGTAGTCATAGCCCCATTTCCCAAATGCTTCCTCTGTGCTGGGGATTGTTGCATTTAACATGCATTATCTAATTTAATCCTGAAAACAACTTGCAAGGTAGGCAATAATTTCACAGAAGGGAAACCTGAGGTTAACTCTGATGGTCACACAGCTAGTAAGTGGCAGATATGGGACTCCAACAGTTTTTCTGATTATAAAGCCTGAGCTCTTATAATGCTTCATAGGGTGCATTCAAAATTAATTTCCACCCAGTCCAGATTAACACTGAGCTTTTTTTTAACCTTATAAATATTCATATCTTTAACTTCTGAATAAAACAATGAAATGGATACTCAATAGTAACAGTTCCTTATAGTGGCACATCTAAATATTTGGTTCTAGGTCAATCATTTCACATATCCCTATCAGGCATATTGTTGGCCGTGGCTAAAGTCTTTAAAAGATAAAGACAAAGAACACACTCAGCCGGAGGTGGGGATTAACCCAGGATTTCCAGCCTAAAGCCGTCACACAACCCTCCTCCTTTTTAAAGATTCCCCATTGTGTCTTCTCTAATGGGCAAACCAGGACATTTCACAGATTTTTTTGTTCTAGTGGAGGGAACCCTTTTAATCGCATAAATGTGAGCCATGATTATTTCCTCTTTCATGAGGAAAATCCTCACTGCATTCTTTTTTCTTTCTCTCCTTTTTTTTTTTTTTTGGTTTTCTTCTCTTTTTTAAAACTAAAAGTTAGAGACTTTCATTGAGGTGCAAACATTTATGCCAATAGAAATCATTAACCCTGACGCCTGGCAAAATGGAGGCCACACACTCTGAGTGACACAATTCTTATTTTATTATTAGATTAATGAAAAGAACTGGTGTAAATCCCTTGCACAGTGCGAGAAGAAGAGACTCCAATGGCTAATCTCACTGCCATATGCTGTGGCACTTTGAAAACTGGGTAGGAGGACTGGAGCTTAGAATGTTTTTATGGCTAAAAATATAACAAACACCCAACTGCAGGATGACTCATGCTATATAGCACTCAACCTCACATTCTTCAGAAATTACTGAACACAATGTTTTCTGCCAGTGCCCCGTCTCCAAAAATGTCCACAAAATAAATTCTTGTCTCTTCTTTTGAAAAATATTAGGACTAGTCCACAAGGCTCTCACCACATGAATGTTGTGTGTAAAACCACACCTCATCCAGGTGAATGGACAAGACCGCTCATTCATACTCTCTTGCAAACCGAGTATTGCTAATAGTCCTGCAGATGTGCTAGGGATAATTTACTCACTTTCCCTTACCTGTCGTCTAGATACTTTGAGAGTTAGGAGTTGATAGGGAAGGGGTAGGATGGAAAGCACCCAGCAATGACTGGGAGTGAGGGGTCGCTGGGAGTGCTACAGGTCTTCCCTCTGTCCACATGAGCCTCTGTTTCTTTTCTGCCCAGTTGATCTCCTTGAACCAAACCTTTCCCCAATCAACACTCCTTGAATACGAAAAAGAGGAAAAAGATTACTTACAATCTGTTGCCATGCCAACATAGATGCATTTTTTAAAGCGACATTCCTGGCACTGATTTCGCGTAACTTTGTCTATGACACATTTTCCTTCATATTTACAGGAATAGGATGGATGGAGATTTTTCTGAATGGTTCTTCTAAAGAAACCCTACATGAAAAAGAAAGACCAAAGACAACAGTTTCATATTTCCTAGAAATAAATGACTCCAGAATTTTGTGTCCACATAACTGTGATGGATTCTTTTTGACCTTTCCTATGCATGGGCTTGTACCTTTACCTATTCACATATAGGACAGTTAGCCCAAACTGAATCTAAAGAATTCTATATCTGAGCTGAAGGAAATGTCCAGGACTATAGAGTCAATATCTTTTTGGCATTTAGTAAGGAAAAGAGGTTAATGGGGAAATCTAGTGTTCATTTTTATTCTTTCTAAACATTGAGTAATAAAAATAAATCATATTCTTTCCTTTCATAGAGTGTCATAATTATGTTGTTAAATTAAGCTGTGAAGAACCTTGCTACACTTTGTGCTGGAGAATAAAAGAGCTGGATACTTGTTATACTCTATTAATTAATAATTTAATCATTTGGTGATTAAATGGATGCATTAAATGACCTTCAGAGATTTAGTTTAATTCTTGTTTTTGACTCTTGCAATGTCCATTACCAGCTCAGATAACCCTTAAAATAACAGTACTTGGGGAATAGAAAATTCCAGATTCTCTACCCAGATTTTCTCAGAGCTTAATGCATTGGGGTTTTTCCTTTCATAGTGCTCTTTTTCTCCAGTATCAGTAGACATATACCCTGAAGATCAGTAGGTGTCTTCCTTTCTTAAGATATGGGAGAGTGCCACCATAAAGGCTGCTGAGCATGCCATTTAGTCCAGGTTTAGGTGACACAAATATCCTCAAGACGCGTTATAGTAGAACCTTCCTGGACATGATACTCCAGTCTTGGCAATGGAGTTTCTGTATTGTAGGCATTAATGGTGGTGGAGAGCACTTATCGTGAGGGGTACATTGCAAAGGGCTGTAGACACCTTCCATATCCTTCTGTCTCTTCTAACAACCTTGTGAAGTAGGTACTCTTAATATCTCCATGGTAGGGATTAAAAAACTAAGCCTCGAATAGGTTAAATCACTTGCCCCAAATCATGTGGTAAGTACGTTGTGGAACTTGGCCTAGAGCTCAGGAGTCAGACTCCAAGTCTTATTTACTTAACTGCTTATATGATATAAACTGAGTTCAATTTTACTGTATTATTTAAATGAACAGATGAACAGATTATAAATAGTACCCCCCTTGCCTTCATTTTATCTGTTTTAGTAGACTAGCAAAGCAGAAACACATTTTGAAGGATATTATCTACTAAAGCTTAAAGGGACCTCTAATTTTGTTACGTAAATAGTGGGACTGAAATACCAGCTGACCTAGATTAAGCCCAAATTTGAATTATCCTGGTTAACTTTCCTTGGCTTTGATTATGTATACATACTCCTTGCATATTCATTATTCAGACATAAGAGCCCTTCCTTGTAATGAAAAGGTCAAAGGTAGAATTTTAAATCGGACGAAACAGAATACAATGGAAAAATGACAACAATAACCGAAACTAATGGACTTGATTTTGGGGTATGTGTGCAAAATCCCTTATCATTTCTATTGCTCAAGTTTCAACAGGAAAACTGTCACATAGTTGGGTTTTGTATCCTTAAACACTTGAATCCATTAGTTTGAATGATGTTGATATACACTGATACACTCTTATCTTATATAAGATTCACTCAATCACACATGGGCAGCTGTTTGACATGTCAGCAGTATCTCCCTGGGTATTCAAGGTGGGCAAATTCTGCGAAAGCATGAATTCCCTGGGCATGTCACAGAACTGAAAAACCACCTCCCCTGTGAACCTCCCTATTCCACCTCTGCTACCCTCTGTCCAATCCACCATTCAAGGGTTACGCCTGCCTGGAGAGCAAAAGAGACCTGGAGATTCCTGGAAAGAAGACATGCGTCACAGACAGGGAGGAGAGGGATTGGGTGGCATACCTCCTTCTGGAGGAGGCAAGGTCTCCCCAGAGGTGGCAGCACCAAAGTCCAGGGCATCTGGGGAGAATGATGCTCTGAAGATAGGAAAGTTGGTACTCTGAAGTTAGGGAGACCCTTTTCTCACATACTGTGACATTGTCTCGTGTTTTAGAGGGAGGACAGCATACTGAGGAGTCAGACAATGCTAAGGAAAGGATCAGGTGTGGTGTCCCAGACACAGGGGTGACATTCATTTTTCCCAAAAAAGCTACTTTGTGAACTTTTAAATGGAGCGAGTGAAATAATTTATACTTTGCTTATTTTGGGAAAAGTGTTGGGGTAGCAGGCTCTGCTTTTCCTAGTGACATCTTCCCTGTGGCTTATCTCTGATGGCTTTTCTTGGGCTCTTCGTAGACCAGATCCCTTTAAGACCCCTAAGCTATAATAAAAGCATATTTGACACAGGATGAAGGGCCACTGGAGTGGAGCAAATGTAAATGTAAAGGTACTCGGTCCTTTAATTTTAAAAAGGGACAAAAATTAACTTCTGCAAGTGAACTGAATACAGAATGTTTAATGTAGTCTACCTGTAAAAAATCTTTTTAGAGGTGAACTAACAAAAGACGTGCCCCAGGGACTAGATAAGGACATATATGTCATTGATGATTTGTTGGCGAGATGGGGTTTTGCTTTTATAAGTCAACATCAGACGTGTTTCTCTGCATTTTGAGAAGGACTAGATCCTCTTATTAGTGGTCTGATATGATGCACTAATTAGTGTGATAAGGAGCTAAGTGTCATTCTGCTGGTTCAATATTTGGGCAACTTATAATAGCTGTGAATCTTCCTCAGAAAAATAATTTGTTGTGGGGAAGTATCACCATTCCTTCTGTAAGAGATTCATAAAAACTGGTTCATCAAGACAGACAAAACAGCTCCAAAAGATTTTTACCGTCTTCAGGGGAAAAATGGGCAAAAAAAGTTTCTCCCCATATACACTGCAAGGATGGGGTAGAAATATTTTAAAGTTGTAGGTTTGAATAAACAGAATGTGAAGCATGACCTTTTTCATCTTTGGCCACTCTTAAAAACTGTTTCATTCAAAAAACTGTTGCCTTTTTCCAAGATACTTTGTCCTTACATTAAATGCATGATCACCCCAGGAGAGCTGCTTTCTGGTTTTATGATGGAGGCCATCCTAGAAACAGGATTCTGATCTGAGATAAAGGCATAGAAGCTAAAAAATCTAGCTTTTTGCTACATGATTTCTTTTAAGTAAACCTCAGTTGAATCAGGCTCTAAACATCCTGTGATCTTGGGAAAAGAGGCTAGTGGATTTCTTGATCATCATGAAGACATACATAAAGCAGGGACACAGGTTAATAGGCTTGATTCTCCCTTTGTTTAAGTCAATCACTAATAAGCATTAAGTTCTCTGCAAGGCACATTTAGAGTCACTTTGGGAGTTGAGTATTAAATGGAATTTTCATTAGAGTCTCTTCCAGAATTCAGAATTTACCATTAGTAACTGATTTTTGAAAGAGTCTCAATGCTGCATAATCAGATAGGCAAAGGTTTATGAATTGGGGCTAATTTAGAAAAAAGGCCTGTTTGAATTACTGAGCTTTCAGAATGAGAGAATATATCTAGACTAATGCAGTTTTATTACTTTCAAATCAAGCCAATAAAAGTGTGCTTTCAAGAGACAGTCTGCAAGTTCCCCAAATTAATAAATAGTCAGGACTTATTTGTAATCAGTTCCGTTAACTCCTTAAGACATTATTTTCATAGATGTAATAGCAATCTTTAGCATTGTCTTTGTTAAAAGGTACACATTCTAGATCAAAGGGGTCTGAATGAATGAAAGCACACTACATCACATTACAAAAAACAGCCTTGCAGATATAAGGCCTTGGGAACTTAGAAATGCCTGATTCCACTGGATATATCATTTCATCACTTTAAGCAGGCTTCTGCTAAGGGCTTCCTAATTTTATGGATAAAAAATAGGGAATTTTCATGGAAGATCTTCCACTAGGGAACTGGGGCACCTTATCTTGAAACCAAGCTAACATGCTGATTTTAGGGGTTTTGGGTCAAAGGTTAGGAGAAAAGGGGGGGTTAGTTGGAGGAAGGGAAGAGAGGAGAAGAGGGGAGGTGGGCAACATAGGAGGGAGGACCGAATTATTTTAGACAGTTTAATACAATCTTTGCCTTAGGGTTTACATCCTGTGATCATCTGGTTTTAAACACAAAAGTAAATAAAACATTCTACAAGAAAAAATTTAAGAAGTCTTTCCCTGACTTATTATACTTCCTCATTTATAAAACATTAGCTGAACGTTGGATGTAGCCCTGGGTTAAGCTTTATTTATTTTATAGTGGATTTTATTTTCGAGGCTAGGTTGTTGGACCAAAAGATATTTGCCAAAAAGCTCATCTTAATTTTGATGACGAAGAGTATAAGTAGGCAAATTTAGGCTCACTTTCGGGAAGTGAAGTGTTCATCACTGGTGTATTCTTGTCAGGTATCTCCTGAAGATGGGACTGTAGAGCATAAAATTAGCTGATGGATGCCCAGAATTTACTTATTGGCTGAAGGCTGTGCAGAAAGCCAATGTGAGTAATTTCAGAACACAATTGACTGTAAGTAGCCTCAAAGATATTCCTTAATGGAACCCTTAAAAGTGAACATATTTACTCAGATTAACAGCCTGGAGTAGAGCAAATCCTGTCTCTTCAACTACTGCTGATAAAACAGGAGGAGAAATGGTCATTTCTTGGGAAAATATATTATAAAATATCTATGCATTTTTAAACTCAAAGTGAGAATATTATTAATTTCTTTTCATCTTTAAAAAATTTTTTAATGTTTATTTTTCAGAGAGAGAGAGAGGGAGAGAGTGAGCACAAGTGGGGGAGGGGCAGAGAGAGAGGGAGACATAGAATCTGAAGCAGACCCCAGGCTTTGAGCTGTCAGCCCAGAGCCTGACATGGGGCTTGAACCCACAGACTGGGAGATCATGACCTGAGCCCAAGTTGGACACTCAACCGACTGAGCCACCCAGGCGCCTCTAATTTCTTTTCATCTTATGAGTTCTCTCCCTGTCTTCAAAGCCAGACACTATACTCTTGCAAAACTTTATTTAGTTATTTTTGATTTGAAAAAAAAAAAATAAATTCGTTTCTTGAAAATGCCAAAAAATGAGGAGGACAACCAGACACTTGGATGGTAACAGGCTGTGAATGTTGGAATTTGGTTCTAATTTCAACTTAAACTTCTTGTTGCATTCTGTTGGAATCCTGGGAGGGGACAGGAGCTGGGCTGGGCGCTGAGCTCACTGGTCCAAGGGCAGTTACCTTGCAGCCTTCACACGTGATGCAGCGGTAGTGATACCCCGTGGCTTTGTCACCACACACTACACATAGCTCGTCCTTGTCTAAGTAACTGGGGATGTACCCTGTGACAAGGAGAAAAAAGGAACGTGAGAAAACAATATCATGTTAAAGTCAAAGACACACCCTAGCTTGGAGGAGTGGAGGAGGATAAAAAGAGGACAGGAGGTAAGGTGCAGCAGGGAGGAGGCAGGATCAAACTGTTTCATACATTTGAATACAACTTTTGTATTGGGGTTTATATCTTGTGCTCATTTAGTTTTAAATGTAAAAGGTAAATAAAACATTTAATGAGAAAAAATTTAAAGCCTTTCCCTGATGTAATATACTTGCTCAGTATCTTATACTTATCCACTATCTTATCTCACACGTACAGAGTTGATACTAGGCCCAGGATTTCCGAATGCCTTAGAAATAGGTGTGACCACTCTTGCTGTGCAGGTAGGAATATATCTGAAGTCTGTTGGAGCCAATAAATCATGCAGAGAGGGCAAGATTTGAGATGTCTGGAATGCTCTGGGTTCTGGAGAACACAATCTCTTTTGTAAGGCTTATTTCAGAACTTTTTCTTAGAAGACTGGATCGACTTTGGACTCAAGGTACCATGCAGTAAATTCAGAAAACTTCATAGCTTGGAGATCATCAAGTACTCTTGAGGTGAACAGGTTTTCAGAGGTTTGCTTGGCCTTCCTAGGGGTCACACTAGAAATTAAAGCATAGATCTTCTAGCCAGATCGCCTAACTTCTAGTACAAGTGATGATGATCTTTTTCTAAAAATAGACAGTTAACTTTAAGTAGAATGAACAAGCCATCTAAAATTTTTATTTTTGGTTAAACTTGTGACATTATGACACAAAACCCAACAACACTGGGTAGTGTGAAATAATAGAAGCTCTATTTATTAAGAAAAAAAGAAAGTCCATGGGGCGCCTGGGTGGCTCAGTCAGTTAATCCTCTGACTTCTGCTCAGGTCATGAGCAGTTTGTGACTTGGAGACCCGCGTCTGTACTGACAGCTCAGAACCTGGAGCCTGCTTCGGATTCTGTGTCTCCTCCTCTCTTTGCCCCTCCCATGCTCATGCTGTCTCTCTCTCTGTCTCTTAATAATAAAGAAACGTTAAAAAAAAGTTAAAAAAAATAAAAAGAAAAAAAATAAAGTCCAATTATGGTAACTCTCTTTGTTAGTGTCCTGTTGGTTTATTAGTTTAAATTCCGTGGCCCAGGAAACTAAAGTTTAAAAACAAAGACAGAAGCAGCCCACTTCCCACTGGTCTTCGCCTCTTCCCCTTCACTTGTAGACAGTGTCCAAACACAAGAAACTGATTCTGAAGTGCAAATTCAGTTTCGTTTGGTATCAGTGGTTTACCACAGACGCACACAGCTTTAGATAAGTGCAAAAAGTCAAAATAAGGTCTGCTTTGTTGGGACGTGGAGAAGGGAGGGGCTGAGATAACAAAATAATTCCTTCCTTTGATCACGGCACCTTGTGAAGTTCTTTGACTTGGTAAACTCTTATTGGTTTCAATAAAGATTAGCCAGGTTGAAATGACAGATGACTTACTGTATGTTTTACCATGACATTTCATAGATTCTTTATTAAACTAGGTCACAGAGGGCTTACTTTTCAGAAAAAAATATCCATAAAGAAAACAGAAGAAAATGAGTCCTTTTCACAATTTCATAGAAATTACTTTGCTCAGATTTTATTTTAGAAAGATGGTCCCTCTTGGGAAGGAGACAAATGACTTCAGAGTAATCTGGTAATGTACAGGATTATCTTCTTAAATATCACAGCTTTTCTTAGTTTACTTTTACATCATGCCAACCATGAGTCATCTGTTGAATTCACTTCAAGAGTTTGAAAAATCTCATCAGACATTTCTTTTTTTTTTTTTAATTTTTTTTTCAACGTTTATTTATTTTTGGGACAGAGAGAGACAGAGCATGAATGGGGGAGGGGCAGAGAGAGAGGGAGACACAGAATCGGAAACAGGCTCCAGGCTCTGAGCCATCAGCCCAGAGCCTGACGCGGGGCTCGAACTCACGGACTGCGAGATCGTGACCTGGCTGAAGTCGGACGCTTAACCGACTGCGCCACCCAGGCGCCCCACATCAGACATTTCTAAAAAGAGAATTCTGGGAGGGATCTGCGCAGAAAAAAAGGGGCTGGAATGAGGGATGTGTTTATTCAATCATTCATCTATTCATTAATTCAGAAAACAGTTATTTACCATCTACTAGGTGCTTAGCACAATGGTTGGTGCTAAGAATATAAAAACAAATTAAGACATGGTTTCTTCCTTTGGTAAGCATAAGTGTAAGAGACTGTGTTAAATTTCCAGTCCTGGTCATTCTTCAATGCGAACAGAAAAGGTGAAAATGAAGGAAAGAACATGAAAGACGCTGAACATCACCGTACAGGAATACAGAGCCCAAACCACAACGAGACACCATGTAACATCCTTGAGGATGGTCATAATAAAAATGACAGACAATAACAAATGTTGATGAGGATATGGAGAAATTTGAACCCTTCTATGTTGCTGGTAGGAATGTAAAATGTGCTTTAGAAGAGTTTGGCAGTTCCTGAAAAGGTGAAACATAACGTTACATATGACCCAGCAATTCCACTCCTGCATATATACCCAAGAGAACTGATAATAGGTGTCCACACACAAACCTATTCATGAATGTTCAAAGTAGCATTATTTATAATATCCAAAGGTTGGAAACAACCCAAATGTCCATCAAATGGTGAGTGGATAAACAAAAGGTAGTATATTCATACAGTGGAATATTATTCAGCTGGAAGAAAGACTAAAGTACTGATACATGCTACAACATGGATGGAACGTGAAAACATTATGCTATAGGAAAGAAGCCAGACATGAAAGGCCACATATTGTATGATTTCATTTACATGAAATGTCTAAAGCAGGCAAGTCATAGTCAGGAAGAAGGCCTGGAGGGAGAATGGGAAGTTACCTGCTAATGGGTACAGAGTTTCTTTTCAGGGTGATGAAAATGTTCTAGAATTGTATAGTGTTGTTGGTTCCACAACTCTGAATATACTAAAAACCACTAGAAACAATGGTTTTTCATGGATATGTTTTGTACACTTTAAATGTGTGAATTTTATTGGTATGTGAAATGTGTTTCAATAAAGCTGTTATTACAAAAACAAAGAAATGAAGTAAAAGAGAACAGTTCCATTTGACAAATATTTATGTGGGTATACAATGTGGTAGGCAATGTGCTAAGGGTCTAAAGATAGGCTAAATTTTCATTCTTTCAGATCAATAACAGATCATCTGCATATAATGTCGTAGGCACTGGGTTAGGGCTATGTCCAGAATCACAAAGGGGAAACTCTTTGAGGAGCCTTCCTGTCTACCCCCAGCTCACGTCAAACTTGGTGCTCCCATAAACTCCTTGTGCTTCCCCGATAGTAGTCCTTTATAATCTACATTATAACTACCTTTGAGTTTTTTCTTCTCTTTGACCACAATCCTTGATTCACTATACGTTTGTACAGTTCCAGCTAGAGGGCAGGGATCAGAACATTCATGCTGAAACCCCACTGTCTATCTAGCACCTGCTTCCTCTGACAGATGGCATCATGGCTTTCAAGATCTCTGCCATTGACCAATGGCGGAGAAAGTAAGGAGGAGGGATGCATCTGGAATTTGCAGATGAGCAGACTTGAAGCCTGGAGGTATGCCCGAGAAAGCTAAAAGATCTCAGAAAAGATTTCTCAAAGAGGTGATAATGCAGAGGCAGGAGCCCAAATATCAGGCCTAATGAAAAGTTCATTAGAAAGTCTGATTTTTGGTAAAGAAAATGAGATTCCACTCATTAAAACTAAGACATCCAGATTGATACTCATCCAACACTTAGTGATCTGGGGGATGCATGCTCACTAATCAACTGGACTTTGTCCTGCTTTCTTTGCTCTGATCACTAGGTTCCATACAGTGAGACAGGACTAAAGAGAGCTTAAGGGCAATACCATTTTCTCACAATAGAGAAATGAAAATCACTATGACCAGGCATTAAGATGCCATCACCAAAAGAAGAGATTTGCAGTCTGAATTTTATATGATGTGCTCTACTTTCTACATGGGGCTATATAAACCACTATCCATTAACTCAAGAGCATTTTGCTTCTGGGTAAGTTTCCCCTTCCCCTTTACACAATCATTAACCTTAAGTCCCAAGGTTGTATATACCACTGTCTGCTAGGTAACTGATGGTGCAGTGGCTCAAATTTAATAAGAAACCTAACAAAATCTACAGGAAGACTCACTAGGTGTTGATTTATTCCAAACACAGTTTTGGGAGTCCCTCCATAGAAAGAAATAACACAAAATATTCCAACAGAGCTCTGTGCCCAGAGAAATAACTAGTTACCAAATGTGGGAGGGGGAGAGTCCTAGGGAAAATGGCTAGAGATAGTCTGGACTTAACTAACACCAATGGAATTCAATGGTCACTCTTTAGGAATCAAAAGCAACGTGTGTATTAGTTTCTCATAAATTTTCTTTTTACATAAAAATTATACAAGTAGTGCAGTTCATGATAGAAAAAGTAAAAGACAAAAATGAACAAAAAGCAAATTTACCTATCAACTCTCCACCACAGTGATAAGAACTGTAGCATTTTGATATTTCTTCATCTTGGACTAGTATGTGTGACAGTGTGTGGCATGTGCTTGTGTGTGCACAGAAACACAAACTTCTAAAACACAAAGTAATGTTTAAACAACAAAGTAACCCAATTATTAAAACACACAGTCTCTTTAACAAATGGTGCTGGGAGAACTGGACAGCAACATGCAGAAGAATGAAACTAGACCACTTTCTTACACCATTCACAAAAATAAACTCAAAACGGATAAAGGACCTGAACGTGAGACAGGAAACCATCAAAACCCTAGAGGAGAAAGCAGGAAAAAACCTCTCTGACCTCAGCCGCAGCAATTTCTTACTTGACACGTCTCCAAAGGCAAGGGAATTAAAAGCAAAAATGAACTATTGGGACCTCATGAAGATAAAAAGCTTCTGCACAGCAAAGGAAACAATCAACAAAACTAAAAGGCAACCGACGGAATGGGAAAAGATATTTGCAAATGACATATTGGACAAAGGGCTAGTATCCAAAATCTATAAAGAACTCGCCAGACTCCACACCCAAAAAACAAACAATCCAGTGAAGAAATGGGCAGAAGACATGAATAGACACTTTTCTACAGAAGACATCCAGATGGCCAACAGGTACATGAAAAGATGTTCAATGTCACTCCTCATCAGGGAAGTACAAATCAACACCACACTGAGATATCACCTCACACCAGTCAGAGTGGCTAAAATGAACAAATCAGGAGACTATAGATGCTGGAGAGGATGTGGAAAAACGGGAACCCTCTTGCACTGTTGGTGGGAATGCCAACTGGTGCAGCCACTCTGGAAAACAGTGTGGAGATTCCTCAAAAAATTAATAATAGATCTACCTTATGACCCAGCAATAGCACTGCTAGGAATTTACTCAAGGGATATAGGAGTGCTGATGCATAGGGGCACTTGTACCCCAATGTTTATAGCAGCACTTTCAACAATAGCCAAATTATGGAAAGAGCCTAAATGTCCATCAACTGACGAATGGATAAAGAAGATGTGGTTTATATATACAATGGAATACTACTTGGCAATGAGAAAGAAAGAAATCTGGCCATTTGTAGCAACATGGATGGAACTGGAGAGTGTTATGCCACGTGAAATAAGTCAGGCAGAGAAAGACAGATACCATATGTTTTCACTTATATGTGGATCCTGAGAAACTCAACAGAAGACCAGGGGGGAGAATAAGGGTGGAAAAAAAGTTACAGAGAGGGAAGGAAGCAAACCATAAGAGACTCTTAAATACTGAGGGTTGATGGGGGGTGGGAAGGAGGGATGGGTGGGTGATGGGTATTGAGGAGGGCACCTGTTGGGATGAGCACTGGGTATTGTATGGAAACCATTTTGTCAATAAATTTCATATTAAAAAAACAAAAAAAAACCCAATATGTGTGTTATTACTAATATGTAAGTCCAAGACCATAGCTTTAGAATCACAAATTTATGGAAATAAACACATAAAGATAAATAAGCAAATAAATGAGAAAATCATAAAAAAAATAAAACACACAGCTTCCTGGAAAAGGTGGATGGAGTAAGTATATCCACGTTAGGAAAGCTATCTCCTGTTCTCTTATAGTAGAGGTTATGTACAGTTGATCAGAATGAAGACTTTGCAGTTCTTGGTATCAGGTGCACATGGTAGAGATAAAGGAGAAAGAGGCACAGGCCACTTGCTTCTCATGTTCAGGAACCAACTGTAATACAGTTGGACTCTGTGTTGCTTGTGGGACATGCCTTGGGGTGGGGCAGGGAATATTAACCAGAGTTAAGATGTAGGTCCCTCACCATTTCTCACTCTACCTCATGATTTGCCTGCTCTGTCTTCTGGTGTTGGCAGTAGGATACTGAGAACTTCTCCCTCCCTATAAATTGTTGAATTATCGTTCAGCAATTTATGTACATGGTTGAACTGTTTGGCCTTTAGGTTTTTGTGAATCCTGGAATCCAATGATAATTCAATCTGTGAGTGGAATGGGCGTCTTCCATTTTCTGACTCTATTCTGATAGATGATTTGATTTGTTCTCTTATTTCTCCTAGATTATGTTTTTGGTGGGTAGATGAATAGGTGATTGAGTATGTCTTTAGTAAAATCATCACGACTTTTACAGAAATTAAGTTGGTAGCAGTTGTTCACATGGTCATACCCGTGTACCCCACCCGTCTCTTTCTTTTCTCTAAAATATAACTCAGAACCATAATCTTTACCCAAAACAGCCACCACAGGCAATGATACATCAATTATTATGCATAAGTCCATTGTTCATGATTAGATAACTTCCATCAGGGAGTAACATCCCACACATAATTAATAGGTAGGTGAGGTTCTCTTAAGATTAGAGTATAGTTGACAACATCACATGCTAACTAATTCTCCCAGGGAGGTTCTCTTAAGATTAGAGTATAGTTGACAACATCACATGCTAACTAATTCTCCCAGGGAACTTACCATTTCTTGCTCTCCTATTTCTATGTTCCCATCTTTTTACTTTTCCATGCTTATCAAATAAGCTGCATGCTGGCCACTATGCCCTGCTAAGGAAAATGCACATGTAGTGCAAGTTTTGTCACCAGGAATGGACACTAAATAGATGTCCGTATTTGGTTCCGTCTAGAAACAAATATGAGAAACTGAACCCTGGAAGCCATGCTGCTCATTTGAGAACTGCATCTGCACATTATCCCAAGTGACTGTTGAAAAAAAATGGTTACCAAACACCCCATAAAACAAGACCAATATGTGGTAATCCAAGGGTGATATGTTTTCCTCAGCTCTTACATGCTCAGATGTATTATATTTTAGACTAATAAACTATGCTGCCACTTTATCAAGCGTATTATTATGAAAGCAAACTCCATCTGTTTGTTCAACAAAGACTTAGATATTTTTTTTTTTAGTTGACACTTGGCAATGTCTGCTTAATTGCCAAATATTATCCTGCATGTAGAATAGGTTGACATGGTAAAATATTACTAACATTTTCAACCTATTTTGTTAGCAGCTTCATTAAGATCTAATTCACATACCATATAATTCAATGGCTTTTTATATATTCATAGAGTTGTGAAATCATCTCCACAATCAGCTTTAGAACAATTTCCTCATCCCCCAAAGAAACCCTGTACCTTTAGATGTCACCTCCGTTCCTCCTATCCCTTTCACCCCCTCTACTCTAAGCAACTGCAAATCTATGTTCTGTTTCTACAGATGTCCCTCTTCTAGATATTTTTTACAAGTGAAATGATACATTTTGTGGCTTGTGTGACTGGCTTTTAACTTAGCATAAGGTTTTCAAGGTTTAACCATGTTGTAGCTAACATTAATTTCAAAAACTTGATTCTCAGAGGGACCTGGTGTGTGAAAAGGCAAAGTTGTGTATATTTATGCTGGAAATCATGCAACAGGCAGTAAGCCTGGCTTCTTGGTTTGCACTAGATTCAAGCCTTTCCCATGTATGAGTAAAATCAGAAGGCTGTCTAGTTTAATTCTCTTGAGTAAATTATAGCATCTCAGGTCCTTGGAGGAGAAACACACAACCCTTAGGGAATAGAACATAAGGCAGATTAATCTTAATGGCAGAAGGTGCTGCCTGGGAAGGTAGATCTCACAGAAGGGAGAGGAGCAGAGTTCAGAAACCATTCCCCATCTGGCCAATTTTACCTTTGGTATGGGACCCTTTGCCAAGCAAAACTGTCTAAAAGGAGCAGTGGTTATCATTGGTGGTGGGAAATACTTTGGACAGTTTAGAGAGGTCCATGTTGCTGATTCATCTTGTGGAACTATCAACTTAAAACCATCGAAAGATTCTAACTAGTTTGGGTCAGGTTATCAAATGAGACTATATATTAACACCCCGAAGGAAGCTAAGTCTTTGGCAAGCTGAGTCATTATTTAAATTTTATTTTATTTTATTTTAGTTATTTATTTTAGAGAGGGGGGAAGGGCAGAAGGAGAGAGGGAGAGAGAGAGAGAATCTCAAGCAGGCTCCATCTCATGAGATCATGACCTGAGTTGAAATCAAGAGTTGGATGCTTAACTGACTGAGCCACCCAGGAGCCCCTAATTCTTTCAATTTTATATTGAACCTTCTCACTTCATCCCATAGCTCAGATCCTTCTGATTTAAGCTTTTTCCCCCACTAGCACCTTCTTCCCCATGTCATTTCTTTATATATGTAAAAAATCTTGAATGGCTTATCTCTTCGTCTTTTCCCAACATACTAATGCTGATTCCTTTTACATTTAATTTTTAGTATTAAGCACCAAGTTTTGCATCATGTTTATTTTTACTCTCTGATAAACACAATATTAATCCATCTCTCCAGCCAGCCAGCCATTTATTTATTTAACAAACATGCATGGGCCTAGTGGGTAAGACACTTGGTACAAACATGAAATGGCATTAACTTTAAAGATATTCTTTCATTGCAGTCTGCACATTTCCAGCAGAGTTGCCCCAGAAATTCCCGTTTCACCAAATCTTTCCCCAGAACAGCAACCACCTTTCCATGTTCCCCACTACCCTGATGGGATCCTTGAACATCTTTGCTTTCCTCCTTGCCCTCTGGCTGGCTAGGCCCTTGCTACTGGGGGATGGATAACATAGAGTCCTAAGTCTTCCAACTCTAAACCACCGTGGGGAAAGAAGGGAAAAGGAAGCAGGAGGAGGACCAGATAGAAGTTGTTGATTCAGAAAAGGGGAGAAGACATGATGACAAGGGACTCTGGGATCCCACCATCTGGAAATCTTAGCACAGAAAAGGGGCAACGCAAGTTTCAGATTATTTCTTCTGACTCAAAAATTCCTGAAACTAAAATATATCCATTTTTAGGACTAAGTTTCATAGTCCAGTTTCATGTACAAGTCTCTAGCTAAACTTTCTTGTCCCTGTCTCTGTAGACTCAAGTAAAGTAGCTGACATAACCTTTTGATCCATAATCAGAGCTAAAACACTTGAAGATGCAAATCACTAGGAAAGGGAATAGATTGGTATAATGAGTTTCGGTCAAGATTTTAATCAAAGGGGCACACACACTGGCAGTCCACAGTGTTTGGATTGTGGAGCGTTCAAAAATCTCAGCTAATTTTTAAAACCAGAATATTTAAGATGACATCCAGATTTCCTGCTTCATGTGCAAAATCAGAAGCTCTGGCAATACTGAGTCCAAATTCGCACAGGGTGATGATCAACTAAACTGAGAAGGGCAGTCCATCTCTGAAGAAAGAGATATACTTTCTAGTTCATCACAGTCCACACCACTTCCTGTTACACCCCAACCCTGAGGCTATTTATGTTTATAAATGCCATTTGTGTTTATTGTATCTTTTTATAGGTAAAGAAATATTTCACACAATTTTAATTTTTGTCAAAAATGGGAAGACAAAAGTAATTCAAGGAAAAGGAGAGAGAATATATTTCTTTGTGAAATTTAAAAATATTTTTATCATATAACATATACACAATATGTATATTGGTTAAAAATTTAAGTTCAGCAGTTTTTATAAAACAACTGTGCCTTTCTCTCATTAATATCAACTCTGGCACTTGTAGGCACTGGAGTTTTAGAACTCCGATACTAATGTGGTCTTTTCCCATTTTAAAAGAGGGGATGGGTTAGAAAACAGGAAGGTATATTGTATTAGAAGAGTGGGAGGGGAGGAGAGCAGAAAGGGTCACCAGAAATGGGCACTAGTTGCCTCTGATTTTATACTGAGAATTAATCTATGGCATTGGGCTTCCACAGTTATTTCAGGTCCTGCATGTTTGAGAAAAATGGGCGCCTTTTCTTCATCTAGAAATTGATTCAGAATGAGATTCAAGTGGCTCTAAAAATGTGGACTATCAGCTCTTCAGACTGATGTTTAATGAAGAGGAATGAGTGGTTGCATTTGTCATCAGGATAACATCATTGTTGTGTAAACTCTACTGGTCTCCCTGCAGGTATGCCTCGTAGTCATGATAGATGTGTACTTCACAGAGTGTGAAGTAAAGGAGGTTATTGCCCTCATGGTGCTAATGATCTAGATAGAGTTGACATAAACAAGCGTATATGATGAAGAGAACCCAAATCCAGACTATAGGAATGATCTTTAACACATATATGTAAGTAGCATGTTGCATATATATATGTATATATATGCATATATATGTATATATGTTCAAGTGTAGTCCATTTTGAAACAACTCGGTGTACAAAAATCTAGACTTTTCAATATGAAAACTGAGGAGAGATTTTTACATTACAAAAAGATCCTTTTACTGCAGATATTCTCTAAATGTTATGTCCTTTAATGCAGTGGTTCTCAACCAGGAGTGATTTTGCCCCAGAGGGACATTTGGCAATATCTGGACACACTGTTGGTTGTCACAACAAGGCGTGAACAGTTGTATGCTACTGGAATGTCATATATAGAGGCAGGAATGCTGCTAAACATCCTACAAGGCACGGGTCAGCCCTACAACAATGATTGAATGCCAAATGTCCATAGTGCCAAGGTTGAGACACTCTGGTCTAATATGCATTATGTAATTTTAAAAAAAGTTACTTATTTTTAAGAGAGAGAGCATGAGCAGGGGAGGGGTAGAGATAGGGACAGTGGATCCGAAGCGGGATCTGTGCTTTCAGCCCAGAGCCTCATGCAGGGCTTGAACCCATGAACCATGAGATCATGACCTGAGCCAAAGTCAGATGCTTAACTGACTGAGCCACCCAGGTGCACCTATATAAAAAAAAATTTAAAGGTGGTTTACACAAATGATTCAGCACTATTGTATAAAACAAGGGATACCTGCCTTTGAAGCCAGGGCCAGTTGGGAGCTGGGGTTTTGAAGAAATGTGATGCTGGTTAAGTAGAAGAAGCTTATGGGCTGTGAGCTGAGTTAGTGACCTGAAGTGGTGCAGGCTGAGAATGGCAGGGCACATACTGGGGTATGGGTGACAGTGGCTGGTAGCTGGGAAAAGAGCATCATTGGTTTGGGGAAGTATGGCAGAGAGAAGGATCCATGGAGAAACTGGCCAAGATTTCTGGAAAAGAGGGCAAAAGCCAGAATCAAAATTTCCCTTTAGGGCAGGGAAGCCAGAATCTTCCCTGTGGGGAGGGAGGAGTTGGTGGAGTTAGTGTTGATCTAATAAGGCACGGAAAAGGGTTTGGAACTCTGAGGAGGAGCCTCTTGGTGGTTGTAGAGAGCAGGGAATCAGTGCCAGTGAGTGGCTGGAAGCAGAAGGCTTTGAGAAGGCCGGTGAACGTGGAGAGAAGATGACAGGGCAACATGGCAGGAAGTATCTGCAGATGAAGAAATGGGGGGAGGGTGGGGTGACCACTCAAAAGCACATGTCTCCAGGAGAACAGGCAATTCTCTAAAGCAGCCAGTACAGTACAGAGGGAGCGGAGATGAGGGTAGTACCAAGGACAGCGCACGGAAGCTCAGCAGTCATGAAGATCTGGAAAAGGAAGAATATAGACACTAAGTGAGCACTGGTACTTAGTATCAGTATAAGAAGATGAGGGGTCATATCATACAAGCTAGACCAGAGCAGGTGGTAGAGTAGAAAGCAACGGGAACTCAGGCTCAATGCACCTGAATGCCAAGAGCTGAGAAAAAAAACTTTGAGTTTGTAGGAAAGTATTTATAGAGGGATGCAAGGTGGTGGACATTTCCATATGCAGGAAATAAACAGCACCAATAGTTTCTCACAAGCCTGTCCATCATCTGACATCAGTTTCTCATAATGCCTTGGATTCCTGCTATTAGCTTTCATCGTGAGCAATCACACTGGTTGCTGTAGGATGAGGTTAGGGCATCCGGTGAAACTTCTGAAGGACATGCTTTTGACAAGACAGTTCTCTAATTCTTGGCAAAGAAGGGAAAGAAGAGTCAGCTCATGCTTTTGTCTGCACTTGGACTAGGTCTAGAAATTACTATTCTTCTTTACTTTGCTTCCAGTTCTAGACACTGAGAAGAGGCACTTTTATTTGACCTTTTTAACAGCAAATGTGCTTTGCATTAAAAAAAAAATAGTAGTTCTATTGTTTTCTAGACTGGTGGTGTCTCTTAATAGTATACAGGTAGCAGTGCCTAATTTGAAATGCTAACCTTATGTCAGCACCCCTACATTACATAAGCATTATAGAAAAATCTGAAGCATTAACTTCTTAAGTAATATGTTTTAAAGACATGATATCTACAACACTTGTTGCACAGGGTGGACTAATCATATGTGTTTAAATTAAACAAATTAAACTAGTGGGGGAGAGAAGGGAGGAGAGAGAGGGGCAGCAAAAGAGAGTGAGGGAGAGGTAAAGGGGAAGTTGGGAGCAGGGGAGACAGAGAGGAGGTAGAGGGGCAGGAAGGGAAGGAGAGGGAAATGTTGAGAAAGACATGGAAATAGTGTGTGATCATCTCACATTCAGGTTTGTGGTTGGGAGTGATGATGTGGTTGGGAGACTCATGAATCTTCCCCTTGTTTGGTTTCCTTTCCTGCTTGCCTTTCCAGAGACTGAGTGTGATTCTAGGGCTTAAGGGTACCTGTTTCTCATGGAACATTTTTTTTTTCTGGGCAGACTTTGGAATCTCCCCATGTCCACTCTACTGTATAGCAATCCTTCTCTAACTTTAAAAGAGGCCAAGGAAATTCTAATTAGAGATCATATTTCTTTGGGGCTTAACTCTTCTTTTTAATCCAGTCCTCTTGATGTGGGTCACTTCAAACATCCCCCACCTTACCATTTAATTTCCATTTCTAATGTCTACACAATTATTCACATGAAGTCAGAAGAACTACAGGACATGAAAAAAGGTTTAGATTCCTATCCCTGAGACAGAGGGGCTATGAAAACAGATTCAGAAAGGACAGTTCTATGTACAGTTTCTGCTTCAGTTATTAATATTTTTTTCTGCAACACCAATATTATGACTTTAGAACAAGAGCATGTGCAATCAAAAGCAAAACTGAACAGGACAAAAATACTCCATCTCTTTGATCCTGGCTCAAAACCAGGAATTTCTTATCCTCTTGGACATGATAACCAACTCTGATGCAAACACACCGGCAAATTTCGGACATACAATGCCTATAAAGATGGCACATAGAATGTCAAGCAAAGAATCCTGTGGAAGGGGGTTGCACAGGACAGACACTCCAGGGAATGACTCTATTTAAACAGACCCAGAGTCTGACTGTGCTCCCCACAGGGCACCCAAACTCAAGCTGTTTGGGTACTTAGGAATGTAAGTGGAATTTCTGGTGGAAACAGCCAGCGACCCACACCCCCTTCCCCCAAAAGACAAGAAAAGATATTGACTTTTAATTATGCTGAAACCCTGGTCACAAAGGAGAAGGCACAACACCCTGGTTGCCAGTTCCCTTCCCCTCTGGCTGATTTCCAAACCTACTTTTCTCTTCCTCTTGGGCTAGGGGCTAGGGTGAAGTGTGTGATCAGAACTGGCCGTGAAGGCTGATTTTAACATAACAAATCAAGGCTATGTTACTCTAAAGACAAAAAAAAGAAAAAAAGGAGCTGGTATCTTCTGTGATTGCTAGGGTTCTTTTTATTTGTCTCTAACTTTTAAAAAGTAAAAATGTATTTTCTCATATTCTTTACGAAAAATAAGACAGACATTACATTCTGCATTTCAGCCTTCCTCAATGTGAAAATGATATGGCTCTGCCCCCCGCCCCAATTCTGAAAGTTTTATTTTAAATTTCATTCAAGGAACTGAATTCTGACTCTTCCTTAGTTCATGTCTTCCATGCTTCAGGAGCTTGATAACGTTTCCCCCTCTTGGCTATAAATGTAAAAACAAAAACAACACAAAAAGAACTAAAAGTCATTCTGAAGTGTACCACTAAGATAACTAGTCTTGACATTGGGTTCTGTAGCCTTCCTTTATTTCATGTATGGGTACTTATGGTAAATTTTTTTTTTACAAGATTATGATCCTTTTCTATATACTAGAAACACAATTAAAGGCTAAAGAATAAGCCATCCTTAAAAAAAAATGAAAAAGTTAAGACAGCTGTGCTATTGAGTTTGTAGTGCTGTAGTGACAGAAAGAAACCCAGATGAAACAATTATGAATTTCATGAAAATAGATAAAAATCCAATTGGAATAATGAGCTGTGCCCCACTGAACACCTGTTTATACTCTTAATTTTGCCTTAAGGAGATACTACTGATGTCCTCCAACAACAACAAAAATCAATAATGGATCAATATGGATAAACATGTTGGGCACGACCTTTTGTCCTAAGAGACAGTTAACAGCTGGGTTCAGTTTTACTGGGATTTACTTAAAGACTTGTAACAGTAAATAATGGCGCATTTAAGAATATTTGCCTGCTTTGATTTAGTGAGTTTGGCAGGTGGCAGTGGCCTTTCAATGGCATATGGCTTTGGGAAATTACATCAATATATGCATACAATGTGTCTTAGCCTCTAGTTCAAGCATCAAATTAATTAGCAAAGAATCTCTGGTTTAACGTTTTATGAGCAAATATTCTCCAGCACTGCTTGAAGAACACACTGTGAAAAGACAAAAGAAAACAGAGTAAAAGAGCCTGAAAAGTTTTGCAGGAATTTTTAAGAATAGCAGAATGCCCAAATAGAGGGGCAGGCACCCTATTGTCTTGCGCTCCTACAACCTTATGAGAGGCATTTCCAGGCATGTCTAATGAGGCAGTGTTAACTTCTTTTCAAAGATAAGTTACTTATAAGTGTAATACCAAATGAAATAGAAAGCACACAATCAATCTATCTCAAATGTTCCCATTAGGGGACTTACGTGGTGTGCCCCTTGTAATCGGTGAGAAATTTGGGCATCCTTACAGGGGAGATTAAGGATATCCTTGAAATTAAATGAAAATGCAGACAATTACTCTGAAAATGTTTTATGTTGTAATTCCCTTTATATTTCATATTTGGAAGTTAGAGAACAGCACAGAAAATCCGAACTCAGTGTATGGTAAAAACTAAACAGGGGTTTGAGTTTGAGCTTTATGTTTTTTAGATTTTGTTTTCAAAACAGTCCACTTTTAATTACGGAGTCACATTAAGAAAAGCAAATGATAATTTTTGTAGTAGCCATAATCAACTAAGCCATATTCTGTTCTAAGATAATTTTGCAAAGAAATTCACCTTTGAGGATCAATGGGCATCATATTTTTGCTAATTACAGAAACCTGTAAATTTGATTTCCTATGCAATATCCTGTAGGTCATACACAGGGAAAAAACAGTTTCTGGCATATTTGTGCTAGAATTTAAGATATTTCCAAAATATCTGGCAGAGGCTACTACTTTCCCTGAGTACTACCTGTTTGCTTCTTTTATTTTATTTTTTGGAGTGCAAGAAATGTTCTATTGATAGAAAATTAAGCAGCATTGTAAAGCCACAGTGTCTATTAAAATAACTAGATATTGCACTTGTCTTAACTTTGGATATTTTGAAGGATATTACACTTGCTTTCATATAGAGAATTCATTTGACATGATTCCAGACCTGTGAAACTTTAGGGACAAAGTGGCAATAGAAAGTGTATTAGTTCCTTTCTGAGTTTTATGTTCTTATGGCTTACTGTGGTCACAAGTGGGTTCTTTCTAGCTTAACATGGGTAAGTAAATATATTAAGATGAACATTTATAAATCCCAACACATCAATGTTATACTATTATCAAAAGTCACTAAACTATTTTATTAGTTAACTATAATAAACTTTGAATATGAAATATCAAGAAAAAAAATCAAATGAGCTTTTAATCTGAACCTGAACTGGGGAGAATTAGCCTACTTCAAAAGCCAGAGTGCCTATTATCCACCAAGGGGAAGCCTTTTACATATTCTCTTTAGCAAAGAAACTGACCATATTCATTTTGAGATATACACACACACACACACACACACACACACACACACACACACTATACACAGACACACACACACAGCTTAAAAAATCAGCTCGACCCAGCTTTCATATATGCTTGGAAAAAAAGTGCTTGGAAATCTTTGTTGCTCACAGACCCCTCTCAAATCACCTAGCAACCTCTCTCTTTACTGCTGTTTTTAATTTCGAACATTCAGCGTTCAGAGTCAAAGATTTGACAGAGCTGATGCAAACTGTAACTTTAAAACACAACGGAAACCGACGTGGAAACTTTTAACAAATTCAAGTAAAACGGTCCCTACCTTTTTTTTGAGAGTACGATGGCGACTGCACTTGAGAAAAAGTAGGCTTTTCTTCAGTGAAATATTCAGGTTGGCTGTATTGATTCAGGGCCATGTCCAAGTCAGAGTCCTTGCTTTTCAGCATGTTTCCAGGGTAACTACAGGTATAAGGCTGATTCACTGCCCAGGCCTGTTCCATATATATGTTGTTACTGGGCACAGCCTGAGCGTTGCAACCACTGTAACCCGGACTATCTTCGAAATACGTGTAATAATCAGTGGCCTGCATGTAGCAGTTGCTGCCGGCAGCCGAGTGCACTTCATATACCTCTTGCATGCAGTAGTTCATTTTGTTACCCCGCTTCAGTTTCTACTTTACATAGACACACACTCTACGCATGCATTCACCAGCCCCATACACCCTGAGAGCCGGGCATATACACCGAGAAGCGTCCATCCATACGCATGAAATGAGAAGGGAAGATGAATAAACACCACCACCAACACAGCAACTCAGCTTGCTTTACTTTGGAATAGCACCTGATGTGCTAAAATCCTATTTAGGTTGAGGTGTCTTTTGAGCGCTCCTGCCATTCAAACATATTGGAAAGCAGCTTTCTGACTGTCAAAGGTCTTAAGCAGAGAATGCAGCTAATTCCTGGGGAAGATGGCACACAGGTAGGGATGACCGTCACTCAGCTGGAAGAGTGACAGCAAGAACGCTCCTGTTATTCCGAAGCTGGGAAGATCCATTTTATATGCTTGTTTTTAACCGCTTTTAACGCGATTAGAAAATGATTACTCATTGTGATGTCATTTTGGTTGACAACTTAAGCATGAAACATCATAAAGACATCTTAGAGAATATCCTTGGATACGCACAAAATCCTAAAATCAATAATCCAGTTTATTAGCACGACCCAGAGAAAATCCCAGTAGTAACGAGATGACTGACTCCAAAACATTAATCTAGTCATGCAAGTGCTACTGGTTAAATCTGTTGGATGTAACGGATGGGCTTTTAATAGCAGGATCCAACCATCTTCCTAATGACACGCAGGCCCTACAGGTTGTAGAAACATGCCAAGGAAAGCCACTTCTGCAAATGCTTTTCACGGGTGTCTGTGAATGAGTTCTGTTTTGTTCCTTGCAGCTGATGATTTTCTACATCATTAGCACTAATCTACATGAGACCTAAAGCTTAAATTAGCTTTGCTCATTCTGCTTTTATGTTTTGTTTATGAGCACGAGGGAGAGTCTGTGCCGGTGCCCTTAAATGAAGAGCCTCTACTCTAATAGCACTGTCCCCACCACCGCCCCCCACCCCCGTTCCCTCCCCTGTTTGTACAACAGCAGTCTTGGAAGTAGTGTGTGGATAGCTGTGTACATCTATCATTTTATTCCAGTCAAATCTGCTTTTGAGATTATTTTCGAGCTTAATTGTGATTTAAGTCGTATTCACGTGCTTGAGGTTTAAAGACAGCGATCAAAAGAGAAAAAGCATTTTCTATAAGAATCACCACATCTTTTAACTGAGATGCTAACAAATATCGAATTACACCCTAAATGCTTGCTGAGATGATTACTAAGGGTTTTTCTCCAGGTGGATAAGCATGTGTATGCCCACCATATGTGTGTGTTCTAGGTCATGATTCAGTAAGGGCCAAAGCTGCTTTCTTTTCTCTTCCTTCCAGAGACTCAGTGTGCAGGGCTGGGACTCAGGTGGTGACATTTACACCTTGTTTTATGACCTTGTTGGTATTTCCCTCCTAAGGGACCACAGACACTGTAATATTGTAATACTCAATAGTGAGACCTCCTCTTTGGACATGAAGTTCTAGTCAACTGCAACATGGGATTCTGGGACAGGGCTGTGTGACAGCCATTCAGCAAACACCTATGGGGTGTCTGTTAAGTGCACAGCAGGGAGGTGGCTGTGGCGGGGGCGGGGGGAGAGCAGAGATGGTTGTCCCCAAATTTGATCCCACCCCAGCCACTAAGTAGCTTAGTAGCACATGTATTCAATATACAGACTGATACTCAAGAGAGTCTTTAAGCGCTGGTGATTTTATAAACAAAGTGAAGGAACCATTGATTCAAGGGAAGAGAATAAGCAAAAGGTGAGACAGAACAAGGGAAGAAACCCAGGCAGACCTCATGGATGTTTCCTAGTAACACTCCTGGAGAGAAACTGCAACTGAACTATAAGACAAGCAAAGGAATTTTCTCCAAATTGATACGTTTGAGTCAGGAAAGTGAACTGCAGTGTCCTAGACAGCAGGAAAATTACCATAAGGAATAACAAACATAGCTAACATTTTAATAGTGTTTTTACTCTCTGATTACTCTTAAAACGAATAAAAGACTTATTTGCAAGTGTTTTTAAGAACACATACACATAACATTACAATTAACATTTTCCCCCTACTGAAAATGTCAAAACATTTCATTGGAAGCAGTGACTGTTTTCCGAAAACCCCAGGAAAAAGGATCCGGGCCTTATGTGTTTTGTCTGATTTCATTTATTTATCTCAAATTTCCCCACACTGATCTGAAAATTAACCTTTCAGTAAAGCAGTTTTCTTTCCTGGCAAACGTGCATGTTCTGAGTCCTCTCTTTTCTGGTAAGGAGCCGCATGTCGGATCCATCCAATTCTACAGTTTTGCCCACTACATTTCCTGGCTCCCTTTCTATTTCACCGAAGGCACAAATCCAAGCAATTTCTTGCTTTTCACCAGTAACGGTATCAACCAAAGCCAGAGCCTCAACTCTCATTTCAAAGGAACACTTAAAAACACCTTCCAGAAGTCTCCAAATGTGCTTAGACAAATGGGTGGTACTCTGCCCCAGAACTGGATACACATACTGCAGAGAAAAAGGAAGGAATGGTTCTGGCAACGTTTTCTTCCTCAAGTTTTACAAGACACGTAGAAGACTTCCGAGAGTCAATGGCATTTTTACTGAATCAAAACAATCCTGAGTTGCCTCAGAAATCTCTGAATAGGAAGTGAAAGTTCCAGACCATATTTAAGAGAACTCACTTTCTCACTAACTGTTATCTTTTGGAGAACACAGTACAAAATTTTCTTGAATGCACTCCTTGCTCCAAGCGGGGGATATTCTTTACGTGTAATAGGTGCACGAAACTCTCATTCCCGTGAGTTGAAAATGGAGTCCAGCGCTCACGCTGAATTTGAAATATGGCCCCTCACACCCTGAGGAAAGCAATCACAGTGCTGTCACTTGTGATCGATCTGGCATGCTTCTTTGTGAAGTCGATAAAGCAATTTAAACATATTATGTGTCACAAATGAGGTGAGCTTTGGTAAGATTGTTTTCTTATTTCCCAGGCTGACTACTCTAATTTAGTTACTTAAAGGGAAGCTTAAATAAGACTTATTTGACCCATAGTGCATCAAACTGCCTGAAATAAACTTGGGAGGGCTTTAATAATTCTCATTAGAAGTGTTTCAATCAATAATAATTTATTATGTAAATACATCTCTGTCTTCAGCTGGAAGGAAATAACCTAAAAGGAAAAGACTAATAATATTGCTTGGAAAACCTCGTAGGTAAACAACAAACCCTCAAGGTCTCTGAAGGAGGAAAGCTGCTTCTTTCAGTCTCTTTTCCTCTGTTGTCAGCTGTGTTGATTCTCAAATAAGGCTGCACATTGGCATCACCCAAACACTAAAAAACATTGATGCCTATGTGCCACGCTCAGAAATTCTGATTTGATCAGTGTGGGGTGAAACGTGAGCATCAAGGTTTGTTTTAAGCTTATTTATATATTTTGAGAGAGAGAGAGAGAGAGAGCAGGGGAGGGGAAGAGAGAATCCCACATAGACTCCACACTGTCAGTGCAGAGCCTGGTGCGGGGCTCGAACTCACGAAGTGTGAGATCATGCCCTGGGCTGAAATCAAGAGTCGGATGCTCCACTGACTGAACCGCCCAGGCGCCCGAGCATCAAGATTTTTTAAAGTTCCTCAGGTTATTTTCACAGGCAGCAAAATTTGAGAACTGCTGTTCTACTGGGTGTTCAACCATAGCCCCTTTACCACGTGCCAGAGCATCCTTCAAACTTCTTTTTGCGCAGCTGCAGTTTTGCTACATATTTCCCTTAGTTCTTAAAAATTGACCGTCCACACCTCGACCTGGCTCCACCTGTCCTTGAGTTCCCTGGACAAGCAGGGGCCACAGGCCAAGGAGACATACCAAGAAAGAACTAAATCCAAGGAAATGTGATAGCTGTTACATGGGAATGAGGGAACAATCTGCCTAGCGAGTTGGGCAGAACGTTATGAAGAGGTGACCTGTGAACTGGCTTTTGAAGAGTACACAGGATTTCAACAATAGACGCCAGAAATACAAGACAGCTGAGGAGAAATGTCTTAGGGAGAGTGTTAGCAACTACACTTGCAAAAAAGCACATGAAGATAATTAATAAACCTGAAAGCAATGTTAATGCTAGCTTAATAATTTTTCTTTCTTTCTGCTTTAGTAATAGAATATCTAAATTTTAGTTGTGCAGCGGCCTTTGGGAAGAAACTTTTGTTTCCTAGTCTCCCTCACACATCGATGTGTCTGTGGGAATAACTCCTGGCCAATGAGATGTGGTAGAAGAAATGTTGTAAGGCAGTTTCTAGGAAACTTAAGAAACAACTGGTGCGTCTCATTTGCTTCTTCTAACTATTGGAATGTGGACATGATGTCTGTAGCCCCAGCCATGATTTTGGCCCATTAGAATGACAGCTGTACTCCAGGTGATAGAAGAATGAATTGGAAGGAATCTAGGTTGATGAACCTAGAACTTCCACAGAACTGCCATACTAGTCTAGATTGTGAGCCTCGGGACTTTTGTTTGTTTGTTTTTTCTCCACAGGAGAGAGAAGTGAACATTTCATTTAGGTAGCTGCTTTCTCCTTTGTAAAATAGTGATAATCTTCACAATAACTGATGAGGTGGGTACCATTAAGAGTCAATATAAGTAAAGCATTAACTTTTTTAATTAAAAAAAGTTTTCATTTATTTTTGAGAGGGAGTATGAGAGCGTGAGTGGGGGAGGAGTGCAGAGCCTGACACGGGGCTTGAACTCACAAACTGTGAGATCGTGACCTGAGCCGAGATCAAGAGTTGATTGCTTAACTGAGTGAGCTACCCCTAAGTAAAGCATTTAGAACAGTGACTGGCATGGTAAGTGATAGAATTATGTATACATAATAATTATTATTATCGGAGTTATTTAGGCTCTGTCTTAGACTTCCTCTTCTCAGTTGACATTTTCACTGTAGGTTAGGAGTCAGCAAGCTTTGGCCAATGGGCCAAATGTGGGTCACTACCTGTTTTGCAAATAAAGTTTTACTGAAACACAGTCACACTCATTCATTTACATACTGTCTATGGCTGCCTCTATATCTACTCTGCTACAGTGGCAGAATTGAATAGTTGTAACAGAGACCATATGGCTTGCTAAAAGTATTTAGTATGTTTTATTTTATTTATTTATTTTCCAATATATGAAATTTATTGTCAAATTGGTTTCCATACAGCACCCAGTGCTCATCCCAAAAGGTGCCCTCCTCAATATAGTATGTTTTAGGGGCGCCTGGGTGGCTCAGTCGGTTAAGCGTCCGACTTCAGCTCAGGTCACGATCTCACGGTCCGTGAGTTCGAGCCCCGCGTCGGGCTCTGGGCTGATGGCTCAGAGCCTGGAGCCTGCTTCCGATTCTGTGTCTCCCTCTCTCTCTGCCCCTCCCCCGTTCATGCTCTGTCTCTCTCTGTCTCAAAAATAAAAAATAAAAATGTTAAAAAAAATTAAAAAAAATATAGTATGTTTTAGAGAAAAAGTTTGCCATCGTCTGCTGTAGGTGATTGAACTCATCTGGTTTGATGGCTTTTAAAAAACAGGTAAATGCTAATGACATCCAAATGTATGTCTCCTCCCAGATGTCTCTCCTAAAACCAGAATCTGCTATCCAGCTGTCAGCTTGACATGTCCCTTGGCACAACGAATAGGCATCTACAGTTTCATTCTTTCTAAAATCTGTTCCTCCTGCAGTCTTTCCATCTAGGTACCACCATCCACCTGGGGGTTTAAGCACAAAGCCTTGGTGCCTCCTTGACTCCTTACTTGCCCTCACTATCTACATCCAACCTATGAGCAAGTTCATTGTTTCTTCCTCCAAAATATATACTGCCTTGGAGGGAGAGAGAGAATTAAGGGGATTTGTTCCAGGCCTGGGATTTGACATTCCCACCTCAAGAATTATAAAAAAACTTGGAGTTGATAGGTTCATGCCCAAGTCCGACCGTTTTGGAACTTTTTACTTCCTCAGTCCCAGGTACGTTAATTAGCATGAATCACTCTCCCCTTGAATATTTTTTACTTAAAAAATTTTTTTATGTTTATTTATTTTTGAGAGAGAGCACGAGCAGGGGAGGGGCAGAAAGAGAGGGAGACACAGAATCTGAAGCAGGCTCCAGGCTCTGAGCTGTCAGCACAGAACCGGACGTGGGGCTCAAACTCACGAACCATGAGATCATGACCTGAGCGGAAGTTGGACACTTGACTGAACCACCCAGCTGCCCCTTCCTTGGTTATTTTAATTGTGTGATCCTGATTAACTGGACACCATGGCACTGGATTAACAGTCAGATGATGTTCCCAAAGTGATCCACAATACCACACAGTGTCCCAAGAGATGCTTTGAAGAAAAAGCAGTAACAAGGGGTTCTGTGGTCAAATGAGTTTGGGAAATAATGCATTGTATATTCCTCTTTTAGAGGTTTGGAAAAGAAAAGTGCCAAACTTTGTATGACTTCATGTAACTCAGTATTTCCCAAACACATCTGATCATAGAACCCCATGTATCTGGTAACATCTGCTACAAGTGTTCCATGAAACCTATTTTGAGAAACACAGAATTCTTTTCTATGAATATATTGCTGGAAGCAAGACCATCTATAAGGATACATCACCTGGAAGAGCGGTCTTTTTTCCCAGACTGCACCGAGGGCAGACATGTTTTTGGTTTTTACAAAGGAGGAAAGCGACCAGCCAGAAGAGGTGGGCAGGACACAAGGTCATGCAAATCCCAAGTGGCCACAGAACAAGACTGGGGCCTTTAGGCTCTGGGATTGAGTCTGTTTGGCAGGAATAGAAGCTCAAGGCCCTCCTCTTTTAAAACAACTTGTACTCTTTGTTTCTAATTTTGCTTTTTTTCTCTGTTAGTATTTGAGTAAAACTTTTTTGATAGTTCCAGCTTGTTATAGCTCTTTACTAAAAGATACTAAGGGGAGGCTTTTGTTTGCAATCCATCACCAAGAACAATTTGCTTTTGCAAAAATGTGCTTGAAAAAGCAACAACATGGTTTACTAGCATAAAGGGAATGGATTCCGATCTGGTGTGATGGGAGAGAGGGCTCTGATGAGAACACTGAGGTGGGAACAACACACTCCTGGGGCCCAAGACGTCAAAAGCAGCCCCAGTAACTGAATTGAGAGCTGTCCAAGGATATGGAGGTTCTCAGAAGGCAGTCCTGGTGGCCTCCCCAACTTGGATGCTCTTTCCAAGCCCAAGGTCTGGAGATTGTGTTTTATTTCATTAAGGTGGAGCGGTTTCCCTAGCGTAGTCATGCAAAAGATACCACAAACGCGGTTACAACAGCCTTCTACTAGATGAAACGTGTCAGTTTATAGACTGAGTGAGTTAAGCCCTTTGTAGTTCCACAAAGATTGGGTCAGGCCTTAGGCCAGTGGTTCCTGAACCAGCAGCATTGGTATCTCCTGGAACTTCTTATAAATGCAAATTCTCCAGTCCCACAGAGACTTTGTGGGGTGAGGCCAGGGATTCTAATGCAGGCTAAAGTTTGAGAACCAGGACCTAGGCCAAATGAAAAACGTATATATGCAGAAGCGAATACAGACTAGCACCTGTAAGGCTGGGAGTTGAAAGAAAAGAAAAGCTTTTGAAATATATTTTAGACCAATGTTATCAGCATTGATTCTTCTCTCTTCTAAGCCAACAGTGGAATGTTTGCTCTTTTCCACGAATGAACATTTGATTGAAAAGCAAACCTTTAATGGCTGATATAGTCTGATGAAGCTTGGGCATCATAGTCCAGAAAACATACAATAAAGCTTCAGTTTGGTGTGACTTTAATTAGAACCCTGGCTAAATTTATTATTTAGCCATAATTATTTAGCCTCACTATTATTGGTGAGGTCTACCACATGTTATTTTCATAACCAAACAATAAGACTGGTAGGCAAGTATTTCCATTCACTTTACAGAGTGGAAACTGAGAGGTTGGTTTTCTCACCCTTACGTAGCTTTTGGCTCTTGATTTGCTATTTTAGAACTTGCTTGTCCCACTTCTCCGCACTGCTTTTCTAAGAAGAAAATTATTTCAATGTTTTGAAAGTTCTGGGCCACTAATTATATGTTTCAACATAAATTCAAGGTCACTAAAATGACTTATCCGTTTTTCCATACAGGAGCCTAATTTAATGCCTCTTCGTATATTTATTTTGATCAATGTTTTCCTCTATCTCTAGAAAGAAAACCTCTTCAATATTTCACACTTTTATGAATATACTTTATGCTTAGCATGAATATCACATAGGCATTTATTATTATGTACTCTTTAATTAATGAAAGAAAGTAGATCCCTTTTGACTTAGCTTAATGTGCTGAGATGATGATTTCATTGAAACTCACACAGATGGACTTGATTTGAAAAGTTGAGTGGTTGTTTGAGTGGGGTGGTTTTGACATTTAACAGCTATCATAAACTTTCTTTATTGCAGAATAGCATGTCACAGGTTAATTTTAAAACAAATTTCCCTAATAATAGGAATAATGAATGAATGAATAAGGAATGATCGAGTCACCTGCATTTACTTTGCTTTTTCATCTTTAAGAACAGCTAGTGCAAAATCTAGGCTCTGCCACAATTGATGTAGTTTTCGAAAGATTTATTCTTTGTTCGTTAAAGGCTCCATTCTTTCACTTGTATTTAAAAATGTTATGAAGAATAATTTAAAGGTTCAGATGGAGTAGTGATCCCTGCTACAGTGTGGATGGACCTAAGTGGAAGCGGACCCGGTCCGTTTGCATGCTTCCATTTCTGTGCAGCTCAGTAAAGGCACATCTGTAGGGGCAGGAAGTAGATGAGTTGTGGCCAGGGACTGGGTGCAGGAGTGAAGAGTAACTGTAAATCGGTTCAAAGTTTCTTTGGGGTGATGGAAATGTTCTAAAATAAGATTTTGGTGATGATTGCAAAACTCTGCAAATATACTCCCAATTATGGAACTCTACACTTAAAACAGAGGAATTTTATGGTATGTAAAGTATATCTCAATAAAGCCTTATAAAAATAGATGTGGGGTTACAAATAGCTTGAGCTAATTAAAACTGATCATCAAAATAAACAGAGTTAAAAGTTCGAACCATTTATATATCAATATCATGTGTAGGAGGAAGACGTAGCCTTCCTCTGAAAATTGCAACCCAACTAAAAAGACATATCAACAAGCAGAAAACAGTATCTGATACACGGAATGCTTCGTGTGTTAAGTGAACGTGGAGTGAAGTGGAATTATTCTGAAACAACACCGGTTACACTCTTTCTTCCTCTTCCCTAAGACAAATGCCAGTCATCCAGTAGAATATTGATTATAGCTTGGTCGTCAACACAGATGCTGCTCATTTCCAGTCTAGACACAAAGCTCACCCAGCACGTCTAATTGGAAACCCCATGCTGGTCTCAGTGAACTTTTTATTCTCAACACATGGCACAGCGCTGGGCACACAGAATATGCTTAGGAACATTTTTGGTGTCAATCAAGATGATCCCAATCTGGTGAATTACCCAGGCATGTTCAGAAGCTGTAATAAGAGGTGGTGCATGCACTGTAAGTGCTCTAGTAACATCTCATGGCAGCACAAGGAAATAAATGATTCGTTCCGAGGGGGAATGGAGAAATAAGCAGAAAGGAAGTGATATTTGGGCTGGCCTTCAGGGAAGCAGTGAATAAAAGAGGACTTGTAGAAGAGTTTTCAAAAATTGGATCTACCTCATGTTGGTACACGGAGAGCCAAATCTAGAAATGGTTCTTCATTTTATTTCAAATATCAGAGTAGCCTAGAAAGATACACAATTGCTATCAAGATTAACCTAAGATACATTCCAATCTTATTGTTTTGTAATGTAATAGGATTGGCCTGTGGAAGGAAAAGAATGTCCAGTTAAAGCATGAGAAGAGAATAAAGAGGCAGCATCTGTATCTGCTATCTTCAGAGATCTTCAGACTGCAGAGAATCTGCTTTCTGTCCCTACCACAAAGAAACGTGTCCCCCAGGCATCATACTGTCATGCCAACTTTAAAAATGTCATAAGTGACAGAGAAGCAAATAACTTTTACTCTTGAGAAGTTCATCTGTAGCGTATTGAATGGATGCTTAATAAGAGGGCTTCTAGAAAATACACTTCCTTCCAACCCAATGAGATAATGTACAAGCTTATCAATAATGATGGAAACCTCTTCACATGAAGATGAAGGAGGTTTGGAAAAGTGGGAACTATTTCTGAATCACACACTTAAATTTTTATAGGAACAAACATCACATGATACAGGGTTTTTTTTTGTTTTTTTTTTTTTTAGCATTTTGGTCAAAAGTACAGAATCTGATTCTAATCATGAGGAAACATCAGTCAAACTCAAACTGAGGGACGTCCTACAAAATCATAGGCCTGTACTTCAAACATGTCAATGCCACAAAAAAACACAGAAAGGCTGTTAAACCATTACAGATTAAAGCAGGTAAAAGAGACACAAAAGCTAGATGAAATACATAATCCTGGCCTGAATCCTGGACCAGAAACCAAACCGGAATAAAGAACAATTGATCGTAGCCTGGATCAGCCCTGTCAGGAGGCTAAAAGAGTAGCATGGTTTGCTAAAAGAGCAAACCCATGAAAGCCTCCAGAGACAATCCTTTCTCCAGCCCTGGTCTCAGTCTCTACCCCCACTCCTGGGAGGGAAGAGACGTGGGCACATTTTATGAAATTTACATGAAGTCTATAGATTAGATAATAGTATGCATCAATATTACATTTCCTGATTTTGAGCACTGCAATGTAAGCTTTTTTTTTAATAATTCTTTTTAAATGTTTATTATTTTTGAGAGAAAGACAGAGTGCAAGTAGGGGAGGGGCAGAGAGAGGAGGGAGACACAGAATCCGAAGCAGGCTCCAGGCTCTGAGCTGTCAGCACAGAGCCCGACGCGGGGCCCAAACCCACGAACTGTGAGATCATGACCTGAGCCGAAGTCAGATGCCCAACTGACTGAGCCACCCCAGGTGCCCCTGTAATGTAAATTTTCCAGGAGAATTTCTTTGATTTTACGGGGCGCTCTGAAGTATTTAGAGTTCAAGGGGTGGGTATGATGTCTGCAAGTTACTCTTGCCTGATTCTGACAAATACAAACAAACACATACATATATTCTCACACACACACTATGGTAAGGTAAATGTGGTATAATGGTAACAACTGGTGAGTCCAGATAAAGGTTATATGGGAGTTCTCTGCATTATCCAACATTTCAGCTGAGAGTACTTTGAAATCACACATAAAATTGAATTTATAGGTTTGCCTTAGCAGATCTTCCAAGAAAACATGCAACTCACTCACACTTGAAGATGGTCATTTTCTACCAGTTTTGTTTTTCCAATTGAACTCTTAAAAAAACTCTTAAAAACTCTTTAAAAAAAGTAAGCAAATTTGCAATAAAACAACAAACAATCAAATAGCCTTCCATTCATCTAGGAAAAGTGTGTCATATTAATTATATATATGTATGTATGTACATATATATGTATATATATATGTGTATATATATATATATATACATATATATATATATATATATATTAGTGGTGATTGCCAGTCTTATATTATTGATATTGCAAAACTTTTTTTTTAAATCATAGAATGGGCATTTGTTTTCTTTGTTTGGGGAAGAGATAAGACTCAGACATACAATGATCACTTCAAAGGAAAGTTAAGAATGAGCATATCATGTGTAACCAGAAAGGGATAACAAGAAAGCACTATTCCCTATGTTTGACCATAAATATTAAATAGGACGAACTCCTTGCAGACACCTGTTTCCCTGGAAACCCATTCAATTGAAAATCCTGCAAAAATTAACATGTATTTTTTTTTCTCCCTTAAACGGCAGGAACATCTTTTACTGACACATTTTTGACCTTTAGTTTTATATCTTAGGCTTAGTATAAGAAGTTCTTTCCAGATCTAAGCAAACAAAGAGCCAAATAAATATCTTTTCATTAATTCTGAGGCTGGGCTTATGATAGTAGGACCTGTATAAGCTGCAACATGAGTAGTTGAGGTAAAATTTGCCACTCATCAAGTATTGCCATCTAGACTAATAGACCATCAACCCCCCCCCCCAACACTCTTAACTCAAATGCCAAGTAACCTAACAGAATAGATAATTGAATTAAATAGTCATACTTGCAGTACCATTCTATGTTTTCAGAGGCAGTAAAGTTCAATAAAGTCAAGTCCCTTGTATAAGTCAATACTGACAAATGTCATGGGGATAGAGGTTCACCAAAAACAACTCTGTTTCAGTCAATGCCATGGAGAATGGCTTTTGACCATGGAGGATTTCTGATTCTCATTTCCAAAGCCCAGTTGATTTTGGATTTCTGGTGTCTCTCTGGTGTGGATGGAGAAGCGGGATCCTATTTATTTCTGTTCAAGTTAAGGAGGATGAATTGGTCCAGAACTTGAAAAACTGGTCTCTAAATAGAACTCCTCAGTAGCATCAGCCACAGAGTAGACTAACTACGGAGAGAAACCATCCCTGTGTCAATATGGGTCGTAAGTACAGGTGAAATGGTTTCCCAATATCACTCTTGCCTATTTTGTCTGCAGTGTCACTATAATGCAGGCTACCTTTGGTGCAGAGTCTCTGCATTTCCAGGGGCTGTACTCAAACCCAAAGCCTCTGCCCTGGAGAGGTAACCAATCCTTTCAGAGAATAGATTTATTATGGAGCATGAGTACGTCTTTTAGAAACTGACGGGGTAAAAGCCCAGGCTTACTGGGGAACTGAGAATGGGCGTCTACACAGACTGAACACTTCTGTGCTCCTCTCCGAGGGAGGTAAGACGGTGCAAAGCAACTGATTGCCTAATTTGTCCTGGAGTTGCTATGTTTATCTGGTAATCACAGTTTAGGTTTTGGGGGTTAGTACTGATTTAGTGTATTTTGTCCTGTTTTCCCCACAAGGGGAAATATGGTTATTGTATTGGAGTAGCAGATTAATGGAGTGCAGATTAATGTCCTTGGTTCTTTATGGTCAATCAATCTCTGATTATATTCTTTGCTGGAGAGAATTAGTGATTTATCCAAGGTTAAATACCTGGTAAATGTCATGCCTAAGAGCCAAACCATGGTCTTCTGTTCTCATTATTCCCTGTGCACCTACCAAATGCCGGGGAACATTCCTAAGATTTAATGCAGTAGGCCAGCTAAGTAATTTGAAGATTCTTGAAATAAGTTTTTTTTCAGGGTTATTGAGGTACAATTGACAAACAAAATTGTAAGGTATTTAAAGTATACATTGTGGTGATTTGCTATACACATACATTATGACAGGATTTCTTCCATCTGGGTGATTTAACACATCCGTCACCTCAAATATTTTATATACATTTTTATATGCAATTGTATATAAATGTACACAATGTATAGATACACATATACTTGTTGAGAACATTTAAATTCTCCTCTTTTAGCAAATTTCCTTAGACATTACAGTGCTATCAATCTTGGAATATCTTGATAGCCCCAGATCAACATGCCATTCAAACATTTGCCCAAATTTTACTGGAACCTCTGTGTTCAGTGTCTTTTTTGGCAAGAGGTGATACAGGTGATGCGGTTCTTTAGAGCACTGCGTCACAGACTGAACCGTGGGTAAATGCCACCTCTACCGCCCAGCACACAACCTGAAAGCATGCACATGACAGTCCTGCTCCTTATTCTCTCTCTGTCTCATCCATTCCCTGCTATCCTCACCCCTTCATGGCTCCTTCCAGTCCATTCCTTCCATTGCCGTTATTGGACCCTGTCAAGGGAAAAAGGAATCCTACCCAGTTCATCCACTTGGAGACACTAGTGACTCGATAAGATATCCAGCCAGAAGGTTTGCATTTGGAAAGACCACAGGGAATTCAGGACAACCTGTGGGAAATGTCTGGCACAGGGAGATTCCAGTGGTCACCTATGATGTCTTTGTAAGACTGACTCTCCCAACAGCACCTTTTCAACTTCAGTGCAAGCTCTACAAGTTAACCATCCACATTGTACATTATCTTGTTTGAAAACTACCCGTTGGAAGCATCCAGGGATTTGGCTGTTGTATCTGTTCCCCTTGTATCCATAGTATCCTCAGCATTAGAAACTTCAATTCTGTCATTATCTACTTAGCGGTTGTTCTCACATTGCGTTCTACATCCCTAACATCCAGTCTGCTTCGGGTCTTTCTAAGCTTCATTATAAAAATAATACACACAGAATCCCACAGTTCTGGGAGATAGGATCCCCATTTTACAGATGAGGAGACTGAGGCTAAGAGATTCGCTCAAGGCTCAGTGGCTGATTAACAGTAGCACCAGAATCTGACCTTGGACTGTAGGACTAGATATGTGCTGAACCCCTCTGCTCCTGTCACGCTAGGTCTGACTGCCCTGCACCTTCCCCTGCATGTAGGCCAGTGTTTTCTCTGTGGCTTAGATTCTTTCCTTGGGCTGCCAGCAGTTTCTTTGCCTTTTTGTGTCATAAGGAAGTATAATGATGAAGAGCTCTGGTACTGGAGCCGGACTGCCAGAATTAAAATTCCAGTTCAGCTCCTTCATACTTTTCTTGGTTTCTTTTTTTTTTTTTCAATGTTTATTTATTTTTGGGACAGAGAGAGACAGAGCATGAACGGGGGAGGGGCAGAGAGAGAGGGAGACACAGAATCGGAAACAGGCTCCAGGCTCCGAGCCATCAGCCCAGAGCCCGACGCGGGGCTCGAACTCACGGACCACGAGATCGTGACCTGGCTGAAGTCGGACGCCCAACCGACTGCGCCACCCAGGCGCCCCCTTTTCTTGGTTTCTTATTTAAATGAAAAAAAAAATTTTTTTAAGTAGACTTCCCACTGGGCACAGAGTGCAATGTGGGGCTTGAACTCATGACCCTGAGATCATGACCTGAGCTGCGATCAAGGGTTAGATGCTTAACTAATCGAGCCACCCAGACACCCCTGAATTTTTAATTTTTGAAAGAGATTGAAAAATATCTTGGCTGTTGCTTAGACCCTTCTTTCAATTGTTTGTGTCTCTACTGTAGCTGTGTATGTGATGTTTTGTTTTGCTTCTCTTCATTTATGTTTATATGGTTGTCAATGTATTTCAAAGTCAGAAAGGGGAACAAAAACTGGAAAAGGGGAGCCTGAGGCTGAAAGAATGTTTCTGTTCCAAGAACAGTTATGTAGTCTCTACTAAATGGCAGGTGCTATGCTGGGTGGTTTATACACATTAACTTTCATCTTTACAACAAATCTGAAAGCCAGATATTATGAGCCCGTTTAAAATTAAGTAGACTGAGGGTCAGAGAGGTTAAAAAAATCTGCCCTGCGATGGTAAATTTAAGAGCAAGAAGTTTACCTAAGTCTGTCTGACTATAAGCATATGATCTTAACTTTTAAAGGAAACGGTACAAGTTATTCATTAATGCATTCCTACTGTAAAAAACTCTTGAATGCAGTTGTATGTGGAGTTAGTTTTAGCATCCCCCTTTGCTCTACTCTTTCCTTTTTAAGGTGCCTAGTGTCACTGGTTGATGTGTATCCAGGACCTTTTTCTGTGCACATTTGTGCACTCACAATAATACAGACTTTTTTTTTTTTTTTAATTTTTTTTTTTTTCAACGTTTATTTATTTTTGGGACAGAGAGAGACAGAGCATGAACGGGCGAGGGGCAGAGAGAGAGGGAGACACAGAATCAGAAACAGGCTCCAGGCTCTGAGCCATCAGCCCAGAGCCCGACGCGGGGCTCGAACTCACGGACCGCGAGATCGTGACCTGGCTGAAGTCGGACGCTTAACCGACTGCGCCACCCAGGCGCCCCGATACAGACTTTTAAAACTCCAAATGGGATCCGACTATACTTAATGTGTGGTTGCTTCTCTGTTATGTATTCCTGAAAGGACCTCTTTTAAAGAATCTGTTTAGGGGCGCCTGAGTGGCTCAGTTGATTGGGTGACCGACTTCGGCTCAGGTCATGATCTCACAGTTTGTGAGTTCGAGCCCCGCACCGGGCTCTGTGCTGACAGCTCAGAGCCTGGAGCCTACTTCAGCTTCTGTGTCTCTGCTCTCTCTACCCAACCCTTGCTCACGCTCTGAGTCTTTCCATCTCTCAATAATAAATAAACGTTAAAAAAATTTTTTAAAAAAAATCTGTTTATTTTTCTAGTGGATACTTTAGATATGACATAATTTATTTGAGCATTCCCCTGTGGACGGACATTTGGATTGTTATTAATTTTCAACAACAACAACAACAACAACAACAACAGAGGGGCAAAGAAAACAGGGTGAACACAGATCTTGGTCCGCTTTGAGTATTTCTATGGGATAGAGTATTGTCAGACGGACAGCTGGGTCAAACCATGTATGCATTTTATGCTGTGATAGACACTGCTAAATTGGCCTTGGAAAGCCTGTGGTCTATCCATTGCTCTGTGCTGTATCTCAATGAAAACTGAAGTTGGATGAAAGAGCCTTGAATTTCTGATGCTTCCCTTCTTTGCTATTGCCCTGTTTCCAGTTTTTTCCCCCTCCACTCCAGCTGATGACTTTCCTTTCTTCTCTTGCCCTCTATTTCTGTCTGTCCTGATCTACTTACGGGGTGCTCTTTCCTGCACTTGAAGTATCAAGTCCCACAACTCCCCTGCACATACCAGAAGCTGGTAGAGAGCACTTATTCTCATGCTGATGGCTAAGGCTCCTAGAGTGCCCTTGAGGTATATGAATCACACTGTGCTCTCAGCTGGGACTGCACACATGATGTATGGTGAGTAGGGGCAGAGTGGAGAGTGGAGATGGATGGAACAGATGGTCGTACTAGTGGAAGGGCTCAAGCTTTTTCATCCCCTAACTTCTAAAATACTCATTTACCTGAAGATGTCCTTGTATTTTACTTAAGGACAAAGATAGCGATCACCCGCTGAAAATGTGAATGTCTAACTTGAAGGATTATAATGCATACAATGGCTCTCATTTTTAGAACACTTTGTTATTTTCGTAAATGAGAATTATATATCATTTAAAATTGTCATCATTGATTTGATTCATTTTTTTCCCCTTATGAAGAGCATGAGTTAATAGTCTGGCCCTTTGCTGACATAAGATACTATTTTAAAAATTACTTTAACTTGTCTAAATCTTGGGGACTGGCTTAAAAAATTAGGGTGTATCTATAAGCAAGAATAATTTATAGCCAATAAAAGTCAGAATTCAGAACAATACTTAATGACAAAGGAAATGTTCATGATATGTTGTTAAACATTAAAAGCTGGTTAAAAAATGGTATGCCAGTATGATCCCGTGTTTAGAAAAAATAGAGATGCATAGAAAAAAGAGATATACTGAAGATTTCAACACTGCTTGTCTTTGGAAGATGGAATTAAAATATTTATAAAAATTATTTTTGTTGAAGTTTTCAACTTTGTACACGAACATGGGAGGATTTTATGATGAGAGAAAATAACTCGTTAGTAAAATTATTTTAACTCTTTTTTTCCTTGTCTTCCTCCAATCTAAGACTCAACTCTTTTGATATTAAGCATAGAACTGACCTACAGAGAACATTCAAGTGAGATCACCAGATTGCTGTTCACTTTCTTCTGGCGCAGCAGGGGAGGTGGGTCAGTCCTTGCCTCTCTCCTCCTACTGGGAGGTCCCTGACTGACGTTGAGCACAAACATCTAAGGATGGAGGTCTGATTGTCTGAATCCAAACCCTGCTGGACCAGCTACAGGAGCGCACACATCCATCTGGGACTCATCCTTGTGGGACTGGTGAGACCCTGTGGTTCTGAAGAGAAGTTCAGGAAGGCATGAGAGGTCTGCATGAAGAAGCCTTCTAAGTACTTAGAGGAGGATCAGGGCCCCAGCCAAACAGAGTGGGATTCTCTGAAGGGTTCAAGTCCCAGAGGGATGTGTTACCAGGCTGAGTGATTAAATAGAACATCCAGTTGGCAATTAAGACAAACCAGGCCTCGGGGTGCCTGGATGGCTCAGTTGGTTGGGTGACTGACTTTGACTCCGGTCATGATCTTGAGGTTCATGAGTTCTAGCCCTGCGTCGGGCTCTCTCTGCACTGACAGCTTAGAGCCTGGAGCCTGCTCTGTGTCTCCCTCTCTCTCTGCCCCTCCCCCGCATGTGCACGCTCTCTCTCTTTCTCAGAAATAAAAATAAACATTAAAAGAAATTTGAAAAAAACAAAAAAAAAGCTAAACCAGGCCTAAAGGAAGTATTATCAAAACCAGTGACGTAGGTGGCTCTCCAGTCCCAGTCAAGAGAGGGAAGAAAAATGCACATTCCCTAAATGTCCACTAGGTGGCAGGACCTCTCCTATACTAAGAGCTTAAGAGTATGCATTCTTAGGCATTTCCTCCTGATTGTTTTTAACAATCACCCAGAGGGCTGGCTAAAAAACAGATTCTTGGGCCTCTTTTCAAAGCTTCCAATTCAGCAGTCTGGATTGAGGCCTGAGATTCTGCATTTCTGACAAGCTCCTGGTGTAGTTAGTGCCACTGGTTGGTGCACTTTGAGCACCACCGAATATATCATCTCAGACTCTGGGAAGGAAGGAGGTGGGCAGGAGTAGGATGTGGTCCTTGTGGCTAAGCAATCAGTTCAGATTGTGACAAAAACTCCAGGGAGGTGTAGTGTGGAGACAGAAGGGTGGCTTGGGGAAGGGAATGGGGTCGCTTGCTTCTGGTTGGAAATAGCCCCTGGTACTAGAGCAGGTTTGAATTGTGGGCTTTGCAGCAGAATGTTAGGTTGCCAGAGTTCTCATTCTAGTTAAATGTGTTACCAATTAATTTCTTTAGAAGGACTGTAGCGGATAGAAACACAGGTATATGCAGATTAAAATGAAACCGGTGTTCAGCCCAAAATGAAAACCAAGACATTGAATATATACCATAAATAAGCGACAAGAAAAACATCAATAATTCTATAAAGCATAATTATTTGAACCGAAGGACCATTTAAAAAATATCTGGTCCATTATAGCTCAATGTGTGGTTATACTGCACACGACTGTGACATAGCTGTGGCCATGCATGGCTGACCAGGCAAGTTTGACAATTCCTGACTGGTCCAGTCTCTGTTCAGTGATGTGAATCCACTGATCATGCATTTGAAAGTCAGTGGTAATGTCAAATTGCTAGAAAAGTTTCTAATGCTTACTGTTAGTCTGTATTTGCATCAATAGAGAGTAACGATGACAATTTGTAGAAGGGTACTCATCCACAAACCGCCCTTGGAGATGCACTGATCTAGATGGGCTACTTACTGACTTGAGAGACAGGCCTATTGTGTAACTCAAGCAGGCAATTTGTTCTTTTGGCTCTTGCACTGTAGATCCTTAACTTTTTGTATCCTTCGGGACCATTTAGTTCTTGTTAATTCCATTTTGGTTCCTTGAAATGGGGCTCTTTGGATATACTTTTGGCCTTGATGCTATTTTTCATACTCAGACATCAAGGGTAATGTCCTACATATAGCAGGCACTTAATAAACACTGATGGG